>NC_135266.1:24257680-24876180 GCF_051311805.1 Agelaius phoeniceus | reverse complement strand
AAAACCTCTTCCAGACATGTGAAAGAGTAAAGGTGATCAGGGTTGGCCAGCAGAGATTTACAAATGTTCATGTTTAACCAACCTGACAATCTCCTTCCATGAGGGGATTAGCTTGGTGCATGAGGGTAAAACAGAGAATGTTGTTTACCTTGACCTTAGTAAGGCTTGTGACACTGTGCATCACAACACCCTCATAGACAAGATGACAAGATGCTCACTAGGTAGTACACAGAGAGGTGCATCAAAAACTGGCAGAATGGCCAGACCCAGAGGATTGTAGTCATTGTGATAAAGCCCAGTTTGAAGCAAATCACTTGAAATATAATCCAGGAGTCAATAGTGAGACCAGTAATATTCAACTAATGACCCTCACTAGTGACTGTGGAGCAGAGTGCTCCCCTAGTGAGATTGCAAACAAGAGAAGATTGGGAAGAGTGGTGGGTATGCCAGATGGTGTGCTCACATTAAGAGGAACCTAGATAGGCTGGAGAACTGGGCAAAGATTAATTGTGTTGTTCAACAAAGGAAATGCCAAGTCCCTGATGTACAGACAAATAACACTGAGTATCAGTATATGCTGAGGGCACCAAGCTGGAAAGCAGGTCTGCAGAAAAGTATGTGAGGATCAGTAAGCTGATTATGGTCCAAAAACGTGCCTTTGTGGTGAAGGCCAACAGGACAGCATTAGCATTGCCCTCAGGTTGACAGAAATGGTCCTCCCTCTCAGCATTGATAGGAAAATACCTGAAACACTGGGTCCAGTTCTGGGCTTTCCAGTACAGGAGACCCAGAGACACTGGAAAGTGTCCAGCCAACAGTCATAAAGGTGAAGAAAAGAGTGGAGCATCTCTACCATAAGGAAAGGCTGAGGGAGCTGAGACTCTTCAGATTGGAGAAGATGAGGCTGAGAGGGATTTTATCAATGAGTATAAATGCCCATAAACAAAAGGGAGACAAGATTTTTCCAGCAGTGTTTAGGGACAGAACAAGAGGCAATGGGCACAAATTAAAAAAAAAATAAAAAATCAATCCGAACACAAAAAATTGCAAGCGTGGTCTAACACCAGAATGGGTTGTTCAGAGAGGTGGTGGAGTTTCTGTCCATGGAATAATGTAAAATCAGGTTAGAGTCCTGAGCAACCAGCTCTGCCTTATGCTGCTTGAGAAGTGGGAATGGACTGGATGAACTTAAAAGTTGCCTTCCAACCTGAACCATTCTGTGATATTCCACAGTAGATTTGTTGATGTGTTTAATTGCATTTGCTCATCAGATAGAAAAGTATTTCTGTGACGGAGCCCATTATCAGAGTAGTGGAACATAAGAATTGTTATTTAAAGCAAAAGTGCTTCTACTACTAATTACAGCAGACCCACAGGAGCTTCCTAGGCTGCACAGGGTGAGTTGGATTCCTCTTCGAGGCTACTCTCTGGATTCCCTGTTGTAGTTTTGCAACAATGCAAACAGCACTTGCCAATAAAACAACGTTGTAGCTCTTTGGTTAGCTACTTGAAATGGTCTCCACTACCAACTCTGGAAGCAGGTTATGAAAACCAGGTTAGCCCTAGACTGAAAGCAGAGAGGAATACAGCTATCACACAGGATTTCTGCTTGTCTTCCTAGTATGCAGCTATGCTGGGAATTCTGTCACATGGGTGACATGTTATGTCAATTCTATAGAGTATTTTCCTTTTATGGCCATGCTGTGTTGTTCCTGTAGCTGCTGATATGAGCATTGCTTTGGCTGCTTGGCAATGCACTGTAATTAACTGTCTGCTAAGTAACAATGCCTTTAAACCAGGATTTTAAAAATATAGTTATTCATAGGAGAATGCCAGATAAATAATTTGAAGCACTGGAATGAGGCTTTCTTAATACTATATTCTGTGCTGTTTGGTGACACAAATATATCTTTTTAAAAAAAGAAATTTAGTCTTCAACAGCAAAACCCTTTTGAGTATGTCAGACACTTCACATGAAGACAGGTTGCTGTTGATGTATAAACTCTTACCTCTGTCAGTAAAGCTGAAGAAGACTCTGTCCCTTTTCTTTTTTCTTAATAAACATTGGTCTGCTATTTTATAGCCACTGTACAGAAACATCAACCATTGCCATGTAACTGAAAAACCCAGCGAGGTGCATGTTTCTGGAAAGAATCAGATTTCCTATGCAAGGCAGTCACTTCCAATGGTGTACTGTGTTACATATACACATTTGTGTTTGGGAAATCCCAGGAAGAAATGCAACCCACTGGGTGGGGATGTGCACTCTGAGTGCCCAAATCACACCTTCCTGACCCTTTTTCAAGCCTCACTCAACTTCTGTGCTCTCATACTCTCCATTTTTTGCCCAGAACGACTCTTTCCCTTCATGCTCCTGTTCTCTGGGCACCCTTCCCAGACCTATCCATGAGCTGTGTTCACCACTCACCTCTGCTGTGTTCCTAATGCTAGAAAAGAAAGCACTAGGTAAGGGTAAGGAGAGAAGAACCTCAGAGCCACTTGCTTTGGAGCTCTGCAGGAAACACAGTGATGGGTCTTTTCTTCCAGTGATGGCAAGGTGAAGAGAAGCATAAGACCTCAAACCTGCATGTCATTTGAAGCTTGTGCTTGAATCCCATATTGGAGCATACTTTTTTATCCTACTTACTCAGGGGTGTTCCTCTTAAATTCAGTGATGTCAACAGGTACTTGCTATCCAGGGTGACCTGGACAAGCTCTCTTAGCAGGACTTGGGATGGTTTAATTGCAGCCTTCCAGTACCTGAGGGGAGCCTACAGGAAAGGTGGAAAGAGACTACAAGAGTATGTAGTGATAGGAAAAGGGGACATGGCTCCAAACTGAAAACAGTTGGTTTAGATTAGATATTAGGAAAAAACCCTTTCCTGGGAGGGTGGTGAGGCACTGGAACAGGTTGACCAGAGAAGTTGTGGATGCCCCATATCTGGAAGTTTTCAAGGCCAGGTTGGATGGTGCTCTGAGCAACCTGATCTATTGGAAGGAGTCCCTACCTGTGGCAAGGGGTTTGGAACTAGATGATCTTTAAGGTCCCTTGCAACCCAAAGCATTCTATGATTCTAGGATTCCATGACTGCTGGAAAATACACTGATTGTCTGATAGGAAAAAATAACCCATCTCACAATTTTAGCCTCAGGCTGCTCATCTTTTGTTTCTTTCCCTAGGCATTCTGTTCCTGGTTACTTCCCAGGAACCACTTTTCAAACTGCCCATTTCCACCTTTCAGCTTCTCTTCCCCTTGTGTCTGCCTTTGGTCAGCTCCAAATCTCCTTCACAGGCTTGTTCTGCCTGTGCTACCACACAAGGTCTTTCCTTCTGCTGCCCCTTGCCCACAGCCCCTTCCCATCCTCACCCTGGAGTCCTTTCCCTGACCTGGATGCTCCCATTCCATTTTCCTTTCCTGCTGTGCCCAGGTGAAACTGAAATCTTGCTCTGTCCTCTGCAGCTTCCACCTGGAACACGTGCAGGAAGGGTGCAGTTTCTAGGCAGTTATTGATTTCTGAACAGGTGAAATCACTGTTTCTGAAAAGCTTATAACTGGATCATGTTGGATGGAAAAGGCAGGAGGTTTATCACATGTAAGTCACTCATCTCCCATTGGATTTCAAGTGACTTGTTTGAACCTCTAGATTTAAGAGCAGGTTTTAGAAGTCTGAAAAATGTGCAAAACACTATTCTTTCCCCACACTCACTCTTGTGGATGGCTAGATCTTGCCATGCCAAATTTTCCCCAACTATTCATCATCCAGCATCCAACTGAATCTGCAGCTTTTCACACATGTAAGTTAGAAGTTGACAATTCCTATTATGGGCAGTTTTGTAAAGAGTTTTATCATATAATTATCTTATCATTAACATGCCAGGCTAAATTCCTAACAGGAGTTGCTACCAATCCCACCTAGTATAGCGGAAAAAAAAAATCAATCATTTATTGATTTAGAACACCAACTACTGAACATTATAGTAAAATATGTCACACTGACACTGTGTTTTCGTGTTGCCTCACCCAAGATTTAATTAAGACAGCTCAAAAAGCATATTGACTTCCATTAGCTTTGTATCAAGTTCTGACTGAACAAACAACTGCTTATAAAAGATGAGACATAATAAACACAGCCAGCTTGTTTTTTTTAAATGTGAATTTGGAAGAAAGAGAGAATAATGGGCTGAGGAATGTTTTATTTCTTCTTGTCAGGGTAAAAGAAAGGAAAAATACACCCAAGATGTTTCTTTAAAAGATCCATTTAAATGGGACCACTGCTGAAGGAGGCAATTATTTTTTTTATCATAAAAGCTTGACAGCCTCCTTTTAGGGCTGAAATGCAGAAACAAAATGAAATCTTTTGTATGATAGATTGAGTTAAAGCACAGCAGCTTTCTGAGTGGGAAAACCAGAGAAGTGATTAGGTTATTTTTATTACTTCAGCTAGAGAGACTGGGTACTGCTTCTACAACTAGTCACTGGGGTATAATTAATAGACCATTTGCCAATAGAATACAGAGCTTTAAAAGCAGATGCTGTTTGGGATTTCAGCTATCTTGCAGCATCTCAGGTGGTTGTGAAGAGTGCAGAGCTCTCTGTAGCACAGTCTGAGCTGCTCATGCTGGGCTGTACATGGTTAACCTGTGTTGCTCTGAGAGCCCCTTGCTGTGCCGAGGTCCAGGCAGAGCTGGGGCTGTCCTGGCTGGGCTGTGGCTGGGCTGGGAGCCCTCTGGCAGCTGCTGGCCAGGGTGTGTGCGCTCAGCTGCTGGCTGTGCCAGCTGCCAAAATAAGTCCCAAACTCGGCTTGGCAGACAGGAGAGGTGTGGCTGTTTTTCAAGAGGAAATGAGGAGCCATTTTACCATCCTGGCCTGGCCTGAGAAGTGAAGAGCTATCCAGAGCCCTTCTATCAGGTCAGACCTGCTGGTTTGTGGTGAAATCTCAGAGTGCCACAGAGACAGCTCCTCTCCATGTCACCCCAGAAGAGTTGTGTCTCCTTTCTCACCCACTTGCACCTGTGAAGGTGTTGTCTGATAAGGCTCACCCAAGCTTGGCTGATAGAATAATTGCCTTCAGCACCTCTGGGCATTGCAGGTCTTTACAAGAATGGGGAGATGGAGGAATCTGGTCTCAGCTGTACTTGCTTTGCATATTATGTGTTGGTCCAAGGGAATAAAGAAGCAAAGTCAAGCAGGGACTTAAAAAAACCAGTGTGTATTAAGGACTCCCTGACAAAGGCACTTGTCGCAGACATCTTTTATGAAAAATCCTTTCCTTAGGATTTTTTCCTTCTGAGAAGCTGAGAGGCCTCAGGAACAAAATGTAAACAATGGTTATCTGCTGCTGTGGAATGCAGCAGGTGGATCTGTGATTGATCCATATTGGATGTTTGTAATTAATGGCCAATCACAGCCCAGCTGGCTCGGACACAGAGCCCAAGCCACAAGCCTTTGTTATCATTCTTTGCTATTCTATTCTTAGCTAGCCTTCTGATGAAACCTTTTCTTCTATTCTTTCAGTATAGTTTTAATGTAATATATATAATAAAATAATAAATCAAGCCTTCTGAAACATGGAGTTAGATCCTCGTCTCTTCCCTCATCCAAGAACCCCTGTGAACACCATCACAGGCACTGATCTTGTCCAGCATGGTTTAATACACCTTGTTCTGGGTTTAGACTACATCTCTGCTCTGCAGAGATGGATTTGGATTACACTGAAGTTCAAGCATCCCAGTTTGGGCTGGAGATGGGGTCAGTCTTCCAAAAGGATCAGATCACAAAGACGAAAACGATGTCTCACTGGCACTGCATCCTCTATTTCCTATTTTGCATAGGAAAAAGGCATAGACATGAATATGGACCTAAGTTTTTATTTACATGTTCCTGATTAACATGTTTACCACTGGGGAAAGAGCAATTAAGATGAGTGGGAGATATTAAGAAAATAAGTGTAATGAAAGATCTGTAGGCTTGTTTTTCCCAGAAAGGATGCTAAGAGGGAGAAAAAGTAATTTTTGATGGATGCTGTGTAACCCTTGAAGGAATACAGTCTATTTCTTTGCCTTTGACATATTTGAGAGATTTCATAGTCTTCAAACCTTTTTTTCCATTTTATTCTTCATTGTTTGCAGTGCTTTAGATGTTCTTATGCATCTTGTATATCTGTTTACAATTTTCTCCCTGAATCCCCGAGCCTGCAGATAGCCAGAGAAAGGAAATGTATGTGCCTTCCTAGAATTGTAAAACTGCTTAGGTTGGGAGAAGATCTTAAAGATCATTGAGTCCAACCATTTGATCTCTTCCTGACTACAGGTCCAATTTCTCCACTTTGGTGTGGAAGAGAGACAAACAAACCACTGAGATCTAGCAGCCCCTTCCAAATTGTATTGTATGATAACTCCAGGCATGAATGAGAAAAATGAGAAAAATGCATGCCTCCCATCCCATGCTGCTTCTCTGCTGTCCACGTAGGTTTTGTTTCAAAGTTTCCATTTACTTTTCAAGTCACACGGACAGAGTACATGGAGAGTTTGCCACCTTCCAAAGCATGGCTCCTTTAACAAGCGATTGTGAAGCAATTTAGGGCCAGTTATTGCTGACAAAGCTGTGAGGAGCCTCCTTGGGGGTCCTGGGGCCCCTTTTCTGCCCAGGCCCTGTGGTGCCTGCTGGGGCCTCTGTGCCTTGCTTGACTGGTGCAGACCCACTGGGCTGACTGGACAGCTCAGTCAGACCTCACCCCCTTCTTGTCCCCTTGGCCATCCCTCAGCCCTCAGCTCTTGCTCCCCAGCCTGCACAGGACAGTGCAATCTAGTGTCTCACACCCAGATCTGCTTCAAGGATGGTTTTTTCTGCTGGTCTCTTAATATTTATTTCTTTATTGCTCATTGGTATAGTCAGTACCACAGGAGGTAATCCTATCTGCAGATTTTGAGAGCTACCACAGCAGACTTGAACATAAAGTTCATTTCCAGAGCTTAACAAGCTGCCACTCATCAGCTGCCATGGTGGCTGCCTTCCTATGCTCTTAGTCTGCAGTAAATACAAGATAATTCAGCTTATCTTAACTCTTTATTGCTGCAGGCTCAATTAAATCCAATTACCTCACATTTGCAAGATAAGACACACATACAGGATTACTGCCACTCAGTTGCTGGTGGAGAATCTGACAACAGCTGAGCCCAGCCTAAATATTTCTTACTCCTAAGGATATTTTATATGGCTGTCTGCATGTCTTTTGAATTTGTGTGCATAGACCTTCGAATCTGAGAGAAGGTGCACGGCTTCTAGGTGCTAGCTTCCTTTAGTAAAGGAATTTACATTAGGCTGAACTGGTGACAGTGGAGAGAAAGAAACAGGCTCTGTAACAAATAGGAACTCTTAGCCTCGGGCTTACACAATACTTTAGGCACTGAAAGGTTAGGAAATTCCCTTACAGGAGCCCCAGGCCCTGCACAGTTATCCAGGATTTATCAGAGGTATTTCAAGGGATGAAGTCATGCAGTATTTTTCTGTTACTATTTTGTGTCTTTCAAAAAGATGGAAATTAAATCTCAGATCTCCCCAGTACGTTTATAGTTAAACTTTGGAGAAGTTTTCTGCTAAGTAGGAACACAGGATGAAAAACTTAACCAGGAGAGATGGAAGAATTCAAGGTAGGCATGAGAAAGGATCAAGTCAGCAGAAAGTGTTGGTGGGGCAAATAAGGCAATGCAGGCAACCTCTGAGGAGACAAGGAACTTTCTATGAAGAGTGGCCACAAACAGAAGAAGGATCATTTAAATATGGCATGTGTTCTGAGGTCCTTAAGAGTAAGATATTTATAGAAAAACGTTGCACACATGGGATGCCCTGCCATCTAAGGGTTAGTGACTCCCAGAAATCTGCTACTTAGGGAAACCATTATTTGCATGATACAATCATGTGATAATGGTTGCAAAATAAATTTCACATACTTTTTAAAATTGGGGGTTTTTTTAAAGTAAAAATTGCAGCATGTGTAGTTTGGAGGGCAAGGTGAGCGCAGATTACCTTTGAATGTAACATTAGTAGCTGGCTTTTCAGGTAAGGTAGTAATGGCTTTTAATGGTTAAACTAAAAAAAGAAGTCTTCATCTATTACCTTCAAGCAGATTTCAAGAGCCTTGAAGTGCTAATTTTGTACCAGAATGATCTTGAGTGCCATGCTGTTAACACTCCAGAAAAGTATTCCAGCACCTGCTCTCACATAGAATTAGCTCTACTTATATTCCTAAAAAGAAGACCAAATGTATTATACTATCTTCTATAAATAATTTCACATGTATCTCCAAGAGCCATTGATATTGTAAATATTCAGCAGTTTCTGTTCATGCAATAATAGGAAGAGGTAATACACTTCTTTATGTATAACTTCAAAGTAAGTGGAGAACCAACTGTTTGAACTATACATAACAAAACATGCTTTAAAAATCTATACCATTGTAATCTTGGTTATTGTTTAATGATAAAAACTAAAAACTAGGCAAGAATTAATTACATTCATATCCATTGGTTTGTAAAACACCTTCTTTGAACACTGAGATGGATTTGAGTCAGTGGCTTGCTCTTTATGTTCAGTGCATACAACAGTGATTTCAATAAGGTCAAAACCAGTTAGGTAAACCTTGAAAGCATTTGCTATTTATAAGTCAGTGAACTTCGAACAAGTACACATCATACACTGGAATCTGACCTACCAGAAGTAAAATCTTAAGGGGATTGAAACTCACAGAGTCATTACACCACTTCTCACACAATATCATGTTTAAAGCACGTTCTTCTAGGAGCTTCTCCAGCCAATATGGTTCACAGGTCAAAACTTTCAGCTTAATTTATCACAGCCTTCAATACACTTAAATATATGAGTGACTTTAGAGAAAAGCAAAGAGTGAAGAAAGAAACTGAGACATCCTGTTTCTATATTTTTCAAGGTAAGTTCCAAAGCAGCCTAAGAATAATTCTGGGATCCAATTCCCTCCTGCCAACTGGCAGTACTGGGACAGACAATCTAGATTTTATCATTTAAACTCAATTCTATCAATCAAGACTGAAATAAGCACAGTACTGATTTTTACTGTTTATATTTATTTGTAAAGATTCTTTTATATAGAAACTTCCCTCTGCACTCCAGGAAGTGTCAGATCTTTTGTACCTGTTTTCTATGGGTTTATATCAAATATGCACTGAATCTGATACGACATAGAGTCACAAGGTGCACAGGAGATTTTCAGCTACATAGAACTGTAAAAGTCAAGGAAAAGACATTCAAAAGTCAGTATTACATTCAAACCTTAAAATTCCTAAGGCAGCCTTGGATAGGGAGGTGTGAGAAGACACCCCTAATGCAGGCTGTGCTGTGGTGCCAAGAGAGCTGGGAGGGAAGGGGGCTGATATTATCTTCAGCTGACCTGGAAGGATTTGGAAGAGGACATATGTCTACAGCTTCAGCCAAGGGTTATAAATATGGGATTAAGTTCCCATTCCTTTATGCTACACTTCCATCTAGGAAAGCTGAGTTACCTCAGTATTTCCACACTTGTAAACTAGTGATCTTTGCCATAATGGTTATACAGTCACATTTTTGTTCCAGAGCAGTCTGCCTAGCATTTATAGGCCTCCCATTAAAGTAACTCCTTTAGTGACTTTTTTATATAGCAACTATAACTGGGGATCAAATATTTTTGGTGGCAAGATATAATTCCTATGATTGGCACTCAGTAAACTGAAGATATGTTTCAGATTTTGGAGACAGAGAGATGAGAAGACTCTGTGATCTTCTTAAAAATCTACCTAAAATGTGGATAATATATTTAGATAAGAGCGATGTTCCAGCCATGAGAAAAATCTATGAAGCTGTCTCAAAGGAGAAGAAATTACAGAAATGAAAGAAAAGGAACAAAAAATTATATTCTTCATGGGACTGTCTTCAATTCATTTCCAAATGTCCCCAGCTCTTTTCTTACACAGTATGAAGGCCAGCTGTTAATCATACACACCAACAGTGTGGATGTAACTCCTGCACTACATTTTTATCATGGTAGAGTGACTATTAGAAGGTATGATCCATGTGTGTTCTTGTAGAAAGGGAAGAAGCAGAAAATAAAAATAACACTGTCAGCTGAAGAGAAGCACTTGCGTTCATGTTGGAGGTGGAAACTTGTCGCATCAGCCATCATCGTGAAAAATCAGACCTCGAGTGCTCATGTAAAGGCCAGTCCTTTGGCTGAAGCATTCTCCCAATTAAGGAGTAGCTGCTGAGTGATAGAAATCATGGGTTAAGATGCCAGAGAGAAGGGGTCATTTTACAAACCTGGTCTGTTTAATGTGAGCACTCCCTGTGGCATATTTAAAAAACTTTGTAATGTCAACATGTTCCACGCTTGCTGGTCAAGTTTGTGTCTCCTGTCCACAGGTACTGGCTAGAAAGATAAATGTTTTGATGGAGTTCAGTCAGGGACAAACCTATGGGGGATTGCTGCTTTACTGTTGCCATGCAGGAGGCTTATAAAGTATTGAAATCTACTTTTGCTTCCCATTTGGCCATTCTGTAAAATGTAGAGAAACTACACATGTTTGTTTTCCTCAGCCTGGAAGTCAGAACAACTTTTTCTTTTACTAGGCTATTTGTTTTAAGTTTGATTAACACCTGGGGCTATTTGTTTTAAGTTTGATTAACACCAGGGAATGACTGAAATCTGGAACAAAATATCAGATGGACATTTTGTTAATGATATCCCAGAGTAAAAGAGTCTTCAGATAATCTTTCTTTTACATCACATTGTGCTGTGAGCAATTGTGTTGAGATTCTGAGACTTTAACAGATAGAGAGTGGACAATGATTTGGAAGTAAAATAAGTCCTCTTTCCATTAATAATTTACAGGGATAAAATTTACACTGATTTCATTAGGAATTTGTCCCATGTAGCATCACTTAGAACACTCTGAGTCTGGAGTCCTGGGTGTTTGGAAGCAATGAGTTCATATGGGAAAATTCAGTTGTTCACCTTGCTTTCTTGAATTTTATTTTATTTCTATGATTAAAGGAGCACCTGCTACCTCTATCCCTCTTTAAAGTTTCAGTTTTCCAAGATGAATATGTCTTTTGGAATGTGGGTAGAGGTAACCTACCACCTGAAACACACAGATATTATTTTTGTGCTGACAGGAACAACCTGTAACTTTCAATATCTCTAACTGTGAAATGATCTACAGTAACCTACTGACATGTGAATGTATTTACTTCTCAGTCAGCTATGAGTGTCAAATGCTAAATGCAGAATATAAATACATTAGGTGGAATCTGCAACATTTATTGGAAGGATCTGCGTCCATAATCTTTTAGTAGCCTTTTGCAAATTTTACAAGCACACCAGTATAAGCACGAACTTATTTGAAATCTTTGATGTTAAGTCTCCTGGTATAAATAAGCCCAAAATTGAAAAGCCTGAAAATGCCATATTGGCACATATCCTGGGACGAGCAGTTCCTATGATCAAATCAGGTTTGGCTATACTGACCCAGAATACATAAACTCAAGCTTACCAGCACCAGGGTCTAAACAAGTCCTAGTTCAGAGCTGACCCAAACTTCATCATACTAGACCCTGTTCTGGAATGGAGCTGGATGGAGAATTCTGTTATCCTAATATGACTGGTACTGTCTCATGCTAGAACTATCCATGTCTCATGCTAGAACTACCCATGGCTTTCTGCTCATTTTGGTACTCTGTGGCTTTTGTACACGCACTGGTTCTGATGTGTACTGCATGCACACTTTAATTCAAAAAAATTTGTTCTTTTTGCTCACCTTAAATTAATGAGGAGCATGGATTTTTTCCTACCCGTTCTATGGCATTTTTAGGTGTTTCAGAGCTCTGGCTTCAAGGGAAAAAGCTGACCTTATCTTTAGAAGAGCCATTTTCAGCCATTAAACAGGCAGCCACAGGGAAGAGGGTCTGGCCATGTCTCTGCTGCAAAGGAAAGGAGGTTCTGTAACAAATACTCAGCCCAAGGCCTAGTGCCATGGCTGGATTTTGCCCACCCAATCCAGGGCTAGCACTTCTAGATGTTATCTGCCATTGCAAGGGCAAATGGGAACCCTTTGAAACAGCAGCCAAGCAGTCGAAATAATCAAGTCTCCAGGAGCTGAACTCATTTTCTTCTCCTCTCGCTGAGCAGCAGGGCCTATGTTTGTGGCTTCCAAGAGATTGTTGCCTTAGAAGAGGTAGAATAGCTCTCCTCCTAGCCTTTTGCAAGCTAACCTTCAGAAAAGAGTACCAAAAGTGTCTTATTTTAATGCTGCCAGCCATCCAGGAGATTCCTGAATAATATTTCTTTACACTGCTTTATTTCAGAAATCTTTATCACACATTATCTATCTGCTTGTCTTATTATACTGGGAGCTCAGAAACACTCCTAGTACTTTCTTTTGTCTCTCACCTCTCCTTATGCAACTGCAGACCCTTACCTTCAAACCAAAAACATCTGTGGGGGAATGCTGAGCACTCTCTTTGATCCTTTCCTTTAGACACCCCAGTCTGGAATTGTGCTTGGTGCTACAGAAAAGACCAGTGTGCTAGCACTCTTGGGTGGTTTTTTATTTTTGGTCTGCAACAGAAAATATTTCATTTGGGATTTTTTTTCCTCTACCACGACAGAACTGGGAAGTTGCTCTTCTGTTGTTGATCTTCTATATCAGTTAAAGGAATTAAGCAAACACACTTCATTTGTCAATCTGACAAATGAAAAGAAAGAGAAAAGAACAAACCCAGCATCACAGGATGCTTAGAAAATGACTTCTATTTTTAGCCTGGTACATTTCAGACATGTAAACACCTCTATTAATCGCAGACCCTGAGGCAGTGCTCTAGGGATTATTGAATTGCTTGGAAAGCTGGCAGCCCTATATGGCATGCCAGTGAAGGACTTGACAAGGCTAATTGTGTTCCAAGTTGTTTTCAGCACCAGTGGGAAATGAGGTCTGTGTGCTGGATGTACTGTACAAACTAAGTAGTGACGGAGGAAGGGAGGTGGGAAGAGTGAGGTGCTGAATAAAGGTAACAGGATCCATAAGCATATGACATTTCACTAATATATTTGGCCTCTGGAATCTGAAAGGCAGTTGCATGCTTAACAGGCATGTGATGTACTATCGTGAGTGCCTGCATTTCCCTTGGAAATTTTAAATTGCTGTTAGCTCTGGAGTACATCTATCTCTTTTCTCTACACCAGTAAGAATACAAAAATCATTATTAATGATGTTTTTCCTCTAGACACAGGATTTTTAAGATCCTGAGAAGTAACTTTTTTTCCTCATATATGCTTATGGAGCCTAAAAATTATGTCCACAATGTTTCAACCTTTACTAATAATGTTTCAGGATTGTCCTCTCTTGCAAATTCTCAGTAGCAACAAACAATTTGCAAATATCTTTTGTCTTGTCTTCCTGTCTTCAAATGTGGATTTTCATCCAATCTATTGCTTGAGTGACTTATCTTCTGTCCTATGAGGTGTTCCTTAAGGAGTATTTAATTCAAAACCTGTGTGAGCAGGTAAAACTTCTGCACCTGTTTATCACATACTTAAAATTGTTTCTGTTCATCATATTCAGTGTATTTCACCACACTATTTTCCAAGGCTTTGGATAATTATTCAAAACCTCTTTATGTGACTCTTTGTGTTCTAGTGGGAGGAGTCAGGTAACCTTTAATGGCTTAGAGATCCATGAAAGCTAGCTTGCTTTCCATGCTGCAGAAAAACATGCCATGGAAACACCTCATTGAAACACCTTTAACAACATTTCCTCTTTTTATGAGCACTGCAACAGATTTGTGCTAGGTCTGGCTTTGGTGCCTTGGTTTCCTCTGTCATGTGCTGTTAAACATAAAATGTGCTGCAGAAAGTGATCTGTTTCTTCCTTTCTAGGGTATATCTGCCAGTCTTACAGTGACAATGCAATCTAAGATTGTGATCAAACTTGAGAGTGCCAGCTCTTAAGAACTGGTGTTATGAGCCCTCTCATTGAGGACTTAATAACAGGAAATTTTGGGCAATGCAATCTCACAGGGAGATTGTTGGCATCATGGGGTTTTGGAATAATCTGTCTACCAGAGTAATAAAAGAGAAGCCAGATAAAAGGATTGAAAGGATGTGAGACGAGGTAAGGAGGAATGGAGGGTGGGGGAAAATAGCCAGGAAATGAGAGAAGGTCTGGAAGAATATCAGGGGTGTGATGGAAAGAGATTGTGAGAAGAAGCATTTCCAGAAGGGAGAAGCCTGGCAGAGAGGAATTAAGTGGTATTAAAGGGATGCATGCTCTGGCCTGGGGACAGGAGCAGTCTGGGGCTTGCAAAGGGAGCACTCTCTTTCTAGGAGTCTGGACCAGCAAACAAAAGGATAGTTATGTTTGGGGGCAAGCTAACAGGCAACCTTTATGTCCATTTTCCTAAAAGTATTATGAAACGCCTTGTTGGTGCAAAGGCTTAGAACAGAATGGTAAGGACATTACTTCTCATCAACTGTTTTCAGTTCTGGATTGAAGGATACATGTATCCCACTGAAAAATAAAGAGCAACAAGTGTTATCTGGCCCACCAAGCAACTGTCAATGAAATGATAACATTTCACTTTCTCCTCCCAATCAAATAAGCTGTTCTTATCCATTGACTCTAGTAGCAGCAGGCCTTCATCTGCATTTCCCCATGAATCATGCTTGAGTATTGGCTGGGAGGACCCAAACTATGAGTGGGGACCCACCAACAGTGTGGTTGGTCCACGGTTCAGCGTAGTTTTCCAGGAATGTCATAACCTGTGAAAGTTCAAAAACAAATGTGAGATGGATGTCTCACTGAAGAGAATTCTTTTCAGTCATTCTTTAGCTCTGAAAATGAATGTGAAATCTTGAAGGGATGTTTCCAGACAGTGTAGGTTTTCCTGATTTCCACTGTGCCTGACATGAATGAGATCAGCATCTGAAACCTGCACAACAATGAACTTAGAGCTGATTTCTCTCAGTTTCCCCTATCAGAATGATGATCACCAATTGGCAGGGGTGCCAAGTCACCAAAACAGCTTCAGGATAGTGCCAGCACTGTGATAATCTAAAAACTAAGTTTTAAATACATTTAAAAAAAGGTGATGTAGGGATGGCACTTTCAGTATAGGGTAGTTCCCTTCTGTGGAGACCCTGAATACTTGGAGAGCAGTTCATTAATGAAGGAGAAAGATTAGAGATTTGTACCCAAATACTAAAGTAAGGTCTCATGATTATTTTGTTATCCTATCAAAAAATGAACAGGTACTGTGCATTGGTGTGTGTCATACACTAACCTGCAGCATGGTGTGTTAATGATCTAATCTGGTGTCCAATTTGGATGGCAGGACATCTACCCCACATGTCCTGTCCTTTACATGGTCTTCAGATAAAAGGGCAAGGAAAGTAAATTGTACACTTTGCAAAATAGTTTGGATGGAGTGAAAGTACCTGCATAGATCCACAAATGGAAGAGTACTCAAATCTTCCCATCACATCCTACGCAACTGTGGTGTATTTATTTTTTGTTACCACGAAGCTGAACTTTAAAGAAAGTAAAAATAAATTAGTTCCTAAGACTGTTCTGAGAGAAGCTGTAACTACCAAGACCAAGAACTGTCATGATTACTCCACAGACATCAGCACAAAAATGGCAATATATTCTGCCAACAAACAGTGTGCTGTTCCATTGCTGTAGGACTATCAGCCCCAAACTGCCATCTGTGTCTCCTGCAGTATTCAGTGTCCCATGTGGTGGATTAGCTGGCATATGTCAACATGTGAAAGAAGGAATTGTTCTGTCTTGTTGAAGGGCTTTTTCTGTTCAGAATTCTAGATATTTACACTTGTTCATCTAAAGGGTAAAGTGTTTTTTATGGGAGCTGTTAATGTTCTGAGAACTGCACAGAACAAATAGGACACAAATCTTGACTGCAAAGAATCTATCTAGTTCAGAAAAAAGACTTACAGGGTCAGATGGATGACTAGTTGAACATTTTAAAAATTGTTATAGATGGAAACCCGGGCTTTCAAGAAAAAATTTCACAAGAAATTCTTGATTTGAGCTGATTTGGTTTTAGATAGGACCTAACCATAAGTTTCAGTTCAGATATTCTGCTGTAAAAGTTACAGTTAGGCTGTTCTGGGTTTTCTTTCTCCGTGGTAATTACTCTTTGTGACCTGAACTGCAGTCCCAGTCATGCAATCTTGTCTCTTGCTAATAGGGGACCAGGTAGTGTCTCACAGAAGATGTAGTCTAAACAATAAACATTTTATTTACCTAGAAGAATGTACAGCAAATACACTTTAATTCCCAGTGGAATAGAAATATTTCACCAAAAAGAGATTCACAACAAATTTTCATGAGGCAATTTAATTTCATTGGTTTTGTCTTTCTCTTGTGTAAGGGCACTTATCTTCATGCCAAACAGACATCAAGGAGCCAGAAGGGTGGGGGATTTGTAGCTGAAAGGATGAAGAGACGCTGGTTTCTGAAATACTTGGAGCTGACAATACTGCTAATCATCTGTGGCTGTTTTTCAAAGAATTATAACCTGGCAAACACATTTAACTTCTGCTGACTCCAAAAGGTTACTGAGATAAATATATGGTTGCCTACTTTAGCAGTGTAAGTTTGCCTGAATAATTTTTCAAACCTTAGAGAAGGAGAAACTTGGCCTGAGACCACTACAAACCCAAGAAGCAATGAAATCCTGCCTAGATGAATTATCTAATGTTATTCACAATTAGTACACATTCATATTTATTATGCTAAACACATATGGCTAGAATGATTCTGCTGAGAGTACTCTGGAATAGAAACCACCTCTTTTTATCTAGACTAAAAGGACAGTATTGTGTGGTTCCTGGCTCCTCCACAGAGGTTCTGTATAAAATAAAATTCCAAAAGAAGGCCTAAAGGTAGTAGAAAAGTAGGATGTAGCATCACAAATCCTTCTGCAGGAATTTTCTCATTACTGCACAGAGTTATGAAGCTGGTCTGGCCAAGCTCTGTATCTTTCCAGCTGAATCCTATACATGAAATATTCTCCTATTTCTGGTAGTTTAGAAAGTAATTACTAGGCCATGGCCAGAGAAAATTCAGGGTAGGTCTTCAAACTCTTCAACAATTTAACTGTGAATGGAACAAGTTAGATCTCTGTGGAGACCCCCTCAAGATAAGTTCTGCTGATGTTCTGCCAGGCTTTAAAATATTGTTTGCAACTTTAGAGCTACAATAAGTCTGTAATAATTCACCTCAGCAGCCTCTCTCAGGAGATTTTAACCCAAGTAGCTTGCCAGATTTCTTAAACATGATTTACTGTATATAGACACTTCAGCTTTTTGTGTATTTCTGTTTCTTTGCCCATATGAACCACTCCTTAAAATGGTCTGTTTCCCTGGCACTGGGAATGAGACTGGAACAGCTTGTCCTGGCAACTGTTGCTAGTCTACAGTAATTGGATGTATTAAAAATAAAAACAACAACAAAACAATTGTTTTTCCTCATTCCTTCCCAGTAGAAATCAGTTAGTCACAGCCTTTATTTAGCACATGTGACATTTACCTAAGCAGAGGCAACTGGTGAGCCAGTTCTGCGTACCAGGCCTGGGGAGCACAGATCTTACTCATGCTGCAGACTCTGTTCTGTTGTCCTGCTTGTCACCAAGGGTTAGTCATTATTCAGGATGTTTCTGGTAACAGGACAAACTGCTACGAGATCATTATTGCCATGAATTTGAAAGGGATTGGAGAGAGGATTTACTCTTGGGGTAACTTCCAGCTACACCCCATGCAAAGAGTTTTCCCTGGGCTTCATATCAGGAGCACATCCCTGGCACAAATTATCACCTTCAGAGCTTCTTTTCTGCAGTCCATCAGATTGCTGTGTGCTCCTGCTCATGGGGGGGTTCTTGCAATAAGTTACACACATTTGTGCCTCCATCACAGGGTACCTTCCCTGTCTCCTACCTGTCCCCATCCCTGCAATCCTTATCTCCAGTCTCCAGGGAGAAGAGGGGGGTAATTTTATTTTATTGAGAAGACACCTGATTTATGACATGTGGATTCTGTTGTCTTGGGGTGGCTGTTCAAAACAGGTCAAACTGGGGGGCAGTGTGGCATGTGTGAGGAAGGATAATCAGGAAAGTCATGGTTATTTTATGTGTTGTTTCATTTTTCTTAAGGTAGCTGTAGTGGAGGTGGAGGCCTCTGAGGAGTTGTAGATTCAAATTGATTTCCCTTCTTGGACTGAGGTCACCTCAAGCTACATCACCCAGAGAGAAACCCTTCACTACCTGGCATGCTGAAGATGACCTCTTGATATGATCTCTGAATAAAACACAGTTTTGACTCTGTAACCTGCTTGTAGTGATGTGCATTTGGGCAGTGGGATAGCTGGAGTCCAGATACCTGTCCTGCTACATGCCCTAGTAACTGTGTATTCTCCTTCCCTGCAGACTTCTCTCAGTGTTGTGACTCCAACTTATAATTTTCTTTGCATTTGTTGACAGCATCTAAGAGAGAATGAGTCAACTGAAATGTGCAGTGCAACATCTGATTAATTTTTTCAAGGTGTCCCTTTGTTTCAATGGGAAATGTCAGAAATAATTCTCAGTTTGTGCTAAATTAAATTGTTCTTTAGGTTTTGCCTCCATTCTTGTCACATCAGACATAATCTCTCCCAGTTCTGACCAGCCGTTGTGTTGCCTGTGTTTTGTGTGTTGCTTGTGTTTTGAGGGGTGGTTTCTGTCTGTCAACTGTCTAACTCAAAAAAAGGCTCTTTCTTTTCTCTGACAACATCTTGAGTGAAAAATAATGCTCTCACATCTCAGTTTCATCTAAGTATCACCCTGTTTGTGCAAAGCGAGTTATTTGGTACGTACATTCACATGAGGATGTTCTTTAACTCTATCAGCTGGCATTTAATCATTGCTTAGATTCAAAATATATAAAATTTTATTTTTTTAAAAGATACATTGCTATACATAAAAGCCTCCCAGGGCGACTTTGAAGTTTGAAGATAATTATTTGGCAAGCAATGTGGGGTCTGCTGACATGGTTGGTTAAAGACCACATTGTGCTAATTTGCAGTTACACTAACAGAGATAAGAAGCCTGAACTAAAGAACTCAATACAATCAGGGGCATGTAAATGGGACCTGTGCTAAGCCTGCTGGATCTCCTGAGGTTTTGGCTCTAGTTTAGAGCATTTCTTTATTTAATACCTCTCTGTTGAAAAGTGAGATGTGTTGAATGTTCCAGAGGAATGTGAAAGCTGGAAGACTCTCAAGAAAATGAGATTTCCCTTTCATGCCTGATAAGCAATTCATCTATTGTTACCTGCTTTTCCTTTCCTGGATAATTACAGAAAATATGAATTTTATCTCCCATGTTAATACTATCTATCTAGTGTTAAAGACTTTACTAGATGAATTGATATGCTCTGAATTTTGCAAAAGCTCCACAAACAGAGATATAGGGCAGCAAATAACTAGGGCCATTGGTCTTCTAGTTTGGCCTTACAGAGAGTACCTTAAGATGAACTTTGTTATTCCTGTAGGAGTGATTTAAAATACCTGCTCCATTTTTCTGCCAGATATTATTACCCCAGCAGCAGAGGCAGCAGAGAGGGTTATATACCTTCTCTCTGCTACAGAGGTCATAGCCTGGTGTTTTCACTGAAACTACAATAAGACTTGGGTTTTGGGCAGTAACTCCTGGCTGTGTGGGCAGGCAGCTGAGAGTAATAACCTCTTAAATTATTCCAGCTTAAATTGCAAGAACTCATATATAGAAGTATTCTACATAATCTTGGGCCCATATTCTCTAAGGTGCATTTGCTGTCATGAGGCTTTGTGTATGGTTTTCACCTACATACATGTGACCATTTGTCTTCTCACCTGCATATGAAACCACCAAAATTAAATTGTCTTGTGTGCAGTGTGTGGCTATGGTACTGATCACAGAAGTGTCCTGATGCTTACAGAAGTCCTGTTCCTGTCTTCGTAAAGTGGCTGGGAATGGCACTATGTTCAGGTACCTGGCTTGGAGCTTTGAGATGGCAAATCAAAAGCCAGACATTTCTCTCACACCAGAGGTCCACAGCATGCCAGGCTTTGGACATGTCATGTCCAAAGCTCAAGGGGTTTCCCTTGAGCTTTCCCTTCTCACTGAAAGCAAGATACTTCTTCTCTCTGGTAGACCTGGGAGCTGCTGTCTCAGTGGTTTTCATGAGGCCATGCCCACAAACCCCATCCCTGCCTTGTTGCAAGCCACTCAGCAGCTTTCCTGTATGCCTTGCATGGCATCTCTGCTGCCTGCTCCTGCTCAAGGTGGAGCTGTACTGCTCAGAAATCAGTTCAGTTATCAGCACCTGTGGAAAATATCTCATGGCATGGAGACACTGTGGATTAGAAGGCAATGGCTGCACAATGGCTGTGATGTTTGTAGGTTTAAGTTGGTTTGTTTGGGGTTTTTTGTTAGAGGGTAAATGCTGTGTTATAATCCTGCACAATTAATATATTCTTAATGGAGGCAATAAAAAGATTAATAAAGTTTGGAATTTTGGAATAATTATTTTGGAATAATTATTTAAAGACTGAAAGCAACAGTAGTGATCCAAGTCTAAGTGGAGACAAGAAAGAGCTATGACAATCCACATCCCTGATCACCAGCTCCTCCTCTGCTGATCTAGTCCTTCATCAAAAGCTTTCAAATAAGCTTTTGAAGTCACATTGACCACAGTGAGTCACAGAATTCTCTCAATGGCTTTTACTTGCCCCCTTAATACTTGGCATTTTCTCAGGAACTTGAGATTTGATTGAGACCTACTTATTTTTCAAGTCTAAGTCAATTATTTCCATAGACTTTATATGTTTTTTAAAAGTATTAATGGCTAAACAGCTGTACTTGACATTTCTTTTGGGATGGAGGAGAAACTGACTAGTGGTTTTCCATAATAGATATATCTATTCAGGAAATGTCTGTTGGAAGCAGAACTTCAGGGTTTATCTTGGCATAGCCAAATTGCCACTTGGAAAGAATAGCTTCATTCATGGCTCTAGATTTTGTTGTTGCTAAGAGTTCTGTGCTTACTAAAGTGTAGTATACACATATAAGGGACAAAGGTACAGTATCAATGGAGTTGCAGATGAGATTTTGCAAACAGCTATTTGAATAAATAGTTAACATATGTCACTCCTCAGCCTCCACTCATGTTCACTTCCCTCAGCTGAAGCCACATAGGGACTATGGTGAATACAAGAAAATCTCAGCTAAATCTTAGTGATCAAGCTTGTAATCAAATTAATAAAAATACTGACCTCATTTATGACAGCTTGAGCACTGTTATTCTCAGGCTGGCATCTGGAACTGGAGTTCCTTTTCAATACCTGACAACTGCAAGGACAATAACACCAAGAGTTAAACTCATAAATGGCACATACGGCACATCCTTTTTCTCCTGGATGACTTTTATCAACTTAGGTTTCTGTTTCAATTTTTCAACTCAGAAAATGAAGATTATTAACACAACCCAAGCACATATTGAAATGGATGATGCTTGTCTTTTTCCCATATAATCTTCATCTGCCTCTGCCTTGAAATTTCTGTTTCTGTTTCCCTCCCTCTGCCCTGAAGAATCTGATAATGAATTTGGGTGAAGTCTTAAAAAAAAAAAAGAGTGAAATACATTAAAAAATCAGAAGAGTTTTTTTTGGAATGCACCCTTCAAATAAGGTCTGAAGCAATTCAAACAAAACATGAGGTTTTTTTGTTCTTCCATTAGAGATCAGTTGTTAGTGGGTTATACACATGTAAAGAATTTACCTTACCTGAAATATAATTTCCACACTTATTCCTTCAATTTACATTGTTTGTAATAATTTTATCTTTCATAATCTGTGGAACCATACCAACATTTTAAAATTATCTGTAAGTACAAGCTGTAGTTCTGATTAAATATCATAATTGCTTGAAGTTTTCAGCCCACTTTTGAATTACTTCATGGGCAGATTTGAAATGTTCCTGTTAATAAAAACTCAGGATCTGTGTTTTTTCTTAATAACAATGATTTTACAAATGTTATTGACTTTCTTCAAAGAAAAAGAATCTGAGCAATAGATCTGGCATTGAAGTCACTTTCCTTTATACCTCTTTCTCTCAAAATCTCATTCATCTGGGTTCTACCCAGAACCTGTTTGTAGTGACTTTTTGATATAGTTTCAGCATGAGGTGTGTGTGGATTTTCAGTGAAACTGTGGATGTAGAGGTAGGTGTCTGGTGCCTGACAGTATTTCAGAGGTACTGTCTCAAGGATATGGTTTAGTGTGGACTTGGCAGTGCTGGTTGATGGCTGGGTTCAATGATCTCACAGGCCTTTTCCAACCTAATGGCTCTGTGATTCTAGGGATTGCTGTAGACCACCTGCACTGGTTTTCAGGGCAGGCCTGAATGTCTCTGCTGCACAGAGACTGAGTGCTCAGAAAGCAAACTTGCTTTCTAATTTTCTTGCTTGCTGACAAACTGGCTCTTGAGAATCAGTTAATGATAGATCGTATATCTGAAGCTGGCACTGCATTGTGGATTGCAGCCGTAGCATTAAGAGCCTTTAAAAGTTGAGTGGCTATTACTGATCTATAAAACATTATTGCATAGCAATTTATTCCACAAAACCAAAATGATACAAGCAGAAACTGTATTCATTACATAAACAGCAGTCTTCCACAAACAGGATTGACATTCTATAAGCAGCACACATGTAGGAATGAGAATTTTATAAAACAAACCATGAAAGGAACAAACTGTTACAGTCTGATGTAATTTCAGTAACTTTGTACTGGGGAATTTCCACCCACTATGCGTGAAAGAAAAAGTACACAAAGTCCTGCACACTCATTATGTTTTTACTTCTTTAATAGTGGCAAGAATATTAGCGGGTGAAATGATGGCTTTGTGTCCTTTCTGGTACTCCTTGACCATTCACAGACAGACATTACTTTCTAAAGTTAGGAAAAAGAAACTTTCTATTTTGATAATTAATATGATTTCTAATTGGAAGAAATCTGGCACTTTAATTAAAAAAGACTCACAAATACAGAACAGTTATTTTATTGAGGTGTTTTTTTCCTTTAGGACTAAAAAGTAAGTTAATTGGGAGGAAGATTGCATGATAGCTTACAGTTGATTTCTTTCAGACATCAGTAATGGAAACTGTCCTTTTGAATATAATTACATATGTGAACAATCAGGGAAATCTGCTAAAGGTTTCACTGCTGGGAAGTTAATCTTTCATCTTTTCAAATATTTATTTATAAATCTTTTCAAAGATTTATTTATAGATCCAGATCAGTTACAGGAAGAACATCAGCAGCTATGGTCTCAATGTTTGCATTAATTACTAGAAAAGTATACATGTATATATATATATATATATATACACACAAACACACATAACAGTATTTCAGACATACAACAGAAACTTCTGTATTGCTAAAACTAAAATCAAGCTCATAGTTTCCGTTTCCAGTTTTGAACCACTTTTGTGTTATGCTGCGAATTTTACTGACTTAGTATGTTCAGGCACTGTTTGTCATTCAGATTTATGTTACTCATACAAACGAGTCTGAGCGTCAGATATTGGAAGGTCATTTTTTGGCACTCCACTTCTGGAAAGATGTGAACCAGTTGGAAAGAATCTGGAGGAAAGTAACAGAAATGAGTAGAGATCAAGAAAACATAAGCCATGTGAAAATGTTGAAGGTACGAAGGTTGTTTAGTCTAGACAGGAGCGGAGAGAGGGTGAAAATTTTAACACTTTTCATATATCTAATAAGCAGCTTTACTTATCTATTTCCAAGCTGATGGCTGATAAAGCAAGAAGGAATGATCTTAAACTGTGCTAAGTGAGAGACAGATGAGATGCTAGGAAATACACTGTAATGGTATGGCGAGACAAGCCCTGGAAGAGTGCTGGAAATTTGATCATCTGGAGATTTGAAAGAGCAGGTTAGAAAAACGTCAGCCAAGAAACTTTGGAAGGGGAGTAGTGGAAGGAATGAAAGGGTTGAACTAGGCAATCTTTTGACAAACTTTTGAAAATTCCTTGTTTCTGGACTACATTACTTCACATCCTGGACTGTTATAGTACCTTTGCTACCTTTCCAGGCATTCAAGATAGCCTGGAGACAGACGCCATTTCCCAGATCAAAATGCACCAGTGGAAAAGGTTACCTTCCCATGTTGTTGCATGCAGTGGGAGCATGCCATTTCTTTGTTCTGTCATTCCAGTCAGCTACCAGAATGGCTTAGGTTAACCCTCCAAAACCACTTCAGTAAAAACATTTAAATTAATAAAGACTTTTTTGAAGTGTGTATGCTATCTCATTTGACTAAGCAGCAGCTGTCAGTAGTTCTCCAGCAAGATCAGTGATAAGGAGGAGGTGAGTCTGGGCTATTTGACTCAGCACATTTTCTTCTTCCCTCTTAAGACTTTGCAGACATTGCCCATAATTTTCCCTACTAACCTTGGTGCTTTCCCACCTGCCATGCTTTCTTCAAGGAACAAATATCTTTCTCCTCCTTGGAAGTGCTCAAGGCCAGGTTGGGTGGGATTTTGAGCTACCTTGTCTAGGGGAAGGTGTCCTTGCCCATGTCAGTGGGCAAGGAACTGGATGATCTTTTAAGGCCCCTTCCAACCCAAACCATTGCATTCTATCATTCATGCATCATGGGTTCCACCTCTAAGATCTTTTACCAGACATAAAGTGAATATAGGTTAGGATAAGTTACAGTCAGTGCAAGACAGACTGGCGTTGGAGTCTCAGAAAAAATGGGCAAAGTAGATAATGTTTAATCATTGTTTCAAGTATCATGTCTGTTTTGATATATTGCCTTTCTGGCAAACTGGGTCCATCCTTCAGGAGCTGCCAGCATGAAGCTGATAAGGCATTACTCACTACAAAATCAGCCCAAGAAGTTAGAGTGGCAACTGGCATGGCCTCCTGTTCTCAACAGCCTGTTAATGTTTGCAGGGTAATTTGGACATCTCAGCTCTTTGCTATCTGAAACTCAGGATATAACTTTAGATTCTGCAGAAGAATACAGAAATTATTAAGACACCAAACAAACAGCATTTCTCAGAGTCCTACTCTGAGACTTCAAAAGGACTTGGAGGTTGTGTACTTCACCTTTTGATGCTTGTATTTGGGTCAGACCATTAGGCCATGCCAGGTACCTGGCCCTTCTCTTCAGCAGTCTCAGATTGGAGAGGGTTCAAGTGCTCAAGTTCATGAGCCAGGCAGAGCCACAGCAGCTGGCTGTGAGGGGACACTGTTGACATTGCCCTCTCCATAACCTCTCGCTACTTCTGGCAAGGAAAGAGTCCTCACCTCCTCTAGTTTTGACACAAAGGTAAGGGAAATATTTGGAAATGTGAATTTTGAGGAAGAAAACTGAACAAGCTGTATTCATCCCAGAATACAAGAAAAAAAAACAAACCCTTGGATGTCTTAGCAGTGTCCAGACTGTGGTGTACTCATTTAAAGTGTTTCCTTCTCTGGCCTCAGTGGAGGAAGCAATATTTTTCAGGACTGGAGGTAAGATGCTGATGAAAGATTTTGAAGGGATTGTATCTTAGTTAATGGATGCGTCTTTTTAGAGACTATCTAAAAGAGAGTGGGGCAGAGCTGTGTTCTTGACAAGAATAATCTTTGTATTGCACAGATATTTTGTTAAGGATCTCATGAAAGTAGGGTTTAGCAACTGTTCAGTATTATATTGCAGACTGATAAACCTGAATTTGTAACTGTTATAAGGTTAAAATAAACCCCAAATTTTCTTCCAGTTTTTTAGACCTTGCATCCATCTGCCACATCTCTTGTTCTACCTTGCATTTTTGGACCCTCTAAAAATCCCAGGTGTGTATAAGCATGACTCACACAACCTCCATCTGCTCTGTGATCCATGTAGGGCATAAGCATCTTATATCACTGTCATGGAGCCAAGGGGCTCCCTTTGAACTAAACATGCTTTTTGTATGGGCATAATGCCATCTTTACAGGATACTGCCATCTAAAGATTTTATTGTGTTTCCATATAACTGTTTGAATGATGCAGAGGGGTATTAAGCTTTGTGTCCTTATAAAAAACCAGTAATGTAATGGAAGATGAAAACGGATTCCAAAAAGCCAAACTTTTTATGAGAGATCCTCATGATTTAGAATTGTTACGGAATATAGCATGACCCTGATCATTTTGATTTAAAGAATTAAATTTGCTATCTTTCTCCATGCTATTTTTGATCCTATATTTTATGAAGGTACTTTGTTAATTTTCCAAGAGACACTGTACAAAGTTCCACCCTTAGGTGTTGGCTATCTGCTTTTAACAGCAACTGCATGCAAAGTTGCATTTCATCCAGACTAGAGCTTGAATTGCCTGCCAGATACTGCATAACACTAATGAAGGTCAATACAGTTTGTTCAGAAATAACTCTAAAAATGGAAGATAGTTCTAGTTTATAAATCATCAGTTCACAGGCTTACCTACAGTTTATAGATTTACTCACATTAATCTAAGGGAATTTATCAAGACATTTAAAATTATATCCACAGTTTCTTTTAAATAGTTCCTTCCATATGTAAAGAAGTTCTGGAAACACTGTGTGACAAGACAGAACTTACAAATCAATGGCAAAACTTGTGTGGAGGGGGAAATTAGTAAAGCTAATATTCAGAAGGAAATTATTTTGCATGTGTACTAGTCAGAATAGAAACACCTACCAGAGCAAACCTCACTACCTAGAAACAGTTTCAACTAAAATATTTCAGCAACATAGCCAAGGAGTAAGAGACTTCAGAAAATAAGAAATAACTGGTTATGCTCAGGAAAGCCAACTCCCTTACTTGAAAGAATTTAATAACCTTTCACGTGCATAAAACTTGCACAAGGAAAGAGGCTTGTAGTTATTGTACAGGCATGTTTTGTATGACAAGCAGCCTTCTCCCAGCTGCAGTGTTAAGGGCAGGGAGGGGGAATAATTTCAACATTCCTTGTAGTGTCACCATTCACACTTCAAATGGGACATATATGGAACAAGAATAACACTGGTGCTGTTCTGAATGTATACTAAAAAGCATCAAAGTGGATATAATTTATCCCTATGGCATCCAGATGCCGTGGAAACCAATCTCATATAAGCCAGGATGTTTCTTTTATGTTTTAAATTCTGTTTCTTCTGGCCCACATGAAGCATATGAATGCCACCAAGGGAGAATTCACATATAAACTACCAAACACTTCTCAGCAATTTCAAACCTTTTCTGAAGTGACAGTAATATTTATATGATCCCTGTATACATTTTCAATCCTTTAGATGCTTTAAGAAGAAACAGAAAACTCTTTTATGTAAAACTTTATGTAAGGCTTTGTCTATGGCATTGTACACAAAACCAGATTGCATTGTGCTTGCACTGAATGGAGAAATGGCCAGGACAGAGGGTGGAATGCAAATACTATTTCCCAACAGAGTGACTAATTAGAAGGCTCTAAAAGTTCCTAAAGTCTTCCTCAACAGTTTAAACAACCTTTTATTATCTTGTTTTTATCATGGTTCTCAATATCAAATGTCACTTGTGATAAGGAAAAGTAGATAGTTTATATACTAAAGGGTATAGGTACTTGTGTTGTTGGAAATCTACTTGAGGAACAAAGTTTAATTTACTTTTTTTTTAAAAAAAAGAGAGTGGCTGCATTGAAGAGTGAATTTTTTGTAATACACTTAGAGTTTATTGAGCACCAGCTGGAGATTTGATCAACTTTCTGGTATTTTTTCAGAGGCAAATTAACCAAGTCACTAGAAAAATCTCAGTCCTCCCATAAAGTTTGTGTGGCTGAATTCTGTTGGCTAGCTTTGTGTTGCAGAAGACAGACATTATCTCTCAATCACTGACCATTTTCCAGCTGTGTCCTTCAGCTTCTTCACAAATCTATAATTAATCTTACTGTGTTGGAACTTAGAAAACTCTCTCCTATAAAAGTGTTTCTTATTACAGATGACTAATCCTTGCCATCTCTGCCTTCCTGCTATGGAGAACTTCATAAAATGGTAAAATTATTTGGGTAGGAAGGAACCTTTAAGATCATCTACTTCCAGTCCCCTGACAGGTTGCTCAGAGACCCATTCAACCTGGTCCTGGACCCTTTTAGGCACGGGGCATCCACAACTTCTCTGGGCAACTTATTATTATGTCTCACTGTCAGAGTAAAGATTTTCTTCCTAATATCTAATCTAAACACCCACTCTTTCAGTCTGAAGCCATTCCTCCTTGTCCCATCACTACATGTCTGTAGACAATCCCTCTTCAGTTTTCCTGTAGACCTCCTTTAGGTACTGGAAGGCTGCTATAAGGTCACCCCAGAGTCTTCTGTTTTCCGGGCTGAAAAAGCCCAATTGTGTTAATCTTTGTTTATAGGAGAGACACTCCATCTATCTAATCATCTTGGTGGGCCTCCTCTGGACTCATTCCCCCAGGGCAAGGTCCTACCTGTGCTAGGGACTGCAGAGCTACATGCTGTTAGTGTCTCATGAAAGTGGAGTAGAGGGGCAGAATCACCTTCTCTGAGTGTAGCTTCCCCTGGTACTGCCTGTATTATGTCTCAATGCTGCAACATTTACATTCACAAGTATTCTGTTCTTTCACTACCTACAACAGCTGCATTGATGACAGTGTTTTGTGTGTGTGTTTGTGTGTATATAAATACCTGAGGAAAAAAGTGACTGCCATGCTTAATGCTCTGGAACACTTTGACAATGATAGCTGCATATTTATTTTCTTTGAGGTTGATCAACAGCTATTGGCAAGGTGTAGGGATGGATTGCTTCTGTCAGCCCAGATGGTGCTCAAAGTAGAGTTTATTCAATGATATTTTAAAAATATTTACACAAATGTTTTCTTACAAGTTCTGAGAATAACATTCTGTGTTGACTACAATATATGCTTTGCCTTCAAAGGCTGTTTTTGGAAAAGGCTGCTCTTCTTTCCTTTTTTTACTCCTTCATTCCCCTTTTATTAGTCCTTCATATCCCTTTTATTGAAAGTCTCTGTCAGAGGAGCTCAGGGGTAGGCTACAGGGCTAGCTTTGGATACTATCATCCTTAGCAGCCTGCTTGAAGTTCTTTCCCCAAGGAGGATGAGCAGAACAGAGCATGGGCCCAAGGCTGGCTGCTCCACTTTACACTTAAGCAGCTGATGGCAGTGAACTGACATTAGGATGCCAAAGTGCAAAGCCTGTGGTTTTCTGCAGAGTTTCTTCTGCGACACTGTTGGTGACCACCAGCAGAAAAAAAGGCAGGTACAGAACAGAGGAGCCCCAAGACACCTTGAGTCACTTCAGGAGCTACCACTGACTGTGACCACCTGTCAGAGCTGCCAGTGGAGGTGTATCTGGGCAGGCTTTGGAGGAGCTGCCTTGGACATGGCCTGACAAACAGCTCAGGCAGCCCAGGATCAGTGCAGGCTGCACTTTCAGTTATTTATTCAGCTTCTCCCATGGTTTGCACAACCCAGGCTGAGCTGTGCTGCCATAGCTACCCAGTAACATCACTCCTGCGAGTTTAAAGTTAGGCTGGGCTTGTGAGCATGAGTTCCAGCCATGGCTCTGCACAAACAGTCCAGCTCTGCCCTTATTTGTTTGTTTCAATTCCCCAATGGGATCTTCAGGCACTGCTGCAATAGAAATAATAATGAATAATTAATAACTTCTGCTGAATCACTTGAAAACTATTCACCATGCAGTTGATGTTTATTAGTGCAGAGTAGGTGATGCAACAGAAGACAGCAAACAAAATGAGCTGTGCGCTGTTTTGCTTCAATTTATTGTACATTTTCTTCTGGGGATAATTATGTCTTAAAATGAAAACAAATTATGTGCATTTGTGGTTCGACAGATTCCCCTTGCCTCCAAATATCTTCTGAAAGTAGCTTTGTTTATTACTCTTGGTATTATTTTACTATTAATACAATCCTGATAAAGTGTCTGGAGAGAGGTGATTTTTTTTCAAAAATAGACAAAAATAGAGTTATGAGACGTCAGAACTGGGTATGTTCTGTCCTGCTGTTAATATTTCTATGTTCTTTTGGCATAAATTCATGTCAGCCTCCATCTTTGAGCCCAAAACAGCTAGATGGAGCTCTTTGCTCTCTAATTAAGAGGAAACCATCTTAAAGAACTAATTTAAAATCTTTGGACCAATCTGCCAATGAAAATATTCTCATTTTTTAAAATAAGATAGCTCTGAGTAAGAGCTATGTAGGAAGGTTTTGCAAGATTAGACCCAAAGACTTAAACTGCAAAGATGTTAATAATGAGCATGGGAACAGAGCTGGTTCTGCAGTGCATGCACTGGCAAAAACTAAAAAATGAATGAAACAGAATGAAATATAACTCGAAGGTTTCTCGTCAAGCAGTAACTCTGTCATACAGACATAGAGATACAAATATTGAATCGGATGATATAATGATCTTTCTCTGTCTCTGACTCAATGAACCCAGACAGATGCCAAGTGTATTCATTAGTGAAAATAGCTAAGGTGCTGCTTGAAAGAAGTTGCATTGAAACAAGCCAGGTAGAGGTCCTATGATCTAAAATACCATGGCTAAGAGAAGAATAAACATTATATTCAAAATCTACAAAGCAAGGCAGCAGTCTTATAGCTGGGTTAAGAAAATCTCCCCTAGTGTGGATATCTTTCCTTCTGTCAACCCTCAGGAAATAAAGATAAATTAAAATGGAGAACTATTTGCTTTAAAAATATGCACAGCAAGGATACTCACGATTTATATATGCATAATTTGTTATCACATTTTGGAAAAGTTTACTAATAAACATAGATATAAGGATGTTTATTCTTTGTTTTTCTTTGCAATACACACAGTTATGCCGATTTTACTCTAAAACCTCTCAGAATCGGTGGAAGATTTTCCCACTGGTAGGAGAAGCTAAAAATAAACTGTATCATATAATTGCTTTCACAAACCACTAATCAAACTCCACTCCTGAAACTGTGCTTCTGCCAATTACTAAGGCATCCTGGCTATTACAGAGACACAGCAGAACCGTCTGCTTCTGCTTTGGTCTCCCCTTCCTGGTCTATCAACACCGTGGGCTAGCAGAGGGAGCAGAGTTGCAGTGACACTGTGGCACCCATGCATCACCTCCACTTCAGAGCACACAGGCATTTCCCAGAGGCTGCCTGGACCTCCTGCTCATTATGCTGTCTATGACCTGGACTGGTCTTCCTGGGCAGGCAAAGGATGCTGGAAATACTCACTTCCCTAAAGTACCTCCATTGCCACGGCCCAGGATAGAAGACTCTAAAGCAGGCTTTGGGATTTTCTCAGCTGTACATGGCCCTGTGGACCTGAAGGAGTCTGCCTGAGCTGTATAATTCAGTCTCATGATAATACAGTCAGTCACAACTTTTGTTCCTCTTCTCCTGTCCAACTCCAGCCAGCAACATTTTCTGTTTCACTGCCACACAGGAAAGCTGCTACAGGTTCTCACTGCAAGATTAGAAACTTTCTACTCTCCCACTATAACTTACTGCTATCTCATACAAGTATACCTACTTTATCTCATACAAGTATACCTGAAAGCTTAACTAGATCCTCCCTGATGCTAATGGAATAGAGTCATGCTGTGGCTGCATTAGCAAATGAATTGCAGTAATACAGCTGGATTGGTAGGCAAAAGCAGTCATTGATGACACTCTTGTGTTATATCCTTCACAGGCACTTTGGAGTCAAATCACATGAGATATGATTTCTTTCAGTTGAATGCCCCCATTGCACGTGTGATTCAAAGTTTTCCAAAGGAAATTTGTGCTTCAGACCCTTTTTTCCTGAATCTTGGGTTCCTTGAGGAAGGGCCACGCTGTCTGCCTGCCTCATGCAGATAAATGCCACTACTCACAGCAGTTTCCTCCTAGTATTATCTAGCTAACATCAGACACATGAAAATATCACCTCTGTTCCTGCTCATGCTGTGCAAGACACCACGTACACCTCAGTTCACTTCTCTCCTCATAGCCTGCACAGCATCTGCTGCTCTGTGCTGCAGTCACAGAGTGAATCCTGTGGATTCAGCAGGTGCCCCAGCAGGACAGCAACCAGAAACTCACACTAGCATGCCCAGATTTCTGATGATTTTGCCCAGGCTTGATTGGTGCTGAATTGGGACTCCTGGGGCTGCATCACCATTGGGATGATCAGTAGCAGGCATGATATTTTCCACTGCACCAAGAATCTCTCCTGTGAGCTGGCTTCAGGGTCATCCTGACATGTAATTTTGCAAGCTGATATCTGTATTCAGAAAAGCAACTGTAACCCTAAGGAACTTTACAAACTTCAAAGCCTGGTCTGTGCCTAATAAGCATAGGATGGACAAGTCCACCACAGGCAGGGTGCTCTCCAAGACCATTCTCCACAGCTGCTTCCCACACCCAGAGCAAATAACTGAGATAAGCAAAATCACTGAGACATTTCCCATTCAGGGGCTGCATTACTGTTTGGGTTGTGGGAGAGAGGGACAGGGCCCTTCTTCTTCCCCCTGCTTCCCAGTGCATGGAAGCTGTGATCCCCTAAGCTGCAAGGCCTGCCACCACTTGTTCAAGCCAAAAGCAGGCCAAGATGCCTTGACAGAGTTTGCCAAAAGGAATGAGGATACTCATGCCTTCTGCAGCTCTGGCCATGCAGTCGATGGGGTGCAGGAACCATCTTTTCAAGCTGAACAAGGATCACTCAGGGCACTCAGGGCCGGTGGCAATGCTGCTCACGCATGCAGGACTGGATCACGAGTCTGTGCTAAGGACTGCACTGTCAAATATGACACACTTCCTACTCTGTGTGCAAGTCATGCATCACACTGCAAGGTGGAGGGCCACACAAAGCAGCCTTGATGACAGTGTCCTCCAAATTATGGGCACCTGCTGTGTCCTGCAGGACTGTGGGAGAACAGATTTTGGACTGAAATGCTGAGGAATGGTTTCTGCAGAAAAACTGTGCAAAATCTGCTGCACCCTGCACATGAAACACCAATGTGACATTTATGCAAGGGATGTTATGTATTCCTTCATAACATCTTACTCTTACATGTAAGAGTATGATGCTTACAGATGCTTACATGTCCCCATCTTTTCCAGAAATTAAACTTCAGAGTGGAAATAATAAAGATTAAAAAAGAAAAAAATCTTCAAGTGTCTTTTAGGTCTGCTTAGTCCTCACTCTTCCTCTGGAAGAGGCTACAGTGGATTTTTGTAGCCCTAGTATTGAGCTTCAATTTCTCAGCAGTGCCCCTCATTACACTATTCCTTTTCATCAAAGATGGTTACTCTAGTTAAATCTTCTCTAGCTTTCTGTCTCCTGTGACTTTTTCTGTGCATCAGTATGTGCTTTGACTCAGTAAGTCTCAGGAAACCACCCTCACTCTCCTGAGATGAGTCTCCTGCCCTCACAGGTCTTTCCTGGAGTAGCTGCTCTGGGGGACGTAGCAGCCAGAATATACATGGGATTCAGCTGAAAAGGATGGTGTGTGGGTGTGTTTTTTGATGCTTAACAAAGATCTGACAGGAGAAGAGAGCCTTGAGGGTGGTTTGCTTGCATGTGGCACTGCAGGGAGCTGGCAGCAACACAGTGGTGGGAGAAGCTTGTTGAAGGTTCTGTTAGTTGAAACTGCTTGGGGATGGGACAATCAATAAATTGTAGTAGATCTAGCTGGTCCTGAGCAGTGGGAAAGGATCCCTCAGCAGGAAGATTCTCCTCCCATGTCAGACAAAACTCTGTCTTACTTCTCCTTCATTCTTTTCAAATTTTAGGAAAAAAAATCTCTCACTTTTATGTGCCTTTGCTATTGCCTCAAATGTTTGATTCACAGAGACCAAGCCCTTCCAGCCTCACAAATTGCCCCAGTTCCTTGCCCCAGAGTGACTTAAAGCTGGAGTCCCAGCTTTGTGTGCTGGCCCTGTTACTCATGGACTCTCAGGAGCCAAGCTTTCCACAATGGCACAGTTATTCAAGGAACCACTATACCCTTCCCATGCTAGGAAGGGCCATCAACACCTACAACCCACAGACCCTTCTCAGGCACCTTGCTCTTATCCTATGGGAAAAAAAAAAAAAAAGATGGCACATGCTAGGATGACTCTGAGCTTTAGCTCAAGGTGAAATACCTGTATCTAAGCAGAAATGGGTTAGCATAGGTGATCATCTTCTGAGCTGACAGGCTTCATCCATTCTAAGGAGATCGGTGTGGTAGGGAAATTCATGGGAAAATCCACATGGCCAAGAAAGAACTACTTAGGAGATAGGACACAGAAAGGAAGACCGGGAAGAGAGACAGGGAGTGGGTAAAAAGACCCAATCCCTGCCACTTGTCAGTTGTAACACAGCTCAGTGGAGACAATATTGGTTAAAACTGGTAAACGTGGCCAAACAAAAATGGCAACACAGTGCCTGTCACTGTTGGAAAGAGGCAAGTGGTCACTGTGCTGGCCAGAGCTTTTCCTCTCTCCACCAGGCTGTCTACCTGACACCGTTGGATGTAGGTTCCTCTCCAAGTCCCTTTTTCCTCCTTATTCTCTTCCCAGAAACCTGAGCTTGAAGGCTCTGAAGAAAGGAGAAGATGCTGTTGTTGTCACTTCTCCTGCTCCTGAGATCCTGGCCCTTTTAAGGGAATGTGGAAGAAAGATGGAGAGGAGTGGTAGCCAGCTGCTACCCAGTAACATCTTTGTGTTGTAAATACAGGGAAGCCTTTCAGGATGTGCTTTTCTGTCTCATGACTGAGGGCAGAAGTGGGAGCAGTAGTGTTATTGTGAATGGTACCATATCTACATCTTCAGGTGATAATCCAGCGCCTGCAGGAAGGGGCCATGCAAGAGAGTGAGTTTTCAGTAAGCTAAGAAGGAGGAATTACCACAGAGTGCTCTTTGCTCAGCTTTCCTGGATGTCTGCACTGAGCTAGGTGCTCCTGCTGAGTGTCATTGGATGAAAAGTTTTGGATGTAGAGACAGTTGCTGCATGAAAAAAAAAACTCTGGCAGATTTCAGACCTTGAAGAATACTTTGCAAAGTGGTCAGATCACCAATGCAGTAAACCACAGCTACAAATACACGCCTGTAATGCAGTGCTAGAGATTCACCCCTTCTCTTCCTAGCATGGAGATGTGAGAATGAAACTGCACCCATGCTTCAATTGACCTGGTGACCTTACATTGCAAGAAGGTGACTCTTGCAATTTATGGTGGGAATGGCCAAAGCAGAAGCTTCTCTGAATGTCCTCACATGCTTGCATGCCTCCTGCAAGGTTTAGGTGTGGGCTCTGGAGGTCAGCACTAGCGTGGTGGCCCTGGGACACAGGGCTAAGGAGGTTCAAACAAGCAGCCAACTTTGTGGTGGACTCCCAGTCACAGAACTTTTAAAGTTGTCAGTGATGGACACAGATGTTCCCCCGTCCTGACAGGGTGATTGTTTTCTTCAGAAAAACCATCTTTGTCTTCTCAAATTTCAAGCAACACTGCTAGCAACCTGCTGATACTGCCACAATGTTATTCAACTATCCAAGAAAGTTTCCCCCTCTTCATCTCACAGTTTGATGAAAGATGTCATTTTGTCAAGTGTCTGTAAATCTTCCAGGAGAATGGACAGGTGTCTGATGCTTTGACACACAAACAAAGATTGGAAGCTGCAAAAGGAAAGTGTGGCAGGGTTGGACTGGTAGCGAGAAGGAAAGGTAGCGGGCCCAGGGTTTCCTCTGTAGAAGATGAAATGTCCAAAATGTGCAAAAATAGCTGAGGCATAACAGTATTGATAAATAGATAGACAGAGATGACATTTGTTCATTTGAATGTCAGAAGAGATGCTTTATGTGACCTGTGGAAGAGCCGGGAGCCTCCTCACAGCACAGATGTATAACACCTAGTGGCAATGTGGCCCACACCCTGGCGCAAAATCCACTGTCTCCATGGAGCACTGGAACACTTCTGAAATGATAATTTCATTTTGGTTTCCTCCAAGGGGAATTTAACTTGTGGGCACCAAAATCACACTGAACCATGATGCTGGAACTGAGGCAAACAGGGAGGTCTCTTCAAAACTGCACAACTGTTTCCAGCCCCAGTGTCCATGTAGAATTCTTTCCTCACTCTTTGGAGGATAAGGGGACACAAGCTAAGATTTTTACATCGGTGTTCTGACCTTATAGCTGAGATGTAACACTGTAGATTGATGCAATACATACAGGATCCCTCATCTATTTTTTATGTTCACTTTCTCTTCTGAGGAATTTGAGTGTAGGGATTCTTTTTAGCATCTGACCCACACCAATATAAGAGTTGGTATCTGGACCTGGGAACTTGGAAGCACCCATAGGTCAGTAATAAGGACATGACTGGTAAGATTCCTCCCCTGAACACACAATGCTGCACTGAAGCTGGATGAATTTTACTGTGTCCAAAAAGGCCAAGTTTGATGTCAAACCTTTATTCTTATTTATATGAAGAGGGTCATTTTTATTGTTATTTGGCAGTAAACAATCCAAGATGATGTCTCCCAAAAGTCCTGTAGTATGGAAAAGCTTGAACCAAAGTAATCTAAGTAACTGGAGACAGTAAACTTATCCCATTGGACCTATGTGCTTTTTTAAATTTCTCAGTTTCAATGATGCTTTTGGAACTGAACAAAATGGAAAAAAAATGAACTGTATTTTTTTATTTCACCAAAACATAAGAAAGGGCTCTAGTTTAAATCAACTCTGCTACCTCTGATTAGGAAACACATGTTAAAAGCAAATCTTTCAGCTAGAATTATAATTAATATATCATAAAATTAAAACTTTCCAATGTAGTGTCTGGCATTTCCTCTTTACTACTTCATGTCTTCCAGTTGGATTAGCATCAAAGAATCATCATGAGATGTTTGCCTGAGGTTCAGCTGCATGATCACATCAAACTTTTTTCTTCACACCTGAGGGATTATCTCAGAGTTAAGAGTTTTATCTACTTCAACTATTAAGCACAAATATTCAAGCTTAATATATCTTTTTACACTTATTATGTGATGATCAATAGGGGATATTTGTTTGATTTTGCTCTTTTGATACATTACTTTGGAAACAAGGTACTTCAATATTTCAAGATGAATAATTGCTGAGATTTTGCAGACTATGAGGCACCAAAATGTCCTGAAATGCCTTGCCTGACAAATATATTTACAATCAGACTTGTTTAATCCTTAACTGTGCATCAAGTCCCATTTATATGTAGGTGAGAAGAATCTTCAGGCTAACAAAAGGCTGATAGGAAACCAGATAGTCAGATATTTGGATAAAATAAGGAGGTATTATCCAGGCCTGAGTGAAATTCTGCAAAACAAGGAAGAGTAAATGCCAGTTCAGAGTTCAGAAGGGCAGATGAGAAATAGTATTGCATGCTGCCTTCTCTTTTCCCTGCTAACAGCAGTACCTGGGGTGAAGAGTCCCTTGATAGGCAAGGGCCTTGCAGGAAGCTGCTGGCAAAGTCCAGCCACATGTGCACTGAGGCAAGTGAGGTTCAATTACTCCACCTAGGACACAAAGAAGTAATTTCTGGCAGCCAGGCACTGCTGGTTGATTGGCAGAGCCATAGGAGAGGTAAATCAAAGCAAATCCAGTTTTAAACTCCTTGTGCTCTCAGTGCCCTGCCATGCTGGTCAGTCATCTTTGGTGCCCTTGTTTTCTTCTTCTCCCATTTTGAACAGGTTCAGGAGCACATTTCCTGCATAGCTTATGAAGCTGCCTGCTACCTGCTCTTCCCTGAGCACCCATCCTACCACGTTGTACCACAACTCTGGGGAAAGCCACTAGCTTCCAATGACAGTGGGTATTCCTGTTATTAATTAGTGAATAAGAAATTGAGCTCTGCTTGATTTGGATTTCTGTAGTTTATCTGCATTAAGTCATTAAGTGCTTAGAAGTAATCTGCTCATCATCCTTCTCGTTCTCCTATTGTTTGCAACAGTCATTTATTTCCTATGCTGAAATGTAGGATGTTATCAGATGTCTATGGAATGGAAGTAAGCCTGTCTATAAAGGGATATTCTACATAAACAGATGCTTCTCTGAGGTGTGGGAGTTTACTGACATAACCATTTGTGCAGCTGAACCTCCTCTGATTCCTTCCAGACCCCGTATCAAACACAACGTCCTTCAAGTGTGAGACTATTTCTGAATTTATAGTTGAATATTAACCATTTCTCATTTATTCTCTCAGAAAACCTGGTTGGGGATAAGGTGAGGAAAACAAATGATGAAGATACTATACTACAGAGAAATCAGAGAGATTTTAAAAAGTTGTCAGATTAAAATGCATCATTTTTTAAGAGGCAGCAACCAATATCTTATACTTCAGGAAAAGCCATGTGCAATGTCCACAGAGATTGTTTCTGTTCTGCTGTTGATGGTATTCTTTCCTGATCCAGCAGCAATACAAAAAGTTTTCTGTCCTTGTGTATATCTGTAAAATGAGTTCTAGGATGGATTAGGAAATTCTAAAATAGAACACAGGAAGTCATTAGGATTAACCTTTGTGGTGATGATGTCAAAAAGTCAACTGTGAAAGGTCATTGATACCTTGATTGTTTGTGAAAATTAATACATCTGCACTGTTTAGGAAACTATTCCTTCATTTCCTTATCTTATTAATTTCTTTTCTTCCTTCCATGATATCCACTCCCTGAAACAAGGGATCTAGTCAGGGCAGAGAGGGAAGGTAGGAAGAGAGAGGAAATGTCCACTGGAAAGGTATGGCTGTGCAGGTTGGCAGGCAGATTAGCCAGGTGATGAATGATACTCAGGAATGTTTGCACACTGTGCCTCATTAATTGCTCTCCATGAAGTGGTGAACTAAGAAAGGAAAGGCTGATTTTATTTAATCTGAATTGCTCACATGACCAAAGTTTCATTTCATCAGACAGTTTCACTTGTATGGCTCAGCTCCCTATCATTCTATCAATGAATAATACAACTTTTTATGTATCTCATACATTTTGCTATTCATGTTTTTGAATAGAAGTGTAAGTTCATGGATGCAAAAGGAAAACAAAGCATGCTTACTATCCTTGAATCATGCACTGCCTGCTAGAGTGCAGTACAAAATACTGTCCATATTGTAAAATCAGAACATATCAGAGTGAACTCTTAGAGTACATATTCAACCACAACTTCCCTTCACCCAATTCAAATCTTATGGAAGAACCAATATAAAACTTTGAAACCTGGACTCTGACACTATTTTATTCCTAATGAAGGACAAAATTGAAAGCTTCAGTAAGGCGCAAGGCAGAAGTCAATGGTGGGCAAAGTTGCATTTCCAAGGTGCAGCTGTGGCATGCTGTAGATAAATGTAGGGGTGCACAGGTACTTATATGATTTTTAATAATATTTTTTCCATGCCAAGGCTAGACTTTTCCCAATCCCTGTGCCACTAATGTCTATGCATCCCCTGAGGGGCTCCCTACCAAAGGGACTCCTGATGGAGCCTCTGTGCCTCTGCAGTCAAGGCTTGGGGATTAAGCATGCCCACTGGCAGCAAGCTCCCTCCTCAAGGCATCTTTGTTGCAGTTCTTGTGGGCTGGAAGTGAGGATGAGTAAAATATGGTCTCTGAGCCGTCTGGCAGGGGTGCTGTGCTTCTGCTCTTTCCAGCCAGGGCCTGCATTTTCATTTGCTCAAGTGAAGAGGCCTTCTTCTATTTTAGATCGTGCAACTTAAAGTGCATATTCAGTTGAAAGTCTTGGATAGTAGCAGTGCAGTCCACTTTGCTAATTAAACCAGAGCTGTGTTTAATTCATTTTGACAGCACACTTTTCCCTGTTGCATTTGTAACAGCAGGAATTCTCCTTGCTGGCTAATAGCTCCACAGAAACATGCAGTTACAGAAATTGCCCAACAGTCTTCATGTTTCTTGCGTGGCCAAAATAGTAAAAACACAGAAACTTATCTGACCAGATATAAACTGGGTGTGTGCCATGGAGGCTTTCCTGTTCCTCCAGGCAGTCACAGGCAGCATAAATTTGAGCATCAAGCAGGGGACAGAAGCATAACTACAGATGTTCTTAATGTCTGCCAAATTCCTCAATCCTATTTAGGAATAATCACTGTTCTTTCTGCTCCCTTGAGCTAATGCATAGAGTAGACTCAACTAGTTACCTAACATAATAAAGTGAAAAAGAGAGTAGGTGTGTGGTGTGAATCCATGGTGATGCACAGACTAGATGTTAGACAGGGTAAGAAATTAGGTTTCCTTCCATCCATCTATCAGTTGTTAGAATGGTAGCCAGAGAGGATACACCCTGGTAGGAGAAACTGGAACTTACATCAGTGATACCCATTCAGATTTATTAAAGAGAGACAGAAGCAATAGCATCTGGATTTGTGAGAGAGGAAAATAAAAGAAGCATTGCTTTTTGGCAAAAAGAGAAAAGCTGATAATTTTCTTCCATCTATGTCTATACCTCCTGTGTCTGCTCATTCACTGTCACAGCCCTGGGGTGGTTTTAGAACAATGGTCTATAAGAACCTTCAGAATTCCAGAAAAATGTTTGAAACTGCTGGTTCACTATGTACAGCATTTAACCTGAAGCTGAAAATGCAACACAAGAATTCATTAGGTGCCACTGCACCCCTGTGAGACATGAAGGGGTTGTCCTCTCTATTTTGCAAATAAACAATAAACAACAGCAATTATTAATGCTCAGGTATAAACCTGCAACATTATTAACAAGACCAATACACACTGCAGCTTTCCTCTGTAAATCTGTCTTTTTTTAAAAATACATTAACCAGTTAAAAAAAGAAAGAGGATTTCAAGCTAATAAAATACCAGGAATTTTTCATGTAGGCTATCCACAGCCTGATGACAGGAGTCTCTCTGAACACTAAATGAAGACAGGATGAGCCGCCTACTAAAGGAAACATTCTTTTCTGTCCCTCTCTCTCTCCCCCAGCCTGGCCAGCTGCACATGGCTCTTAGGCAGTTTTGAGAGGATGCCCACGTAAGAACAACACTAAATGCTTGAGTTTGTGCAGAAGCTGAGGCTAGAGGGCAATGCCAACCTGGTGCTAGGCAAGGAGGCTGCAGACCCCAACTCTGGCCTTTCATGTCGCTTTCTCTTCTCATGATGAAGCAATGAGACCTTTGGTCAAAACACCCTCCTTCCTCCCAGAAGTAGTCCTCATGCTCCTCTTCTCTTTGGATCTTTGTGCGTGCAGTGGGTACTTTATGACTCTTGTTCATTCAAATACATTATTCAGCTCCTATTGACAGGACAACCAATTACCCTGGAGTAATTTCAGAAATTATGCTAAAATTGGCAGAGAGATGCCTGTCAGGGTGTTTTTAGTTATTATTAGACTTTTCATTTCAATTTTACATATTTTCTTGAAGTATAGGAGCTCCTGACTATACAAGAGTTAAGCACACAAATACCTTTTAATCTGTGGTTCCTAATCCATGCTGAATATGCATCACTACCGTAGGTGAAACAAGACACTTGAAGGTTTAATGTTTGATCTAAGTCCTCAGCTGAAGTACATCAAAGCTGGTGAGGTGCCTACTCTTTTCTTTTTTTTTTTCCCAAGAAAAGTATTTCCACATTTGAAAATAATCATTTTAACTATTTTCTCTAATGAAAGAGTCACATTGACAAATATTTCACAAGCTATTTCACCTTCTTTGGCTTATTCTTTTTCTGTGAGTTTGTTTTTGTATCAAGCAAAGAGAGCTAGGACAAGGCAGCTGATGTAAAAGCACAACCTTTTGTTGTTTTGTTATACTTGCCCAGTGCCCTGGAATTTTATTTCCATGACAGCCTTCTTGAATGGCATATTTGCTATTTTCAGTTTACTCTGCGTGTGTTTGCGTATGTGTGTGTGCGTGTGTGGGTGTGCCTGCAGAACAATTCCCATTGATCAGAAAGGCCAGGAGAAGGTTTTCAGGAGATGTTATGAAATACTTAGAAGGAAATTGTGCCTGTAGCTGTTAGTACAAATAAAATATTAATGTTTACAGCTTAAAAGTTTTTAGAAGCCATGCTGTTCAGGGTGGGTATATGCACATGTATGTGCGTATGTGTGTGTACGTATGTGTGTGTGTGTAAATACAGAGGTCAATGACTCATGCTGTGTTTAGTCAATGAATGAGTGAAAGAGCCCAGGCTGCAGGCATCAACTAGCACACAAGCCTAGTAATATCCTCTAGAACTCATTGTAACATTTCACTTGCTTGGGACTTCTGGTAGCCCTGCTATTGTCATGGCTCTTTATTGGGTCCTTTATGATGATATAAAGGACATATAGCTTTTTCTTTTGTAAACAAAAGTATAGTACATGTTTACAGGTGAATAGTAGTACTTAAGATAGCTAACTTTGTTTTAATTCAAGAGAAGCTTAGCAGCTGCTTTGAAATTATAGAAGTTTGGTGTTCCCAGAAATCACTTGTATTTGATCATACAACTAGGCAACATCCACTTTGGCATAAGAGCTCATTCTGTCTTCATTTCTGAATAACTGACAGAAAAAATTCATATGAAAAAATTCCTCCATTACCCACACAAGTACCTACAGTTCAAAACTGAAATAATGTCCTAGGGTGACGTTATGATGCTTGTATCCCCATTCATGTGTTCTGTTAATATTGGATATTATGTTCTGTACCTTTAAGACCGGCTCTGAAGAGGGAAAGTTTTGTTTTGGTTTTCTTATCAGCCTGGCGGGACACGGAGACTGCGGCTTTTGCTTTTGCTGCTTTTGCTTTTTGCTTTTGCTCTCTCGCTCTTGCTCGCTTTGCTTCTGCTTGCTTTTGCTCTTTAGCTAATTCAGCTAAACTGTCCAATTTCTTCCTGGACGGTTTCTCCTTTCCTTTTTCTGATCACTTTGAACCTGCTCCGGACTGGGACCTGAGAAACACCAAGATCCTGCACCTTCTGGCCTGCAGCAGCAGCCCCAGCGCCGGAGGGACTGAGACCAGAGTGACCACCCCCCAGAGAGACTTTCTGAATTTGTCATCTTTTTCAGAGTGGTGTCATCCGGTATTGTTCATTTTGTGTGCTGGGGGGTGCTGTGCTTGTTAAATAAACAGGTTCTTTCCACTCCTCTCCGAGAAATCCTTCCCGAACCGGTTGGGGGGAGGGCCTGTGTGGGTTTGCTAACTGGAGGAGCCCTAATTTGGAGATTCTCCTCCAAATTTGCCCTAAACCTCGACAAATAATTTTTTTAAATGAAGAAACTGTATCTGAAAACAAAAAGAGAGTTTTGATATTTTTAATGATTCACATATTTACAATAAGGAAAAGAAATGGCTTTTGATTAGTTTTGACTCCTTATCCAGCATTAAGACCTCTAGCTCTATGGCCTATTTAAGCAGATTTGCACTCAGACCTCAAGCTCCACAAGCAGTGAATGCTCTGAAATAAGTGATGTGTGTCTCTAGCTGAGAGTTGAGGTATTCCTATCTATATGGGATCCTGAAACATTCACTGACCTCTATTATCTGAAGTCATGCAGAAACTCCTTCTAAACATCCAGAATTTTATTCTTCCTGAATAAGTGCATGATTTTTTTTTTCCTATGGAGAGAAAAGTGTTCAAATATTTCCAGACAAAGGAGGAAATTGAACCTTTCAGACATCCAAGACTCCCACACCTTGGATGTCTGAAAGAGTAATGGTAGATTTTTTCCATGCCATTTTTCCATTCAATGGCTACATCTATCTTTCCTTTGCCATTACCTTATTGTTCTTTTTAATTATCTTACTTGGAAATAAATAAAGAGTTTCATTTGTTTTAAGGTTTTTTTTTTTCCAATGGATCATTTAAGCAAGAAAATTGGGATACTTTCATGTGTTAATGTCACAGCAATCCCCAGCTTTTGCTCTCAAAATCTGGGTTGCACCTGTTCCATTTTCCTTATTTAAAAACTGTAGCAATAGGAAAATAGTGCTCATTGATAGCCAGAACATGCAGTCCCTGACTGCATACAGAAAATACTTGAGCAAATATTACACCTTCCAGATGTGTGTGCAGAGCATGAGAAGAAAGGATTCACTCTCTAAGCTCTGAGGTCCAGACTTAAAGAAAGAGCAAAAGTCACACTAGGAAAATTTCAGTAATTCTTCAGTGCTCTATATCAAAAGAATTTTTAGAATTTTAATATTAAATGCATAAATATATGTATATGATTTTCAGCAGTCAGCAAATTCCAGTTAAGTTTAGGTTGCTTTCTCCTCTCTCACTTTGCCAGATTTAATCAAGGATTAAAGCTGTGACTTGCTCACCCCTGGCAAGAAGGGTTCATGCAAAAGGAATTGGGAGAACTGCAGATTGTGCTCTGGGAAACTCAGCACATGTACCTTTGAGCCTGGAAAACCACAGGAAGCACAGACAGAAGATCTGCACCTGAGAGGGCCTGCTAGCGCTGCAGATGCAGATATTGAGTGCACCCAGCTGGTGTCGAGTTGGTTAATATCCAGAATTTGTGTCCACTTGCAACATTCTGGTTTGCTGTTCACACGGGGATTAGGTACGGCTGCACCTGAAAAGGTTGAAGTTAGAGGACAGTGTGTTCCTATCAAATTACATGAGGGCTTAGAGCTCCAACACTTGGCTGATTCAGCTTCTGAAGTCCAGTTAGCTGAGTTTTGTGCTGCTTATAATATATGCAGCATCCAGAAACTCATCTTCTCATGTCTTCATTTCAGCACTTTCAAGAGTGAGATCAGCAAGCAAAGCATCAGTGAAGATGAAATCTTCCTTCATTAGCTCCTCTCTAGAAAGACAAATGTCAATTTAAGCTTGCATTTGTGTGCTCATAGGGATGAGACAACAGTCACCACTCTTGAGATTATAAAGACACACTTTGCCAAAATCTGGGGTGATTGAGGGCAGAGGTTTATTGTGAACTATAGAATAATGCTGTGGGACAGAATCCCAACATGAAATAGAGGGAACATGGCATTCATCTTTGCACACAGAACTGCCCTGACAGGTCAGAGCTGAACAGTAGTATTGTTACTAGGTGAAAAAAACCTGCACAATGCAATACCAAACATGCACTACATGAATCCACCAGGTGAAACCTGCTGAGCCCATGCTCATGGTGGCCTTGCATCATGTGACAATACCCTTGGAAAGAGGGAGGTGCCTTACATCCTGTAGGGTCATAAATACCAGCTTTTGTCCTTGTTCTTTGTCAAGTACAACTTCAAAAAACATTGTGGAAACTCCTTCAGTATTCCTTCAGTATGCAGATTGGGCGTGTTCAGGGGATTAGAGAGTCTACACAACCCACACAGTAAATGTATTTGTAAAGTACTGCTTAGGTGTCTGAAAAATCATGGGACACCTCAGGTTTCCATAGCAGTACAACTAGGTCTTCAAACTGCTTTGTGTTCCACTTGCAGACATCTTTGGCATGGCTGTTAGCAAAAGCAAATTAAGGTTGTAATAGACCCACCTCCATGAACATTTGACCACCTCCAGAAAACCAGTGTCATGAGCTATATATGCTTGTTGATCTATAATTTCTTGACTCTCAGCAGCTGCTTGCCCTCCTCCCACCCTTTCCTCTCAGGGTACTTCCTATTTGAAAGGTATCATATGTCTGGGGCACACTCTTGCCATCTCTGGTGCTGAGCTCTGTCTTGGCAGCAGAGACTCATTGAATCATGTCAGTTCTGCTGACAGCTGTACTGTTTCTCCATGTAGAGCCCTCTAACCAAATGGCCATGAACTCACATACCTTGCCAGTTTTCCCTTAATTCTTATTCAGCCAGCCACAAAGCAAAAGCAATCAAAAAAATGATTTGTCACTCTGGTTCCTGAAGCATGTAAAAATTAAAATATCATTGAAATGTATCTCTAATAGAAAAACAAGAAGGTGCCAGGAGAAGTTTGTACTCTTCTTACAAATAACAGCAAACATTCATAAATGAGATCTAACACTGTTCTGTGACTAGGTTTGGGATAGAAGTTCTGAGGTCTATGAGAAAAAAGGGTAGAAATGATACAGAGTGCTAAAATCAGTTTCTGCACCTGTCAATATGATGGCAGTACATGCTATATCTTTCTTTCAAAAATATCCTAGGGGACGTTTATGAGATCAAAACTAGAGAAACCAGTTCTTCATTAACTAGTAAATTAATTGGACCAGTAGTAAGGACTATAAAATACTGTGATGAATGTAATAGGGAAAAATAATTGCTGCCTTTGAAAAGAAAATGTCTATTTCTGAAAGTCTCAGAATAACAGTAGATTCCAAGGGATGGGACTGACCTGAAAAAAAAAAGAGAGAATTTCACTTTGTATGCAAATTTGATGTTTGAGCTGCTTGGATCCTTTTAACATTTTTGTGGAAATGCCAGGAGGTCCTCGTAGACAGGAAATCCAAGTATACATCCATGGATTTTAGCACTGAGAATGTCTTGAGTCTCAGCACTCTTCATCCTGGGAAACAGACTCAACTCTATAGCACTGGTAAACTCCCTCCCTCCCTCCCTCTCTTGTTCTTACGTGAGTAGACACAAAACCACACTTATTTTTGTCACAATTTCATGTGAACTTAATACAGATAGAAAGGTTACCACTGAATGTTTCTCTAGAAGGGGGGAAATAGAAGTTACATTTCAATATAAAAATGTTTTGTTGAAAAATTCCAAACCCTCCTTAATAGATATGCACACAGTCCTGAGACCCAAAGTGTTTTTGTTAAAGCCTGTCACAGAATTTTTATAATTGTAGCTATGTATGAAAAATAATGTTATCTATTTTGGATTAAACAGAGCTTCTAGGGACTGCTGGAAACAAATGTCTCTGTCAAAATACAGGAAAAGCATTTTTTTTCACCATCTGAACTGTAATGAAAATCTTTCCTCAGCATGCAACATCAGTAGTAAAAATCAAACAGTGCTAAGAGAGACAAGAAGATGGAGGAGAATATGGCTATGCCAACTGACAGTATGCCAAATCATGGTAGTCACATCTAAGAACAATAAAGTAAAGAAAACAAAGCCTAAATGGGGATTTTGTGCTGATGAGCTAAAATCATGAGGATTATGTAGAAACCTCTGCATCATGAGAACGTGAGATAGCTCATGTAAGGAAGGAGACAAGTAAGAGAGACTAAGTGATAGAGATAAAATATCGGAAATTTAAATGGAATGTAAATTGGGAAAGTCCTTTCATGGGTCTCATAAGAGAAGAGAAAAGGGACAGCACGTGAAATTGGGAAACAACACGTTTAACCATGACTTAAAGGAAATTTTCTTTATGCACTGTGTAATTATCCATTAGGACTGCTTGCTAAAAGATAATTGAAGCAAAGGGCTTAGCAGGATTTAAAAAATGATTAGATACAGATAATGGGAACATTCATAGTTAATTAGACAGGATAAGTAATGTACAGGATATACTTACAGTTTGCAAGAGCATAAGTGAAATACCAGTTAGTGGAAGTTAGGCTGATATTACCCTCACAGAGAGATTATTCTGCACCTGTTCCTTCTGGATTTTTGTACACCTTTTTCTGAAACATTTTCTGTCAAACTCAGGATGACAAACCAATCTGTGGACCAATGCTACATTGGCAAATGTCAACTACCATGTCATAAAGTCAGCAAGGTGAGATCCGGGAGGTCTGTGAGAGGCTGAAACCAACACAAAACCAGTATTTTGCTCTGCCCTTTAGAAAATGTGCCAAGTTGTCGAGACCTTCATGACCTTGGAAGCCTTTGCTCTGTGCTGGACTTGGGCAAAATGGGCTCATGCCTTCCCCAAAAAAGTCTGGTAAGTCCTGCATGGGCTACTGTGTCCAAGCAGGGTTTTTCAAAGAAAACAACCTGAGACTGAACCAGATGAGCTCTAGGACAGGCCCCAGAGAAGACTGATGGATGCATCCTCTGGTTGCAGAGGCAAACACAGCTCAGTGAATACCTGCTGTTTGCTGAATGTCTCATGGCACCTTGGGGTCCTGGTTCCCTGGGTTACTTTCCAGCCCTTGGTGTCTTCTCTGTGAAAGCAATGAAGAGGAAGAACAATGCTTTCTTTTTTTCATCTCACAGCAGAGCTGAGGACTGGATGAAACACTTACCTGGAACTGGGGGCTAGGAAAAAAATCACTGATCTGGTAGCAGACAGTCTCAGAGTTGAACTGGTCCATTTTAAAAGGATTAGAAAGTTATAGCTCCCAGCCCAATCCAGTGAGGCATGCATTTCTCTACTTCTGTGTCACAAGTTTCTTTTACCTTTTCAGGGAAACATACCCATAGAGAAGACTCTTTTTATTCATTTGCCATAGTTGTACAGTATTTACAGTGATTTTGCCACTCAAAGAGTGTTTCTATGATCACAGAATTGACAAACTGACCGACTCTCCATAACGGTGGCATGGTGATCAGTTGAGGGTTACAGAAGAATTTTAGTCTTTTTACAAAGGCTGGAAAATTATTGAAATGATTCAAAATTATTCAAAAGTCCAGTGAAAATTAAAATAAAAAGTAATATTACTGTACTTGCTAAGCCTAATTACATCTAGGATTGTGAAGTAGATGACAATAAACATATAAAAAGACTGTATACCCTTTGTGGGTAATTCTATGGGTCTAATTGAAGGATGAGATAAAGTGAGGTATCTGCTGGACATTTTTCCAGAAGTCTGGCCTCCCATTATTTTGGTATTGTTCTTAGAAAATTTTGTAGGATTTGAAAAATCCAGTCTATATTATATGAGAAGATCTGTTCACTTAATATTTCATACTTCTTCTTTAGTCAGGCCTAGAGGCAGCAACAGCATATGCTGTCTTGTTCAATCCTCTGAAGAAGAGTTTTTTCTATTCCTAAATCCTTATGTTAATTAAGATTTTAAATAAAATCTTTTATCTTAAAAACTACAGTGTAAAAGTAATGTTGAAAGCATATGATTAACCTTAAAAAGACTTACATTCTTACAATAACTTTTGGAAGTGTATTTTCATGGCTTATATATGACAAACAAATAAACTGTGTCGCACCCTAATGTCAATGTAATATAATTCTCAGTTGTCATAATAATTGGACAAAATATTATACACAACTTTTTAAATTTAAAATGTAGATACATAGAGAGGATATGTGTGGTTTAATCAGACCAACATAAAATGACTTACTTAAGTTTCTTTTTTTACAAAGTGAAATCTGACTAATTCATGCATAGCCTATGAAACCAAGCATACATAGAGCATAACATAGATATTTCTAGACAGATCAAGGCTTAAAATCTACAAAAACCCCTCATGACATCTTTAAATTATTGAAAAGCAACTTTGATGTTTCTCTGCACATTTCCATAATAATATAAAATATTTTTAAAACTCAGTTTTTCTTTATTGGGTATTTCTGCTACTTTCTTAAAGAGAATTGAAATTTTGGAATGTGCATATGAAAACTCATGGATACTTTTAGGAATCTGTACTTTTCCAGCTGAAATCCAATATGCCAAAAATTGTATCAGCGATTTATTATTCCTGCTTACATATTTTCAACAATTTTCACTCTGTGTTTATCCAATTTATATGTTTCAAATAAACAGCATGTTTTGCCACTGGCAGATATCTCAGTACCAGCTCTGTGCCACAGGATACAGAGATCCTTTCATGATTCTGTTACAAATGATGTGACTGGGCAATATCAGATTCCCTCATTTTTAGTTAGAAGTAACTGAAATAAAGCCACATTTAAAGATATACCTGTCATTGGAGGTGGTGCTTTCTGATGAACCAGCAGCTGGAATACATCTGTATAGGAAGTTAAGAGATATATAAGTCTACAACCACAATATCATTTGAAAAATAGCTTTTTACAAACTTTACAAACTTTACAAACTCTCAAGGTACTTCCTCTGAGAAGATATTTTTGGTGGCTTTTGAAAAGATGCTAACAATATCACTGGTCATATTTAGTGCTGGAGAAACCTTTTAATAATTCCAGATTGGTCCATGATATTGTCAGTGAGTGAAAAAGGGAATATGATCATGCTTATTCAAGAGCCGAGGTAGTGTGAAGAAGCCCTCTGACCTTGTTCTAATCCCAGTTACACTGCATGAAACCAGACTAATTCTGGAGTTAGTCCTCAAATAATTCAAGAATGATTCCTCCAGCCTGCAATTTCTGCATGTCTTTCAGCATGCATAGGCCTTTTCATTTTTCTAATTTGACAGAAAACATGTCTGTTCTCAAGGTGCCATACCACTTGCAATTCACAATGTCCTCCTTTTTTTTAACAACAGTTTTGTCTGGCTCAGCTCTGCTGGTAATTCTGATAAAGATGCTGGTGATAAACAAGAGGGTATTAATGAAATAATAATAGAAATATAAAAGGGAGAGTTAATTGAGGATACACTGTTTTCTGGTAGGCTGAAGTGAGGTATCACTCTCCTTATATGACTCTTTTTATTACTGTACATATTGTGTAAACATAAACTCTTTCATGTCTGGTTACTTTGTTCCTCATGTGGCTGTTCATGTACTCATATAATTTCTTAATTAAAAATTGTAAAATCTTTACAGTTTCATCTCCCTGATCCTGTCTCAAAGTTAACTTGATGAAAGAAAGCTGCCATGGCAGCTCTGTGCCCTACAAGGGCTTAAATAACCCTTGGTTATTTAAGGTGTCTCTGTTGCACACTCCCTGCAAAATTGCTAACGCAAAACAGGTTGAACAAATGCATCCTAGTTGCCTGTGAGATGCTTCTATTTGCCATGGAAACTAAGTTTTGCTTCTTGGTTCAAGCACCCAATGCTGATACTTGAAACTTCCAGAATAATTTTATCTTAGAAGTAGCTAGTTGTGGAGAGGGAATTTCTTTGGTACAGTCTTTAAATATTTAACACAAAAAAAAAAAAAAGGGAACAGACTCAAAATTCTGTTCTCCTGAACATGCAATATTAAGAAAGAGGCACTTTCTATTCTCAAGAATTCAGACATATCCATTTTATTAGTACTTCATCCCAAAAAACATCATTTACCAAAAAAAATTACTGGCTGAAGGAAACATACAATTTTTGGATTTTGCTCTTCCTTCTGGCATGGTACTCACTTTTTGACTGTCTCACATCCAGCTGCAAAACAGATCAGTGCTGCCAGATCCTGTTTCTGCAAGCAAGCCCCTAGGAAACACATCAGTTCACAAAGCTTTGGTTTAGCTCTTGCTTTGTTGGGCATTATCTCAGTGCTACAGCTGCCAGAGACCAAAGGAATATTTAATTGCTGCTTCACACTGAAGGAAGGATGTTTAGTGTAGGCATTACCTTTAAGCACACCTCCACTATCAGCTCTTACTGTCTTTCAGCTGGATTTTAGTCTGTTCTGTCCCTGTACAAAAGGAGTTCTGTGTATTGGACTTGCAGAACTGGAAGATCCCTCATATTCATGTGTTTTGGGAAGGGAGAGTCTTTGATATGAGGCTGGGAGGATTTTAATTTTTCAGGATATATTTTCTTTACTTTCTCTTTCTAGTACAGTTGTCCAATTGATCATAGAAGAGGTTGATCAGTTAATATGGATAGAAGAGTGAATTTGCATTAATGTATGGTGTAGGGTCTTAGTGGTGGGGAAAGTGGGAATTATATACTGGAATTGGTAAGACTTCATGAGCCTGTTCTACAGACCCTTGTGTTTCATGTCAACAAGTCACCAGACATATTTCATAAGTTAACTCTTTCTTTGTGCCATATGATTTGTAACATTTCACTTTTGCTCTGAACTGTAAATGAAAATCACCCCAAGGGTACCAAGTATGTAATGATGTTCAAATGTGTACATGTACACATAAGTGTATATACTTGTTTTCTTGGGAGAAACATCTACAGACAAGATGAGGCTTGCCCCAAGGCTCACCACATCTCCTCCTACCCTCCTCTATAGGGATTCATTCTGTAAATTGATGAGTGTTTAGTCAGTTCTCTTTCATTCTTACCTATAGCAGGAGCAACATCCCACACCTATCCAAAACTGATGTAACATTTGTTGAAGACAATAAAAAAACTTTGATTTCAGGCCTGAAGAAGGCGTCCTTATCCAAAAGGCTGGTTGTTTTTTGCTGGCTAGTTAAATAAAAGATACTACATATTCCCACAAGGTTTGCCCAACGTACCTTTTGGCCACTCCTTCTACAGCAATATAAGTAAAGCTGTTCTTGGCATATAAAAACTCAGGATTAAGGACTTACACCCCCTTATAATTGCTCCCCTGAATGTCCCTAAGCACAGTTAGACTCTGAGTGCAGTACTAAGTGCAACTGGTGTGTAAAAAAACAAATACAAAATCCTGGAGCTGCTTCTCAGCTGTTTCAACTGCAAAAATGAATTCCTGGAAAGACTTCTCTTGATATCAGTTCTTTTATTAAGTACAGTGAAAAAGAAATTTCAGTGCATTTATATTTTAGCTAGAGCTGTGTCCCTAGTTAACCACACTAAAATTGGACTGAGAATTATCCTTCCTGTTTTCATCAACTAGGTTAACTACTAGCAGTCATATTTTCATGGCTGAGCATTCCCCAAAATATACATTTATGTTCTGTGCAACAACCCTCTTATGCAAATATCACCAAGAGGAATTAATTGCATGTGTTCTTCTCTCACACCCTTGGGGTAGAGCTTGTTAGGTACCACCACACTTAGCACAGCACAAATTCAGTAAAAGAAACCTTTAAAGACTGCAAGGTCCCTACAGATTCCAGCTCCAAGAGACCGACTGCATGTCCTCTCCTGACAGCAGCAATGCCTCAAGTGGGAGTGCTTGGCAATCCCCACCACTGTCCCCTGGGAAGATTTGCTTGTGCTAGCACTTTTTACCCTGCTTCAGCTTTAACCTGGCTCATTTTGATGGATGTGGGTCAGGGACTGCCTATCCGAGCAGCTCAGCCAGCGGGTCCCTAAGACAGTAAATTCTGGCAGTGACAGCCCTGGCAGTGGGTTTCCAGCTCTTCACCACTTCCCCCTGCAGCTAGCAGAGAGGGAGTGGTGACCTTATCAGGGAAAGTTTTGGTTGTCTTTTCCTTTCTTTTAATACTTTTGCCTCTGAATCCTTTTTAGCACAACAACTGGTAGTCTAGTGCCAGTGTTTGCTAGGGGACTGACATATGAATTTGTATAGGAAGGAATATTAAAGGAAATATTCAATCTTAGAATATGGAGGCTTTATTTTTCCAGGCATAAGTGAAAATATCCAACTATGGAGGAGGACTGTTTTCATGCTCCCCCTGAAATTATTTTCTGCAGCTCATTGAGCTTCTGACTCATTCATTCTGTGCAAAACAGAGTGATTACATATTTTAAAAGCATGTATCTTTATTGCTGATTGTGTACTCTCCCCGTTCCTTTTGTTTTTATTTTTTTCCCGTGGTTTTTGTTCTGTTTTTGTCAGGGTTTTCTTGGTTCTTTTCTTTTTTTTTTTTTCTTTTTTCTTTGGATAAGCCAAATGGGTAAAAAGAATGATATCTTTAATCTGTGCTTCAGTCCAGATCTCATTATGGGCAAATATTAAACACAATTTCATAGCTTTTAACAGAGAAACCCTTATGAAGTGTGAAAATGTGTGTCTTAAAAAAAATGTCTTTCCTTCTTTTCTTGTAGGTGCTGTCCCTGACATTCTGCTGCCTGGAGAAAAGAGGAACCCATATTTCTTCCTGCTTGACTAGCACAAGGGCAGGCCTACATACAGACCAGGAGGCACTTCTTGGGAGAGGCTGACAGGCATAATGGGAAGGCCAAAATGCCTGCTACCACCTCTGGGACAAAAAACCAGAGAAAATAAGTTAATAAGTGGTTCCTCAGAGAAGCATTTCCAGGCTCTGCTATAATTCTGTAGAGAGAAGGAGGCGAGTGGGCAGATGCTGGTAGCTTGTGATGGTTCCCCTGGCCTCCTGCACTGGGGATGGACTGGCAGCTCAGCACAGGGGTGCAGGGGAGGTGGCTTACTGGTGGCACTGCTTAGCAGATGCAGAGCAATTGTCCCCACAGGTTTACTGTCTCTGAAGAGAGACCCAGCCAGGTAAAAGGGATGTGCAGTGCCCAGTGCTTTGCAGCAATCTGATGCCAGCTGCTTGAGCTGGAGCTGTATTATCCTCAGCTTCCACTTTGGCTCTTACTGCTAGAGACTGCAGCAGGAGAGTGACTCTCTTTACTTTGTTCTCCATCTGATTTCCTTTCTCTGACCATTTCTTCTTTCCTCATCTTCTCCCCACCTCTCTTATATCATTCCTGTTTCATCTTATGCTGAGTGACCCTTATCAGTGGCTGTATGTCATCATACAGACATTTAGACATCATTTAGACATCTGGGCAGTGTCTTCACTGCTGAGGTTGCTTGGACTCCTGGAGATCTTTCCCTTTCTAGTGAAAAGTTTGAACATCTTGTATTAATTTTGAATTATATAACAGTAGTAAATACTTACCTGAGCTTAACACCTTCATCAGATGTTCTCTGACTATTTTCAGTGGGGATGGCAGGATTTCTATAATTTCTGTTCTTCCTAATACACAGCTGAACTGAGGCAAAACCATGCAATTTTTTCATTCCATTAAGCAGTTCATCCAAGATCACACTGGATTTCAGAACCTGTATCACCTGTCAAGTTGCAATAAGATAATAGTGCTACAAAGTGGCATTATCATCTCTCTTCTTTCAAAATAGCCTAATGAAAAGTGTGCAAATGTTTGACTTTCACATGAATTGCATGATCCTGAGGTAATCAGATTAAGAGAAAAGTCACCATTCTGAAAGGGAAAAAGTCTGCACACACATCCACAAGCACAAACTTGTCTTACCTCTTCAGTACCACTGAAGCATGATTCCACCAAAGCTTTGTGCCAATAAATATCCCCAGGATAAGGCTGCTTACAAGTCTCCCATTCATGAAGTTCTCTAAATATTCGCTGTCATGTGTGATATTTCAAAGGCATAACAGTAAGAAAATGTGTGCTATTTTACAAGGGTGAGCGAAATGCATTTCTTCTGCTCTGTGCTTGAGATAAAAGGAAACCAGGCAATTAAATAAGGAAGTCTGGGGCCTTTTTATGGCATCGTATGTGACCGCAAAAGGGAGGATGGTAATTGCCACTGGTGTGTGATATCCTTTAGCAACCTGGCTCAGAAAATACCTCTGCATCCTAGACTGCTGGTGTTTTGTAAAGCCTGCAGGCACATCAGTCTTCAATAAGAGAGCTCACCCCATTAAAGCATTTAAAATTAATTTTAATCCAGGGAATTCAACTCCTGTCTTTAAACCTTTACAAACAAGTTTAAAGCTGACATGTGTCATAAATTCGTAGTGGTCTGTAGAGGTTTTTTTATAAGCTGAACAAAGCCTAACAATTACATAGGGAATTCAGCAAAGCCCAGTTGGTGTGTATAGATAATACACTCAGAGAGGAGTTCTTTCTACTTTTTATAACAGCTACTGTATGTATAAAGTCTACAAGAAAATGTCACTGTGATAACAACTATCCCTTAAGTCAGGCATGTTATAATGAGAAGACAGTGCTGCTTCTTTATCTATGGGACAATAAAAGAGCAAAGTAGATATCCTATCCCATAGCCTGGACACTGTAATACAGGTGCAGTTTGCCATATATCACACTGATGACATTTGTCCTGTTCTGCTGCAAAACATGGAAAATACTTTTGTTTGACTTCTCTTCCTGCCTTCTTCTGAAGAGGTCAAACAAATGCACATTCATTGCTTTAAGATGAAAAAACACTGAATTCCAGCTCTTGCCCATTTCACTCTACCATCCCAAGATATTGTATTGACAGTGGCTAATACACAGTCAGTACTTAACTGACCAGGCTTTGGCTTCTAGACTGGTCCAATTTTCTTCCTCTTGGGCCTCATGTAGTAAAACAGTGTTGACTCCCACCTCTTCTTTATCAAAGACTCTGACCTTCACCTGGTAATGCCTCAAGCAAGTAGTAAGTGCTTTCAGTGCTGCTATTTCACTGCACTAGGACACCATAATGGTACTGAAACTCTTCCCTGGAGCTGGCACACTGACACTGCTGCTTATTGAGCTGCCCCTTGTGACCCTGCTGTGCTGCTGTGTTCTTTGGCAGCTGTGCCCTGTTGCAATCCCAAAGGCAGCAGCTCCATTGCACCAACAAGTCTCAGGCTGAAGCACCAACTGCCTGTGGGACATTGTTTGCCATCCCGACAGGTTTGCTGATCCAACCCTCTTCAGGGTTACACTTCAGACCTCAAAAGTGAAAAGATCCAAGCTAATATCCCCCCAGTCCTGCCCTAACAGTAGTGGTGGTGTTTTTTTAAATGGGAACATTTCTTTGATCCTATGAAGGAGCAGCTAAGATGAAAGAATATGGGACTGTCTTAAACCTGCTTCCCTGGAGAAATCTTAAGTGAACCCTTATGTTCATTTATTTTCTGTTGTTATTTACATGCTGACTCCAGTCATAATTAATCTGCAAGTTCCTTAGGGCAGAGACTAGCCTTTTGTTTGGTGTTAATTAGCAGTTTATGCAACAAGGCCTCTGTGACTTGACTTCTAAGTGACACAAAAATCAATGTGTTATGTTTTCCAGGTTTGGGGGAGGTTCTGGCAGTCTTCACACAGAGAAGATTGACATTTGGTTGAGGATCATAATATGTGCACATTAGTGGAATGATGCTGCTAAAATGATAAGCAGTTATGATTCATTTAATGTTAAGACTTGAATGATGGCATTAGGATTTTGAGTTGGTGGTCTACTGTGGTCTAGTCACCCTCATCTCTGCAGGCTTTATTTCAGGCTGTCTGCACAGTCAGTAAAGGAACAATGCATGGATTTGCTCCCAGTTCATATATGCAGTATTTTCTGGAGTGGTTAGGGTTGGAAACATATTTATTCTCCTATGTTAAGACTTGGATTCCTTGGGGGATTCCAATGGGCTGCTAACTTTGTAATGGCTGCCAGGAGCTGCTACTGACCAAATGTCTACACTCTTCTGGCTCTGGTCTCCAGGTCAGCTAGAAAACAGTAAATATTTTCCACAGAATATAAAACTATAAAAACTTCTCTGAGGGGAAAAATAAATAAAATAGGATATATTTCAAAATTTCAATGCAACACTAAAAGCATTTGATTCTGAACAAAATATTCAGTTTCAGCTGTTTAACTGGTCCCTAAAAAAAAGTGAAAGAAGGAAATATGCTACATGAAAGTTGTTTTCCGAAGGCAGTTTTTCATTAAAACCTTTATATCATCTGTATTTGTGACAAATAGAACACACATGGGGATTTAAGATATTGTTTGTGTAATATGTCAGCAAAAGAAATTTAGAGCTTTTTCCAAGCATCAGAGAAGTGTTAAGAGTCCTCAAACTGTTACCAGTCTTATTAATCACCCTGGATTTTTAAGTATGTATTTCTAACCAAGCTAAATAATTAAATTAAAGTTAAGGCCAAAGTTTGCCTGTGAATATGCATATGCAATATCCATTTAAGTCAATGTGAGGATGAAATTTATCTCATAACCCTTTTAACTGATAAAGTCCTAAAATAGCTTTACAGGCAAGAATTTCCTGGCAAGACTAGAGTTTTGTAAATCTAAAAGCATGCAATCATATTTCAATGTAAAATAGCATATAAATATCAAGCCACATCTTGAATTATAGCCAAATGCAACACTACATCAAGCATAGCTCAGAAGTGCTATGTACAAAATTATTGCTTTGTCAGGTTTCTGCATGGGTGCATAATAAACACAGAAATTTGCACACACATACATATCATTTGAAAAAATTGGAAGATGCACTTGTCCTCTTTGTCTCAGTTATAAGCTTTTTTGCTAAAAGGAATGTAACATTTAGCTTTAAAGTCAGAACAGGATGTAAGTGGACAGTATTTCAAGGAGAGTGTTATGTCTCAGGCTTACTGCCACTGTGTAGTGCTATATCCCTCCTGGGGTCACATGCAGCACAGTCAGTGGCTTTCTCAGAGCCAAGGAAAGTACTTATGAGTTTAAGCAGCACAGACATTTTTATAAAAGCCTTTCATCCCTGCCTGCCCTCCTCCCACCTGCAATCTGCATAAGTCTCAAAACCCAGTGAGAAAATGTAACACGTTAGGAAGTAATGGTACAATTAATCTTTTTCAGAAACTTTTCCATTCCTGTTTGGTTATTCCACTCCCCCCATGAACTTCCATCCTAATTTAACATTTATCCATCCTAGTTTAACTATAACTTTTCATTTGCTCTCCCAAATGTGAAATTCAGTGTTATGCATTGCTGGAGCTCCATCCTGGAGGAAAAGTTAGAGGATTTGCAAACGAAGGCTTAGTGACTGATGCAATAGACAAAGCAGAAGTCGACTTGGGAAGTAACATTGAGGATGATGTTATCATAATGATGCCTTGGAGTGGATACCTAGAACGGAGGCTAGACAGAGTTAAGAGACTAAAGAGGGTATTTATTAAAGGCCTTCAGCTGATACACCTTGGGCAGTCAAAAGCCTCCCAGAGGCTACACCCAGGATGAATGATGCTCACAGGTTTTTCAGACAGATGTAAGTTTGGCCTATTTGCATATCAGGGGTTAATTGTCCAATTACAGCCTCAGGTTGCAGGCACAGTTTGTGGTAACTGGGAGTGGGGCTGTGGCTGAGCCTCATCCCCAATCAGCTGCAGCTGTGAAAAGCAGGTGAGCAGCATTGACAGCAATGAGCCATGGAGGGCCCAGGGGCACTGAGCAATCACCAAAGGGAACAGAGGGCACACAGGTGCAATGCATCAACATGGGGGTATAAAAGGCTGGGCTAAAGGACAATAAAGGGTTGATGCTTGATGCCTTCTCTGAGGCCAGTTGTATCCTCCACTGTGATATCAGGTAGTGAAGTCATATTCCCCTGGTTTGCTTTCATCTCCCTAGTTCACTTTTGTTTATAGTTTCCAGACGTGGGGCAGAGGGTGTCCTTGGTTCTTAGGCCTGGAAGGATTGTTTTGTCTGACCAAAATGTGAAGAGAGTTTTTTAACACACTATATGGAATCCAGAGTTACACACTAATGTGGTATAGGGTTTGAAAAAACAAAGTTGAAAACTTAAGGCATCAATAATGATAAGTCAAAGCCATCTCTGCAGCCCACTGTTGACACATGTTGGTGCTTCTTGCTGTGGCCAGAGAAGAGGACTTTGAGGCAGCCAGGATTTAAACAGCTTTATCTGTAAGAATGGAAAACAGAAGCTACAAGACCAAATGGGAATGTGCTGAGGCCAAAGAGAGAGATGATGGTAAAGTGCCTACAGGTAAATGAGCTTTCTTTCCTTCTCTCATTATATAGTTGTGTTCACATTGGAAGCTTGCATGTAAGACCACTGAAAAACTTACTATGTCCACAATTCAGCAGTTAAGAGTCCTGGAGAGAGAAAAGGACAATAACAAGGGACATGAGTGGGACCTTTCTGAGTTTTAACTAACTAGGAAAGAGAGGCATAACTGAGGAGATTATATAAGCAATTTCAACTCTGATGCTCAGTGAGAACCTTCAGTTTGAGCCCACCTTGGGTGCTGAAGTCCCTCAGAGTACTGCCTAAACATCTCAGACAATTCAAAGCTAGTGACAGCTACTTATTACCAACTGAGCAGTGCTTCTAGGGTGGCTTGTTCTCTCCCATGGAGCAGCTGCAGGCAGCAGTAAGACATGCCCTTTGCCTTCTCACATGGATGAGCAAACACAGTCCTTGGAAGCAGCAGGGCAGGGGGCTGACTCTAATCACACCAGCCATCCTCAGCTGTGCCATCCCCATCAGTAAACCAGAGCCCATAATGCTGCCTGTGGGGAAACAGCATCTTTTTACTGAAATGTGACTTCTTGTGAGCTCACTTTGTGGATGAATACCTTCTTATAACAGAAGAAGGCCCTTGTATTGATGACCAAGTTTCTGTTCTAGATGCAACAGTTCTCAAGTCACCAACTGCTAGCCTTTCCATCAAATGGTAGGAAAAGAAAATAATAAATTCCCATAATTCACACTGTTTATTTCTAAAAGCAATAGTACCAAAAAAACCTGTTTTTCAGTGAAAAGTAAGTTACAGCAGATTTCGATTTGTGGATGTCAGCTTACTCTCTCTCAGAGGAGGGGGTTTATTGCATTTATGCTTTTGTAAAACAAAATGCACCGATGAATCAAGAGGCTTAAAACATACAAAAGAATACTGATTTTTTCTGTTTTTCTCTTTGAAGAAGTATCATCTTCTTGAAGAAGCTTCTAGCAAACACACTGGTCACAGTTGCATTCCATCTTCCATACCCTCTCATCTATTCTAGCATTCAGTGTTCACAACACTTAATTTCCTTAAACAAATGGAATTCTTTTTTATGGAAAAACTGAAAGTTTTTCTGTATTGATTAGTAAGTCAGTTAAATTGGAAATTCTTCTGCCAACTGACCTCATTTTAAATCCAAGGCATGGGGGTTTTGCTTCATCTTTCACCACTGTTTATTTAAGAATGGCTTATTCTATCAGTTCCACTGAGGCTTTCTTGTCTAACTCCAGTGAAAGTGAGAAAAAACCCCACTTACTGAGGCTGAGTCTGAATGGTTGTATGAACAATGCAACCCTAGATGAGGATTCATGCCATTTATAACTATACGTCTATAAATGTATACATACATAGAGAAAAATATGCACAGCAAGCTTTTAAAAAGGGCTGCGGTAAAATTGCATTTCAGTAAAGTCCAGGTTAAAAAAGCCTGACTTAATAAAACTTGTTTTGATAATATTCAGCTTTAATATTTTCATTGTTATACGTATTTTGCAAAGAATTTTCCAGAGGTCTAATAATTAAAGTCACTATAGAGCCCCTGCATGCAAGCCTCAAACCAACCAATGCATCTCTCCCATGAGTGACTTGGGGCATTCGTAGGTTTGTCACTGTTATACAGACATCTTCATACAGCTGCTGATATTCCCCACTGTTTAAAAAACATGTAAATGTTTCTGAGAAGGACATTTTCTGGTGGCATGCTCAGTTATGTCCCTTCTCTCACTGTTCTTTAAGAATCTAGCTCGATCGATCTGTTGGCTCAGGTTGCAAAACTGGTTCAAGAGTTCTTCCTTTCCCCACCTTTGGCTGCTCACCACTATTGCTGAACTGCCCCCCCAGCAGTGCTGAAGCAACAGTTACATCACTGAAATAACCTAAGAGTTATTTTCAGAAAACTTTATATATTAGTGGGGGTTTTTTTGTTGTTTTAGGTTTTTAAACCTAGTTTGGTGGCTGGCTCACCACCATAGAATTAAACCAGCACACCTGAGGAAGTTATAGGTTAGAACTATGGGGCAAGAATAAGCAGCAAATGCAGGAACCTCTTAAATCAGCTGCCACCTGAAAAAAAGTTCCTATAGCTACATCGTTGTGTGATGTGCTGGGGGAGTAGAAGAGTATTTTTATGAATATAACTGCAGTGATTCATGTGTTTGGTGTTCTGGAATGTGTTGAGCATATGGTACTGCAGGCTTTATGTAAGTGACCTTGCAAGTTTGTATTTTTAAATCTATTATGGAGCAACTAATGAATAGGTTCTGATTTCTCCTTCCTACTGGGATAAATCCTGAACTTCTGGTAAGCATACTCTTTGGGGCAGAACCCCCAACTATTCCTGTAGGACTAGCATTTCTTCCATCCCATGGAAGGAGGAACTTTTCACAACATCACCTAGGAGATTTTTGCTCTTAGCATATGTTATCTGGTTGTTTTGTTGAGTTTTTTTGTGTTTTTTTTTTTTTTCCTGTGGGAAGAAATTATGTGAGCCATGTTAGCAATAAAGAGATATACTGTATACAACATTTTCCAACAGCACAAATAAACTAGGAATCATCCTACTGTTCTTGTTCCTTGACAGATATAAGACTGTGATGATACCAGTGAGTGACAGGCTACCAGGGAGCATTACTCACCCCAGAAAGTCCCTCACCCTTGGTGCTGTGCTGGTGGATATCTCCACTGTGGTCTTTTGGCCAGGCCTCCTGTGGGTGATGTGAGGGAGAAAGGAACTTGGTCAGGAGTTATCACTCAGCTTGTTGACCAGCTCAATAAAACCCTCATACCCAGGCCACAGTTTTTATACAGTAAAAGGGCTGACACCCAAGGCCCAGCCTAATCTTTCTTCTGAGTTTTAGTTTAGCAGCAGATACCCATTGTGCCGTGGCACAAAGCATGGGGACCATAAAGGTGCTAATGCTAATGACATTTTGTAGGCAAATACATTTCCTCTGTATTGCAATGAATGCCTTGACTAGGTGCTTAATGATTATGTACTGCGCTTGAATGGCTTATAAACAATGTCCTAAAAGTATGATAATGCTATTTTTTCATTACAAATAGTTAATTCTAATATTACATCAAATGGTGTTGAAGTCTTTTAAGTAAAAGGCCTCACTTAGCATTTTGTGGAGTTCTGGTCTGCCTTTGGTGACACGTATAGTCTGCAAGGCCTCAGATGCAGAAATTGATCAGAACAGTTCTTTCAAACTAATTATTCTGCTGAGCCATTCTTCAGGCACTGATCCAAAATGTAAATGAGCATGTTCCAGAATAATTACTCTACTCAAAAAGCAGGGTAAATATCCCAAAATGAAATAATTTCTGTTCCAAATTAGGCTCTCTTTATAGAGGAGTCATTCGGTAATATTGGAATAGCAAGGAAGTATGGAGAGTGTGTGAAGATTTTGATTACTCATATAATTCTGCTGTCAGTAACTTCTCTAAAAAGTCATAGATTTCTACATTTGTAAAGCCATTTAGAGTGTGTGAGGTTGCTACAAGCACATCTACAAAGCTAGATGGTTATGTCAGATATATTTGTACCAAGTGAAAAATAAATTGAGTTTGAGTTCCCAGTTTGCATATTTACTATGGAGATAAGGCTTTTTTAATAGTTTGAGTACAGCACATCCAATGAAATGAACTAGTTTACTGCTTGAATGATAAATTGACTAAGGCCCCATTTAGTTGAAGGTTTATTTTTGTGGCAGAGTGTGTTCCCATGTTGTATCTCCCTATCCGTATGCTCTCCCATTGTACAGTTGCATGGTGAACCAGGATGAGAAACCCAGAAAAACACTCAGAAAAATGACACCTTTTTAATCTGTATTAATTCCTCACTCCACTTTGGGAGCCTTGTTTGGCTACTGTTTGTCGTACAACTCCCTACACAGTTGTACGACACATGTGGTACAATGGGAAACAAAAGGCAGATTGGCAATAGCAACCCATCTTCCTTCTATTTTGTTGGAGCTTTCCACTGCTTTCTGTAAGTGTAGAAACCTTTCTGCAGTTAAAGGTGGTAATGAATAATTTCCAAATCAAAGATGAGTGTGTGTGTATATCCAGTGGCTGTCAATCAGTCCAGAGGCACAGTTGTGAAACAGGGTCATATTCCTTCACCACCTTTCAGTATATATATTAATTAGTGCTGTGTTCAAAATTATGTTAACTTTAACTTTTTTTTCTTATAAGACACTGTGCTAACTTTTCAATATTCTAGTTTCTTTTCCCAAAGGCCTCTCAGAATTTGGTTCAGGTCTCTACAAGTAGCATGGCTGGCTTGAAATTATAGCACCACAGTTCTAATTATTTGCATGCAAAATTAAAATGCAAGAGGATAATTATGACAAAAATGTTCTCTTGTCTAGACAAAACCTTTTAAGGTTGTCAGGATGGGGGAAGGCTTCTGCATTTGTCTCCAGGAAATTCTGCACTCCTACCATGCAGAACAAGCACCCTGAGGACAATGCCTCAGAGACAAGGCAGACCTAATGATTATCCTCACACATGCACTAAGAACATTGGTTTTTGATAGTGTCAGGCTGACTACTCACATGTAAGGCCAACGTGTTCTGGCTTGTGCTGGCTTTACTTCACACCTGATTTTTGCATCAAAAATGACTGTTAATTATGAATCCATCTTCTTCAACCAGGCCAAATATTTTAATTGAGAATCAGTCTAGAAATACATGGATATATCAGGTCCAGCCCCACTGTAAATCTAATCTTCAGAGAAGCCTTTAAGATAGAACAGTCAGCTGTGAAAAGAACCCTGAAAATGTCTTCTCAAAGGCATCTGGCTAATTAAGGAGCTGAAATTCAAGCAGCTACAACCTTAGGAAATGTTTTGTGAATGTCGGTGCACATCTTTGTGCATGTGCCAAATTTTTGAATGCATAGCTCTTCCATTGCCAGGGATATGAATGTGAAAATGTCTAATAAGTAAGCCTTGAGCCAAGCAGAAATGAGACAACCAAAAAATCTGGCTAACCCATGACACTTTTAGATATTTCTCTCCAGAAGACATCTATAAGCCACTATATTTTAGGACCAAGGCTTTTTATTGTTCCTAAAATGTTAGCAGGAAGACCACAGTAAAAAGCCAGGGCCAATAAATCATTATGAAAAATCATTACTGAGCAGATACGAAAGCCAAATTAAAAATAGAACCATCATCACTTTATTAAGAGTCATATTTTTTAAAATGCCCATAGGACAGTGCTTTTCTTACTTCTGCCCTAGGACTGAATCCTGGCTCTGCACAGAGTTATCCCCAGGCAAGCACGCACAAACACTTACAGATGGCTTTATTTTAATATGTACGCACACCCTGAACAGCAGAAACTGTACATGCCATATCTTGTGACATGTATGCTGTCCACAAGCTTGAGCAGAGTGCCCAGGAATGTGAGCACAGGCTGTGCAGTTACTGCCATGACCGTGAGATGCCATGGACTGGGTCAGTGATGGATGCTGTGGTCCAGGGGGCAGGGTCATACACCTGACAGGTGCTGCTGCTCTGTGAGCCCATGTGGAAACACAATGTGGACACACACAATGACAACTGAGTAACTAAATAATTGGCTCCTTTCCAACTAATGGATGCAAATGCCTAGCCTGAAGTAGGAGAGTAACCATGGCACCGTCCTCTATGTGCATCATGTTGGCTTGTCCAGGCAAAACATTATCTGGGTACAAACACAGGGCTGACAATTTCTGACCTTTAAATCATACCAAAAGACTTTGGTCCTGCTCTGTCTCGATGTAGGGAGCTCTTGAAGGGAAAGATAACCCTCTGGCCACATGGCACTTTGAGAGCATGACCTTTTTAACAGCTGTCTGAATGTGACCCAAAGTGATGAGACATGAGATTATCTAGTAGAGAAGACTCCATTCTGATGAGAATTAGGTAGAATTTGGTGTTAAATTCCTCCTATGGGGATGATACACCAGTAATAGTAGACAAAAAGACTGAGATTGTACCTAGGAATCAAGGATTTCCCAGACAGATGGTGAGGCTGGAAGACAGAGGTATAAATTGCTATCGTTTATCTAACAATAGTTAGATAAACAATTATTATTGTTTATCTAACCTGTTTCTTACAACAATAAGTGGGTCTTACTGTTATCTCAAAGTTGCTGTGCTATTCATTGTTACACTTTCACAAAACTGGTCAACAGTAAACATTGTTTACTGCTCTATGATAGGAGTCACAAGGAGGCACTATCACAAGTTGGGCTAAGATGTGAGACAGGATTTAGGGATCAGAACCTCCAAAAAGTCAAATTTATATGACCACACCTGCAATTCTAGATTGCCATTTAGGTACTGCCTTGACCTGAAAGCATGGAGTGCTTTGTTCCTGTTTCCAGTACAATTTCTATATGTCAGTACATGTCTATTTTATTTAAAACATTAAAGGTAGGAAGATACTGGAATCTACAGATACTCTCTTGTTCCTTCAACAATAGGCCAAAGAGTAATTTTTCTGTCTGTATTTCATACTTGTCTCTAGTCCTTCCACTTCTGTGGTAGCCCCTGCTTCCCCCTTCACAGTGGGGTGAAGGAAAGGTAGATTGTGGTCTTCGTGAAGACCAGTAGCAACAAATTCTGAAAAAAAAACCAAACCCTAAAGTAATCTGACAGAATCACAACTTGGCTTAGGGAACTGAGAAAGGATAGACCTTTTTTGCCCCATACCCTCACACACATTTGGTAGGACAAAAGTCTTCTTAGCCTGAGGCCCAAGCAACTAGTGGGAAAGGCTAGGGGAGGAGTTGGACTGTAGAAATGATTGCATTTCACTTGTCTAGACAAACACATAAAAATGAAATGGGAGAGTCAACTGTGCTGATGGAAAGGCTGTAGAGAAATCCAGAAATACTGGTATGATAGCAGGATTTTCCCAGCACTAACTGTTCCCAAGCAGGTATGTCATAACAAAAATCAGGTGAAAGTTTAACTACATCAAAAGCTGAAGCAGGGGAAAAGTTCCATGACACAATCATCTCAGAAATTCTGCCTACCAGCACTTGCATTGAAAAGAAAAAGGACAAATATGAGCTTGGGATGCTCAAGACATACCATCATTTGACTACCTTTGAATTTGCTTTATCCCTTCCCTTCAGTCCTGTTGGAGTAGGTGATGCACAAACTTCCCTGGATTCCTTGAGGAAAGAAGACGTCACAAGAGTTTGTGCTGCTTGCAAGGGGAAACACATGATGAGGTGGAAAGCTGGAGCCCAGCCACCCAAGGAGTACTTTAGCAGGTGCTGTACAAGCAGTATCACGTCACTGCCGGAGCAGCATATGCCTCAGGGCAGTCTAGCTCAGGCCCTTCACTCACAGTCCCTTCCACCAGCCTTCTTCCCTTCCCCCTTCATCATGGGGGATGAAGAGCCCTGGGTCTGCAGGGATGACCTCAAGGGGCAGTCTGGCAGCGATATCAACTTGTGTTGCTTCTGCTTTCTCTCACGGCTGTTGTGCCTTGTTCCTCTGCTTGCTTCCAAGCCAACAGCAGCCTCACCTGTTGTCAGCATTAAGGCTCTCAAGCTCTTTAAGCTCTTCGCTGAAAGATGCTCCCCAGGTGTCAGTTCCAATCATGCCTAAGCCACACTAGTGAAGGTGCAACCCCAATAATAGTATGCAGAAATTATACTGAAGTGATAAATACTTGAATGATTAACCATTGGTCATATGATAAACTAAATTAGAATAGCACTACTATCTTGATTCAGGCTCTGAAAGGAAGTAAACTGATTGCTGCAGCATCTAAATGCTGTCCCATGGCCAGCCCTCCCTGTGTTTCAGGGGGCTCTGTCCATTTGTCCTGCCTTCTGACTGCAGTGCTGACACCTAGGCACAACCATTTCCTGGGATTTCCTGGAGACAGACCCTAGGATCAGTAATTTTTAGACTGTAAGGTAACCCAGGTGTCCAATGAAACCTGTAACCAAACTTACTCTCAGCAGTAATGTGTTTGCTAAAGTTCTCCAAACAGTGTTACTGCAGGTTTTTTCTCTGTACACTGTGCTATCAGTGGGCATCTCCCACAAAGCCAATAGAGACCTGGAAAGTGCAATGACTGTGCTAATGACTGATCAATGGAAGTGAGTTATAACGAGTTATAATGGCACCACCCTTTCAGAAAACAGCAGCAGGAAATATGGCTCTTGCTTTCTGGCACTTCACTGTGTGGATCCTGCTAACTACTGAGATTGGTAGGGAATTGAATCACATCATTAGCTGGACTACAAGACCACCTCTTCCTTCACTAGTTGTAGCAGCCTCAAGCCTCAAACTTCTGTAAAAACAAGGGAAGATCCTTGAAGGCCAAGTAGTGACCAGTTAAAAAGCTGCAATGTGCATGTGTATTTAAATATGTATGTGTATGTATGAAAATGTGCCTGTGGTAGGGACAATTATATCAGCACAGTAACAGGAAAATAGATGGCCTTTATTGTTTGAGTACAAGCAGTTCTTTAAGTGCTAGCACAGTTGTGTAACAGCACGGAAATTTAAAGCTGAGCTCTTTTGCTCTAACCAATGCAAGGCTGGCACCCTGTCAGTGTGACTCAAGCAGCACATTGTAGCACTCCAGCCCTGTTGAGCTGTGCGTCACAAGGAGAATTATTTCGTACTCCCTTCTCTTACTTATAGACATAGCAGAGCACAAGCAGCAGAATGGATTTTTTTTTTTTTTTTGGTTGTTGTTTCTTTTCTGATGAGTTATGGGTTTCTATTTGCTTTCACTGAGATGCTTTGTAATGGGATGACTGCCAGACTGGCTTTCTTACAAAATCACCTTCCCTGACAGTGCTGTTTCTAGACAGGAAATATGCTTTACACAGTACTCTCTACTGTAAGCATTGGTGAGTTAATGAGGTCATAGAAATCAAAAAAAGTTAGAGGTTTAAGGATTTTAATTTCACTGTTGACCAATGTGAAGAAAATAACTCCCCCTGTTTTTCTCTCTACTTTTCTGCAGAGAGGTCTGCAGTCATTTTAGTGAAGACCATTGAACAAGCAATAGAACTGAAGCAGCTGTGATTTCATCCTCATTTTATCTTTCTGCAGTATTATTGCCCAGTCCTTTATAAAGCTTTATGATAGTCCAAAACTTGTAACACTAGCAGTTTACACTGTTGTGTTTGGGGTTTTTTTTTTGTCAGATTCTATTTAAATCTTTATTTTCAGAATTAGCAAGCATCTCGTGTTAACTTTCGTCCTGAACAGCAGATGTTTTTTATTCATTCATGTATTGTCATAATTTTAAAATCCCTTTTCCTCTGTTATGTTGTGACATACAATACTCATGTACATCTTAACTCACTGCTTCATCTGGTGTTCAGTTCAGAAAACAGTTAACCCTTTTTTCCCCTCAAGAGTTGCTGAGTAGGTATCCTCCTTTCTTCTCCCTTTGTTCTGACAAAGGCTCTTTCTCTCTCTCTTCAATGTAGCTCCCTTCTCTGCTAGATGGTGAGAAAAAGACAGGATAAAAAAGACGGGAATGAAAGAAAAACTTTGTGACTTCTCTCTTGCTCAAGTACTTGAAGCAACATTCTGTGGGTAGTGATTTCTGTAACCCTGTGTAATCATTCACCAGGTTCCACTTCACCTAGGGGAATCTTCCAAGCAGCAACAGAAGGAGACATGCCAAACCACAGAGCTTGTCATGGGCATCAAGAAACAAGTAGTCTTATCCAAAAGTGCTTTTAACTAAATGTTAGCCTCCTTCTGTTTTTAAATTCATTATGCTTCATTGCCCACATTTATACAGAAATCTCATTCTCTGAAGGCCTGAAATCTTAAATCTCCTTAAAGTAGACCTACATGCAAAAGGGACAGGTGTTACCTTTGACAGTGGAGTTTCTGGATCATTTGGGTGCTTTAGATATTTTTGTGTAAGCTTTACAGCTATAAAGGAGGTTACACTCTACTTCAGGTTGTCAACAGTATAGAAGAAAAACAAGGCTAAGACAAAAACCATACTTTTCAGTACTTTGGAAAACACTGAAAGAGCTGGACGTTTTCAGTGTGCCACACTGTTTTTGAATACTGTTCTGATGCACTGCTTTACAGTCCCAAGTAAGTAATACTACAGGTAAATGATGCCAGAAATTAAAGTCAGATTTCTTATGGGAATGTTTGATAAACATGGATTATTTGCACTACCAGTCCCACAGAATTATGTTTCAGAGGATATTTTAAAAACTCACTTAAAATAATTTTTAAGTGGTTGTTACCATCTGTGGTACTATGCAAGAGTCTCTCAGTCACAAAACAGCCTGAAACTTATTAAGATTTCAGTATATTCACTTCAGCTGAAGACTGCTTGAATCTTGGCTTTGACATGCATTTAGAAATAGATTTAGCTGGGCCATTGTCCCAGCTGCACACTGCTCAAAGCTCAACCATAATAATAAAGAAGTTTAAATGGGATTGACATCCAATTCTCTAATGTTGTAATTTCCAGCATGATATATAACTGTATGATTAGCATTCACATGCCCCCACTGATGCCTACCAGTTTCTGTTTATGGCTGTAGGACAAATTGTAAACAGAGGTAATTCAGACATCTGTCCTGCTCAGCCACTGCTGGGAGATGGATGGGATAGTTGTGAGTGCTGCCTCAGCTATCCCAGCTCAACTGGCCAGTGAGCACAAGCCTGAGCCTTCTTAGAAATTGTGTTGTAAGTTTATGGGAGCTGGAGGTGTCCATGTGTGTATCTAGAAGCTCCATTCAGAGATTGAGTTCCCACACAAGCAAGTAGATAAGTCCTAGCTGGACTGGAATTGGGCTGGCAGTATATTCCAGAGGCCTAATTGGTACAATCATTGCATCAAAGATGCTGATACTAAAACAAAACAAAACAAGCTCCCCAAAAAACCAAGACGAAAGTAGGCAAAAAACCAGTGAAATATTTGAAAACAGCTGATGATGCAGGTGACTCAGGTGCTTCTCCTGCTTCTTTTTCCTTTTCCTAGAGAGCCCTGTTAAGGCTGTAAGATAGCTCTGGGCTATGCCCTTTCAAATCCCACCTACCAGTCATTCCTTCCTCACTTACTCATTGTCTCATCACTCATCTGCTCCCATCTATCCATTTGCTAATGTCATTCACTACCTACTTAAAAATTATCTTTCATCCACTTACTTAATGAAAGATTCAGATAGCTCAAGGAGTTTTATTTTCTGTTTTAAACTTATTTTTCCTGCACTCTGTAAGACTTCCTCTCAGAAGTGAATGTGCAGAAACCTGTGGAACTTGGAAGGAGCTTACTCCTAGCACAGTTTTCACTCCCCAGAAATGCCTCGGGGCACAGAGCTTTTGACCTTCTCTGTTTTCCTCCCCGCTGCCATTAGAACATAAGAAACTCCAAAGGAGCAGGATGAACTTCTCTGCTTCCATAAGAAGCACTCGAGAATTTCTCACTCACCACATTTACAAAGCATGTGCTGAGCTCTGAAACGCACCAGACTTAATTTATCACTTACACTAGGCACAAAAATAAATCACAGCACTTTTTTATTAATCATGTTTGAGCTTAAACACTATCTGCAGTGTACCCTCCTCTAAATTATTTTATAAGCAAACCCTCTAACCTTCAAAGTGAAATTTTTTAGACTTTGAAATCCGACATCAACATTTTTGATGACGAGGGCTCCAAATTATCTCTTATCACAAAGAAATTTCTAGTATTCAACTTACTCCACAATGCCAAAACTTTAGATAATACTTGTTTACAGAGCTTTGCAAATTTGTTTCTCTTTATACATTTCCCTTAGATATAGAAGATTCTCCAGTTTTTATTAGAAGTTTCCTAGCCATCATCATCATTAAAAATGCCCAGTGCTTTAAAATAGATAGAAATACAAAGAACTGCATATTTATCACAAGTAAAATTTGATGTTTAAGCCAACCTCATTCAGTTTTTTCCTTGATTCTTGATTGTTGTATTTGGAAACACTACAGAAAACACTCATTAAAATTTTACGTTTTTCTTCTAACAGCCTTGAAATCTTTTTTTTTTTTTTTTATGGTTCTAAGTACAAAAACACCTTTCAAATCTGTGAAAACCTCAGTTGTAACTCACATTTCTTCACCTCATTTCCTAGTGAGTTTATAAATGATTTTTCATATCTTGCTTCCAGAGGGCTTACCTGAATAAAATAAACAGGTCAATAAAAATATCATTGGACAGCATATTTTAGTCGAAGAGAAATTTTCTTGGAGATTTAAGGAAATGAGAGACAATCTTCTGATAATTTTATTTTGCTTTGCATATAAGGACTGCAGTAATATACCAGAACTAGAAAATCACAGGCTGAAACTTTGAGGCATTGGAAATTTTGTGTGAAATCTATCAGCCGTTGTCAAAGAGCCCCTAGCAGACGATGTCACAGGAGCCGTGTAGGAGGCTGTGCAGGTGGGGAGCAGCATCCATCTGAACCTGGGCTCAGCACCTCTCTGGGCTCAGGCAGCAGGGAGGGAAGGAGGGAGGGAGGGAGGGAGGTCATTTTTAGCTCTCCAAGGGAGCTCCTGGCTGCTGGGGAGAGCTGGAGCAGGAGCCTTGGCTCTGCTCCCTGGCTGGACTCACACAATGAGCCCAGAGGGCTCTGCCAGCTCCCTGCTGGTGTCTGGCTGCTGCCTGGCAGATGTAAACAGCTCCTTAGCTGGATGGGTGACCATGGTGTTCAGACACACACAATGAATATTTTTACTCCCTCATATAAATTGTTAGACATTTGCTGCCAATTATTTGCTGAAGTTAAGGCAGAAAAGCTTTCTACAGTCCTTTTCTAGCCTTATTCCTGCCCCCATAAAAGAAAAAAAAAGTTATCAATCTTGTTTTGATTCTGAGTATTTCACAGATTTAAGGTAATTTCTGGTTGCTGGTACTTTGTTTAAATAACAGGAAAAATTTTTTGTTTCCCCAGGCAAATGTTCTACCTCTCACACATGTCCTGTCAGCAGAAGGGGACCTGATCCCCTAAGGACAGGAGCTGCTCTGACCTCCCTTATCTCAGCCCTCAGGATGAGCACGGCTGACATTGTGATGCTACCAGGAGCCTTGCCTGAGACAAGAACTGCAGAAACAGGGTAAAGTTTGTACAAAAATTGAAGAGACAAATACTCTCCTTTGGCACCTCTTTTGTGGCCAAAGGGCATTAAACACTACATGAAATCCAAAGTGCTGATTGATATATTGCTGCTTCTACAATTGGACATTATCAGGGACAGGAATCTGGAATTGATTCCACTTCCTACAGGATACAGGGAAGAAACTCTTAATTTAATAGAACATTTCTCACTTACTACTGCCTTTCCTGGTTGAAAGAATCTCTTACACTCTGTCCTAGAAATACTTTTCTCTAAATATCCTTTCTCTCTAAAATCTAAATTATGATGTTTTGACAGAGCTTTTATCTATTTCAGAAATCCAGTGACTTCAAGTTAGTCCTGTCCTTCCTGGCATTCTCACATCATGACAGTTACAGAAGTCTTAATTTTTGTTCTATTTCCTAATTTTGCTGTCAACATGCTCAAATAAGGACAACAGCTTTAGAAGGTCTACTCAATATTTTGACATATTAAATACACCTGTTATTTGAAGTTAAGGAGAGTAGGTTTTTGAATCATCAAGTCATTTGTAATTTCATATAAATAGCATCTTCATGGTCTGCAGAATTTATTTCAATTCATATTCTTTGTTTGGGATATTTTTGTTTTGTTTTTGTCTGAGATGGAAGGTGGCCTTTTCATTTTGTTTATAATACTACTGCTGTGAACTTACTACCAGCCAAGTACTAAAATTAAAACAACACACAAAACATGTACACAGAGCTCACTGCAGGGAGAATATTTGATTCCAAGTCTATGCAGACATGGAGAGGAAAAGGGATTTACATTTGCCAAGTTACTGTGTGGCATAATGCTGTACACAGGTGTGCTCCCTAAATGCAGCCTGCCTTGAGGATGGGTTCAGTTGTCAGCACTCCAAGTGTGTATTTTCTCTAAGCAATACTGTATTTGGCTTGCATCAATGGCTATTGACCAATGTATTTAATCTTCATCACCTTGTGGTTGGGTTATAGATAAGACCTACTGCCAAAATGATCTTCCTACTGCTCCCACATAAATCCATGCCTGTACCTTGTGACTATTCCTGATTTTTTTGCTATGATGTCATTTATTTTAAACTTGAAGATGCACATGTTACACCAAGAGCATCTGCTCAGTTTTGCCAACAAAGTCTGTCACTGCAGCAACAGGGAGCTCCCTGAATTCACTGTGAAAAGTAGGGGTTAATACAATGGAACCAAACCCTTTATTAATTTAAGCTCCTGTATCAGTTTCTGGGCCTTTTATACTGCTCAGGCTTTTGCTGCCTGCCAACCATATCTCTAATTGAAGTTGGAAACATCAGAGGAGACGTCTGTAACCTCAGTGGCATTACTCTCAGCTGGTATGAGTGGAATGTTGGCTCTGCATGGGGAAACCATGGCTCTCCTTGTTAACTCCTGCTGATAAAGCTCTGCGTGAAGGCCACGCATACATCTCATACGGAAATTTGGGTTTGGTTTGTTTGAACTGGAAACTACCACAGCTCGGTGATCTTTCATTTGTTTACCAACAAAAATGTAAATAGGGGGATTTGTGGGCCAATGCACAGCAGAAATGTTACAGTCTGGTGCAGAATAAATTGCAGAAACTTTTCTTTGCATTCTCTTCTGTTGTCTGAAGGAAATAAATAAATAAAATAAACCATTTATTTTTTTCACCAGCTGGTTTTCAAAGCACCTCCACATTTAAATGTGAACTATAGCCCTTTAACTAAGACATAAAATTCTTGATTATAAAAGCAAGAAATATAAGAAAATATATTCCATATTGGTGAAAAATGCTGTGTAAATTCATATTCTTTCTTTGGATGGTGGGTTACTATTTGCTTGTCAGTGACTGTTGAAGAGCTGTGTACATAGAATTTAACTTCCACCGAAATCACCATGAGACTACCTTTACTTCATTATTAGGTATTTGCAACATTTGTCTAAGTAATACATTAAATCTCTGCCTATTTTCTGCATGTCTATATAAATGATGTTGTGAAATAAATGTTTTCTGGGAATAAACCTGGAGTGGCCATGCTATTTACAGATCATGAGGCTGCATTTTGTGAGAATGTACAAATAAGTATTTAAGTCTGAAATCTATTACACAAATGATGGGCATGTGTTTCGGAGTTGTTTTTTTTTTAATGTAGTTTTCTTTTTAATGCTTGCCATACATCTTATCAGTAGATGGTGCAATGTGAAGTAGAAGAACTGAGTTTTGTCTTGCTGAGATCTACTGTGGTTCCAGAACTGTATATCTGCATTGCATTTACAGAACAGAACAGCACATATGATAGACTAGAACAGAATATTTAAGTTGGAAGGGACTAAAGGATCTCGCAGTCCAACTGCCTAAAAAATTCAGATTTGATCAAATACTAACCCCTGTTATTAAGGGCATTGTCCAAATGTCTCTTAGACACTGACAGGCTTGGGGCACCAACCTCCTCTCTAGGAAGCCTGTTCCACAGTTTGACCACCCTCTTGGTAAAGAAATGCTTCCTAATAATAAGTCAGAACCTAACCTGATGCAGCTTTGAGCCCTTCCCACACATCCTATCCAGGTAGAAGAGCTCAGCACCTCCCTCTCTACCTCCTCAGGAAGCTGTGGAAAGCAATGAGGTCACCTGTCATCTTCATTTTCTCCAAACTAAACCTGTCCAAAGTCCTCATCCAGTCTTCACTGGACAATCTTTCCAGCCCTTTCACCATCTTTGTTGTCCTCCACTGGACACATTAGAGGATCTTAACATCCTTCTTAAATTGTGGAGCTCAGAACTACACATATACTCCAGGTGAGGCTCCACCAGTGCTGAGATCAGTGGGATAATCACCTGTTTTGTAGTGACTATGTTTGATGCACCCAGAATGGGATTTACTCACTGCCTAAGTTCCCTGATGACTCCTGCTGAAACTATTGTCAACCAGCACCTCCAGAACCCTTTCTGCAGGGCTGGTCTGCAGCCAGTCTTCTTCAAATTCATAGATTTGTGTGGCATTTCCAATCCTATTTGCGGAATACAGCATTTAGACTTGCTCAATTTAATCCTAATTATCACTGTCCAATGATCCAGTCTATCTAGATCCCCTGTAAGTCCTCCTGTCCCTCAAGGGAGTCAACAGCACCTCCCGGTTTGGTACCATCAGCAAACTTGCTAACAGTGCATTCAATCCTGAATCCAGATTGTTGATAAATGCATTGAACACAACTGACTGTCACTGCTAGTGACCAGTCACCAGCAGAGTGATGGGGCCTCATTCCCTGCAGCTCCTTGAGCCCTACTCTTCAGCCAGCTCCTCGTGCTGCACATTATGAACCCATCCCATAGCTGGACAACTTGTACAGAAAGATGATGTGAAGGACAGTATCAAAGGCCTAACAAAAATCAAGATAAACTACATTCACCACCTTCCACTGATCCACTAGATGAGTGAGCTTATTAGAGACAGATATCAACTTAGTTAAACAGGACTTTCCCTTTGTGAATCCACGTTGCCTTGTGCCTGGTAACTACATTATTATTTAAATGCCTTCCAGTAGTGCCCAGAAGGACAGTGAGGTTGCTGGCCCGTGGCACACACAGTGCAGGCATGGCAGGTGACTGCTGCAGGACCTTCAGCTCACGCTTCTTGTGAGGGGCCCTGAGTGGTGCCCTCTGTTTCTTCAACCTTTATTACCTCTGCAGGGAAACTGCTCTGCTCTGAGCACCACTGATGTGCTCTGTAGTAAATCACTAACACAGAAGCACAGACAGCATTTTTGTGTTCCTTATTCATTCCCTTACCAGCCTTACAAGGATGTCTGTATTTGTGATATAGTCCACAAATTCCCCAAGTCATATCAATGGTGACATTGTAATATATAATATTATAGCACTTATAAATAAATAGTATAATACAAAAGCAAGATATGCACACCTAAGTATGTGCATAGCAATATATTTGCCTTTTCCAGATCTTTTAAAATCAGTATGGAAAAGGTCTTGCTTCTAAAGTCGTATTTTTACTTCAATGCAAGGTCTTTCCACTCTGTCCAGAGGAACTGGGTGCTGTTAGGTGGTAAGTACCACTAGAAAGCATCCCACTGACTTTTTTCAATTAATGACATGAAAATAAGGGGGTTTTTTGCAAATTGTGTGGTTTATTGTGCTTCAGCAATTGTCCCCAAATACTGTATAATTTATTATGATACTAGATAGTAAAAAAACCCTGTGAGTTCAAAAGATAGATGGGCCTGTTTGTTGAAGCCTCAGAAAAAGGCTGTGTGATACGAATGCCAGTACTCAATAATTTATGACATTGTAAGGTGATTTTGTTTCAGAGTTCAAATGCTGTTGTTGTATGCCAAAAGTCTTTCAAGATCATGTGTTCAGAAGTCTCTTAAATAGCTGGATATTTTAAGGGGGAGAGGGAGTATCAATTTTCAGAAAAGCTGAAAGAATTTCTAAAAATTATTATTATTATACCTCAGTTTACTACAAAATACATATGGTAACTAAGACAAAATATCTGCAAGGTTTAGGTATAATAAAAGTAGAGACAAAGATTTAGCTATTCTAACATGGATGGAAAGAAATCTATAGACAAGTGAAAATCTGTAATGTAGTAATTGACTTAGTGTGGAATGATTCATGTCTCAATTGTGTGTGAAGTACAGATAGGAGATATTCCAGAGCACAGCACACAATGTACCCTGCACTGTAAAATAGCAAGAGTCTTTAGGCCAGAAAAAGCTTATGAGATAGGCACAAATACTTTAACCACTGCTATGAATGGGGGAGCATAACCATTCTGGGTTTAAGCTTGCTGTAACAGTAGCTCCCATGTCAGTGGAATCTGATGCCTCTCATGTGATGAGGGGTAATCTGGAAGATGCTGACACATGCCACGTGACTGGATGCAGAGTGTAAAATGTCCCTTACCAGCTCCTCGTGTGATATTGGTATCCTATAACTGAATTTCAGTGGCATATTTTGTTTTCCATTTTCTCAAATATATGCATTTTTCCCTTCTAAAATCTACCTCATAATGACCAAACGAAGTAATTAGGTTTTCTACCAAATGTGAAGAGGAATTTTGATATCACAAAGTGGAAATGCTTATCACAATTCACTTTATCTCTTAATAATTGTTGGTTTTCAGCAAAGAGGAAGAAGAGAGATAAAGCTTTCTCTGATGGTCTCATCTAGTGGATAGCTAAGACATTTTTTAAAGAATAATTTAGTGAAGTGCTATTTAAAATTATTAAGAATTTAAGTAATGGTGTTAAAATGGCTGCTCAGCTCCAAAGAGAGCAAATAAAATCCTGGTATGTCAGCTACAGACTTGGAGGTGGTTTGGAGGACAAGTTTTGGGAAGACATGTCTGACTTCCTTGTAGAGATAGACTTTATCACATGACCCTTTATTCAAGACAAGGACCTTGAGCCACCACTGCAGTTTTATTTCAGGACCATTGAAAGTAGTCCAATTACTTCTCTGTAAAATAAAATATTTTTAAATGATAATCAGTAGTAGGTTAAAATTATGCCACTCACAGATTTTGTAAGGAAAGACTGAGATGTTGTCTGCATCTGGTCCTTGGAAATATTTAGACTGCTTGCCACAAACCTTCATCATAAAAGGCATAGGGCAATCTCCAAATAAAATTAAAGTGTTGGACAGATATGATTCTAAAAGTTTGGGGTTACTTCTCTCAGACTCTTGCTAGCTTTTTTATTTCTCCAGATGCTAATCTGAGAGGACAAAATATAAATGCTTACCCACTTATTTCAGGTCATTTTAGCTTTCTCTCTCCTCCTCCTCCAATGGATTTACTTACCTGGTTAACCTACTCCTGAGGCCCTCCTCAAGTGCCCTCATGTCTGAAATACATACACTTTGAAACACATTAATTTCTCAACAGTTCAGCCTATCCTTGTCATTACTCTGTATCACACTTCAGACATGAAACTCATTTTGTTTCTGCCAGTTGCCATTCTTCTACAGGATTTACTGGTGAGGAACCAGCCTTTGGTGGTAAACACGGGCACCACCTCCTTCTAGATGTATTTGAAAAAGCAGTGGGAAACCAGGTGCTTTTCTATTAGCCCTCTGTCTGCCTGAATTTCTAGTTTTGTGGATCTGGCACCTTTCAGATGGCAATTCATTGTGGTGGGGAAGTGAGCACAGTGTTTTGGCCTCTGAGGCCTTCTTTGTGCCCTGCAGTAACCACGCTCCTGCTGCCAGGGGACCATGGCCAAACTGCTGCTTTAATGAAAGAAAACTGACAAGCTCCTGCTTGAGGCCTGGAAAAATACTCTCAATAGGTGAGTCCTCAAGTGCACCAAGACATGGAAAGACAAATTTTATCCCCAGAGTTCCAGGTCGCTGATTCTTGAAAATTTATGACTTTGCTTTCCCTAATCTTGTCGCTCTGGGTAAGTTCTGAACATGCAGATTGTTGGGAGTGGGAATGAATGGGATATGCAGGAATCTATATGTAGACCCTCAGCAGAAAAATAAATTTACTGAAGTGTTGTCTGCATCTGTGTACTTGAAGAATTAAGTCTTTAGCAGATATGGATTAACATGAAGTCTTTGAAATCTAGAAACTCCTCCCATTTACACTAAACAGGAAATTTGTCCTTGAGCATCTGGTTCCTTTTGTTCTCCTGGATTCTTATTAGTATCTTGCAATTCAATTTTAATAAATTGTAGAAATACACAGTAATCTGACTATAAAAATTGTCAACATAACTTTTAGCCAAAAAAGCCCTAATTTTTGAGATACAGACAACACTTAATACTTGCTGAAGCTGATGGGAGCAAAAATCATAGCATTTCATAAAATGGTCTGAGATTTTCATAACTAAAATGATCCATTTTATTTTATCTTATATTTAAAATAAAGCTGTCTTACATAATTGCCTACTTGGCTTCATGACTCACACTAGGGAAGCTGAGAGCACTATTCTTAATAACTAATAAAACTGTGTTGAGCTTCTCACTGATAATGGAATGGGGTTTATGGTGCTCCCCATTCAGTATGCTGGAGCTCCTAAAAGTAACTTAAGCTGAATCTAAACCAGTAGTATTACATTGCAGCTAAATTTTGAAGTAAAATATATGTGTTTGGACAGTACTGCCATTTTTTTTCTAGTTATAAATTTAGAAACCAGGATATCCTATGCTTTGCATAAATCTCGTTATGAAGTTGCTGGAAAACTGGCTTAAATCCACAGCTTCTAGGTAACAAATAGTTCTCACTTTGCTTCTAGGTAACAAATAATTCTCACTTTGTTTTTCCACGTATAAGGGACTATAATTTCTGCCATCTGTTTCAGCGATTAATTTATTTTGCAGTAACTTCAGCTGTTGTCTACAGTGACTTCAGTTACAGCTTTAAAAACTCTCTGATCAGTCTCACCAGTAATGTATTGTCGGTTTTAATTTCTTTGTTTTTTTTTTTTTTATGGAACTCATCACTTTTCTGCAGTGTTTTTAATGCCTACAAGTAGAAACTGATATCTGTACATCAGAAAAGGCGATTAGAACACAATTTCTTGCTTAGGACAGACCAAAATCCATAAAGAATAAGCTTTATACTTCTTTTCCTTTAGGAATTTGTTTTGCAACTAATGAATTTTGATGTATTAGTCTTTGACAGTTTATTCTGAGCTGTTATTTAAAGGTCTGAATTTTTTAAAAGAACTTGTGTTTTCCATTATTTTGATTTGCCTAATGTGAATATCTTACCAGGTACCCAACATGTGTTTTCATGGCATAAAGTATTCAGTGAAAAAACTGTCTTCAGATACTCTTTTCCCTTTTTTATCCTGTTGCCCTGTACTGTGGCATGAGGCTGAAAACATACCCTCAGCACTGCTGGAAAATTGTTTGTGGCACCACACTGTGAGGTTGAACATGAACTAAAAATCTTGCAGATAAACTGTTTGTAGTGTGAAACCATGGCCCAGAAATCACTTGTCACTCTAGACACTGCAGGTCTTCCTGTTCCAGAATTTGGAAAATCATCCTGCTCTGTTTATTCCACTTCTATGAGTCAGTTAAATCATGGTCTTTGAACTCCTCACACAGCACCCTTACAGAACTGGATCTTCTTTTCTATTATGACAGCATTGTTCAGATCTAATAAAAATGTGGAGGCATTGCAGGCAGGCAAATGCTGTCATTCCCTTCTGTGACTGTTCTTTGAGGCTGAGGGTGTAGATTCATTCCTCCAAAAGAATACAGGCTGTATCTGATCAGAATTTGGCAATCATTTCTGTGCAAAAAAAATTGCAGTGTGATCTTTCTATTGTAAATTCTGGTTTTGTAATTTTTCTGTTTGTTAGCTGTAGGTGAAACTGGAATGAGAAAAGTGAGGATTTTTATTAACAGGGTAAAGAAGCAGGAGTTGGACAGTCACATTTGTGCAACTCAGTACAGGAGGAAAAAATTGCATACTGTGGCATCCTGTGCTAGATGGAAACCTGTTATGTCTGTAGCTCTCCTGGTAAGTTCAAGCTTAATTAAATATTTCTGGACAGTCATTTGCTGTCAAATGCTTCTACTGGGAGCCCAAATGCATGAGGAAATGAGGAATTACATAGCACTTTTGTCAAAAGATAATACATGGGGCACTAGTTGGTCTATGGCAGTGACAATCATAACCTTGTCAAAAAATAACCTTTGTTTAAGCAGGATTAAGAGCATATGAATGTGTCTGCCCATAAACATTATCCACTACCAGAAGTGTTCACAGGCAGACATTCAGAGAAATCCTAAATCTTGACTTCTTTTTCTCCATTCAACATGACTGATATTTTAACTTAGATTGTACTTAGTTCTATCCTAGTGCAGAACAGGCTAGACTGCAAACCATAACTACTTGTGAGTCTACAGCTAGTGAAATAATAATTACTTGGAAAGCAAGAAATGCTAATTTCCTGGCACTTACTTTCTTCTCAAGAGAATATAAGATCTTATCTTTTTCTATTAAAGAGAGACACTTTGATTCTAGCCATAGTCCCAAGGATATTTTGATAGCAAAAGTAAAATTATTACACTGTATCACTGCTACAAGTTAGAAAATTTCTTAGGTTTTTATTTATGTGGATTGAAAGGGTGACTAGAATAAGATTGTTCTTTATGAGAAATAATTAAATAATATTTTAAATCTGACAACATCATTATTCAAGCTGATGAAATATTAGCAATTATTTTAGCAGTTCTTTGATCAACCTATGAGAAATAATCTAGTATGTTCAATTACAATTGTATGTACTGTTGATACTTGTGCTATAAATAAGGGATTGCATGTAGGTCACTCAACTGTTTGGTTGTAAAATCATTTACTTAACATACTGATGTCATTAAATTATTATTCCAGGTCACTGGGTAATCACACTGGGTGATCACTGGGTAATTTTTAAAAGAAGGAATCATCCTTTCATGGAATCAGCTTCTAATTCAGCCCATGAATTCCTTTCATTCCAGATCTATTTTAAGCAAAATATAAAGGGCTGCAAGTATGTTTGTGTTGCTTACACTTCTCTGTGTGAAATTCATGGAATCATAAAATGGTTTGGGTTGGAAGGGACTTTAAAAATCATCTAATTCCAACAACCCTGCCATGGTCAGGGGTGTCCCCCACCAGACCAGTTTTCTCAGAGCACCATCCAGCCTGGCCTTGAGCATTTTCAGGGTTGGGGGTCTGCAGCTTCTCTGGGCAGCCTGTTCCAGTGCCTCACCACACTCACAGTGAAGAAGTTGTTAATATCTAATCTAATTCTACTCTCCTTCAATTTAAAGCAACTGTCCTTTCTCCTATCTCCAAATGCCCTTGCAAAAAGCCCCTCTCCAACTTTCAGTATTCATTCAAATATGAATAACTTGTTTTGGCAGTCCAGTTTCTGGATTCTGAGCTGAAGCCTTCTGAAAGCATAAGACGGGCAGTCAGGTCTCTTGATATTGCATAACAAAAGTGGGATAGGAATGAGTAACTGGCCTGAAGTGCATGTGCTCCCTCTGACCTGTAGCCACACTGCTTCAGGTTAGTCTTCTTATACAAGACTTGCCCTAACAAGCAGGATGTGGCAGGCCAGTGCAGAGCTGGGGAGTGAACTATCAAATCACTGTGGCAGTGATTAAAATCAGGGCTAGAAATCACTCCCTGAGTACTACTGCTCTACTTATTTGAGAGAGCAGGAACAGTACATGGCATTAATGGAATCTTGACTGATGGTTCATAAACTCTTCATGGAATTTATCCTCTTGTTTGTAATAAGTGTAATAGGAACAAGAATTCAACATGTCTAATTTGATTAATACTAGGTGAAAAGCATGGCTGGGCTAGCCATGAGTGAGTATGAATTCAGTTTCACAATAGTTCAGATTCAGTGGTAAGGCTAGTTTCCCATTCTTTTTCCTCCTCTCTATCTCAGCTGGCCCTTTTCTGCCCCCATTTGCTCATTCCCACACCCTGTCCCCTCCAAAGCAAATGTTACTTGTAGTCCAAATCAGTTCAGTGATCCAGTTTAGATTGCAGTTCCACAAACAGTTGTGTTGACACAACTGTGGAGGTGGTACAATGTGGGGAGGCAGGGATGAGTGGTTAGGGACTGCATATTGTGAAATGACAGCTTGAAAGTGATACCTGGAAATGAAAGGCCTTTTGCATTAGACCTATGGAACCATTATCACAATTATAAATCAACAAATCAGAACATAAATCTCAGTAGAGAAAGTCAACAAAATAAATCACCTTGTCTTCATACAAACTCTAAAGCTGGGGTGTTCTGGTAATCTGCCTTTTTCTGCCTTTTGTTCTGCCAAGCTGAAGCAATAGCTGAAATCTTCAAGACTGTCCTGAATTATAAAATGGGTTGCACATGTTGTTGTTTTCCTTCCCCTCCCTGCCTTCCCCCAGTAAGTTTATTTTTCATTTTGAATGTTGTTGTTGAACCCTGTCATTCAATTCCTCATTCTAATTCCTCATTCAGTTTTATAGTTAAGCAGTAATTAGAAACTATCACTGGGGAAAAAGTATGCTGCAGCTATTTGATGTGACCTGGCCTCATACAAAATAAAAACTGTCCAAAAGCAGCAGTAAGAGACTTGCAAAGGACCCATTCTCACTCGAATTCAAAATAAAATGTTAAACCCTATATCTTAGAACAAGTGCTACTTCTCATAACCATTTCCAAACAATGTACAGTATGGTTTACAATGGAGAAAAGTGAGGGTAGATTTTCTTTGCTGAAAGAGCTGAAATGAAGGACACTCAGCAGAAAGCACAATAAAGCCAGCAGCTGTGTAACAGGTACGACAGGTCCTTCCCACACCCCAGCGCTCCTCTGGACAAAGCCCTCCTGTTCAGAGGTCTGTAGGTGGACACGTGTGTTAGGCACATGTCAGGACCCAGGACACCCCTCTGGCTGTGCTGAGCAGCCAAGACCCCTGCCAGGGGGCTCAGAGACCCTGGCACAGAGCCCAAGATGCCTGTGGTTTTGATCATGACCCATGGAGCAAGTTACCAACCTTAGATGAAGATCTGCAAGCCATGACAGTTAAGTCGAATGATAGTGAATTCATCATGGGGTGAAAAAGTAGATTTTGGAGTTTTTAGAATGGGGGTTCAGGGGGCAAGATGGAGGGATCTGGGCATGTCCAGCCTTTCTCCTTCTTCTTCTTCTTCTTGGCCTCCATTTCTGCTGTAATGTTGGCACTTTTAGATTGGTTTAGAGCAGAAGCTCACTGTCTAACGTAGGTGATAGGTATTGGAAAGTAATTGTAAATATTGTACGCATAGTTTTTAGTATAAAGACATAACACTGCCCTGGGGGCAGGCAGAGTGCCTGGACTGTCTTGCTGAATGGATCTCAGCTGGACAGGAGAAAATATTTTATAGATAAGGGAGAATAAACGACCTTGAGACCAAGAACTGAAGAGCACTGACTCCTTCTTCAAGTGCCAGGCTGGGAAAAGAGACTTTCTAACTTTTCTCGGGGTCACTCTGAGCAGCGAGAGGCCCTGAGAGGCAGAAGCTGATGTAACATGGCCAGTGATGTCTCTGCTCTCAGCCTCCCTGGCCCCACAGTGGCTGAGCCCAGGGTGGGCTGGGCAGGGAAGGGCACTGGGGCCGGGCTGGGCTCACCCACCCTGCACCCAGTGCTGCCCTTCTGAAACCTGCCCCTTCCCTGCTATGAAACCACTCCTGTCCTTCAGAAAACCTGCCAGTAGGAACACTAAACTATTCCTTCTAAGTAGAGAAAAAACCCCAAACAACTGGTTGGCTCTCTACCTACATTATTTTTTAAATTGCTTTACCTATTCATAAAATAAGGGAGGAGGGGGCAAAATATTTATCTTCCCCTTGGGGACTAACATCCCAAAGAAAGCCATGAGACTAAAGGGAAAGGTAAGGAATGAGAGACCCACATATCAAACCCTGCTTTTCAAAATCAGGAATGGAGTGGGAGGAGGAAGGAAGCAGGATCAGTCAGGATTGAATGAAAATATATTTGCAATAACTTTTGTCCAAAATTTTTTCTGTGATTTTTATAACAATAGAGCAAACGTCCCTCCTCTCTGGAGGCAAGACCAGGCCTTAAAAATTTATTTTACATTTCTGTTTCCATTGTGGTATGTTTATTGGTTTCAGTAATTTTATGATTGCCTTTCAGTGGCTTGGAGGCATAGAGTATGCTTTATTTCTAGATCAATATTGCAACAAATTGCATTCAGCAAGCTGTGAAATCTGCTAGGATTTTTCATTGAAATTTCTCACCTAACCCATGGCAAATGTATTCTGGCAGATTTGTTGGATGACATTATCCTCCCTCAGCCCATCACTCCTTGACCTGACCCAAAGGTGTAGAGAAGCTCCCCTCCCTGCCCATACCCAGGGCTCCCCCTGCCCTGCCCAGGGCCCAGGGCCCCATTTCAGCCCCCAGGACTGTCAGCTCCTGCCCTGGTGTTGTCAGAGCACAGCTCCCTTCAGCCCTGCTCTGCTGGCCCCACTGAGCTGGGGTAGGGATGCCCTACATACCTATTACTGAAGCCTAAAGGTGAGAGATGTGTCTCCAGGGTTTCATTACTTGGTGGGATCTCAGCTGTGGACTTTTTGGCTGTTTCTTTGCACTGTGCACAGAAGTTCTGTGTGTTTCACATATGTCACAGGCTATGTGTTCAAGACTTTGTTCCATGTCAGTTTACCTCACACTCTTGGCTAAAAAGAAGCCATGCAACAAAAAGGTTGTGAGTGATGAAGGTGCAGATCCTTCTTCTGAATCAGCAAAAAAACCTTTTCAAATAGGAACTGCAAAGTCAGCTCCTACAGATCTGCAAATTCAGGACCCAGGCAGAGAGCTGAATAGACAAAAAAATTAGGAAACAACTTTCAAATAACAACTTTGTGTTCTGGATGAAAATTCCAAAGTACTTATTAGACTTTAAGAGCTCTTGATATTTGTGGATTTCATAGTCATGACTAAATTTGTTTTCAAGGTTTTTTTGCACTGCAGGGTTTCCATATCACAGAAAACAGGTGTTCCTGGTTCTCCAGTCTCTAAGGATGGAGGTCCGTGAACACTTTTCCTTCTGACAATATTTTCCTCTCAAGCTGCTTGCTTCCCTTCCCTTCCTGATATTTATCTCCTTAGCTCTGGCAGTGGAGTGCTTGATAAGATTTTACTCAATAGGATCAAAAAAATGTTCAAAGCTAAGAAAAATGCTCCAGAAAGGGAAAAAAGGGATATTTTCAACACAGATTATTTCACTAATCTAATTTAGAGCATGGCACTGAACACACATTGTCCTGCAACACAGGCACAGCTAAGGAGGTGATAGATTGTGGTACGAGGAGGGAATGAATAGCTGGGGTGAGAAAGGACTGAAATTTATTAAATTGGTTTTGTCACCAGAGAAAATGAAGTCTGGAACTGCACTACAGCCCTTGTCTGAGTAGGGCTGGACAATATGAAGATTAAAAAGTACTGATAGCAGCTAGGGGCTCATCCAAATGAGCATCCCACAGGATATGCTGCAGCAGGGAATTTAAACAAAAAAAGTGCTGGTAAAACAAAGCTCCAAGGGTTGAGTATATTTTGGTTACAAAATTATAATACATCTATCCTTCAACTGCAAATCATTCTTTTATTTCTCTAGTGGAAAACTAGAACAAGTGTTTATAAAGTGCATCTTTTGCACCTAGGTTGATTGTGCAAGAAATTTATGAGAAAGTCTCACAGGAATAAGAATTGAGAACAACTGTGAGATTTTGAAACTTTACAGGGGAAGTATTACTTGACTTGGACAAGAAGAGTTTTCTTGGTATGTGTAGATGCATGCTCTTGATGCATTGGCAGACTCTTTTAAGTCTACGGTGCTTTCAGCTCAGGTGCTGATTAAGAGCTTAGACCTTTATGATTAGTTTATAAAGAGTCAAGGCAGTTTAAGATGTCTACATCTGCCATGTGGTTTGGAGGTGGAACCATCAGTGCAGGTGTTGTGAGCAATCTTGAAAGGGTTTGCCAGGCGCAGCTCAGGTTGCTGTCCCTGTTGGGTGCCTGTGGCAAGGCAGGGGCAAACACTCCTGAGCTACCCCTGGTATCAGCTGAGCTTGGGGGCACAGACATTCTGCTGAGGATTGGGAACAAGTCTCAGAATGCCTAACTGTAAGCCCCATTTAGAGCCAGAAATGATCACCTCTACCACCTTACAAACCAAATTAGTGATCTAACTTCTGTGCTTCCCCTCTTCTCCCTCCTGCATTACGCTCAAGTGAGACATTACAGGATCTGGACCTCATCAGAGTTTAGGAAATTAGCATACTGAATGCTAGGCTTAAAGTCAAAAATTTCCAAACATATCTGAAATGATTTTAAGTAAACCAGAAAGAAAATTCTTTAAAATAATAGTGATATTATTATTAGCTTTGCAAATGGTAAAGTAAATTCACTTCTTAACACTTGCTCTGAGCAACCACGGCCTCTAATAGACCACAAAATTGTCTACTGCTAGCTGAAAAGGAGATTAAAATGCATACTGATTTGCAGTAATTTATTATAGGTCCTTCTAGGAAAAAGCACAGAATACTTCTGTCACTAATAAAGTTATACTGAAATAGGATTCCATGGGATTCTGCTATCGTTCAAATAACATTATACACGCTCTTAATAACCTTGCACGGCTAATAACCTTCTACTGCTAATCTTCGTATAATATGAAACTGCAAATTAAGAAGTCTTTTCATGTACAGGGGCAGAACGGACGCAAAGATAAGGAAGGACTTGGGAAGACAGAAGCAATGCAATGTCAAATCTATATTTTGCACAGTTTCTTACAGAAACTATTCCAGTTAAAGCAGAAATATACCAGTACCCGAGTGGTTTCTGCGAACTAAGAAATGTTAATGGTAAAAATTATCAATGAGGTTGAAAACGTAAAATTTCTTCATATTTGGTCAGACAGAAAATTAAGATTAATGGACTCTGATTAATCCCATATTCAACTTTGGAAACATAGTAGCTTGGCAATACTAAATATCCTATTCACTTGTTATTTTTATATCAAGTTACAAGCCAAGACTTATGCTGATTTTATAAACATTGTTTGTTCTTATCTTAATTCACTATTTGTGCTTACCATGGTTTAACTTTGATTAAATTAAAATCAGACCATGGTATTGATGACTTTCATTCTAAGTTCTTCCTGTAACATTCTCTTCCTAAGAGGAACAGTCTGTTTTATTTTGATAGAGTAATTGAAATTCACTGAAATAATAAAACTTACACTTTAGCATATCCAGTTGGTGTACCCCTGCCACACAGTTGGATAGATCACAGCACTGGCAAAAACATTTTTCTGGCAGCAATCCTTTCATAAACAAAAAAGGCTTTCTTTCATTATTTTTCAGGGGTTGGGGCTGTTTAACACCAAAAGAACCCCATCCTGGTTTTGAAACACAAGCATGATTTAGAGCCAGGTGATTAAAAATGTATTTTTCATTATTCCACAAATTCAATTAATAAAAAATTGAATTTCCTCCTTCAAACTCTGCTGTTCTTGTGCCTCTAGCCTATCTCAGCCACAACACTACCACCAGTGTTTTCATAAAATGTTATTGTACTCTCCAATGCACGCATTCCAAGGCTGACACCATGGAGCAGGGAGAGGACAGTCGTACCCTTCTGCAGGTCGTTCTGTCTTGTGGCCCTCACTGCATGCTCTGCTAAATAAGAGGATCAAGGACCAGCTCCTGCTGCTGAAACCAAGTGGCACTGAGATGCTGTTCCCACACTGCCAGGCACAGCTCCTCCAGCAGGACAAGCGTCCGTGCCATGGCCCACGTTGTCCTGCAATCTCTGCCATGGCCTGGACTTCCAAGAGATAATTACCCCTGTTCACCTGAGAACTTCTTTCAGAAAAAGAAAAGCCAGGAATGTCCCTGGTCAGGGGTCCAGTGCTCACATTCAATTTATGGGCACTTTTATTTAACTTGCTGATGGCCCTTTCTGTCCCCAGCCCAGCACACCCCCTCTGCTCTGCTCAGGCACAAAACATGCTCACATTGGCATGGGGCCTGGGATGTGGCTTGGATTGTGACTGTTCATGTCTGAGGATATATGAAGCATGGAATTATAGAAACATAAAGGTTGGAAAAGGCCTCCAAGATCACTGAGTGCAACTGTTCACAGCCCAAAAATCTACAGATCTCGCAGCCAGGAGGGGAAATACAGGAAGAACATTCAGACAGGGAATGAGTCAAAGCTGAACAGTGAACAGCTGAACAGTGAAAAATGTCCAAATCTGGTTGCAAATCTCGGAAAGTGTGTCATGAATATGGCAGATAACTTAAAATTTGTGTCCCTCCTTTCCTTTTATTTTTCTCTGGGTACCCATGTTAAAACACCTGGAGAGTACTCAGGTGATTGCCAATGGCAAATAATTGCAGCAGAAGTGAACAGGAACTTTACTTTGACTTATGAAACCCTGAAGTCACCAAGTTATCTGAAAAATCCAGCTGAAAGGCATGTTACATGGGGAAAACAGCATTAGAGAACCTTTTTTCTTTTTTTTCAGTGTCTTCACTCAAGACATGCAAGAGAAAAATAACAATCCCACCAGGGTGTCAGGAAGATAAATTCATTAATATTTGTGGAGAACTAGAGCACCACAATGAGAGTACTGTGGGAAAGCCCATGAGAAAATGAGTGATTCTCTATTCAGTGCTGCATTTGGATGGAGAGCAGTAAATAATGGATAGGGCAGACATTGAGAGCTGAGTCTAAAAAGAAATATTGAACAACTATCCGTTCATTGTGCTCTGTTCATCTTTTCCTGATCCTGCTCTCTGCACCTCCCATGAAGTTTGTTGAGTTTAATCTCATCTGATTTTAGTTTATAAAATAAGATGTCTAGTCTGTGCTTCCCCTGTAGTCAGTGAAAAGTGAAAGGTACCTTAGGAAGCAATTCATCACACTACCTCTGACACCTGTGTTAAAATGAGGTGATCACTGTCTGGGGTGTCTATCTCTTTTCCTGGACACACACTGATGGAGTGCAGAGAAGCAATTTGGCTTAGTCCTCCAGAGTTGGGATGACTTCAGAGCTTAGATTAATCCCTCCCTAAATCTCAGTCTGAATGGAACAGTGTGCCATCCCAAAACAGGTAAATCATTTTAACAGCCTTGTTTTCCTTCTGGTTTTCTGTGAATCATGATCTGTTTTGCACTGTGAAGTAAAGATGCTGAAATTTGCATTAGATTGCCACTGACAAGATGTTTCAGAGGTGCTATTTGTGGAGCAGCTGGAGAGTGATGACATGACACCTGATTAGACATAGAACATCTGTTTTTGTTTTCCCTGTATTAACTAGAGAAGAATCCCTCCCTTTCTTTGTGTCACTCTATGTTGAAGGTTCCTTCATAGTACACAAAACAGAAAAAAAAATTAGAATGATTTTGAAAGAAGCTATTTTGCATTAGGAAACAAGTATCCTTCCTCATCCTGGGCAAATAATTTTAATCATTCATATTGCCAATCTGACCTTTGCATTATGCCAGGATGAGGAATCACACACAGTGCACAAACCTGTTATCAATCATACAGAGCCAATGATGAAATTGTATTTTGTGATTGAATATGTATTTAATTTTAAATCCAAGACAAAAGGGAGAAATAAAAGCTCAAGTGAAATAGTTTGGTTGCAATTAGATGGGGGAGAGGTTTTCAGGCATATTTTTTAAAAAAAAATATTTATTATCTTTCTGTTATTTAAATGGATTTGTGAGAGCTTACCTGTTTATTACAAGGACCAGGTTCCCATGAGCTTCTGAGGACTGGGCTTCTTGAAATGGTGAGTAACTAGCTTAGATTTAAATAAACTAGCAACTAGCTTAGATTTTAAATTTTTCTTTTCATGAAAACCTTGGTGAGCTCAAATCCAGTCGTATTTTATTTGTTATGCATTTTTTTCTTCTTCCAGGATTGCTATTACAAGGCATCTTTTGTAAGTGAAATTCATGACCGTATTTTTCATGTTTAAATTTAAAAACTTATTTTGAAAGGGTGTTTTGAAGGAAAATGCAGAATAGGAGGTTAATTAACAGAAAGCTCAACAATCAATCATCTTCAATTAAAATTTGGCTATAGCTAATGCAGTTACAAGCCTGTGTCAGCCTCTTCACTCCAGGGACGAGTCAAATACATAATGCAAATCCACCCTACTTTTCTTCATAACATTAATATTCATTCTATAAAATTTTCATGGTAGGTGAAGTTCTGCATTTTATTTTCTGACAGCAACTCAAAATAGCAGTTTTATGCTGGTCCTTTCATTTGTTCTCTTCATTTTCTAAACACTCCTGATTCTTGTATCCTCAATCAGGCAACTACTTTGCCACATGCTTACACCAAGGCCCACTGCATCCTATAATCAGTATTGAAAACAAACCAATAAATCAAAGAGCTGACCAAATGAGATCATATGGCTTTAGAAGCCACCTAAATAAAAGTCAAGGTGGCTTCCAAATGCTGCCTCAGGTACTACTAAGAATAAAGGTGGAATTGCTAAAAAGGTAAATTCCCTACATTTAGCCATTGCTAAGACATTGCTGGTTTCAGACTTCTGCAGTGACCTGCAGGAAGTGATCATCTGTAGGCTGGGTAACCAGAACAGAATTTCAAATGACTGATTTAAAAAGTTGTGACTTTCAGTAGTTCAAAAGTTTTATTTAAAAGTTTTACTGGAGGTTGGTGTAGAGCTATGTTAGAATGACTACATAAAGACATTTCATTTGCTCCAGTGAAAAGCTGGATTAAATTAGTTTAAGTGGCTTTGCACTGCAGTGAATGAAGAATACTCACATGGTTGGTTCTGCCATAGAAATGGCATCTCAAAGAGGGGTGATGCTAAGCAGCTGTAAAGTAAAATATATTGAAGTCCATGCATTCTGCAGTGAACATCTCCCCATGTCCCAGGGAGACCACATCAGACAGGCAGCTGAAAAGGCACTTTCTGTATGATGGAATTTGTTTCATATTTTTCTGAAGGTCTGTGAGGTATGTCCTACATGTTAAATGCCCATAACATGCACTGGCACTCTCTGTATTCTCATCTATACACAGATGTACAAAAATGGAGACAGGGGCTTCTGTACAATCCCTCCCTCAGCCATTAACTACATGCGTTTACATTACCTTGCTAATTTATTAAATTTTACCTTGTTCTCATATGCACAATGCAACTTCAGTCTATAAACAGACAACTTCTTCTGGGCAGTCAGTCTGGATAACACAAAACCCCAGAGCTACCTCTGTGGGTAGTTATGTATAAAAGACACAGAGAACAAACTGAGGAAGGACCAGCTCTGGCCAGAACTGCTCCTTGAATAACAATGTCAGTGGCTGCAGTGCAATCTAATGTGGAATGGTTGCAAGAAACTAGAGAGCTCTGAAATGTTAGTGCTGGATGATACAAGTTAGGATTCAAGACATTTTCAATGTCTCATGGCATCCAGAAAGGCTCGTGGTCAGACACCTCACCAACCATCCAAAAATAAGTAACCATGCTGCTACTTGAAAACATGAGGCAAAACGCAGAGCACAAAATTTTAAATTTTTTAAATGTTTTAATTTGCCTTTAAAAATGTGTTTTGGTCCATTCAGTTTTTTTCCCAGCTTTTTAAAGTGTGACAATGGACTCAATGACTATTAGACTTAGGGAGTATATTAGATTAGATTAATTTTAATTACACTATAGATACTCATCAATCATATGTTACCTAATACCCTCTCTCTGAAGGGTTGCTTGAAAATCAGATATTTTCATTTGCTAGCAAGGTCTGGATTGAAGAGAAATGTCTCATGCACCAACTGAATTTCATGATGCAATGTCTATAAATCAAAACTAAGTAAACAGTTTTGTTTAGTGTGCAGACAGTTTTCTCCATGCTTCAGGGCCTTCATACTGATTTCTTTTATGCTGACATTTGTTCTTGTCCATTGACTATTCTGTCACTATCTGCCAGTCTTCTATAACCACTTATACTGTCCTTTCTTCTGTATTTTCCTACTTTTCTACTCTGTGCTGTTTTGTCCTTCTCAACACTCCTTCTCTGAAAGCCTTAAGGAAATATCTGAATGAAACTCCAAGGTAAGAATAATTTAATTGCATGGGTGTTTTTGACTCCTGAAAAGATTTAAAATCTCTATAATATATTTGTTTCACTTTCTTCCTCTGCTTCTTTTTTCCCCCTGCTTTTTAGTTTTTTTCCTGTGTTTCAAACTAGCCCACGTTAAGCTGCATTACCTAGTGAGCTAAAACGTTAGGGCAGATATGTTGAGGACTTTAAGAAATGTGCACTGAATTCAGTGCCTAGGTGAATTATGTTTTTGAGTCATAAACAGGTAAAAGGCAGCGACCTTATTTAATTTGATAAGGATGTCTCCTAAACCCGCCAGAAAATGTTCCATTTTTCACCATCACTGAATGTGAAGTGTGTGAACTATGTGAAGTACCTTTTATTTTCCTGTTTTGAGCAAAAGTATGTTCTGAGTTGCCAAACAGGAGAATCAGTGTACAACTAATATTATTCCAAAGTCGAGTGCTGAGTGACATTTTGAATTATGTATTCCCACTATTGTGCATAACTACCTTCCAGTCTCTAATTGTGGGTCCCTTTTTGTGCATTTTAAGTAGTTTTTCATCTTGACTGAATTATAATTTTATCTGAACCTTTGCAAGTATGTGTGCTAATTATACAAAAAATCATTCTGCATTCATTTTGAAACTAGCATATGTTTTCAAGAAAATGTGTCCATTCCATAAATGTGAAATTAAAACTACTCCTAGATTTGCCAGTCAAAAAGATTTTTATTTGTGTTATATATTGGAATATATTTATGAGACACACAAATAAAGCTACGACTTGTTTTCTACATTTTATTGTAGCATTTCTGTCAATAAAACAAAAATAACCTAAGACTATAAAGATAAATTTCTAATACAAGATACAGAATAAAATACAGGGCAAAATTAATATAGGTTTTTTATTTTAGAGTAATTTAAAGGAAATATTTTCCAAAAAAATTTTTTCCTTTTGCTAATTTATCTTAGCTATGAGATATAATTTCATTTTGATTTTAGATATTTAAAATTATACCACTCTACTTCTGATTACACACATAATAATAGGTATTATTTTAAAATGAAAGGATCCACAAAGAAGATAGATTTCTAATTATTTCTTACCTAATACGGAAAAGGAAGGACAATGAAATACAAATGATCACTTGAAGATTTAACTGCTTAGTTATTAAATGATTGAAAGGGTAAAGGAAATAACTAATTTTAAAGTAATTTTGAAATGTAATTCCCCATTATACCATCAGTGATCCAGGCACACTGTGATTTACCAATGAAAAATTCAGCATCACATTAGGCAAGAGAAAACCTATGTCAATAGCTGCTACAACACATGAGCACTGGTTTCCAGGAGAGAGAACTTGGTGCAAGCATTGTTTTGAATAATTCACAAGTTTTAAAACTTTATTACAGTTATTCAGAGCCAAAACAATAAGCCTGACTCCTAACTTGGCTATTCCTATAATGAAATTCTGATTTGTCAATGCTAAAGAATTCTCTCCTGGCAGCAGATATGCTAGAGAGAGGAATTACCAGTATAATTAGAAGCTCAATATTGATTTGAGCATAGTTTAACACTCAGATCTGAGTGTAGTTTAATTGTTAATTGTACAAGCTACTTTCTGTCAATTAGCATAATGCCAGTACACGTGCACAAGATTCAGCCTGAATGCCATTTTGCTTTTGCTGTGCAGTCCAAAAATTAGTATCATGGGCCCATCTGACTTAAATCACACCTCCTTCACAGAAAGTACCGTATTTGGAAAACTATAATTAAAAATAGTTGGAAAAATATGGGAAAATATAATAAATACTCCAAAACTTAGAATATTTAGAATTCTACCAACTTTTGGAAAACTGTGTAAGTTCTATAACTGTTATATTATAAACTATAGGAGTTATAAAAAGCCAATTGACTACACCAAGTCTTTCCTTAAAAAGTGTTGAAAAGAACCTAGAAAGGCAAGAACTTAGCCATAGGCAAATCAGATTTCTTTGAACATGGAATCAGTCATTGTGTAGGGGAAGTGATCTAAGACTGCACTGCTTAAGTGGTGATTTTGTCCTGACAATGCTTTTACATCTCTGTGAAACAGAAACTTTATGTTTGGTAAAATCAGCATTTAGTGATATCAGAAAACTGATCCATGTCACCTTGTGTGCCAGCATGAGAGGGACAGCAGGGGCAGGCCATGGACAAGGTGGAAGAACTAGTTCCATCAGTGGCCAGACTTTTCAAACTGAATTAATCTGTTTCTGATACCTTATGCCTTTGATGTGGTAACAGGACTTTCTGTAATCATGTGAGGAACTGAGTTTTGATGCATCAGTGAGCCTTTTACCAGCAGGTAATAGAACATTTGCAAGAAGAGTCTTTTGTTTATCTTCCTAGGCTGCCAATCCATTGAACTGAATTGAAATGAATTCATTAATTGAAACCTACTTGATAGTTTTAGAGAATATTTCTGATTTCTGTTAAGCAACATCTGGCTACAAACTTTCACCTTTCCTAAATGTGAAGAGAAGAAAATATATGATGTTCCTATCCAGGGAACTGGGTGGGAGCACTCAGTCTTCAACTTGAAGAAGGGATGAAACTCCTGAAATATGTTAAATACACCAGCTCAGCAGTGGCCACCATCTAGGCAACGCAGTAATTACAGATGGCCTACCAAAACCAAGTGTTTTCCTAGTGCTTCTCAGTCAAAACATACTGTGTAATGGACATAAGGCTTGTACTTCAGCTTATACCCCTGACTCCTAGGGAAGAAGATATTAAGATACCTTGTGCTGTGTCTCAGATGCACAGCTTCTCACTGCTATGGTGATGCTGGGAGCAGAGCAGCAGACCTGTGCCATTCACATTCTCTGAACATGATTCCTTCGCCCAGGGTTTTTCTCCTGGGAAGATGAAAGGCAGTGAGAGGCCTCAGAGAAAAGAAAAACAATTCTTATCTCATTTGCTTCTCCTGTGTTGTGCTCATGTGGAATATGGTTGGAGACTGTTTACCCATAGGTGATTGTTTCATTGGATTCTAGTGAGTTGTTTTGATTCATTGGCCAGTTGGGGCCAAGCTGTGTCGGGACTCTGGAAAGAGTCACTTGTTTTCATTATTATCTTTGTAGCATTCAGTAAGTATCTTTTCTGTATCCTTTAGTATAGTATAGTATTTTTTCATATAATATAGGATAATAAAGTAATAAATTAGCCTTCTGACAACATGGAATCAGATCATTGTTCTTCCCTGCCACGGGGCTCGCTGTGCATTTACAATACAGACCCACCTTCTGCCTTGGGTATGGCCGCACCACCGGGAGGAGCAGCAACAGAGATTACACAGATCACTTGGGAAAGGTAAGGGGTAGCAGCTGAAAATGCAGAATAACAACAAACAAAAGAAAAGCTGTACTTTAAAAAGAGCATAGCTAGGACAATCTAGAATCGTTTATAGCTCCTGCTGGCTGCTCTTCTTTTCTGGAAGAAACTGGAAAACCCCTTTGTAAACTTGAGAGAACAGACACTGGGTCTGCTCTTCAGCTGCCACTGCCTCAAGCTTGGCAGGCTGGCTTAAATGGCCATCAATCCCAGTTAAACCTAAAGTGCTGGACTGTGGGCTGGCGTGGCTGGGAAGCAAACACACTGGTTTTGCTTTGGGCGTGGTGATGTCCCCAGAGAGGTGCAGCAGATCCTGGGGGCACTACATGCTGAACTGTTCCAGCGGGAATCAACACAGGCTTACTGGTGTCACTCTAAGGCACCCTTATGCAGTTGGATTGCTATTGTTCATGGAGAAAAGAGCCTTTTTCTTAACTATTTTCTAAGGATTAAGTTAGCATTATAGAGCCTGAGGCTTGGTCTTGGGTGTTTCATGTGGGAAATGGTGTGTCTGGTGACCTGGACTAAAGATTTGCCTTCAGACAGTAATCTCATTTATTTTCTTGCCTCCACTGTCTTCTTCAGGGCCAGTAGCTCTATAGACTCTTTATGAGAAGGCTGCAATGTTTTCATAAGAACAGTCTTGTAAAAAGTCTATTTCTTAGTAAATGGATGAAAAATAAGACACAGAACAAAATTATCATTAACATTTTCTAGAGGCTGCCATCTAGTTCATCTTCCCTGTCAATTTAATCCATCCTGTTCATATATTACCTTTTCCAATAAGAAGTATTACCTGAGTTGCCAATTTACTCTTAATTCTAGGCTGCAGAAATCCATTCTGACTTGTCTAAAGTTACACTTAGAACCAAAATGTATACTTATTAAATTCAGGAAAAAAAATCTCAGTGGGTCTCAGCCTTTAGGCAAAGATATTTTATTTTCCAGAAATAAACCAAAGATGGTTTATTTTCAGCTGTATAACTATGTCCTATGTACAAGTTCCACTCTCCATTGAAAGCAGAGGGTGGATCTTCCACACTTACTGTGTAGTGTAAATTAGGACTCCTACACAGTCACATGATGTCCATTTGATCCTGCTCTTGCTATTGAAAATTTATAAAGAAGACAAGTGAATCCTAGCATCTAAAGAGATTGTCACCTGCAGCTATCTGCCTCTCTACTCCCCCTTTTCTCCCTGACCAAGGTTCCAACTGCCTCAGGCAAACAGCCATTCCCAACAGTGAGGGATCCTCAGCCACCCTACAGCAGAGTCTGGGAGCTCAGCATAAACTTTTAGTATAGGTGAACATAAACTGTCAGATTTTGGACCAACATGGTAACACATGTATTTGATCCACCTGGCTCCCAGCTAGGAGGTGATTTTCTGGCTGAACACAGGTCCTGACACTGTTTATAAGGGATTACTTGGAAACAGCAGCATACTCTGATAATGTTTTAATATCCTAGATTCTCAGTATCCTCTCAGGACAGACACCTCCCTCTTTCCCCCTATTACCTCTTTTAATCTTTCTTGGGTAAAACTGGCTCAGTTTTACCCAAGCACAACAATGATGGTTGTGTTAGCCATCTACAGATGGCAGTAATTTCAGATACCATGGGCAGCCCTTGAAGAGGATGCATGTCCTCAAGCTAATGTCTTAAAATGGTCACTAAAATGTGACCAACACTGGGCAAGAGAGAGCAATTCCCAGGTGCAGTTCTCCATCCCCACCTTTCATGCAGGGTGACTAAGTCATGAATGAAGCTGCTAATGGCCATGAATTAAAGAAGCACATATCAGTGCTGGTTTATTTTGACAAGCCTAAAATCTTTGGGGCTATTATGGCTGCTTCCCAAAGAGACTAGCCCATCTTGCAGTAGACTGAGTAAACTCAAAAAAGGGGAGAAAGCTAGACCAAAATAGATGACTATGAGCAGGGAATATTACAGCCACACAAGCATAAGCCATTCTAGCTCCTGAGTCAGAGTCCTGTGTGAGCATGAGTCAAGTCCCTTAATTGTATCAGCACAACCACAAGAAATTTCTAGCTATGGCACCTTGTTGGGGCCCCTAAGCCAAGCCTAAAGTAGGAAAAAGCCCTATGTTTTAAAATTAAATGGCTAACAGAACTAAACCATTTCAAACAAGATTAAGCCCAGGTTAACATCGAGAAAAACTGTTACCTGACAAGTATGCTTTAGCGAGGAAAAGTATCACAAAATGTTTGTTTGAAAACAGTCACTTTCCTGTATGCAACCTTTTTTTACTTTGCTGCTTTACTTTACTTTGTGCTGCTGGAAAATTCCTAAAGTTCCTGGCTTGTCCTTCAGTATTAGTAGTAATTTCAGACATACTCAGTGCACACAGTGAATTGCATACGTCAAACCTACTCAGTACTCAAACTAATATGATGAGCAGAAAACAAAAAAGAATAGTGTGGGGGGAAAATGGGATGGAAGAAATGTAGTAAATTTAGTAGGCACGCAAGAAATGTAGTAAATTTAATAGGCATGCAAGAAATGTAGTAAATTTAGTAGGCATGACTATATTTTCTGTAAAATATCAGGGACAAACACCCAGGGTTTTTTTTGTGGCTGTGGGTCACCCAAACCTGAATGAGTTTTTCATATTCTTGTGATTGTCTTTTGCATATGCAAACCCAACAGTTCTTAAAACATATGTAAATGAGTGTTATTTACAAAGTCAGTCCAGTCATAGATGTAAAGAACCCAAATAGATTTCCCCTTAACTCAGTTCAGTGTTATTTTCCAAGCTCCTCTCTCCACACATGCAAGAGTCTTGCATTTAGCACAGGCTGCCTGAGGTCACAGACAGGATTTAACAAGTGCAAGCCTGCTTAAGGAGGCCGATTTGAACTGAGTGGATACAGAGCCTTATTTATGACACAATCATAATCTGAATGAAATTGGTTTATGTCTTGTTCGTGTTTAAGAGTACTGTGCTACCCTTATGCAATATTTGCATTGGAAAATAAGAGATTTGCATGGGAGTGTATAACTAACATTATTCACAAGGCATTAGAGGATTTTACAGTGGATCTTTAAGAAGGAAATCAGGATGATACAGTGGCATTGATTTAAAAGTAAAATCTGGATGCTATGTGTGAAATCCTGTTGATTTCTTTTAGTGAAAAAGACTGTCTCACCATCACTTCAAATTTAAAATGCAAAATCTCTTACCTTTTAAATAATACCTTTTGCTCCAGAGCACTTGCAACCTATCTATCTGCATCATGGTGTTAATGCAGGCATGTTGAACATGGAGAAGTGACTTAGTCAGAATGAGAAAGCCCTGTTTGGAGCACATAAGGTCATCTCTTGAATAGGAGGATTTTCTGCTAGCAGCTGCCACTGCTGAATCTGACCAGACACTGGAAGGCATCATGCCAGAAGCTAGGAGATAAATAGATCTCCAGGCTGGGAAGCACAAAACTGAAATGGAGAGGAGCTGATCAGCTCTTTTTTCTAGTTTTAAAGATGAGTGTCAGGAAGGTGAGTGAAGCAATGACTGATGGGGTTGGCACCTGTGGGTTTGTCTATGGGGGAAAGATACACTAAGGTAAATTTAATTAGCTTTGAAGCCAGCATAGTTATTGCAGTGCCTGTCCCTGATATGCACCTCTTGGTATAGGAGGGCATTTTTCATTTTCAACCTGTCATTAATGGATTCAAAGTAAATGGGAAAAATCATGTTTACTCTGTCATAAAAATGCACATGTGAAACTTTACTCTGATAAAAAAAGTAGAGACAAATCCATGTCAGGAAAGGTTAATCAGAATAGCCTTTCCAGAAAGCTCTCTTAAGACGGGGACATCCTGTAGGGGCAGCGAAAGGCTTTGCCTGTGTAACATGCATAAAAACATGTGCAAAAGGGCCAAATAAGCTGTACCACTTCTGTGCAACAAGGAGTGGGTTTCACTTGGGGTCTTAGCAGTATAAAAAGGATGTAAGACAAAGCACCTTGCTGGCCACGTGTATGGCTACCAAGGCTACTTGTTATATCAACCTCTTCTTCTGTTGAAACTCACATCTATCTTATTTTATACCACATCTTATGTCATTTTTAAGACTGGTCTGGTTATGCATAAAGACACCACCAGACAGACTATTGTTCCATCCATACCAGGCTACTAATCAAGTTCTAATGCACTAGTGATCACATTGAAGAACATATTTAACACCTGATAACATATAACACACAGGTAATAACACATTGGTTTTGCAGAGGCACACATGGAAGATGACTGTATTGATTAGGACTTTACTGCTGAAAAGATTAACTACCTTTTTTTTAACCTTAGAGAAACATGTGCCAGCTCTCCTGTCATAAGAACATAGTCAAGATAAGGTGCTTTAATTTTGCACTGAGGGGAATTTTCCAAGGTCAGACCCAGCCTAAGAAGACAGGGCAGATCTTGCTAAACTAAACTTATGGTAAAGTATCCAGCACTTGGCTGTGTTTCCAGTTTGGCATATCATATATATCCAAGTGATTTTAGTGGAAAAACATTGGACTTTTTTTTTTTTTTTTCAGCAAATAACTAGTCTTTGTTCTCATGTTACTTCATGCAGCAGTTCTCTCCACATACCACAAAGCTTATAAAGGAGACCTAAATTCTACATGCAACTGAAATTTGCTGTGGACATCTATGTGTCTATGACAAGTCTCTGAAACAGGGAGCAGTATGTCCAGGGTGTTTCATTATCTTTGGTGATGCAATTTGTGTTTGGAATAGTCATGTCCACACACATGGAATTGCTATGCCTACACAGCTGTTGCAACACTGCTGCTTTGCATTCTTGGGAGATTCCATGGTTTATTGCCTTACCCTTCTGTTTTTTTCCATGCTTGCTCACTCTGAATACTCCAGTACAGAAAGTAGTGGAGTATTTTGTATGATTTTCTCTCATTTCATCAAAAGTTTGGAAATGAGCTCTGTTTTTAAAGGACTATTGATCATCAGACAAGAAGCACTGAAGACCACTGAGAGGCTCTTGGGCTACTTGCATACCTTTAGGGACAGGTGCACAGCTGAAGCTGAGAAGGGAACTGACTAAGAACTAATTCATGAAATGGTGAGGCTCAGTAGTGATGACATTTCAAAAGGTATGGGAATATTAACCTTCAAGAGCCTTAAATGGAGAAATTGCTCCACAACTGTAAGAAAGGAACATTTCATAAGGGTTTATCTTGGCTTGGTGAAATATACTCATCCATTTTCATCTGTAGAGTCACCATTCTCATTCGGTAACCATTTCTGCAGGCAGAAATCCACAGAAAATATGGTCAGGTTTATTGTGAATGGGAGTTCTTATTGTATGCAAGAACTGAAATCCTGGTTGTCATATATGAGTTGGCAACACACAAGAATTTATTGATGAGACTAAATATTTGAAACGAGTTAATTTTGTTTAGGTCATTAGGTAATTCTACCATTAATGTGACAGATAAGGTTATTCTCACTTCAGGTTGTACCTCATAGAAGGTGGCATTTTCCTATGATATAGCAGATGATCACTATGGGAAACTTATTAATGACATGGTGAGTAAGTCCAAGAAAGTTATATTTTTAGAAATACTAGATTATTTCATGCTATTTTTGCATTAAGGGCAAATATAGAAAATAATAATACTATGATTATTTTTGTCTGTTCTAAAGACTGAGCATACCCACACATCAATGCTTCCCCTGTTTTTGGAGACTTTCAAAGGATGCTTTATTCTCGACCAAGTGGGGAGATTTTAGATTGTGCATTAATAATACTCAAAAGCTGTATGCTTGATTGGAGAAATCTGCCTCATGAAAATCAATTTATCTGTAGAAAGAAAACCTGTAGATTCTTTCACAGCAAAGTAAACAGGAACACTGAGAAAATTTGAGAAGTAAATAAAACAGTGATGGTAAGCTCCTCTGTCTGATCAGAAAGACTAGAGTCAGTGATGCCCCACAATAAAGTTGTGAAATGAGTGCACATTTGTGAACAAAATGCCTGCCCTCTTGGGGCAGAAGTAGGGAAATTTTTATATATGGAGTTTTTTAATATATCACACAACAGGGATTTTATGGAATTCTGTAAAGCTTTTAATATAATCAAGCAAGGTTAGGAAAATAATTTCAGAAAGTATAAGTTAGGGCAAGAGAGCAGCAGAAATTATTCTTTGGAACTTCAGAAACACATTACCCCTTTGGGCAGATGAGTAAGTTTATGGGGTCCACCACAATCACATTTTATTTGCTGCTTTGCAATGCGGAAGGTGGCAGAACAAACCTGTATCTGCAAACTGCTACCTCAGTAGACACACTATTAGTGAGCGAGTTTTATCTCTGAAAAAAGAACATATTTAGATTTATCTGCTGTCTTCTGCAAAAGCTGTTTCTAAAGGATCAGACCATTCTCCTCTACTCTCCTCTTAATCATGCTAAATTTAACCTTTTTTCCCATTTCTCCATATTTTTTTCACTTTTTTTTCTGTACAGAGAATCAGTAAATATGCTACACTTTGATTTCTTTTCCTTTTTGTGTAGATTGGACAGGTGTTCATCCAGTGTAGGCACCTGTGGCTGTGGTTGCTGCAATGTAGCATGTATGAGAAAGATAAAAAGGAACAGGTAGTCATTACCAAGAAATGGCCTTTGTGCCAAAAATAATAAAATATAGCTCTTTCCTTAATTGCACAATATCCTTGCCAAAACAGGGAACTGTGTTTGCCTGAAGATTTCTTTTTTAATACCCAAGGGTCAGTATAAAGTAATCTGTTAAATAACTATGATTCTGCTGTCACTAAAGATATAAAATACTGAGAATCTCTGTAGTTATAATATTTGTGTAGTCAGAGTTGGGTGATCTGTAACAACTCAGTCTAAAGCTGAAGGTATAATAAAAAAAAGTCAGAATATTTATTCTATCCTCTTTTTTTCTGTTGTTATCCTTTTGTTTCTGCTCTTACAATTAACTTACCTTCTACTTATTAGGCCACACAATGTTGCCCTGTTACACATGCATGTCTCTGATGGAAATGGTAGAATGGGAAAGAACAGTAACCACGATGAAAGGCTGTTCAGCAGACTTAATCTAAAAGTTGTTTTACATAAGTGGGACTGAGGTCTTGCACCTTGAGGCACTTCAGTGTTCAACTCCAAAGCTGGTATAGAAAATTAATGGTTTAAAATGATTTTTGTATCTTGAAGATTTTGAGGCTCACTTGCTTCTTTTCCTCATGATTATATAACATTTTTTTAATTTTTTTTTTTTTAATCTCAGTGAGAAAAGAAAAATCCTGCATGGATGTCCAGATGTAGAAGTCTGCTCTGCAAAAGAACTGGATCAGGACTAATCACCACAGGCTTCTTTTACTGTCTGTGGGGGGAAAAATGGAGAAAGAAGAAACACTATAAGTCATGATTCATACCATCCTAATGTAGACATCTAAAATAGGTCAGGTTCATTGAGCTCTAAAATGTCTGCTTTTCTCTATGGACAGAAGCATGGTCACCCTGGGGAATCACTAGCTTAGATGTGGATATCTATGTTATCAAGTAAGGTGAGATGATTTCCACCCCATGTAACTTTTGTGACCAAGAATAAATATCTATAAAGAAAGAAACATTGCCTCTATAAAAAAAGGGCTTCTAATAGAATGATATGTGCTAAAGCTCTTGTTCCACATTGCCTACAATGACCTAGATCCTATAAAACTTAAAGATTGAAATCTCATCCCAGAGAAAAGCATGTTATAATACTGCATTATCCTTCATTCTGACTTGTGAAACTGATTTCTCACTCAGCTTAAAACACATGCCAAGAAGTACACAGCAATGATCTAATTAAAGATGTGCACACAGAATTCAGAGCTGATTATTACGTGTATTATAATTACTGCATACAGCAGTACATCAATATATTACTGTATACACACATATATATGTGTATATACATGCTAATAGAACACTTAAAAGACAATTATAGATAATGGTTGCAATTTCATACATTAATAAATGCACTATATTGGTATGCAAACTAAATAGATCTATGAAAATTTAGGGATAAAGACAACAAGAATATGTCCTTATTTTATTCTGAATTTCTGAAAGACTATTTAGCACAATAGAAATCTTAGTGCTGACATAGTTCCATCATTAATTGGGGAAAAGAAAAGCATTCATTGAATATTTCTGTTTTGCATTTAGAAAGAAAAGCAGTTTCTGCATCGCCAAACTATCATCTATTCTGACATTTTCTAAAGCAGATGGTAAAGAATGTCTATTAATTTTTTGAAATTGGCAGGTCCACATAACTTGATTGAAAGATTTTAAAAACAATTTGTACTGCTCTGCATTGGCAAAAAGCTTTGGCATACTGGAGAAGTCCAAGAGGCCTGGAAAAATCGAATGCTGTGTTTCAACAATATAAACAGGATGACCAGGGTAACTCTAGATGAGGTAACGTGACCTTGGTTCCGTGTGAAAGAATGGAACAGCTGATATGGGACTCTGTCCATAAGGAAATATAAAATGGTAACATAATTACTGCCAGTCAAAGGGACTTAATGCAAAACAGGTTAAGTTAAACAAACTGCATAGTACTTTTATGAGATAAGAATTTTGATTATTTGATTTGTTTAATAAAGGTAACTATGTTGACAAAACAATGCCTTTCAGACTTCTGTTAAGCATTGATACCACATGACACTCTGATTAAATGTTACACCAGAATACAACCAAGACAACATATAATAAATGAGACTAAACTGTAGAACTCAGAATTTCAATGTGTAATTGTTAACTAAAATTTACCAAGTATTACCAGTGCGTTGCTACAAAGATTCTTCCATGCCTTAGACAATTATTCAGTCCTATAGGATGACAAAAAAAAAAAAAAGGACATAAACTGTAATAATATCTCTAAATTCTGAAAATGACAAGAGGAGAGAAATTTTGAGGACAGATTACAAACAGGAAGTGATTTATACAATGGTAGCTCAGTAAAAATTATATGGGTATAAATTTTGCCAATTAAAAGCTGTTTTGGGAGGAGAACATAGAGATTACACTTGCAGGACTGAGTGGAGTGGGTTTAAAAAATGGGTAGGCGATGGTTGATGGTTAATTTTTTAGTGCAAAAGAGCACTAAGTTGGTTAATGTGATCCATGGTTTTACACTGGAAGGGGTGAGAACTGGTCTTTTTATGGCTGTTGTAGTCAGACCAAATTGAGCTCTCCATAGAGAAAGACAGAAGCAATGAAAGCTACCACCCTACAGACACATATTACTCTGTTTTGAACTATAAAACCAAGCAGTTTCCTTGGGATATATTGCAAACGAAGCAGATGAAGAAATAGTTAGCAGGGGTTATGTACATCTGCATAAATAAGGCACAAGAAGAACAGCAGGGAGTTTTTCCTTGTTGTGTTTGGGGAAACCAGACTTTGGCTACATTATTTGTAAATAAAGTTGCACAACTTTGCTAGCCTTTGTGGTGTTTGTGGTTTTGTTTTGGGTTTTTTTGATTTCAGTACGTACAAAACAAGTCTCAGAGTGAATCAAGAAGCTTGAGGCTGTGATGAAATTTTCAAGAATTTTACAGGGAAACTTATCCTGACCATGTCCTGCTTATTTTCCTGTATTCTGGTCCCCAGGGATTTGCTGTGTAAGCGCTGGAATTCTTTCCTGGTCCCTCCCTGGGGCAGCCATCACTGGCATGGAAGGACAGAGCTGTCTGTGACACACACACACACACACACCATCCACAGTTACCCTGCTTCCTCCAGTCTCTCTTTTCCAGGAACACCAGAGAAAGACACTGATTTTCCACTCTTTGTTTTCCTTCCTGGCATGTTTTTTTTAAAGGGAAAGGTGATAAAGACAGATTCTCTGCAGGTCTCACCTCACTCTTGCAGTTCAGAAAGGAGAGAGCATGTATAAAAGAAGTTTGATGGGGATTTGAGGAGCTGTATGAGATTGCATGCAGCCAGCCAAGGGGCCCTGATCTCTTAGTCCTCTCCAGTCTCCAGGGCCAGGGTTTTGGGTGGAAACCATGGAGCAGGAAAAGGGGACACTCAATATTTAAGTTCCATTTGTGTATGGTGTCAAACCTGAAGTTTGAAGAAACTGCTTGGGATTTGGTAATCTGGTAGAGTTCAGTAGGCTGCTGAAGGGAAGCAGAGGTGAAGCTGCAGAGAAAAAAGGTGGGGAGAGGTGAAGCTGAAGAGAAAAAAAAACAACTGGGGACATGCATATCTCTTGGTATTAGTCAGTGTCTGTGGATAAGACAGAAATAATGGCTGATAATGTGATGGGGAATCAGACTGGTGCATCAGGCCATGTGAGGGAGCAGCCCTGCAGCACAGGCATACCCCACACACCTCAGGGTGCAGAGTACCTTTGGTGACTCAATACCTTGCAGTCCTGCAGCCTTTCTCTCTGATCTGACACATAACCCTCCAATACATCAGTTCATGGAACAGAAGAGCTTGCAGCAAAAATAAGCACAAAGTGGGCCAAATGGGGAGAAGTTTGGCAGGAGCAAGGGTACAAATCTCATTGTTAATGCATGAAATTCAACAGATTGGGAACCAAGAGGCAAATGGGGGGCAGGACTGAGAGTGGTGCTGGGACACTGTAGGAGTCAAAAAAATCACCTAATCTAATCTAATCATTGCTGATATTCATATGGGATGTGAAGATCAATAATGATGAAAAGGGATAAAATTGATAGGTTATAAATAAAGCACTGATGAACAACATCCCTGCCCCTCAGCATCTTCACCATCAAGGATATTATGGGCTTCTGTCTTTAATCCCTCTTCTAAATAGCCTGTAATTCTACCCTTTCTAAAACAATGACCCAACAGCTGGTGTCTTCCTTCTTTCTTTACCATCATCAACAAACCATCTGTGAGAAGAGAGAGGGAAAAAATGAAATGTCTATATTTTGCTCTCACTGGCCTCCCTTGCTGGCTAAGCATCTGTCCCACAGCTGTCACACAGCACTTAGAGAGCAATGAGTAACCTTAAAGTCCAAATGTCTTCCCATTTCCTGGTTTTCAGGAAAATCATCTGTGTTGTGCTCTGTAATGCCTAAAATGTTTTCTGAAAATTTCCAATAAATTCCAAAGTGGTCATATTGTATCCAGGCAGGCAAGCAATCAAATATATTCGTCTTGGCCTTGTAAAAGAGAGGGGGCAAGTGTTAGCTAGTTCTCTAGAGTCCCTTTACAGCAAATGGAGGAAAATTATTCTCTAATGGAAATACATCACACTTTTTTTAATGCATTGTTTTCTGATTGCTGACACCAAAACTGTATACAACTAAACATAAGGGTCTTTCAAATTAATGCTTTTATTAAGTGAGCCGAGCACACAATGTTGAGTCCATCAGGGTTTTATGCTACAGAAGCTCTAAAAATGCCCTAACTGGCAAGAAGATGAAGTGTGGCATGGTAAGAGGGGATGATATCTGTCAGGACATAAACTTCCTGCTACAAAGTTAATGCCTTAATTCTTTTTAAAAATTTGAATTAGTAGTTGCAATTGTAGGAATCAACACCTACATAATCTGGCTACACATTATCTCCTTCATTATTAAAACACATTAACCAGATTCACTATGCTTAATGTTAAACTTCAGAACTACCCGAAGAAAGGATTAATAACCTTCCCTTCATTACTTTGGAGGAACTCTAGAGGCTAAAATGCATTAGTCATTGAACTTTTAGATAGCTGTGGTTAGCTGAGATGAAACCACCTCACCAAACATGCAGGCACAGCCAATCCAGCCAAGTTTACAGCATGTCTTCACTCACCCCATCACTTATGGATATAACCTAATGGCCCCTCAAGGCCTGTACAGGAAGACTTAAATATCATAATTGAGTTTGATCACAAGTTGTTTGCCTGCAGAGGACATCAGATCTGAAACCTCCATAGCTGGCTTTAAAATTCATGCTGCTATAATAAATACAACTTAAATTGTGGATATCTATTCTTAAGTGACTTGTTAAACCTGCAAAAAAGTACAAAAATTATCCAAGAAAAAACAACAAAGTAGAATAAGGTTGTTGAGAGAAAATATGTCTTGTGGATTGTGATGGCTTTCTTCAGATATGACATCTCTTCTGGAAATGCAGAGTACAGCTGCTGCACTTCTGTAATACACCCCGGTCTACTGTGGTGGTTTAAAACCAGGCGGAATTAAACTCCAAATAATTTGTTCCTTTTCCCCCTGCCTCTACTTCAGTGAGAGAGAAACAAAGGAAGAGACTGTGTTGAGACAATTTATTAAAACCAAACAGCCATGGAGTAAGAAATGCACAATAATAGCAACGGCATTAACAACAGAAGTGTACAAAGGAGAAAGTGCTTACACACAGAGGTGTTCGCCACCTTGGCCCTGTTCTGCATGGCTGCTGAGACAAAGACAAGATGGCAAGCGCTCTCCACAGCTGCCATTCCCTGTCCCAGAGCCCAAGACAACAAAAAACAGTGATGGACAAACACCCAAAGAGCTGGATGGCCTGCACTGTGCCACCCACTTCCCAGGCTGCTGGCTCGGTTGCTGTTGGCAGTCTTCAGCTCAGCTCCTCTGCACTCGGCTTGGGATTGGCTGGGCTTGGGCTCAGCTCAGGCTCAGCCCAGGCTCGGCTCAGGCTCAGCCCAGGCTCGGCTCACCTCTGCTGCTCTGTTCCTGTGGCTGCTTCCTACACCAGCCCCACAGCCTGTGCACTCTGCTGGGCTCAGCTGTGTTTGCCACCTGGAGTTGTATTCTTCCTGAGGGATGGGAAGGGATGGGCAACAATGAGAGAGGGACAAAGTCTGCAGGTCCCAGCGACTTCCCCAGGAAGAAATGGAACAAAATGGCCCCACTTCCAGAGTGTGCTCCCCTTTTCTTCCCCCCAAGCCACTCTCCCCAGAGAGGATGCACAAGGTATAGAATAGCAGCCTAGCTCCACCCCTTTATCAGCAGCTGCAAGAAAATCTAAGACATCTATTCAGCACTTAAAGTTTAAAACGAGGGACAGGAATTAATTTATTGAAACTATTGAACTTGAGATAAAATATTGTCAGTTCTGTGAGGTCATTTTCGAATAGAAGGGAGCCTTGTCAATTGATGTGTGCTCCTCATTCTTGCTGAAACAATTTAGAGGGAACAGAAACACAGGAGTTCCACATGAAGATAGACAAGAACTTCTTAACTGTGCAGGTGACAAAGTACTGGAACAGGCTTCCCAGAGAGATTGTGGAGTCTCCTTTCCAGCAGATATTCATGAGACATCTGGACACAATCTTAAGTAGCATTCTCTAGGGTACCCTATTTGAAGGGGGAGATTTGTGTAGATAACCTCAAGTGATCCCTTCCAACCTTACTCACATTGTGATTCTCAGTCAGTGACTGGTTTGTAAGATTTTCAGGTTTTTCTGAATATTAAAATCCAAGTGAAGGCAACGTTTACAGTAGTGTATCAATTTGATTTGTGTGTGCAGTGTGGTTACAAAGTTGTACTTGCACTTGGAAAAAGAAAATAAAAATTAATTAATTACAGAGAGCCTTCAAAAATGAGAAATATGAAAACTCGCTAGTTTTTTTCAATCTGAAAGTAAAAAAACCCAAAACACTAAATCAACAAGTCATTAAATGGTGTAGTAAGATTACTTCAGTATTACCTGCCTAAAGGATTGGTAAGGTAAGGATGTCTCAAAGCATGAATATTTCGGGGACTGTGATTTTTACCTTGTAAGTATTTCTTTAAACATAGACAACAACCGTTGTTTTTAAACTTGATTATCCTGCAAGAATAACAAGATCAGTTCCCCACAGGCATTTTTCAGCAAATGTTCAATTAACAACTTTACAGCCAACTACTGACTTTAAAACTATTTGATCTTTCCACAAGCTATAAATTGTACCAGTGGAATAGTTACAGTTTTAGAACACTGGTTGCGTTTATCCATTCCTGAACAAAGCAAAAACATCATTTTATGACAAAGAAGGACACCTTCTCAGGAAATAGTTGCAGAGGAGAGCTCTGTAAATAAGTGCTGGCAAGGGAAACCCAAAGGCCAAACTGCAGTGCAGCCCAGGGATCTTTCACTACGTTCAATTTAGTTGGGACAGAGGTTTCTGTTAGCAAACAAACTCAGAACACTTTGTACCAGAAATGCAAGGTCCTTTCAGCTCACTGGAAGGTATAAGAAAAAGATACCCCTAGGAAGCTTCATTTCCAAGGCATCTTTCAGGTCCTTACACAACATCAGCTGAAGAGAGGGTTTGCTTTGGTTTGGTCACTTCAAGGTAGTGAACTGAATCTCAGCTCACTGATCCACTTCCATACCAGCTGCATCCAGGAGGCAACAGCAGCTCTTGCAATGTCTGCATTTGGAATTATTCTTCTTTAAAAAAATCTACTTCTGTAACCTTGAAAATTTTTACAAGTCGGGAAAGAGTCTCTCAAAAAAGAAGTGTGTAGGAATGAAGCGAGGCACCCAGAAGCATTCCCTTATTGTATGATTAAATGCAATAGATGAAATTAAAAACATGTTCATGTGCCATGATTACCTCATTCTCTTCTGTTACATATGCTGTTCCTTTGCTTAATCAGCAGTTTAACTGAAAGCACACTCTTCACTTGTATTTCATCTTGTGGTCTCACACTTTAGTAATGAACATGTCACATTCACGTGAATATTTAAAAAATATTTAGTGACCATTTCATTTTGCATCCATGCCCACATAGCAGAACGGGCAAGAATCTTTTCTTTTTCCTTCCTGTGAAATTTACTTGACAGCAACTTTTTAATCAAGTTATTATTATTAGACATGCAGATTGCCTCCAACCATGGTAGTGCTAGATACAACAAGTATCTTGGACATGCTGCCTCCTCCTTCTTATGCCCCACAATCCATGAGAGAGTCTCTAGCATGGGTGGGGTGTTTGAGCCCGTATGCCCAAGAACTGGGAGCAGGTTTCATTCAACCTTTTTCATAAACACATGAAACTGCATGTATTTCTGGTGCCAAGAGTTTTGTACTCATCTTGTTGTGATGCTTAACTTTCCTGAAATTAATAGTTGCACTTAATCTGCATACCCGAAAAAACATGTTTCCAAAAATATATTTTAAAAAGATCCTCCACCTCTTCCCTCAGGACATATGTTGCCTTTGTGCTTCCCCCATGCATATAAGCCCATCAAAATATGGAAGACTGACACTTTTTAGTTCTTTACATGCTGAGCGTGCCTGAAGTGTCCATTTGTTAGGAAATGGTTGAGCTGAAGCTGCTGCTTGTCAGTCAGCCACAGCATTCACGGGACTGCAGAACTGCATTTGCCTCCCCACACTGGCAATACTCCTCAAGTCACTGCATATGTACAACATATACATTAAACAAAACAGAAGGAGGCCCACTATTAATTACCCATCTACACAGTGTCTAACACAATGGAAGCCTGAGGCTTCAGTGAGTTTCCCAGACACTGCCTAAATAATGCAGATAGATGATAATTTTCCTTGAAAGCAGTCAGCCTACTCTGAGCACAAGCCTTCCTCACCTTACTCACATAAAACTTCCACTGAAGGGGTACACTGAGAAAAGCAGGCAAGATTTTCCTCTGCAGTGTCTCTATTTCCCCAAATGTCTCTCCATATTGCCAGTGGTCCTGTGCATGCACAAATGAGATCAGCAAATGTCCTGCACAAGTAAGAATTGCAGCAAAAGTGTATCCCAAACAATAAGAGATGATTCATAATCACAGTTTTACACTCTTTATTTTGCGCAGTTAAATTAGCAGACAGAAAAAGAAAAGAAAAAAATTAATAGAGAGAGAGAGAGAGAAAGTGAAGATTGTTTTTTTCTCTTTCAACAGTAATAATCCTGGAGCTATTTATAGGTATATATATCACAGAAATCCAACAAAATAGCACTTGAAGTAAACATGAGATCATCTAGACTATCACACTGCCCTGAGTCAGGACAACTGTACTTGTGTCATTCCTGAGTAATATTTGCACATCTTAAAATGCTCTAGTGATAGGGACTCTATAAAAATCCCTTGACAGTCTACTCCAGAATTGCATTACCCCTGCTGTTAGGAAAATTATCTTGATGTCAAGATAAATGATGGAGGAAGTTAGGCTACCTTCTGAAGTTTGTTTTTTTTTGTAAAGGCTAGAGGAAAAAAAGCTACTACCTAAAGCAGATGCAAAGGCCAGATGCAAATAGGCAAATGAATTGTAAGGCAGAGGGGAAAGCTGAATGACTGGAATGATTTTGCTGGGGAACAGCCTTCAAGAGCATTCAGAAAAGAACAGAAAAAGTGGCTAGAGTAACCTGCCTTGGGAAGAAAAAGTAAACAAATAGACTTTCAAACAGAATACTACTAGTAAGAAAGAGAATTGAAAAAGCAGAAAACAGACAAACAAACAAGCCCTCTCCTGTTCAAGTCCTATGGTGTTTGGGCAAATGAGGCTTTGCAAATTTTCTGTAAACATTGCATCAAAGAAATATTGAATTATATCATTCATTCTCATATTGGAGAGAAAAATACCCTAAAGGACTGTAGATCTTGACTATCTATACAGGTCAGAAAAGTACATTACAAAATCTCTTAAAAAAAACCAAAACAAAGCAAAAAAGGGCTGTATGTTCTCAGAGGCAAGAGGGGTATTGACTTCAATTACTGCTTAAAAATAACTGCTTAAAAATATTTGTCTCTGTTGCTTCACGATCACTTTGTTTTTTCCCCTAGGATAGAACTGGTTATATTCTATCAGGCACTTTTCTTTAAATAACAATATTTTTTAAAATCAGTGATCAATCCAGTAGGAATGAAAGACAGCATTTCCCCCGCAGGGGGAGGGGGGGGAAAATGCTGTCTTTCATCCCTACTGGATTGATTGGAATCCGAACTAACAGAAACCAGCAAACCATCAACAACAACAACATAAGGTGTTTGGGAGCCCGTGCGTTGCTGCTCCGGCAGCGCGCCCGCGGCCCCAGCGCGGTGCCCCCACCGGGAACGGCCCCGGAGCGGTGCCACCACCGGGTACGGCCCCGGCGCGGTGCCCCCACCGGGAGCGGCCCCAGCGCGGTGCCCCCACGGGTACGGCCCCAGCGCGGTGCCCCCACCGGGTACGACCCCAGCGCGGTGCCCCCACCGGGAGCGGCCCCAGCGCGGTGCCCCCACCGGGAGCGGCCCCGGCGCGGTGCCCCCACCGGGAGCGGCCCCGGAGTGGTGCCACCACCGGGGGCGGCGCGGGCGCGTCCCGAGGCTGCCCCGCGGCCCTGCTGCTCCGCCATCTCCGCCCACCACGCATAAAGGAAAAAAAAATAAAAAAAAACATTAAAAAACGCAAACCAAACGCGAACCAAAATAAAACCCGCAACCAACAAAAATAGATGTTCCAGGAAGAAAATCCTGGTGATTGCGAAGCGCTGACGCATATCAGCCCCCAGTGCGTAATTTTCGCACCGGCAGCGGAGGGGCGGGAGCGGGGCCGGAGCTGATCCACACCCCCCGCACGCCCCCAGCCCTTCCCCAGGCTCGCCCCGGGAGCTTTACCAAAAGCGGCCATTTCCGCGGGACGCGCGCAGCCCCCGCACCGGGCGGCGCTACCGAGCGGCGGAGCCCCGCGGCGGGAGGGGCCGGGGCCGGCCCGAGGAGCCCCCGCCGGGCCCGGGACAGGCTGCTGAGACCTGGTCCCGAATCGGCCTTTTGCGGGTTCACCTGTCACAGGAAGAGGGACTGACTCCTTGTTCGGACCCCGGGAGCTTGCGCAGGGCTTTCCCCAAACACCACCAGCGTATCGGCCAGCCCGGGGACTCCGGGGTTCTGAATCTGCCCCTTGAGATATAAATTTGAGGAAGAAATGATCCAAATGGAGAAAAATATCCAAATCGTAGCAAAAAAAAAAAAAAAAAACCAAACCAAAGCAAAAAAAACCAGTAAATAAGGATGCTCCAGATTTTCCTCAGCTTAATCTCCCCTCCCATATAAGGTAGTGGCATCAACAATATTTCTGTGTATATTTCAAAGAATTAATAAAAATATTATTGCTTCAAGAATTACTGAATATGCACAAAGTTGCATAACTGTAACCCCTATTTATTTAACCTGGAATTCTCTGGAAAACTGTGGGTGCTATATTCACTGAAGCAAGTAACCCTTACTTAAGAAAGAAGTATTTTTAGAATCTGTGATTTCTGAATATCTTTCCCTCTTGTACAAAACCACCCATAGTTGTTTACACAGGACCGGGGGAAAAAAATTGACAGCCTCTATTTAAGGGTAAGGGCAACTGTATCATTTAGCATTAGTCTCGCTATAAAGGAATAAACCCTGCTGTTAGGAGTTACTAAATGAGTAGTATCAACAAAGTCTTTTGTAAAACTATCTGGAAAGATGACCTGTCCTTCCTCCCAAATAACACAGACTTCTTAACTGGATAGTAGCACAGTCATGGTACATTAGCACTCAAAGGAGTTGAGAAAGGTTAGAGAGAAACAAGTTCATCAGAGTTCATGTCCTCTTACACTCAGGTTATGAAATGTATAACCAGAATGACACTGTATCAGGAATATGCAAATAAATGTACCAGGGAATAAACTGACTTCACCTGTTTATGTAGAAGTTCAAGGACATCAAAATATAAATCACTCTGTTTTGTTGGAACAGATAACTGTACTCTTGATAGTATAAGAAAATGTTGCTGACGCACATAATCTTTCTCTGCACCTTTTTCCCATGGCTTCACTACCATCAGCTCTGTGAACCTGGCAACAGGTAGAAGGCAACAGCCAAGCCAAACATCAAACACATCCCTTTCAACTGATACTCTTTATCCTGATATTGAAAGATATTTCAAAATGATATTTAGAATAAGAACAAAGGAAAAACATTTTTAAAGGATGTCACAAATTTTGAAATCCAACCTACTCATGCACCCAGTTTTTCAGAAAGTGTCTTTTGAGTAACTGTGAATTTGGGTAGTATTTAAATATAGCTACATATTCATAGGGCCTCATGCTTCAGTCCTGCTAAGGGAGGTGGAGGGCAGAGGGACAGGGAACAAACAAAAAACCCCAACTGGACCCTGTATGTGCTGGGCTTGTAGAATCAAACTTCCAGATGTAACTAAAACCAGTTGCATGCCCCTAGAAGTAATAAATTCAATCATTTAACTATTATCAGACAAACAGCCTTCCCAAGCAAAAATCATTGATGGCTTGACAAGTTCATTGCTTGCAAAACAGTGCTGTTGGCCAGTGTTTAGCATCCATCCATATAGCTCAGTAATGAAAACATGAAGTTTAAATACAGTTATACATAAATGAAACGATCACAACATTTTTTTCTTTTTTGTTTTTGTTTTTTTTTTAATACAGCTAAGGAACCCCAAGTACTTGAAGCATGGAAATGTGCAATCAGTAGGGCTCTGTGCTGACAAAACTGTATTTGCTACATCTAAACTTCATTGCCAAAAGCAAGGTCTATAATTTTCTAGGCATGCCTCAGTCATTTTAGGGTGGACAGAGGTAACATTTTATGACTGACATAACTGATGGCAAATGCCCCTCACACAGATAGTATATTTTGATAAATCTGACCATTACCCAACACAGTTTATTTTTCTTGGAGGAAAAAGGAGATGGCTGAAGCCTGGTATGCTGGCAAAAGCATAGTTTAGCAGGCAGGAAAGATGCTAATATTAGAACTATTTGGTTGGTGTACTTAAATACTAGCAAAGCATTCCTAGTCAAGATCTCAAACTGGAAAGTGATGTGGTGAAATAGAGTTAGGGTAGGGTAATATGACAGAAGCAAAGGAATGGGAAGGTAAAACAGGATCATTTTTTTTCTTTCAGGATGATGAAATTGTTCTACAGACATGATTTAAGCAAACATCCTCTGGCAAATCTGTTGCATTACCAAAGATTCTGTCACCCCTATGTTGTGCATGAAGTTGTTGGGTGGAAAAAGAGTGCATGTGTTGTGCTTAACCATCCCAATTCATGGCTCTCGGTATCTCTGAAACCCCACTTATTTCAGAAATTAAAGCAAACATTGCTACACAATGCACAGGAATAGCTAAATCATAAGACATGCCAGCCTGCAGGACCAGTGAATTTTAGCTGAAAGGTGGGATGGAGGAATGGTATTAGCACATTTATTGTAGTTAAATGTCCTGTAATTACATTGAAATCACTGTAAACATTTTTCAGAAGGAATATAGTGTTGAAAAACAATTCAGAGGAGTTCAGAGAAAACTCTGAATAAGACAGATCATTTATGTGAACTAAGAACATTCATTCCAGAGTGTTGGTCATGAAATAATTTACTTTTTAACCTGAATTTTACACGTGCCTAGGTCCCACTTCTATGTTCAGTACCCCAGTTATGCATTAAAAAAGCCCCAAACATAACTATGGAAAAATAATGCTTTTTATGAATCAACCCCTGCTAAAAATGAGCTGCTGAATATATATCAATGCCAATATAGAAGTAAAAACTATAAACTGCAAACTTGGATTCTAGTCTATCCTAATGTCTTTGTCACAGAAATTGTTTGCAAACAAAGCTGTGCTGCTATAGCCAGTATATTGAATCTGTTTTACCCACATGGTCAAGAATAACATATATGACAGTGTCGAGTAGATGAAATAATATTTATCTGTTTGACATTTCAGACCTAAGAATGCTTGCTCAAGGTCACCAATATATTTTATAAATGTCTGGGGAAAATATTTTCAAATTCCCAAAGGGTTTGCAGAAAAAAGTTTGACTTTATAGGCCCAGATCACCCAGTGGCAAGAAACTTTTAGTTAGATAACTAACTCCCTTATGACTTTGGTAGAGTGGATATAGGAGATAGTTTGGCCCGCTACAGTCATAGCTAGAAAATCAAGTATTCCTGAGTTTTCATAAGATGCTGTCCTCACTGAGATTTCTTATAAAATCATTACAAAAAATCTAAGTTTACAATTACCAATTCTATGCATTTTTTTAGATACAGAAATCAAAGCACATTGCCAGGACAGTAGAGATTGTCAGCATAATTTTCTGTGAAGAATCACACAGGTACAGAGAGGTCACAGGTACCTTGCCTAAGGTTACACTCTTTTCTTGATTCTGCGAAGAGGTTGGTGCCTCTGATCTCAAATTAGTCTCTAACTCCGTTGACCCCCCCAAAATTTAATAAACCCTGCTAAGTACTAGTTAATGTTAATGTTATTATTTTCCCATAAAATGATCGGAGAGTTCTTCCTTCATAAGATGCTTACTGCAGCATACCGGTATTTACAGTGAAGTCTTTTCCAATCCTCTCTCCCCTGTTACAGCTGTTAATTTCTAAATGAGTTATTATGACCCAAACCGCGGAGAATTCCGTGCAGGACGGAGCTGAGCTGCAAGCGCGGTCTGTGCGGGCTGCGGGCGGCCCCGCCGCTTCCCCGTCGGGAACGCGGGGAGAGCTCGGCCACGGCCCCGCACGGCGGCAGCTGGAAGCGCCGCATCACTTTCGTCTTTTTTTTTCCCTTGCTTGTTTGTTTGTGGTGTTGGTTTTGTGGGTTTTTTTTTTCCCTCGCCTTTACTCGCAAACTTGGCTGTTTCAGCTTCGGCGCAAGCCGACAAATGAGAGCGTGTCCGAAGGCACTCCAGGGAGAGACGGGAAAACACGGATGGATGTTTGCGTGACCCCAGCCTCACTTTTCTTCCCGGGCATGTGCAAAGGGAGGCTTCCCCAGCCGCTCCCGGGGCGGCGGAGATGCGGCTGTGGTTAGGAACCGGCTGGACGGTGTCAGTACAGCTTCTTCCCTTCATCCCTCGACTTTTACTATCGCTGCCCTCCCCGCACCACTCTGCGCGCTGGGTGACGCGCCGCGACCGCCCTCATCGGGGGGCGAGAGCCCGGCATCCCCGCCCTGCAGCCCCCTCCTGGGCCCCTGCGCTCCCCCTTCCTTCCCCCGCTCCGCCTCACACAGGAAAATGCGGGCTGGACAGACCCCCGCCCCTCCTGCCGCCCACCCCGGCCGGGGCCCCTCCGCCCCCCCTCGCCGTTCACCTCCCCCGGTGGAGGGGAGAGAAAGGCGCTCATTGATCCCGGGCGCGGCCCGCCCGGTGACGAGCGTGCGGGTCCCGGTAAACAAGCGCGGCACCTCGCACCCCCCCCGCCCCCGCCGTTCCCCGCCACGCGGAGCCCCCGCGCGCCCAGTGAGGGAGCGGCGGAAGCGGCGGCGGGGAGGGGGAGCAGGGGGCGGGGTGCCCGGGGCAGGCGGGAGGCCCTGGGGCCGCTTTGCCCCCGCCGCCGCTTGTTCCGTAATCACCGCGCCGCGATCCCCCAGCGGGGCCGGGATCGTTTGCAGAGGAAACGCGGACGCAGCCCTTATTCTCCACTATAAAGCGAAGCGCCCGGATAAATGAGCGCTGTTTAATGAATACGGACGAACAGCGGCAGCCCCTGCCCCCGGCCCTCCCTGGGTGGCATTTCCCGCCCCGCGGGGAGCGGGCGCTGCGGGCGGGGCGCGGGGGCGGCCGCGCGGCGTGGGCGCTGTGACACAGCGCGCGGAGGAGCGCGCGGGGCCGCCGCGCGTGTGCGGGCAGGGCTGACGCACTCGCGCGTGTGTGCGGGGGCGTGCGGGGGGCGCCCGGCGCTCACGCACGGCCGGAAGCTCCGCCCGGCGGGTCCGCAGCACCTGATATGGCCTCGGCGAGCTCCGCCGGCGCCCCGCCGTGTCCGAGAGATGGCGAGGGCCAGCACCGGGGCTCGCCGGATGTGCCGGATCTCCCCGCCGTGCCCGCGCCCCCAGCACGTTCCGCGCTGTGTGCGCTGAGGGCAGCGGCGACAGCGACCGGGCGCGCTGCGCCCGAGGGGGGCCGGAGGCTGGGGGCGGGAACGCGGAGGGGCGGGAAAGGGGCGGGGGGGCGAGGCTCCCGCCGTCCAACGGCGTCGCGCCGCCTCGCTGCCGAGAGCCCGCCCCGCCGCCCCATTGAGGGCCGCGGCCGTCCTTCGCGCTGCCCGGCGGCCAATGCGGGGCGGTGCCGGCGGCGGCGGCGCCCCGCCCCGTCTCGGTGTGTGAGCGCCTCGGTGAGGCGGCGGTCACGTGTTGTTTTGCTCTTTAGTTGGGGCACTCGGTGCGCGATGTGTTACTTACGGCGAAACTCCCGCCGGCGCCGGCAGCACCAGCGGCAGCAGCGGCGGTCGGGGAGCCTTAGCGGCGTCGCCGGTACTCGAGCCGGGGAAGACGCCGGGCGGCCGCCAGCAGCACCCGCTGCCTAGAGGTGACAGCGGAGGATCCCGCTGCGGCTCCGAGCACTGCGCTCTTCTACGAAGGAATAACTTTATTTTACCTGCTTCCCTCCGTCCTTCCTTTTTTCTTTCTTTTTTTTTTTTTTTTTTTTTTTTTTTTTTCTCGCCGCGGCGCTCGGGCTCCGGATCCGCTCAGCGTCGGCGACAGCAGCGAGAGGAGCCGGGCGGCGCTCCCGCCGCGGGGCTGGGGATGGCGAGCCCTGCCGTGCTGGGGCTGCTGCCCCCCCTGAGCTCCCCGCCCGGCCCCAACCTGAACAACAACAACAACAACAACCAGGGCGTCAGGAAGTGCGGGTACCTGCGCAAGCAGAAGCACGGCCACAAGCGCTTCTTCGTGCTGCGCGGCCCGGGCGGCGGCGGGGAGGAGGCGGGGGGCGCCCGGCTGGAGTACTACGAGAGCGAGAAGAAATGGAGGAACAAGTCTGGGGCGCCCAAGCGGGTGATCGCCCTGGACTCCTGCCTCAACATCAACAAGCGGGCGGACGCCAAGCACAAGTACCTCATCGCCCTCTACACCAAGGACGAGTACTTCGCTGTGGCGGCCGAGAACGAGCAGGAGCAGGAGGGCTGGTACAGGGCTCTCACCGACCTGCTCAACGAGGGCAAGGCGGCCTCCCAGGGGTCCCCCTACCGCCACCTCGCCTCCCCCTTCTCCGCCTCCTGCGGCGCGGCCGCCGCCTCCCTGGCCGCGGCCGGCGAAGACCTTAACTACGGGCTGATCGCGCCGGCCACCGCTGCCTACCGAGAGGTCTGGCAGGTGACGCTGAAGCCCAAGGGCTTGGGTCAGAGTAAAAACCTCACCGGCGTCCACCGGCTCTGCCTCTCGGCCCGCACCATTGGGTTCGTGCGCCTCAATTGCGAGCTGCCCTCGGTCACGCTGCAGCTGATGAACATCCGCCGCTGCGGCCACTCCGACAGCTTCTTCTTCATCGAGGTGGGGCGCTCGGCCGCCACCGGCCCCGGCGAGCTCTGGATGCAAGCGGACGACTCGGTGGTGGCCCAGAACATCCACGAGACCATCCTGGAGGCCATGAAGGCGCTGAAGGAGCTGTCCGAGTTCCGGCCCCGCAGCAAGAGCCAGTCCTCCTCCTCCTCTTCCTCCGGGGGGGCCGGCGGGCCCGGGGGCAGCGGCGCCTCCGCCACCCATCCCATCACCGTGCCCGGTCGCCGGCACCACCACCTGGTCAACCTGCCTCCCAGCCAGACCGGCCTCCTCCGCCGTTCCCGCACCGACAGCCTCGCCGCCGGCGCCAGCACCAAATGCACGCCGTGCCGGGTGAGAACGGCCAGCGAGGGTGACGGCTGCCGGATGGGCTCCGTGGCCGGCAGCCCTATGAGCCCGGGACCTGTGCGGACCCCCCTGAGCCGCTCGCACACGCTCAGCGGCGTCGGAGGGCGGCAGGCGGGGAAGCTGCTCCCGGTGCTGGCCGGCGGTGGCGGCGGCGGGCTGCAGAGCAGCCGTTCCATGTCCATGCCCGCCTCCCACTCGCCCCCCTCCGCCACCAGCCCCATCAGCCTCTCCTCCAGTAGCGGCCTCGGCTCCGAGCCTGCCCACCCGCATCACCCGCAGCGCCCGTCCAGCGGCAGCGCCTCCGTGTCCGGCTCCCCCAGCGACGCCGGCTTTATGTCCTTCGATGAGTACGGCTCCAGCCCAGGCGGCGACCTCCGGCCCTTCTCCTCCTCCTCCACTGCCAGCAACCGCAGCAACACCCCCGAGTCGGTGGCCGAGACACCCCCAGTGCGTGACCCGGGGGGCGGCACCGACCTCTATGGCTACATGGCGATGGAGCGGCCCCCGAGTGGCCGCCTGTGCTACCGGCCCTGCCCCGACGCTGCCAGCGACAGGTGCCATCGGAAGCGGACCTACTCCCTGACCACGCCGTGCCGGCAGCGACCCGCCGCGCCGCAGGTTTCCTCCGCCTCCCTCGACGAGTACACGCTGATGCGCGCCACCTTCGCCGGCAGCGCCGGCCGCCTCTTCTCCTCCTGCCAAGCCGGGGCTTCCCCCAAAGTGACCTACACCCCCTACCCGGAGGACTACGGGGACATCGAGATCGGTTCTCACCGCAGCTCCGGCAGCAGCAGCACCAATCTGGGCCCGCCGGCAGTGGGGGGAGGAGCGGGAGATGATGACGGCTACATGCCCATGACCCCCGGTGTAGCCGCAGCCTTAGGGCAGGGAAGCCGGGGCAGTGATGATTACATGCCCATGAGCCCCACCAGCGTGTCTGCCCCCAAGCAGATCCTGCAGCCCCGGGCAGGGGTGGGTAGCGGGTCCCCGGGGAACGGGAGCAGCTACAAGACCAGCTCGCCTGGGGAGAGCTCCCCTGACGATAGCGGGTACATGCGTATGTGGTGCGGCTCCAAGTTGTCCATGGAGAGCTCAGACGGAAGGCTGAGTAACGGCGACTATATCAATATGTCCCCTCGGGACCCCCAGAATGGGCCCCAAGCTCCCTCCCTCACCCCCCCGGACTTCTTTTTTGCCCCTTCAGGGCATGGGTCCAATGAGCCCCCAAAGCCCAGCTGCTATTCGTACAGTTCCTTACCCCGCTCCTACAAGAGCCAGGGCTTGGCAAAGGACAGCGACCAGTACGTCTTCATGAACTCCCCGGGGAGGATGATCCCGGAGGAGGCGGTGTGTGGAGCAGGCACCTTCGTCCCCTCCAGCCACACGGTGCCTTCGCCCCTGCGGCACAGCCGGACCGAGAGCTTCCTTAGCCAGCGGTGCCAGCGGGCGGCCCGGCCCAGCCGCCTCTCCTTGGAGACCTTGCGGACGGTGCTGCCCAGCATGAATGAGCACCCTCTGCCGCCGGAGCCCAAGAGCCCCGGTGAATACATCAACATTGACTTTGGGGACGCTGCCGTCTATTCTCCCCCCTCGCTGCCTGCTGACAGCCCAGCCTCCTCCCTGGGCTCAGGCACGGGGCAGAGGCGCTCCCCTCTCTCTGACTACATGAACATTGACTTCGGGTCACAGTCACCCTCCCAGTCGGGCACAGTCTCAGTGGGCTCCTTAGAAGCTCTCTCTCCGGGTTCTTCCTCCAGTGCCAGCCAGCCCAATGGGCGCTACCTGAAGGCGGCTGTGGGGATGGCTTGTTCGTCCAGCCCGTCGGATGGTGGTGACTACACCGAGATGACCTTTGGCATGGCCACTACCCCACCTCAACCCATTGTTCAGAAACCAGAAAGTGCCCGGGTCACCAGCCCCACGTCTGGCGTGAAGAGGCTCACCCTCTCTGGGGTGGAGGCTTTCATTCTCTCCAGCCCTCCCCCAGACCCGAATCGGGGGGCCAAAGTAATCCGGGCAGATCCCCAGGGGCGGAGGAGGCACAGCTCAGAAACTTTCTCCTCCACCACCACTGTGACCCCAGTGTCCCCCTCCTTCGCACACAACCCCAAACGACACAACTCAGCCTCGGTGGAGAACGTGTCCCTCAGGAAAAGCGAAGGCCTGGAGGAGGAGCAGGGTAGCAGTCCCATGTGCCGGGAGACCTCGGCTGGCTTCCAGAATGGCCTCAACTACATCGCCATTGATGTGGTGGATGGGTCCTTGGCAAACTGTGACAAATCCAGGTTGAAAGCTAGGCACCTCCTGAATGGGGGCATCAATGGAGTAGAGATGAGCACCTATGCCAGCATAGACTTTCTGTCTCACAACCTGAAAGAAGCCAGTGCTGTGAAAGGTGAGTAGCTACACCTGACAGTGCCTGCTGTGTGTGTTTGTGCTTGTGTTTACCATCACAAGGTTGTGTGTTGTTGTGTAGAGCACTATCCCTCTTCGCTTCCTTAGAAATCACTTTTATCCCTTTTTACATGTCCTGCCGTAAGCAGTCTTGGAGGAACTTAGTGGGCTCTTTGTATGAGGAAAAAGGTTTAATTTTGGAATATTTATTCATGTTTCAGTACTACAGTGCTGTTATTATGTGTTTATACTTCTGGGTACCCCATGAGAAGCTGCTGTTGACACAATTTCTATGTTTGGGCTGCATTCAGAGTTTTCTTAAGATTTTGGAAAGTGTTTGGAAAATGTGACCTAAATAGTTTATGTTAATGCAACTTCTAAATACTATTTAAAAATGTAAAATGATTGAGTTAAAACCAGCATTGTTTGATTGAGGACATCAGATTACAGAAACAATCCTTGGCTCCCTAACTGAGAAGGTCTGGAATATCAAATTGAGAAGGATAAATTTAATATCATGGTTTTGAAATACCTTTTCTCTTGCAAAAGTTTAACAGTAAATCATAGTGAGCATGAAATGTGAAATTTTAAAATGGTATAGAAGTCACTATATGCTTGAGCTGTTGTATGCTGTATTGCATATTTCACTTAAGGGCCCAGCCTGTGTTGGTGTGTAACAGTGTTCCAGTTGAGGGCTTGTGGATTGCAAATGTTGGGTGTTAAACTGAAGAAATCTGAAACGTAGGGTGAGAGAGAATTTTGATTTTCAGTATGTAGCTATTCCTTTAATTAGGTGCTGGTTATGCTGGGAAAAAAAAGGAAAGAAACAAATACCCTTCCTTCTTCCCTGAAATAGAACTCCACCCTCTCTCAGTGAGTGAGGGTTTGTACAGAACTGGGGGCTGGTTGAGGAGGGCGCAGAGCAGCCAGGCTGTCGAGGAGGAAAAGTTAATAATGAGACACTTGTAAGGATTCTCTTGGCTCTTGGATTTATGCAAGACATGGTAGTCAAAGCCTTATGCATGGATAGCTGTAATATGTGTTTATGGGTATAGCTGGGGGAAGTGACAAGCCGTGTAGTAGCTGCTTGGAGGAGAGTAGGTATTGCTTCTCTGTTCACACTGCTCATAGAGGCATCCATAACAAGTGAGCAGCAAAAGCTTGTAAGAGCCACTTGCAGGGTTTTTTCCTTGTGTTTCCTTAGTAGCTAGTCGATTTTGAAGAAGAAAATATTTTCTCTTTTGATAGGAAGTACAGGAAGATGGAAAAGATGAGAGATCCCACCGTTTGCAGAGCAAGCTCTGAACCTAATTAAGACGAGAGGATTGTTGAATGCAATGTCAGAGTTTGAAAAGATGAAGGCTTATTCTGAATGACTGGAAGGGTTGAGGGCCGAACCTTATTTGTCTCTTGCGTTTAGTTTTGCTGGGGTCGCTTTCAGGATCCTTGCGGCTTGCCCGAGCCCGGCGCGGATGCTGCAGCCCCCGCTCTCCTTGCCCGGCCTGGGGACGGCGGTCCCGGGCGCCCCAGACCATCACGCCCCTTTGCTTTGCAAACGGATTTTTCGCAGAAACGAGGAGCTTGTGTTGAGGCAGCTAGAGCCCCGATTGCAGATGAAGCCCGGTGTTGGGAAAGAGCTGTTTCCACAGCACTCCCCGAGCTGCTGACCCACAGGGGGGAGGGGGGCGGCACCGGTCACCGGGAAAACCCGGCACGGGAGCGCGGGAATGGGAGCGGCGGCGGTCAGATAAGGAGAGGGAAACGAGCGCTGTCCTTCCCAGCCTGTAAACAAAAGGATAATGCAGAGAACGCAGCCGTGTTAATGTGGTTTTACGGCGGAGAGGGCTCAGTGCTGCTGCTGCGTGTGTTTGTCCAAGGACGGTTATAGGCTTGTCTTTATTTTAATATTTAATCTGCATGTGTGTTTGTTTTTCCTCTTTCCCGTAAGCTTCTAAACGCAGATCACATGGAGGAGTGGTGCGGGGAGGCTCGTTGGGATTGACCCTATCTGTAGGAGGTGGGCTGTCTTCTCCAGCACCTCGCTTCCCTGAGAAGGGTGCCAGCCTGTAGGGTGCACTCAGAGGTACGGGATGCAGGGATGGATGGATGGAACCAGAGTCAGGTCCAGGTAGTAAGGAAGAACCTCACACCACCAGCATCCTCAGCCGACAGTGGGGTGGGTACCAAAAACAGGGCATCAGGTTAATTGCACTTGTGGCAGTCAATCTGGGAAAGTCACGCTATGGGGAAGGAGAAATACATCGTAAAGGACTTCATTGGATAAACTTCTGCAAATTTCCTAGTTTCCCTTTTCGTTTTCATTGGGATTTCACACTAAAGTTTGTTTATGCTAGGTCTTCTGCCAGTGCTTAAAAAGGTCATCCAGAAGTTTGCTAATGTATTTGAGTTTCAAACATTGTGATTTGGGAGACTACTGAGAATTTTATGTTTTACTGAGAAACATATTCTGTTTAAAGAAAACTGTATTTTGTGCATAGAAAAGATTACTTCAACAAAAGTATTTTGGGTAGGTTTGAGAAAATATAATTCTGTAAAAATTGTCGATTTGCACAAGAGAGAGCTTATATAATCAGCATTGTTTGTTTAGTTTGCACTTTTTTCAAACTTTGTTTCTAACTACGTTAGAAAACTGAGAAGTTTTACTTCGAGAGTGGTTTGCAGTTATTTCGAAATGATGGAGAATCCATTTCTGTTTAATATTTAGAACAGAAGACTCTTGAGTATACAAACAAGCTTCTTGTAATTACCTTCTCAGAAAATAAGTATTTTGATTTGTGCAAATACATGTAAAAAACCATGCATTGAGTTATTCTTTAAGGATTTTGATTTGTGCAAAACACATGTTAAAAATCAGTCTGACTTCTTTCTTAAGGTCTGTAGCAGTAGTTATATTTTCATGTGGATAACTGCTTTAAGGAAAATTATCTGTATAATTTAAAGGTGGCTAGCTTCCATGTGTCATGTATTTCTCTGCTATTAGTAACTTGCCTCTGCTGTAGGAGTGCTTTGCTTTTGGAAGTCTCTGTCCATATTGTTCTGTCATGGCAAGAGACAGGAGTGCATCCTCAGCCACTGTCAAAACAGAACAGTTAAAATGTTGCTTGAAATTATCACTTCGTTTAGTTCTACTGTGTTCTGAAAATGTTCTGTTGCAAATATTTAGGAGTTGGAGAAACAATTGCCTTCATCTGATATGTAAATAAAATAATACTGTTATTGGTGGGTTAAAATTTGTTACTTGCTAATAACTAGCTTTTGTTCTTAAACTATGACTTTTTTGCTTAGAAATATGGACTGTGAATGGATTTAATTATTTATGGAGATGTTTACACTAATTTTTCTCATAAAGTATGAATTATTTATTCCAGTATATTTATGACAGATTAATCAACAATGATGTGACTTTTTATGGTGGATCTTAGTTCTGAAGTCAAAGTTGAAGTCAGATAGGAGTTTTGTTTCTGTTTCAGTGAGGTTAAGATTTTACCCTTTGCGTGTAATCCTGGAATTCTTAATTAATATTACCATTAAATTTAGTGGGTGTATAATAGGGAATTTTCTTTAATCTAAATCACCAGAGTGGGTTATCTTTAATTTTGTTTCCTTTTCCATTCACAGAGTGCTCTGTAGCTTCAACTTGCAGATGTTTCTAGTAGTTGGCCTAGTTTTCTAAAATTGAACAGATACTATATGTAATAATGCAAAAGACCTTGAGGGTTCTTTCCCTCATCTGTCAGTTTCTTTTGCCTTGATTTGTTTGAAGAAGTCATCATCTGTAATGCAGCTGCTTAAAATCATAATAAGGTGATTTTTGATAATAATGTTCTCCCTTTGCACTTGCCTTGTCAATTAGCTTTCAGTTTTGTGAGGGTTTTATGGTTGTACCTAAATAAAAAGCCTATCTTAAGAAATCTCTTTCTCTGTCTTTCTGATGGTGTTTTAGATTGTGGAAGACATAAACTTTGTTTCCTTTTTCTTTGGGATTACTTTACACAATGAATTGTATTATTAAGTTGTTTTTTTGACCTCCTCTTCATATGCCTACTGCCAAAAAGTTTTGGTTCTCAGAGCAACATGACAATGCTTGTCTCTTTAACAAAATTAATGCTCATTTTAAAATAACTTCTTGAAAGTATTAAAAGAACTATATGCTTTGTTAGAAATTTATACATCTTTTAAAGTCGTCTTTGAATAAATCCATTGTAGTAGTTTCTCTTACTGCTAAGTTCTGTAAGAACATCAAACCAACCGCAGAAAGAACTGAGCTACTTTTAATAACTTACATAGCTTGAATCTTTAACTCACACTTAAAATTAAAAATTTAAGGTTTTCTTTTAAATGTCTCAAAATTTACTTACTGTCTTTCAGATGGCACTTTGCAGGTGACCAAACCAAAATGGTTGGATCTGATCCTAGCAGTGCCACTAGTGAAACACAAAATGTAAACTGAAATTATCTAGGATTAAATGAAGCTTTAAATACTTTAAATTTTGCTGATTATATGGGTGTCAGCTTGTTACAAACAAATAGAATATCAAGACATCTATTAGAATATCAAGACATCTATTAGACTTTTTTTTTGCTTTATACTTAAAATTATGTTTAGCTATACTGCTCATAGGAAGAATGTCATGGTTTCTTTCAGTCATTTAAGATAAATTGTTATAGACCAAAATGAATGGTGGGTTTGTTCTAAAATGAACCAGTACAGTCATTGCTCAAGGCAGAGGAAATGCTTAGGTTGATGATTGCTTCTGATTACTTGATTTCTTTCAAGATAGCTACAGAGAGTAATGTTCGTTTTTAAGTAAGAAGAATAAAGGAGTGTTTGAGCAGAAAGAGTATTAGGGCTTGTTTTATATGGTGGGGTTGGTCTGTTTTTGTTGGGTTTTTTTTTGTTTTTTTTTTGTTTTTAAAGAGAGTCTAACATGGGTTTCTTTACACTTGGTTTACTCTTATTTTTAAGTAGTGTTAATTACACTGGAATGCTGAAGTGGTTTATAAGCTGAAACACAGCAAGCATCCACTGAAAAATTTAGCCAGTTACTGTATGCAATCTAACTTCCCTCCCTATTCAGCAGTTAAATGACAGCATAACTACATTCAGGTATTTTCTGTCTATAAGTTTTTCTCTAAAAGCACTATTAATATGTTTCTTTTTAAAGTAATAAACATCTAAAAAATGGTTGTATCTGTGGCTTTTTTCTTCTGAATTTGTTGAAATATAGTATACTTTTTACACTGGTTGTCCATATGTTTTTGTTCTTTGTGTCTGTGTTCATTGTGTTAGTCATGATACAGCAAATTTTGTGGAAGTTTTAACATTAAGTTGATACACAATGTGTAATAGCAATTTCAAGTGTATACGGTGACTGATTTGTTGAATTAGGATGTGTAATTTTGAAAGTTTCATAACTCTCTGGGTTTTTCTGTAGTTTCTTACAATGTTTGCTTTGAAGTGATCTGTGTATTCATGGAAATCAGTATTATCCCTTGAGTTTTCAGAAGATAGTGTAGTGACCTCCAAAGTTCAGATATGTTTTCTTTGTGTCTGTTGTCTGGCATGTAGTTATTTTTAAAGTTTTGTGTGTATGTGTGTAGGGGGTCAAAAGTGGCAGCTTTGAAAAGCCAAGTTCAGCTCAATAGTCCCGTTGTTACTGGTTGTTGAAAACACTGACTCTCCTGTAGCAGTTTTCAAAGGAAAACTTGTTTGTTTTTGTTGTTGTTTTGGTGTATTTTCATTTTTTTTGCACCTGTATTTGTGTCAACTGCCTTTAGCTATCTAGCACGTGTGTTTCTTGGATTAGTCAGTCTGCCAGGGCTCTGGAGAGCCAGCAGCAGTAAACAGAACCAGCAAAGGTGGCTCCCTCCCATTGTCTTTTAAATGCGAGCTATAAAGTAGCATGCATTTTCCACTTCATCTCTGTCAGCTTTGGAGGAAGCCAGGATTACTGGTTTAGATTGTATTTTCAGTTTCTACACTAATACATGTAGAATGAATCCCTTAGTTGTAAGGTCGTGTCAGTAGTTAGCACAAGCTTTTAAAACTTGGATATTACAAGCCTGATGCAAACCATAGAGAAACCAATGCAGAGATTGCTTACATCTTTACAGAGGGCCACTTGAAAGTATTTCCTAGTGTGTTAAAGTGCTAACACATCTAGTAATGTTTGAGGCTGGCTCAAAGACAGCAGTAGGTTGTAATCTCTGTGTAGCCAGTTAAACAGTAATGAGTAACTTTCCTGAAGAATAGGTGAGTGCCTGCTTATTTCCATGGAGTTATGCTATTGCTTGGTAGCTTAGGTGACAAATTGGATGCTAAACTGGGACTGTTTAGGAAAGATTTTCAATCTGATTATGAGAAATCCCTTTGGAAATTAATTTAAAAGACCAAGGACAATACTTGGAGTTCTGTTACTGTTTTTGCTTTTAAAAATACCTCAAAGCTTTCTTAATTGTTTTTATCAGTGATGATGACCCCAATTTGTGTATAGCTGTATCAGAAATAGTAATCTTAAAAAAACTAAGTTCTTGCTCACAGTGCAGGCAAATACTCTCTGGAAAGAGGCTTACTACAAGTGAACAGTGGGGAGATACTTTCCAAAATAAACATACTTGATGCTAGGATGATTTTTTTGTTTATTTTCAAATCCAGAATTGCCCATCTCAGTTAAACAAAAGTTACTTCAGAGTGTGTTTTTTATCTCAGTAAATCAATCACAAAAATAATTAGGGAAAAACAATTCAAGCCACAAACCTAAGCCCCCACCTCTGATGGTGACATCTACACTACAGAAGAGTAATGTAATAGCTTTATTGCATAGATTAGGAATGATTCAGTGTTTTGTTTACGTTATTTGTCAATCTCTTCAGCATCCTAGAGGAGAACACTTCCTTCCTGGCAGATGGCAGCCCCAGGGCCATGCACCTGCCATTACAAGCACTACACAGTAGTAATCTACCCCAGCATCGCTGTTGACAAGAGGCTAATGATTGGAGACTGTCTGCCTGACAGCCTAAACAAAGTAGGAACACATTTGTTCTTCAGTGAGGCTCTGAGAGATCTTAGGTAGGACAGGCAGGACAGTATGCTGAAGAATTATCACGGGACTTAGTTTAGGTCTCTTTGGTAGCGTGTGTAGCATGAGCCACTTGTAAGCTAATGATGTTTCCAAAAGCAGGCGGTGGTGTCTCAAGGAAGGGATTTTCTGTGTCTCTGGCAGTGTGATGTGCCACATGTCAGTGGCTCAGGGTTGGTCACTGCGGGGCTGTGTCCGTCCTCTGCAGCGCTGGCTGCCCTCGCTGCGAGTGCTTGGCTGCTACGTGGGGCCATGAGCACTCCTGGAAAGTCAGATTGTCTCTTGGTTTGAGTGGTGTGCTTGGTGTTTGCATAATGCATTCCTATTTCAATAATTTGATTTGTAATTTTACGTGTTTTCATTATGACACTAGACCACAGTCTCTTCTTCTATTTTTTGTTCAGTTCTATTATGCCTAAGTGTGCATTTGCTTTTCTTCTTTGGAACAAGTGTGGGCGATGTTTCTAGGGGACACTACCCAAGGCAAGGGTATCTTTGAACTAGGCCAGGATGTTCTTTGCTAAATTTAAAAACTACCCAAATATTACCCAGAGTTTGTAGGGTATTAAGCAGGATTACATGACGCACGGATTAGACATTGTTGAGCAGCTTGTTTTTGTTTGAAGGGGTCAGAAATGGAGGCACTGGGGCTCTAGTGTGATGCCAAAATAGCAAATTTGCTGAAAATCACAAACAGCAGAAGTTTCTTAGAAACAGTAGAGCACTTTGCAGAATTTTCCAAGCTTTTTCCAAGTGATGCTTTAGTAAAACTTGCTTGATATGTGCTGTGATATAAAACTCAGTGTTCTGTTGAGTTTCAGTTTCCAAATCTGTTTCACAGGTACTTTAAAGTAGACTAAGAAACACCACTGTAAGTGCAACTTGAGGCAGAGGACTTTGATTCTTTTCAGTCAAAGACAAATCAATAAATCATTCCAGTAACAGTGGGAAAATCATGTCAATGAAATAAGATCTAAGCTGGCTTTGATTAGTCTCTTGCATTGTGTCCACTGAGGCAGTATATTATTTTTAAAAGTGTTTATGACAGTCATGTCTACCTCATTAAATTGAGTGGCACTGTCAAGTTAAGGTAGGGAATCAGAATTATGAAGACTTTTTTTCTATGTTGGGTTGGTTTGGTTCTTGGTTTTTTTTTCTTTTTTTTTTTTTTGGTTGTTGTTTGTTTGCTTATTTGTGATTTTTTTTTTCTTTGTTTTGTTTGGTTTTGCTTTGAATCTAGACTTTTTCTCACTGGAATTCATTATATTGATTGAACAAGGCATAGACAATCTTTTGGGGCTGGGTTAGGCTTAACTCTTATGTAGAAGTCAGTGGTGTTGAATAGTTGCTCAAGAACAAGAAAACAATAATGTTTTTTGTTTAGTCTGCCTTCACTGACAGAGATAATTTAGGCTATAGAAACTTACTGGCAATAACTGGTAATGTTGCATTTTAGCATTATTTCAAAGAGTAAGAGTAGAATTGCCAGATGGATGCAAACCTCACCAGTTTTCTAGTTAATGCAAAACTTTTACATCACCACATTGACAGCTTCAAATACTGTGGTCTCTCCTGTGGTTGAATTACTGAGAAGTTATGGAGTGAATTTTTTATGCACTCTTTTTGCTAGTTCCTCTGGTAGTGATATTTCAAAAACTCCAGTGAGTTGTTTTTAGTTTACTCAAAAAGGCAAACCAAAATCAGGTGAAGTGTCTAACCAAAATTTTCACTTATACCTAAAAAAGTTTTCTTGTGATGGAATAATGAGATTTGGAATTGGAAGGTGGAGGTAGAGTTCTCCTGGAAGTCAGTTGCACTCAGTTGTGTTGTAACATCATTCATTTTTACATCATAAACATTTGGTAAAGTTTATAGGAGGGTGGACTTGCATCTTCTACAACAGCTTTCATTCCTGAGCAATTAGTTCTGCCAAAATGAATGAAATAGAACTATAATAATACCATCTCCTTAACATAGTGAAAGGAAAAATTACAATTTCATTGTAACAATCCTGTACGTAAACAATTAAGATTTGTCCTGGTGATTGCCAGGAAAGTTGTTTGTGAACTATGAAAAGTAATTTAATTAAAAATTGTTTACAACTATATTAGTTTTAATCTAGCATAAAACTTAAAGTATTTATGTTTGGATTTGGAGTCAGTCTTGTATAACAATACAAAGTTACATTATTTTCTGAATGTTGTAGTTGCAGAATTAGTGCTCATGACTTTAACAATAATTATAGAAAATTAACTATGTGGATGAGCATTAGGAATAAACATATATATATGTATGTATATAAATGACCCTGATGCACAGAATAATTGAAAGAATTTGCCATAAACTTAAAACTGTTAGTACTTACTGTTTTGCAATCCTAATAGTCTAGTAGTTACTCTCACAAATACCAGAGAAACTCTTAACATGCTCTAATGAGTGCTGGGATAATATTGCTTTCTTTTGGGTATCTGCAGAAAGGTGACTTATTATACAGTTCTGTTTTAATCTTCAAATGTCAAATGAAAATTCAGTAAAAATGAGCTTTTAACTGTAACCTTGAATGGTGTATTTTCATATAAATGGTAAATTGTGTGGTCTCTAAATAAATAAATAAATAGATGATAATTGGATGTTGAATGTTAGCCAATAGGATGATTTCCAACTACAAATGCACTGATGTATTTCAGCACTGTAAGTGATTCCTAGTTTAGGTCCTCTTTTCCCTCATACTACTCCTTCCTGCTGTAAGTGTGAATATTCAAGGGACAGTAAACCAAAGGGTTTGTAAGATGGGGTAGCATGAGATAGTGTATCTGTTAAAAAAAAAATAGAACTTGATAGTAGTGAAATATTATTGATTTTTAGTGGAGGTCAGATTCAGCCCTCAGGAAGTAAATTGATGGACATTTATTTTAGTACATGTGCACTTGACTCTGTGAGGAAGTTGAAACAACAGCTCAGATCTTGCAGCTTGAGCGAGCACAGTGGCACTGGTGTGGCTGAATGCAGAGGGAGCAGGGCTGTGCTGTGGATGAGCTGTCCATGTGGATGCTATCTTGTCACATTAAGAGAAAATGCTGCAGTATTTTCTATTTCTCTCATTTGCTTTCTCCTCATATTTTCAATTTTCTGTGTTCTCATAGATGGGCTGTTGTCGCTTTTACAGGGTGACAACATTTTAGCCTTACTGTTTTAAAAACACATACTGGGAGTTATTTCCATGATGTTTTGTGTCAAGTAGATTTGGGCTGGTATTCCTACTTTGCTAAAGTGTTCTACTCTACTTTGCTGAGAAATACTATTGAATTAGTGCAGCTTATGCTGTATCCTTATCACTTTCTTTGCAGTAAACTGTTAGATGGGAAGGATTCAGGGTGCATCCAGTGGAGCTGGCAACAATTGCATTCATTCAGTATAATCTGTGTTTCTTGCTTGAGAAAGAAAGTAAATATGGGTAAGAAGAGGACATAATTATATGCTTTTTGCTTTCACAAGTATCCTTAATAAGGCACAGGAGAAACAGAATTAAGGATTTATAACAATAACAAAGAAAAGGTGCTGGGACTTCAGAACATGTTCATAGGAAATAGTGAGTTATTTTGAGAAGTGATGCACAGGGAGACAACTTTAAACTCTCCACCCCTACTGGAATGAAGTTTGTGTATCCTGTCTTTAGTAGGGTGTCTTAACCCCTTTATCAGGCACTCATTTTTTGCCTGTCTTTTGAGGGATTTTCCAATTTGTTTTCTTTGGGTTACCTGAGTAGCTGATGCTTCATTCTACTCTGAAGACAAAGTTTTATTAAGTTCTGCTGAAGATGTCAAAACAGTGGACAAAGAAGTCTTTTATTGAATCCATATGTTTAATTTTTTTTGCAATCTTTTTTTTTTTTTTTTTTTTACCATGTAAACCCATTGTTTTATTGGGCTGTGAAGTGGCTTTATCTTATTCATTAGTGTAGCTAGGCTGTGTGTGTGTACCTGAGTAAGTTCTTAGGTTTGATTCCATAGTCAAACATTTTAGTATGTCTCAAAATACATTAACTTATTATTTGCATTAGATACACATTGTTTTCTTACTCCAGGTAAGAATTAACCTTGTTTGTGCTTGATACATAAAAACCTGTTGTTTCATATTTGGTAATTTTAAATTAATGCAGGAGCAAGAGGAACTTGTGTAAATTCTGATTTAGTTTAGGAAAAACATTGAAAATAAGTGGTACAGGATAGTATACAGTGGCTATGACTGTAATGGTTGGAATGAACAGCCTTACCATCTGTCTAAGTTTGAAATTCTGTTTCTTCATTGAATCATGAAGGTTTTTTCCTAGTAGGTGTGTCTTTATTCGTGTATATGGTGACAATATTCTTTAACTTCCCTGCTTCTGGAATGTGGTACTTTTAATTTGACAGAGATTTCCAAGATTTTTTGTAGTAGTGATGAGCTATTAATAGAGAAGCTCAGAACCATTTCTCCTCTTTGTCTTAGGTCATTTTTTTGGCCATTTGTAACCCCATAATAGTCTTTCTGGAATAGTAATAATTAATTTCTTCAATTAATTTTTAAGGTATTTTAGCTAAAAATAGCTGCTGGAAATAAGGACCTCTAATACAGTCCACAGAGTATGTTGTACTGTAATTTGAAAAGCTTTGATATCGAGAAGCTTGTTCATGCTGGGTTTATTTCCTATATCTTTTGTGGGCATGGTTATATAATTTTGTCCAAGACTTATTTCTGCTCTATACAAAAGTGTATCTGTGGTCTCAAACGTAGATTGAATCTGAATTTTATTTTTTTGATGATGATTGTTGGAGAGGCTGAGGCATCAAAGGGAAAGACACTCAAAATTGCTGTATCTTTTATTAGTGCCTCAGGTTGCTTGATTTTTTTTTCCTTATTGTAAACAAGCAGCTTGTGTTTGCTGTAGAAATGTTGTGGTAGGATTGTTTAGCCCAGACGGGATGGGATTATTTGCAAGCTGAGGGAGGATATTCCAGAGGAGGCAATTTATCTGTGTTTTTCTTAATAGGTTTTGTGAAATTCAGCTGTGCTGGGATCCTGTTTTGGTCTGGTGGACATGACTCTAATTAAAAAGGGAGAGAGGCTATAGGTTAACCCCAGGACATGGGAATCTTAAGGGACCTTCATGTATATGTCATAAGTGAAGCTGCTTCATGTCTTCTATATTGCAGATTGCAACTCAAATGTCTCCTGTATGTCCTAAGGGTCTGTGTTCCTGGTTTAGATTTCCAGGTATATGGTGGTTGTTTTTAATCTAGCCAATGCTGTTGCACTTTATGCAGAACTGTAGTAATAACTGTGTAATGCCCACATTTGCACCTTAGGAGTCTACCAAAAGACTCCTCTTCAGAGAAGGATCTGTCTTCTTCCATAAGTAGTCATTAAAAGGATACAGGTGTATTTTCAGCATTGAAGAGGCTGGTCAAAGCCTCTCGAGATTGGAGATGGGCACAAAACCACCCCCTTGATCATAGAGGGAGCCTGTATGCTTGGCATAATGGAGCATCTAACTTAGAGAGATCTGCAGCTTGTGAGATCAGCCTTGCTGTGCAGTGTCTTATTTTAAGCAGAAAGACTTGAAATAAGACTGATACTTGTATGTGGATCAGCTAACATAGTTATGTGTTCTTGTTTGACCTGGACTGTACTTTAGTTAGTTGATGATATATTGTACTTGTTAAGTAAATGTGAAATTAAAAGGGATTTGTGTTCTCTCCAGCTGTGCAGCTTCTGCACTGTTGACTGAACACTTTTCAGTATATTTCCTGGTCAATCACAATATGTGATTTATGCAACAGTATCAGGGCTTTGGCACTTGCAGGCAAACTTGGGCTTTAAAGGTGCAGATGCCTTGGGGGGGAAGTACTGGTGTTCTGCAAAGCATTTCTTCTGGCAGTGCCTGTGATCTTTCTGTTGTTCTAGAACAGCATCATAGCTTTATAAAATCTCAGCTACTGCATTATAGCCTACAGGAAATCATAGTTCCTTACTATGATATCCTGGGGTGTTCATTGCACCTATTACAGATGTCCTAAGCAGCTTTAAAGAGCTGGAGTGTTGGCAGTAGGAGAAAATGCATGCAGGTCTTGATGTGCTGGAAAGTCTCCCTGAAATTATGGGGAATTCTCTGCTAAGCATCGTGGGACTAGAGCCAATCTCTAAAGTATTCCATCTTAAGTGACAAAGATGGGTTTTAATCTGTTTTATAGAAACAGTCCTGGCAGCATAATAAAATTTCAAAAAGATGTGAGTGTCAGTTGTATAGTTGTGTGATCAGACATATTGCTGTAAGTAAAATGTATTTTTAAAAAATGCTATATTGGTACTAGTGAGCCTTTCTTAGAAAATTGAGTGTAATAATTGGTTGCTTATAAATATATTTTCTGGCAGCAAATGCAGGGAATCATAAAACGAATAATACACCTGTGTAAGAGCACTTGGGAGAGGAGGAAAAACCTGGTGAAACAGTCGAGTACACCTCTGTTTCTGTAAATACTTACTGAGAGCTCTTATTACAGACAAAAGTGTATTTTGCACTGGAACTAGTAATGTTGAAAGTAATTGACATGAATTTTTTGGATCTTTTTAAAGAAATCCCTTTGAAGCTTTGAGAAAAGTGCTGTGAAAGCACACTGCTCTGAGAGCATAGTATTTTTCATACTTTAACAGATTGGGGTTTTTTTTTGGTTTTTTTTTTGCTTGTTTCTTCTTGAGGGAGGTAGTATTTTCTACTGCAGTCTCATGGCTGAAAAAAATAATGGAATAAGTGCTGTTTTCTGAACTGAGATTGATTGCATGTCTCACATATTCTTGTTCCTGAGGGTGGGTAAACTTGGTGCTTTGCATTCACCTTGCCTTTCTTAAAAATGCAGAGCTTTAGTATCTGCTCTGTCTTGCAGAGCAAATCATTCTGGGCTTCACTTTCCTTCACTTTCTTTGCAGTAAACTATTAGATGAGGAGGATTTAAGGTGCATCCAGTGGAGCTGGCTACAATTGCATTCATTCAGTATAATCTGTGTTTCTTGCTTGAGAAAGAAAGTAAAATATGGGTCAGAAAGAGGACATAATTATATGCTTTCTGCTTTCACAAATTATTTTCTGACCAGTGTCCAGTTTCAAAACTTGTGTTCTCAGAAGATTTAACCACCTAAATTACTTTTCTAAACAGCTCACTAAGCTTTTTGCCTCTGCTTTCCAACAAAGTATTAGTTAGCATCTGTGAGTGATATGTAGATGATATTTATCATTTCCGTATGACAAAAATACATCTTTTCCTTTCATGTCTTAATATAATACCAACTTCTTTATGCAATGAAATCCTTGTCAACTACAGAAAGAAATGCTAATTCATCTCTGGATTAAAGTCAGAGTAAGAAGTTACAGATGCCCATATTTGTTTTTAAAATGCAACATAAAACTATTTTAAAATTTTTTTCTGTAATTTTTAGCAAAGTATTTCCTGCAAAGGAGAATAGAAGAAAATTTGTAAATAACAAATCCAAGTATCATTCTTGAGACATCATTTTGGTTTGGTTACTGAGACTGTTTGTTGAAGGAATAGAGGGGAATGTCTGCTGGGGGATTGTGTTAGAGTGGCTGCTTTTGAGAAGACTCATAGAGTGATAAGTATTAAGGCTGAAAAATGTGAAGGTGTTGAAATCAACAGGGTTGGGGCACCCTGCTAAATTTGTGATTCTGGCTTTCAGAAAGTATGCACTGTGCCAAATGCTGATAGTCTACAGTAGCAAAGAAGTTTAGAAGAGCTTGGCTCATGGTCTTTAACAGTCTGGCTTGTCCTTATAGGTAAATCATTAGAAAGTAAAGAGAACTTTGGGTAGTACCTCCATTTGCAAAATCCAAATCTTGGATTTTGTATGCAGCTGCTTTTGACCCACTGTCAGAGAGAGGAAACTGGATTAGGGGAGAGTGTAACCTGCTTCAATGCAGCACTTCTGTGTTGCATTGCTCACTTCACTAAATGGTTTCAGGGAGTGGTGATGTATTTTCATCATGGAACATGATGAAACTTCTTGCCTAGCTTCATCTTTTCCTCACTTCTCTGTTACTGACAGATTCACATTGACAAGGGTAAGACCATAAAAGATCTCTAGAAAAGTATTGTCAAAATTGGAAAACAGTCCTTTAAAATGTTTATCCTACTTTAGTTTGCTCAAGAGTTTTAAGTGGGGATGTGGCAAGAAGAGAAAGCTGTAGGGAAAAAGTTGCCTTCCTGTGCATGCCAGGTCATTCCTCTTATGCTTTCCCTGCTTTCTTTTTCTCTCACTTCTCTCCCTGTGTATCTTTTCTGCAAGAAGATGCATTCCTCTGGACATGTCTCCTAACCTGAAAGTCCAAAAGCTGCAGTAGCCAGCTACCCTTTAGTGTGTGAGCATCCAGTGTGTTTGGGTGGCAGGTGAGATGCCTAAGTGAATGTGTGTCCTGCCAGGGGTGTTTGTCTCCTTGGTAAGGCACCTGAAGGTCAGTTTACAGAACAGGAGGGGGGTTGACTGTGAAAGCTGGAGAGCCCTGTGTTTTAAAACATGCTGCTCTCTGGAAGATAAATGTCTTCCTCTAGGATTCTCTTGTAAATCTGAAGCCTCTTTTGATACTGAGTGCCTAAGCCCATTTGGCAGTGATGGAGGCAGGGATTAGTCTTTGAAAGAGTGCCTGGATGTAGTGTTTCTGTTCCCTCGCCACAATATTTATGCAGCAAGAGCACTTACCTGGGACTGACCAGTGTCCAGTACCTTTCTGACTGAAAAAAGATCTCAGTCCTCTTTTCCCCTTCACCACCTTATGGCATGTCTTAACCATATATTGTTGGGTGGAGTGCTCTTGTTCTTTCTTACTGCAGCTGTTTTTATGGAATAATTAGATATCCACTGTAATGGAAAGAGAGACTGAACATGAGTTCCCACAACTTACATGAGTCCTTATCCCGGTTCCTATGAATATTTAAATTTTTAATGTGAATATTTCTTCAATTTAACCAGTGGAAAAAATTACTTTTTATCCCAAGTCGGAGAGGGGGAAAAAGCATACTTTTAAGCTCTTTGAGAACACTCTAATGTTGTGTTTTAGGCATGTGTTTTCAGCCTAGTGGCTCAGGAGCAGTTCTTGAACTTTGGTATTTGTCCAATGTTACCTAGAATGGCAGTCAAGCTCTCACTTGTGGATCTCAACCAGAAGTTTGATTGTAGTGTTTTGTTTTTTTCCCCATCTCACTGTTACCTGCTGGAAATAGGACAATTAAGTTTGATGGCATTTCAGTTGGCAGTTGTGTGAGAATATCAAGCTCTGGTTCACAAGAGCTCTTCTTCCTTGTCAAAACTTGTTGATCTTGTTAATGACTACTGATATAAATTAGAACGGGCACAAATATGCCTTTGACATCCCAGCTGAGCAAACTTCCCAGCAGCTGTAAAGGTGTGTAAAAGGGTATCATCTCTGTTCCTAAAAGGTATACCAAGTTGTGTACCTCACAGAGTTTGAGACCTTTCAGAACTCTTATTTGTCAGAGCCCAATATAAAATAGGGCAGAAAAATTGTTGCTTAAAAGTCACTGTTTCTTTTCCTTGACTCTGAGGAGTTGGAATGGCTCACTCCTCATAGGGTGAGTAGGTCTGAAATGCAGAGGTACACACGGTTTGGTTGAATTTAGCTGAGTATTGCCCAGTATATGCTTTTGGGGCAGGCATGCTGATTCAGTTGCTGTTGTGTCTTCAGAGATGGGGTTGGTAGGTAGTTGTGTGCTAGTCACTGATCCCTTCCAGCCTTGCTCTTCGTCACTTGGAAGGTAAGCATGTTGTTTTGCAAGAATTCTGTCTCTTAAGAAACTTCCAGCCACACTTTGTGTGCAAAGTGGCATTGCTGGAGTTCCCACGTTGCTGGCAGGCTGCACCTGGGAGAAGCTGTGCTTTCTCCTTGGTGTAGTGAACAGAGCTGTGAATTCAAGCCAACAGCCCCACTGAGGCCATGCTTGTAGTGTTGGGTGGTGAATCTGCACTGATACGGGAAGAGGGTGATGGTTGTAAGGTGGGAGGCAATTTCACATGTATGATAATGGTGATCAACCAGGAGCATGACTTCTTGTTCCACCATGGCTAAAAGCTGTGTGTGTACTGTGGAGTGGCTCTTTGACTGGCTGCCACAGACACATCTCTCCAGTGGCAATTTTTCTGTGTATCTTCCACATCTGCTGCTGCTGCGTATGTGTTTCTGTCCTCCCAGTGGAAGGGCAGAAGGACTAAACATTTTTGTTGTCTAGCATTTTGTTTACTCAGAGAAAGCTGCTTGATTTTGTTTCATTTCATGTAATGCTTTTGAATGATTGTGTACGCAGCTGGCAAGGGAGAGGATAATTGAACGTATTTCAGATAGTACTATGTTGAGGGGTTTCTGTCCAATTTATTTTATCCCTAAGCATGGGATTAAATCCCATCTATACAAACTTGTTTAAAAGTAGACATTGGCTGTGGCTGTGAAATGAAGAGATATGATCACAGCTGTATTAAATTAATTCTGGGAAAAGTGAGCATGTCTAGTTTCTTAATTTTAAATTAGAAGTGCCTATATTTATTATAATTTACATGGAAAATGTATTTCTGGACCAGCACTAGAAATTCATTACAATTACATTTGTAAGTTTAATAGTTTTATTTTCCACATAATTACATTTGAATGTTTAGTTATTAGTACTACAAAATCTATAAGAACCTTGACAAAATTATATGAAACACAAATTATATCAAATTCTGAAGTCAACTAAGCATAGCCCACATTCTCATCTATACTTCTGCTATAGACTCAACTGCTTAAACTCCAATGCAAGATCATAGGTAAAATAAGTATTTATCATGTAAATATATGGCATCAAATACAAATAATTCTGGTTTTTAGTACCTTTGGTTGAAAATTGATGCTGATTAGAAATTCTGGGGGATTTGTCCATGAGTGCAGATGAGGATTTTGACCTCTTGACAGTATGCTTGGGCATACAAACCCAAAAGGTATTTGCAGGTGGTGACATGCAACATCTTTTTTCCAGACAATCTAGCAGTTTGTTTCCCACTTTAAAAGTTAATCTCTCCCCATGGTTATATTAATGCAGTTCAAAGTGATACTATTCTAACCATTTGACACAAGAGTTAAAAGTACTGTCAAGCTCATTTTAATATAGGTTACTGTGGATGCAGAATCCCTACTTTAACACTCTAAAGAAATTTAGTGATTTTTTTATTATTTGTCATGAAGAATCTGTGTTGACCAGATGCTCGCATTTTTAAATTCATAAAACAAGAGACATATCTGAACAACATCATGTACTGTTTCTTAGTGGAATAACATATCAAAAGAGCCTGGTTGCTTCGTGCAGCGTGTTTCAATTACAATCTACCATGACTTGTTTAAAAAAATAAAAATAATGTTGATTTTTCATTTCATGGTTTAACTTGTTTTTCTCATCAAATGTGGAAACATTTTACTTTGGATGGATATTATTTGTGAGCTTTGTAAACTTTCAGAGCACACTACTTCATGTTTTTCTGCAAAGTGTTGGTAAAGTGAATGTTTAAGCTCTGATTGAAACCTGTTCCTCTGAAAGTGTCTGTGCTCAGCTTTATTTGGTAAGAGTAGTCCTGCTAAGTGGAGCATGGGTTCTCTGGAATTACTTCTGGAGAGCCTTAGCTCAGCACATGAGTTGTTCTGTTATCTTTAGCAGGGTTACCTATGATGTTAAGTACAGTATTCATTGCATTGCTTAATGGGCCTTGGAGCCAGGTCAGGATTTGGTTCCCACTGTGTGCTTCCCAGTAGTACCCTGGGCTGCATCTGCGTTTGGGTGCTTGGCCAAGTTTGTGACCTTATGATGAGTGTGGCTCCTGTGATGCCTCAGTAAGGAAGCCCTTGGAGGCTGCGGTTCAGACCCCGTCTGGTTTCTGTCAGTGCCTGCTCAGCAGGGGTTTATTTCCATCAGGCCTGTTCCTTCCCTCTGCTCCACTCTGCCTGCAGACACAGGCTGCTGTGGGCATGGGCATGGTGCTGCCAAGGCACCAGGCTCCAACCTGTGGGGTGCCTTTGACCAATCTCCTGCCAGGAGCCCAGCCAGACAGTGGAAGCTTGAGTGCTGGGAAGGCAGTGTAACCTGCTGGTGGAGGCTGCACTGGCCCTTTCTGGGTGGCCAGCAGCTTTGCCCAGGGTCATCCATCTACTCTCAGGTGTCTGGTGTACCAAAGAGACCTCTCTGTGAGTGGGATTCAGTTCCTTGGGTTGTGCTGTCTAATGGCCTGGCCTGATGCCTGCAGATGTACGTGATGTTAGCCTCCAGCTTGGTTGTATCAATAGGATTGCTCTTCCAGGAAAAGTTAGTTAGCAGAATCACAGCCTTAATCGATTTGGCAGATGACATGGGGAGGAGGAACAAAGGGATAAAGCCACTGAGTGATTTGCCTGGAGTCAGGGCAGAAGCCTGCAGCAGAGCTGGGGGTTCTGTGTCCAATGCCTGATGTGCTCTGGCAGTCACACTGCCAGTGGAATAAATTTACTGATTACGAATAACTAGCAACGTGTTTTGCCACAAGCCACATGAATAACTGTTTCTGCCTGCGTGCTTGTTAGCAGATGAGAATTATTTTTAGAAATTAAAAAAAAATTAGTTTTGCTGCTTACTGACTTTGAAAATTAATAGGCAGAGTAGATTTTTAATTGACTAACCATTGTATTCTCTTCACAGTGTATTTAGCAAGTCTGTGAGTATTTGGTAGTTTCATAGCAGTTTGTGTGTGTGTTTATACTGTGATTTATTCTCTGAGAAGCACTGGTAGAATCAAATGACTTAAGTAGTTTTGGAAACTCGGCAGTGATCATGGATGCTTTATTAAGAAAAACTCAAAACCAAGAGGAAACCTCAGTATTGACACAGTGCTGGACTTTGTGTTTTGATTAGTGCATGCCCATGGGGAGTGAAGATACCAAAGAGTATGTTTGTGTGCTGTAGGAATTTTGAGTTCCTGTATTAAAGATGGTGTGTACTGCCGTGACTTGCTGTGTGAGCGGAAGGTTGACATGAGGCTTGAAATAAATAAAAGATAGTAGTCATTGAGGTAAAAATAAACATGATGTAGATTTTTTTTTTGTTTGGTTAGTTGTTTTATTTTTACTTTGGTATGGAACTTGCAATTTTCTTTTTCCAAGTAGGCTTCCTCTGAAGGTGGCATTGTTATTACATTGGTCAAGTGGTAACAGTAGTTATTTTTCCTTTATTGATTCAAAGCTTATTCAAAACATGATTCAAAGCTTATTGAAGTTGGAGGAAATAGTTTTATTATTGAAGACTATGTTTGAGGTGTTTTTTTGAGTTATAGGTCATCTTTATAGACTCATTGGATGATGTGTTTATTGCATCATAAGGTTTTAGGCTTGTGCCCACAATCCTATCATCTGCCTACAAAACCATGTCAGCTAAGTAGGGAAGTGCTTTGAAGCATCAGCCACTCCACCTCCTCCAGTTTAATTCTGCCTGGAGAGTACCTGCTGTACTGTAAGATCAATATCAGATGTACTCAGCTGCTCTTCCTTCATGTCTGCCCTACCCTGGCATACTTCTGGGACCATACTTGTTTGTATCCTTTGCGTTTTCCAGCAATTTCTCTACCTGAAGATCAGGATTTTTAGTTTTTTAAAAAATATTTTATTTGGCTTTCATTCTCACTTTGGGGAATGTAAATTTAGTTGCTGTGTTGGTTTCCATTTGAAGGAGGAAAGCAATAACACAGAGTTAGCAGGTACCTTTGAACACTCACTTGTTTGCCTACATGATGCATCTGTGGTACTTCCCTGGACAAAAATGGGAACAAAGTGGTTTGTTCAGTGTTTCTTCCTCAAATGAGGAATTGCTGCTGCCACCTAAGAGCTGTCCATCCTTTCCCCATGTTCACCCATACAGCCCTTTGGGATGGTGTTGGCAGATTTGGAGCTCCCCCCCAGATGCATCATAAGCCAGTTCTTGAGAACAAACAATGAAAACTCATTTACTGAAGATTGGACGGATAGATTTGACTTAGTTTCTGATCAGAAAAGGGGCATCAAGTAGGTGGCAGTGGGTGGGGACAATGAGGCACTTTCCTTTTGGTCTTGGCAAGCTATTAATTCATCTCAAGATGTGGCATGAAATAAAATCCCAAGTAATATCCCAAGTATTTGATCATATAGTGGCTCCAGTTGACTCCAGCAGGACTAATGCCTTGAGTAAACTTTAGCTGTCAGAGATTCAAAGCAATTTAGCAAGGCTTATGTGTGTTTCCAAGACATGTCAGCCTTTGTTTTTGTGTAAACTTGAAGGAAAAGGCTTTGTATTGGTTTATCAGAGCCTTACATGGATTGAAACTTGCACTGATAAGTGCTGGGCTTACTTTGACGTCCATGTTTTGTATCTAATTTATTTTGGTTCTGTGGTCCCAAAGGAATTAAAATATATAGGAATACTGACTTCCTGTATCAATACAGTCAAAGCTACAGACTTTTCTAAGTAACAGTGTTCCCAAAATGTTCCAAATAATTTGTTTTTAGAAAAACTCATGTAATACATCATCTAACTAAAATTTTCATTTAACTTGTAAACTTGGGGACCACATACAACAAAGAAAATTGCTAGAACTATTAAATTTTGATTTTTAATGGCTATGTTATCAAATCATTTTAATGCTGTGAGTTAATAAATAATAATGTTCCTTTGTGTGGTAGGCACATGCTATCCATTAATTCTTTGCAGTGAAGAAACACTACAAGAGTCAACTGCATTTTTTTAAAATAGAATGGGTCTCATTGTAATCAGTTTCTGTTTCACTGCATAATTCACCTTGACTGTTTAAAGCAGCTTTGTAGTCAGTAATTGGGAGAAGCCTCTTTCCTTTTACATACCTATTCATTTTTTTACTTCTGGAATAATAGTTGTTTAGTAAATCAAATAACTAAATTAAAAGAAGGTTCTTTCTATCCTTTGCTTATGTTTAAAAAAAAAAAAAAAGAGTTAAGCTTGTACCTAATTTCTCCAACCCCTTTTCCTTCCCACTGATGCAAAAAACTGTGATGGTTGCAATTTGAGTGGGGGAGAATTTGTGTCCTGCAGTTTGCTGACCTGAAGAGCCTTAGGTGAAAGGTTCTTAAAAATAGGGGGTGGTGTTGGATTGGGGAATACTCCCTTTATGGCCTTTGCAATCCCTTATGGTGTATACAAATATGAAAGCAATTATTGAACATCTGCTTTTTTTTTCAACGTGAAAACCCATTCTGAATCATCTCTCTGTGGTATTTTTTGTGTTGTCTGTATCATATATGAAGGAATTTTTTTGCAGTTTTGATTGACTTTCTTTCATTTTTCTTTTCAGAGTGAAGGAATTAGTTTTCTCATCATGACCTCAAACAACAGAGTACAACATTCAAAGAAGCTGCTCGGCATATACCTTTTTGTTTATTTGTTTTTTTGGTTTCTGTTTTTGGGAACTGAAGCTGCTTAACGTTTACTTTTTATTGTTGTTAGTGTTGGTCCTAGCAGTTGCATAACTGTTGTGGGCTAAACCATACAACAAATCTGGGAGGAAGGGAAGGCAACCTGCCTAACTCATTACCTGTCATGGCATCTGTGTTATCATTTTGCTGCTGTTTCGGCAGAAGTTGGAGATGCTCTTCAAATCATAGGAACTTTTCTGCCGGCCTCTTTAACTAATGGCCAATGCCTTCATTTTCTTTTTCTTCAAAGACAAACTGTATTTCTTCTCTGGCATATTAGGGGATTCTGTAACACCTGCTGAAGCAGCAAGATCTGGTATTTACTGGCATAATTTCAAGCCTACGACAGTACTACCTCAGTTCAAAGTAAAGCCGGATTTGCAGAGTTGGTGTCGACAGGAACTCCTTTATCTCTGTGCTGAGTCTCTCAAGAACGGTCGCCAGCCTTACTGAACTTGCAACTTGTACAGCTGCTGCTGCTGCTGGGTTTTGAATCACTAGCCCCAGGGTTTACTTCTCAGACAAAGCCTAAACAGGGCACTGAAAAGTCTAAAATGGGATGAAACTCTGTGAATCAGACTTGGACAGAGGATTCAGAGTAGTTAAAAAGTATAAAATGTGTAACTGAAGTAACATAAGTTAAAAACATCAACCTGTATTAGGGGTATCTCTGTACCTTTGACACACTTGTTTAATCCTCTCTATGTAGGTGTTTATGTAGGTACTTCAGATTGCAAAAGCCTTTTCTTCTATTTACAAGCTCACTTTTGTCAGCTAACTGTTCTTAGCTGCATTTCTTGTAACCAAAAATCCACATAAGCATGCTAGGAATGCAGGGATGATAATGGGTATCAGGCAGATTCAAGAGCTAATGTTAACACAGTATTATCTTGCCATCCATAGAGTCCTGATATTTGCCTTTTAGCAAGAAAGCACCATTGTAGCTGCAGGCACTACTACAGGGAAGAAGAACCATTGCAGTCACTTATCCTGAGTTTTTTTCAAGGCTAACTGCATCACATTTCCAGTGGCCTGAAAATCTGAGTGGTGTGGCAGCAACTGTCACAAAAGTGCATACAGCTGTTGCACCAGACTAGCAGAATGTCATGCCACCTTAGTTCTCCTTTGCTTGAAGTGTTTGTGTACATTTTAAGGGTACCCCACCAGTGCCTGCTCTGATAGACATGTAAGTATTACTAAGTTATGAGTTATGCGAGGCTCTTTCATTTTTTTTTTTCTTTAATCATTGTGCTTGGTGGACCCTGTACTTCACTTTTGACAATGCATTATCTTCTTTTGGGATTTTTTTTTTCTGAGGAAGACAAGAGTCAATGTCTTACAAATACAGCGAACGGCAATGCAGTCTTCCTGCTTACATGCTGAATTTTTAGAACTGAGGATTGTATTACAAGACAAAGATGAATGTAAACTAATTCCTTCCCTACTCCATGGCACACTTTATTTTTCAGTGTAATTTTTGGGGTCTTAAATCACAGCAGTGCATAGGTTAATACAATGTTAGATCTAAAATCAATTTAAATATCTGATCTGATGAGTTTTTATCTAATACTAATGCTATAAATGGTTCTAAGACATTCTAAAATGCTGCTTGTTCAAGTCTGGAACTAAAAAAATCCTGCATACCTTTGACATTTTCTGTCTGACCCCTCTCCACCCCCCACCAGCACTGAGTGTGGTACCTGCTGAATTCAGTGTTTTGAATGCCTCTATTTTCAAATATCCCTCTGAATCAATTAAGAAATCATGCCACTAAAACAAATGGCTAAACTGCATACAACAACTTAAAAAAAACCAACTTGACAAAATAATAAAATATTCTCTATCCTGTATATTTCACAAAGGCATATGCAATACTTACATTCTTAATTTAGTTTACAGAATGGAACCAAAATGTATAAATGTTATGTTTGCTAAAACTTCACAATGTATATTGGGTCTTTGTACATTTTGCCTGACTTACCTTAAATTTAAAATATTTTTTGCTATATAACGTTAACAGTTATTAAGCAGTGTTTTCTTTTTGGGTACATATTGTTTCTGGATATCAAGATGTTAAATATATTTCTTGCTATTGTGATATGACAAGAGACTTAACTTATCTTGCTGTGTCTTCCAATGTACACGCTGTATATAAGGATAAATGTGATGCTGCTGGAGACCAGAATAAATGGAACTAGAGTAGTGTATTGTATTTAGTCTGTATTGTTCATGGATGCTCTCCTTAATAGCCATATGCAATAAAATACATTATTTATGAAAGAAGTAAAGTACTTGTGTGCCTATTTTCTCTAGGGGTGAAGTGGTTTTTTCTGGTTGTTTACATAAAATCAGTTTTTCTCTCTTTTGAATGGAAACATGCTTTCTGTAAATAAATCTTACTGCACTGCACATACTTGTTTTGCTTTTAATTCCTAAAACATCATGGAATCATTTAAAATATTGTTTCAGTATAAAACAGTTGGTTTTATAAAAGTGAAGTTTGTGTATTGGAGGAAATAACTAGGAGCAGAAATCATCTCAATTTTTAATTCCAGTTTTAAAAGTGAGTGGAAGATTGTGGCAGTCTTTCTGGCAGCCTATGTAGTGAGAACAGGCTTGCCCTATGGAAGCTGTGTAGTCACTGCTGCTGGTACAAGGAGAGTGGGAACTGATGCTGTTTGGAGTTATCTCCTGCTGCTGGTTTGTGTGTAGGGAACCTGGGCTGCAGTCTGAGACACCACGGGCTCACTGTAGCCTGACTTGGTCAGTAGGAATGTCCCTCACACCTGACAGGACACCCTTTTTCTGTGTTCCTTGCATCCAGGAAAGTGATGGGTATGGGTCAGGCTCCCGACAGGGAATGTGGCAATGAGGGGCAGGGACACCAATAGTAGCTTCATAAAAAGCTTGATGTCTGTTTTGCAGCTCTCTTGGTGAGAACTCCTTTGCTTAAGCTCAAGAGTGTCTGAGTGACATATCTTTGATCAGATGCAAGGCCTGCTGGTGCAAGTAGGAGACAAGATCTCACTGTCTTTCATGTTTAAACTCATTTGAGGTGAAGTCCTGCCTTGGGATAGGTATGCTATATTATGTTATGTATGTGTGTTATAGTCTTCTGGCCACATCTGCTGCTAAAGGGCTGGTACTGTCATGGTTGCCTGATGTTTTGGGGATGGTTCAAGGACCATGCTTGTACACCTTGGCCTTTAAAGGGCAAAACCTGTCTCACTGTGGTGAGTGCCTTCCTCTGAAAGTGGCTTGAATGGAAAAGAGCATTTCTCTTTCTTGCAGCAGTAGGATCATCCTGTGGCTGCTGGAATGTCCATAAAAGCCACAAAGTGCAGAAATAAATGTAAATGCTCCCCAAGAGAGAATGTTCAGTTCCTTCTCTTGTATGTCCTGACCTTCTTGTCTGTAGGCTTCTCTAGGGGAGAGAAAATGGGACACTCTGAGTTTCATGGTGCCTACATCCTTGGCAAGAAAAAGCAGTTGTTTCAGTCTTTGAAATTGCTCTGGAGAAATACAGCTATCCAAAAAAACTTCCTAATTTTTCTGCTGTCAACAGGGTATGAGAGTGGTACCTTACAATACCATAGGAGAACAATGTCTTTGATAAGACATCTGGAAATCCAGTATTAGATTCTCTGGAAGGAACAATTTCTGATAAGCAGAAAATAAAAGAAACCTTTGGATATTTGTTTCACTCAGCAGTTTAATGTGTGTAGGATGCTTTGAAACAGAGCAACATTTGCACTGACTTAGAGGTTGTGCTCTTCATTCATTTTCTAGTGACTGTACTTCTCCAGGATAAGGGGTCCATGGCTTCCAGCCTCCTTGAGAACCTGCACTTACTCTTTGTGGTAAATGGTTCAGACAAGGGTTGATACATGTCCAAGTGTCATCCCAGCTTGTTTCTGTTCTCAAACACCATGGGAATATGAAAAGGTTTAGGTCCTTAAAGTAATCTATGGGTGTTTTGGGGTTTGCTTTTGGGAGAGCCATTGCTGAATAGCATAAAGGGAACAAATTTGGCTGGAGGTACAGGCCTTAATGCTCTGTGGGAGGCAAATGACCGACCAAATCTTTTAGTATATTACTACAGCTTCAGTCTTTCCCAGATGGCTTTTCTACCTTGAGAAACTTCAGCTTCAGCCAGCTCTTGCAGAGTTAAAAAAGTAATAGGGATAGAAAATGTCATCATTCATTTTTGAAAAAGATAGATTCCAGTTGGGCTTTTTTTTCAATTTTTTTAAAATTTATCATTGTAATGTATCTTATCTATTTATCAGACTAAACATATGTTTTATAATGTTCAGTGTAGGGATGGGGAAACCATGGCCTGTGGAATGAATGTGGCACATAACATTGCTTCACATGAGCTATGGCCTCATTTTTTTCATTTTATTAGGCAACATAGTGTCATGTGTTGAATAAATGGCTGCCAAAGGTTTTTCAAAAGTCCACTTGATCTTCAGTATTTCTTCACGGGGCCTCCTTGTGTTCTCTCTTTTCATGTCCTCTTTCCCCCTTTGTTAAAAGTGAGTAATAAATACAATTGTAAAAAAGCATCGGTAAGTGCTGAAGTGAATGTAGAAGGTGCCTCTAGAAGGTGCGGAGCACTAGGGCTAAAATAGGAGCTCTTGCATAAGAAGAGGATGTAAGCATCAGGCTATGTTTACATGTCTCGAATGGAGGAGGCAAAAGGTGGAATTAGACACACATTGAAACATCCATTAATATGAATTTGAGGAGGGACTAGATAAAGGAACAAGATTCCCTTAGTTAGAAGCATGCTTTCTGCAGATGGACCAGTTCAATTTATCTACCACATTTGACAGCAGTTAAGCACTGCTATATTATTCTGTCTCAACCTTTAAAACTTCTGCTACTGCTCATTAAAGCAGCTTTCCTTCTCATTAAATAATGATCCTCTCTGAAAATGTGGGTGTACAGAACAATTCATTCATTGGTGTGAATAAGCTGTGTTGCAGAGCTGAACATCCAGGCCTACCGTTCTACCTCAGACAAACTTCAGTGTGGAAATTTTGCTCAAGCAAAAGGGTCCAGACCTTGTAATATGACTTAGATTTCTCCCCACAGAAAGTGAACTGAAGTGTGTGTGTAATTCAAAATATAAGATCAATTGATGAAACTTATAAGGGATGAACTAACTACATCTCCACTAGAATATTATAGTGAAAAAGTCTTAAAAAGTGTAGAGTTAAAAGTGTAGAGTTAATACATGCTCTTATGCTCCTAATTACTTTTAAAAGATTTCTTTCACCAAGTATAATGGCTTTTTGAACAAGTACACTAAATGACTGTGAAAAGGTATAGTCTATTTATCTGATGCAACAATATATTACAACTGTATTTGACAGAGCAGTTACTCCTGGGGGAAAAAATAATTTCTGTATCATTGGCCCTTTACTGGCAATTTAGCTGATTTAGATGCAGATGTTGAAGAGAGAGGACCATCCTGCAAAAGGACAAGAAAGTGCAGAGACAGAGGATGTATTATGCCTTTACTTGAGCTGTGTGATAAACATAGGTGAAGGTATCATGGTTCATGTACATGAGTATAGACTTAAACAAGCTACCTAGATACAGGAGAAATAAGGGATACAAGGCAATTATGTTGCTATATCTATTGCTTTATTTAATCCAGTCCAGAGGTAACTATGAGGTATTTACCCCTTCCCTATGGAGCAGCGATTGCCTTAAATTAATCTCACACTTGGTGTTGTGACGACCCAGACACTGGGGAGTAAGTTCACTCTGGTCAGCTACAACGTGACCACCAGCTGCCCTTTTACTGCTGCCAGTTTGTAGTTTAAATATCACAAGCTGTTGCACTAAGATAAACTCTGGAGCCCTAGTCCCAGTGGCCACTGATTAGGAATAAGCCACCATTGCATTCATGGTGATTTACTACAGCTGCAGCTCTGATTCAGAGTCATTTGGGAGGTTGTTTATGTATTTCTGATACTTTTTTTTTTAACCTTACGTCCTCTAAAGGCTGTTCTGCATTGTGATATAAGATTGCCTTTGAGCAGCACTTCAGCAAATGTAATTATAGTCAGTTATTTATCATGTCTATCAAGCTGTTCCATGTAAATATCTTAGTTCTTAAGTGGGATACATGAAGGATATTTTCTTTCCTAGAAGGCCAAACCTCACAATGACTGCCCATTTTTTCAAGGCTAAACTGCTTTTAACTGACTTTTTTTTTTTTTTTTAATTCTGGTACAATGTGTCAATGGAAGCAGAGTGGAATTTTCACAACTAGTCTATGCCTTTAGCCAATGAATCAATAAAGCAATCCAGTATTTATTTCACCTGCAGATAAATGAATGTTTCTCTAAAGGTTTCATAAGAGTAAAGGTTAAATTTTAATCTTATTTATCTAAGAACTAATATTAAAGTGCTTCTACTTTGAGTAGAGTCTTTTCTTAGTAACAGACTTGACAGAAGAGGAGTAATGTTTTCCTTCTTTGCCTGTGATGCATCATGTTTAATATCCCAGTGCTGGGTTCTGTATTATTTTAATCAAATAATGGTTTTACTATTTTACAGGAAAGACTTTCACTGGATAAACATTTAACTTTTTTACTGACTATGCCTGTATTTCTCAGATGGTAACAGACCCCAGGATTTTTCTGTTCTAATGGAATAAAAACCAAAGGAAATTTCTAATTTGGCAGCTGTAGTCCATTGCCTTCAAAACTAGAGAAGAGGCACCACAAAAAAATTCAAGACAGCATAATTTTCATTTTGAAAACTTGCTTTTTTGTTTTTGGACAATCATACTTACACGATGTACCTGGAGTGAACTATTTGCCAGCTTATTTCCATGATCTTTGCTCTTCATTTACAGATTAGAGGAAACATCCAGGGGCCATGGAAGAACCTCATTTATGCTTGGCCTTTCAGCCATTGAACTCCCTGTCCTGTGACAAATTATATGTCCCAGAAATTCTCTTGTTCTACACTGTGATTGTCCTCAATTTGATATATAAAGCAGTGATGTACCATCTCAGTTTGAGGTGCACCATCACTCTGTGTGTGGAGTTCTCCCACACTGTTCAGAAAAATGCTCTGGTTCTCCTCTTATGCAGCAGCAGCACAAGAATATCAATGGATACTCTTGAAAAAGGCCTAATTATACTTATTACTGCTCAAGAAATATCATGCTTTGTGTGTGTTCAAATAGAGTTTGTCAGATGTCGGTGTATTTGGAGGACATTGGTTGTTGGTTGGTTGGTGGTTGGTTGGTTGGTTGGTGGTTGGTTGTTGGTTGGTTGGTTGGTTGGTGGTTGGTTGGTTTGTTGGTGGTTGGTTGGTTGGTGGTTGGTTGTTTGGTTGGTTGTTTGGTTGGTTGGTTGGTGGTTGGTTGGTTGGTTGGTGGTTGGTTGGTTGGTTGGTTGGTTGGTGGTTGGTTGGTTGTTGGTTGGTGGTTGGTTGGTGGTTGGTTGGTGGTTGGTTGGTGGTTGGTTGGTTGGTTGTTGGTTGGTTGGTTGTTGGTTGGTGGTTGGTTGGTTGGTGGTTGGTTGTTTGGTTGGTTGGTGGTTGGTTGGTTGGTTGTTGGTTGGTGGTTGGTTGGTTGTTGGTTGGTTGGTTGTTAGTTGGTTGGTTGGTTGGTTGGTTGGTGGTTGGTTGGTTGGTTGGTTGGTGGTTGGTTGGTGGTTGGTTGGTTGGTTGGTTGGTTGTTGGTTGGTGGTTGGTTGGTTGGTGGTTGGTTGTTTGGTTGGTTGGTTGGTTGGTGGTTGGTTGGTTGGTTGTTGCATTTTGCTAATGAGTGGGTGACTATTTTACTTGTCCTCAAGCACAGAAGATCTACAGGGTGATGTCTCTGAATGTTCCCTGAAGGGTAATTCAAATGAGCCTGCAACTTTTGTCAGCCACCAGACTTCGTCTTCCTGCCTCAGAGCCTGAACCACAGGCTGTGCCCCTCTTTTTGTGTGCTGTAAATCATCACATTGATCAGTGGGACTGAGATGTAGCAAAGGCAAGAGGTCTGCAAAGCTCTTTTTGAACCCCTGTCTCACTACATCAATTTGCAAGGAGGCTTTGGAAGGTGTTGACTTGGGCAAGAGAAAAGTGGGGCTTTTTGTATCTCCTTTAGCATTTTAGGTTTTTCAGGAGCCTTACAAGGGAAGAAATAACCCCCACAGCTAAGTACAGAGCTGTGTGCATCATTAAGCAGGAAAGCTCCATGGTGGTGGGGATGGAAGCAGGATAATACTGAATGCACCTTCCCCTTAGGGTGAGCTGTGGCATGGATGCATCACCTGCCCGCTCTGCTCCTGCTGCTCCCGCTCCAGCCCACACCGCCTGGGAATGCCCCAAAACATCAAACTCAGCCTTGCCGTCATGCTCTCCCCAGGGAGGGGGCAGGACCGGGACACTCCAGGTATTTTAGCCCCTTCCCCAAAGGGAGGTGCCCGGGGCAGCCCCGGGCCGCCCCTCGCAGGTGTGTGCGGCACGGCCACCGCTCGCATTGTGCCTGCCCCACTGACAGAGCTTTGTCCGCTGCTCGGCGGCGCTCGCAGGCATCCCCCACCAATTTCCATGCCTGCCTCCTTGGCGAGAAGCCAGCGTTTTGTTTACCTCATAAAAGAAGATTCATTAATGTGTTTTTCCTGTTCAAATTTATTTGTGTGTCGTTTACCCTGCATAGACAATTTTGCTTTTCTAGTACTGTTTATATTTTCTGTTGGCTGGGGAATATGGGAGGTTTGTTTTTATCATTAATATATTGGTGAGCTAAGTAATTGTTTGCAAAATGAACCATTTGTGGTTAAAAGGGGTTTTCTGGTTTGTTTTTTATTTTTTTTTAATTAAATTTTTTAGGTTTCTGAACCGAGTTTGGCTAGCAGTCATTTTTATGCAGCCCCACTGAAGTCAGTACAATTCCTTAGTTAGAACTGAGCATCATACTCAGCCTGCTGTAGTTTTCTCTCAAGCCTTGTAGAAAGGATGTATTTATGTGAATATCCAGGGTTGCAGAACCAGTGGCCCTGCAAAAGGACTAGATGCAATCTGAATGTTAGCAAATGAAGCCCCTTGGTTCTAAACTGCCAGGATAAGATAACCTGACAAATTTAAAGAAGCAATGCTCAAGATATTGATCTGCATTAATATTACACTACTGCCAAAAGAGGTGATGCTATTTTAGCAGGGAAATCAGATTCAGGGTTTTTGATAATGTAGACAAGCACATCAAACAAAGTGGTGAGAAAGCAGTAATTTCACAACTTTCACTGCACAGTGTGTATTCTACAGAGTGTGTAGCTTTTTTTTCTTTTGCATTTTTAAATGATAAGACAACAATGAAATTAGCAGAGTCCCTTCCCTTCTTGTTACATGCATCAAATGATTTTTCAAGGTTTCTGTGGTCACTTTGTGTATTCTTTATGGGCTGTGAAATGAGAAGATGCTAAAGAGTGACTCTGCTCACAGTGCACTCTGCTCCCTTCACTCTGCTTTTAGGGGAGGGAGTGGTGCCTGGGGCAGTGAGACAGGTAGGGAGCAGTAACCTGAGGCTGCCTGGGCCCTGAGAGCCCACCAGATAGAGGGGAATCAGGGAGGCCACATGTCCAACATATTGCAGGGGTTTACAATGGTCCTCATGTGATTATTTAAGCATTATTTAAGGAGTTCATACAAAGCAAGAATCGTAGCACGAGCTTTTCCATTCCTCTCTCCTGGAGCTTAATTAAGTTTGTCCTACAAACTGTCATTTTGGGATGAAATTATCTTAATCATTTAATCAAATGAATTCAAGGTCAGATTGAGAGAAGGAACTAATGAACACATTCTGAAAGAAAGGTACTTTCTGTTCAGTGCCACTCTGCCAGGGAATAGCTGAGATCAATTTCCTCTTCCTATAAAGACATAGCACTGAGGCTTAAAAGATTTATGTTAAAAAAAAATAAATCTCCTCCTTTCAGGATGGAAAAAATGTGATTGATTGGCTCCCTCGAAGAAAGGAAGCCTTTGTCTAATTAACACCCCCATTTGCTTTTTTTTTAAGGTAAAGCATTAAGTGATGATGTGTAATGATCTTTTGTTCCATATTCTGTTTCCAATTCTGCTAGACCAGTGAGTCAGGGTCAGCAATGCAACATTTTCCACTGGCCTCAGGACCACAGCGAGGAGGATTTTGAAAGCCAGCTTCCACATTCACTCCTCAAAAGAGAGACATGTTCCAAAAAACTGTAAGATCTCTGTCATCATGAATACCTATGTTTCAAGTTTAAAAACCTGTTTCCTTGGTAACTAGACTTGTTAGGCTGGTCTGCTCATACCATGCATGCAGAGGCCACCACATACCATAAAAAGCTTATCGAGCCATTTAGCAAAAACATGTAATGCATTAGAATTTTCTACTAATTTTAAAGAATTCCTGAGACAAAAGAGAAAATTTCTCTGCTGCTTGTCTTGTGCTGTATAAAATCTTCTCCTGTGATGCTGGAAGGTATCATGGCAGAGGATGGCAACAGTGACTTTGTGAAAGTCATTCCTCTCTGGACTCGCCTCTCCATCACAATTCCTTCCTGGATTCCTCCCAAGCATGGTCAGCTGTGACACCCATTTATTGTATTTTTTCTGTCTGTGAATGCTGCTGTTACAGAAGACATTTTAAACTTGGCTATTGGGGGCATATCTCTGTGCTGTCGTCACAGAGCTGTGTGATGGGCATTAACTTGGATATCCCTGACTGGCAATTTGACTCCCCACACCCAGACAATGTACATTCATAGCATCTTGGTAGCCTGCCATTTAGCCCATCTGTTGGATTGACTCTTTGCCCATTTAAAAGTCAGTCAGACAGGGGTGTAGGTGCCAAGAAATGTGAATTGAGAAGAGGAGTCTGCATAACGCTGCTGGCAGAGCATCTTCAGTAAGAGCCTCCTCCTTTGTGGCAGCCATCACTGCCAGATGCCTCCCTACAGTGGGTTACAACTGCTGACATTTACGTACCCAGAAAAGGATGCAGGAGCAGAGAAAAGGAGGGAAGAGTTTCCAGGCTAGCCTTGGCAACTTTCAAGGCAAGCTGTGCTCTTGCAGGTACTCGGTTCACAGCACAAGTAAGAGACGCGTGGAGATTGCAGGGTATTAAAAAGTTACTCAGTAGGAAGGGGAGCACATTGTTGTGTGCTAAGGTGAACCTGAGGTAGCCCATTACACTTAAGGACAGAGCCAATGACCCAGCAGAGGTAGCTGCAGGAGCCCAGTAAAGGTATTTCTCCTCCTGTTCTGTGTAGGAGATCTGTATGAGAGTGTTAGCCCTGCCTGGGGCGTGTTTCTGAATGTGGAGCAGATCCAACCATGCCTTAAGGTCATCTCCCTCTTAGCCAAAATTGGGTTGTGTAGGGAATTAACTCATCTGTGTCTAAAATTCATAATCCAAATCTGGAGTGTTGGGCACACACATGTTTGCAATAATGTCCATAAATGCATGTTTCACTTCAAGACTGGCTCACCAGAATTACTTTATCTGTGACACTAACTTGTATATCTGTCTTCTTTGCCTGGACAGCCCTTCATTTCAGCTGAATAGCTGTTATTGCTGCTGCCCTTTATACCAGAAGCACAGTAGCTACTTTCCATCATCATTATTATACTTGAATATAGCAGAGAAATATCTCCAGTCTGTCAGTGGCTATGGTTCAGCAGTGCATTGCAACCTAACTAGTATTTAATGGATAGTTTTATTTTCTGATCAAAATTGAAACATAAATAGATGTGTGAGGTCAGTCTGAACTTCCGATTGTTTTAGATAATTCTTTTTATTGATGAAAATAATCATCCCAAGCCAGGTGAACAGTCTGATTTCAATTACTTTATTATGTTTCCAGACTTTTTTCAGCTTGTTGTTTGAGTTTTTTGCTTCTTTTTGTGTCAAACAAAGATGTGGCTTTCCCAGTTACCTTCATGAAATACAGTATGGCACAAGGAGCCCATAGTTAGTGCAGAGATGGTGTCTGTCTTCTCATGAACCTGAGGAAGAAGTTCGTGGAGGGCACTGAAACAAAGAATTGCCCAGTTTTTTTATTTGAAAAAAAATATTAGAGGGAGCTTTCAGGCACCAGAAAAGACTATTTTTGTGATCATCCAACTCCTTTTCCATCTTTTGTTATTTTCTGTTCTTGATATCTTTTGCCCAATGTCTAATCACAAGCAGAGAACGCCAATTCCTGCAAGCCTGAGCTAAAGTGCTGATGAAGCAGCACACCAAAAGTGATGTCTGATGCTCTGCTCCACTTTCCTTGATGTCAGCAAGTAACACTGAGGAATCTGGTGTTCAGCATGTAGTCTCTGAGCCAAGAATTAGGGACCACTGCCTGAGGGGACAAGAAGCAGATTTAGTATGCCTACTTGTCAGTTAATAGTCAGCCTTATGTTGTACAGCAACGACTCTACTTGCTCATTACAAGGAAGATAACAACCAGTTAGAATACAGGAAAAATTCCAAGCAAGAGTAACAATTCTCCTCCATACCCTATTTACATCACTGTTAGGCAGCTTGCTGCAATTCTAAACACACATGGTATCAAGTAGTACCAAAATTATTAGGTGCTGATGCATGTGTAGCTTTTGCAACACCAGTCAGCTGTTCTGTGGTGTGCTAGCCATGTGACCCACCTTCCGTGCCTCTTTCCCCATGCTTTTCCCCTCTGATCTTACACTCTTGATCTGTAAGATGTAGCCTGCACAGTCCTCTGCCTGCAGGGTGTAGATACGTGATGGGGAAGTGAGGGCTCTTGCTTGTCCCCAGCCGTGTCACTGATCCATATTCCAGGAGGGTGCTGTGGGGGGATGAGTTTGGAAAAGGACCAGGGCTTTGGGGATACAGGGACTGGTGTGGATAAGGTAAGCCATGTTTCCAGAAAAGGGAGAAAAGCAGAAAGCCAGGTTTGAAGGGAGGAGTTCAGTAAGCCATGGGATGAGAGAAAAAAAGAGAAAAGAGGAGGAGACAGGAAGAAGAGAAGGTGCTGGAGGTGCAGGTGTCATGGTGCTGCTTTCCTTGTGTCTATTCCAGAGTGCTCTGCTGGGAAAGTCCCATTATCTGGAAAACAGAGATGTTAAATATTTAGTGCAAGGCTCTGCACCTGAGTTTGGGCAATCACAGACTGGGAGAAGTCATTGAAAACAGCCTTGTGAAAGAAGAACTTGGGAGTTCACCTAGAGGAAAAGCTGGCAATGAACCAAAAATGTGCTCAGAACCCAGAAAGCCAATTGTGTCCTGGGCTCAAAGCAGCATGGCCAGTGGGTTGAGCAAGGTGATTCAAATGGCAATGAGTAAATCAAGCAGTCCAATCCAAGTAGTTTCTTGTCAATAGATCAATCCATCCTGGGGAAAGAAAAAAGCACATAAGAATAATCTGCATCATATACAAAAAATTTAATATTTGGTCTGACTGGTACTAGGAAATATGAAAGTTGTAAGAACTGATAAAAAAGTAAAATACCCTCCTAGTGTTAAAGTGCTACATCCCAATAATAGTTCCAGTCAATGAAAGCAGCCTTTTAAAATAGCATAGCCTAATTCCTCACTCTTCTTCCATGTACTCTACAGGTAGTCTTGCTAGAAGACTGCTGCTTTTTGGTCCCAGAAAAATATTGGGTTTTTTTCCCCTTGTTAAAAATTATTCAGAACTCAGCTGAGAAAAACAGATATTATTTATTTAAACTGTTTGTTAAAACCAGATTAATTCTTTTGGCATTTATTTTTCCCTAGGTCTTTTTCAGCCAGAGATTGCAAGTGTCCTAACCTAGGTCCCTTTCCCATTTTGGAACATGTGTTGTTATCCAGTGTTTGTAAAATGCATCCTTTTGAGTTCTAGTGGATATCTAATGGATATTCAACATTAACAGAGTTAAACCCATTTATAAACCTGTGTAATACATGTATGCTGCATGTTCTATATATTTTCTTTGTGTAAGCTTTATGCCTTCACTTTTATAAATATCCTGTATAAGTAACAGCCTCTTAACACTTTTATGGCACGTTGCTGTGGAGGAGGTACTTCCAAAACAGGTCAGTGAATTTGGAGGCTACAGCAAGAAGGAAGGGAATGACTCTGGTGCCACAGTCATTCCCAGCCAAGTTAAACTAGCAGACAGCACTGCCATGGAATAGGCAGGCCTGCGTTCTCTTTGCCTATTGAGTGGTCTGGATTGGAAGGAACATTAAAGATCATCTTGTTCCAACACCCTGCCATGGGTTTTCCCCTTGAACTTATGCAATTCCTGGTGCCACCTGAGGTTTCATGCAGCTGCACAGCACACTAGGCAGGGAAACCCACCCAGCAGAAAGCTCTGTCAGGCAGAGGAGCTTGGATAGCACAAATGTGGGTCTGGTCCCCACTCTGGTCCACTGCATCAACATGCGCCTTTTGAATGCCAGAAAAAGGGAGAGGGCAATGTTGAATCAGAAAAAAAAATGGGATTGCTTCTTTTGGCCTTAATGTTGGACCAAAGTGTTCATGAAATTAGTCTCTGAGTGGTTAAACCATGAATAAAATTTTATTCTGGCTGAGATTTTTCTCTGGTCAGTGGTAAGCAGCATCCATTCCATGAGGCTCCTGGAATACAGGGAATAAATCTATGTATTTTTTACTGGATTTTTTTGTGTAACTTTGTATATTAATGCTTGACTGCAGCAAGTCCTTTCCAGTCTGAGTTAGGCTTTCCCTTTGCTTGCACTCCAAACTGAGATATAAGGGACTGACACAGTTTTGCACTTTTGGGGAGGCCTTCCTTGTCTCTATGACAGCAGTGCCCTTCAGCAGTCACTGTGGGGTCTTGAGTCCTTCCAGGCATAAGGCCTACACTGTGGTGCTCCTGCATGTGTGTAGTTAGCAGGAGACACCCAGAGAGCAGTAGGAATGACGACTGCCCTTCGGAAAGGCGATCTGGCTGCTGCTCCCTCCCGCAGCCTTCCGATCCAAAAGGCAGATGAGGTTAATGAAACAGTCTGCAGTAAAAGACACTTTTTCAGGTACTTGTGGGGGGTTGTCTGAGACCTTCACCAGTCTCATTTATGTGAGCAAGCCCAGCTTTTGCCCCACACTTGGACTACAGCTGTTTGCACAATGTGTCTGAGTGAGGTAACCATGTATGAAGCAAGGTCCAGCATGACCAGCAGTCCTCAGTGAAAATATGTGCAGTTCAGCACAAAAACTAAAGTCTTCCAAACATTGCACAATCTCTCACTCAGAAATCACAATTTTAAGAAAATCAATCCAGATACCCTAGATTTAGGGAGGGACCATGTGTTTTGTGGGCTGTGTAAGGGATTCAGAAAGCAGCACAGGGGGTCTCCATTGACAAGAGTGCCAAGGGTAGGTGACACACAGCCCCCAACAAAACCAGGCTGAGTGATGGGCAAGAGGTGCAGCTCAGCTGAAGCACAGGCATCTCAGGTGTTTGGAGGAGATATGTTAGAAGGCTAATGATCTTGGGACTCTGCAGATAGCTCTAGGTGGACTGTGTAGCAATGGGAGACTGTTTTTGTCCTCTACCCTTGTTAAATAAGACCAACATATGGATATTTGAGGTTGGAGAAAAACACTTCTATTGATATCTAAAAATAGTGGCATAGTAAGATAAAAATACAAGTTCTTTTATCAAACACATTGGTCAATATTGTGGTTGTGAAATGCTGAGAATATATAAGTATTCTTATATAAGTACCAGTGAAATATCAGGAAATAAAAGTGCTTTCCATCTTTACAGCCTTTCCCACCCCTTTATAAACATCTTTTTATTTGTTTTCATTTACAGGGTAATGCATTTCTTCCTTCCTTCCTGCTTCACCTCTGCTCCCCCAACCTTTTGTTTTACTATATTTGTGTTGGGAAACATCTCCTTTATTGTCAGTATCGCTTTCATTTGTAGTTCTACTTTGTTTTGCAAAATAATCCAGGAATTCTTGATCCAAAGGCATTTGTTTGAAAGCATTTCAGTAAAGTCTGTAAGGAGAAAATCATCTATTCTTCTGCTGTTCATTTTCTCTATAATTTTTTCTTCTCTCCTTGCTTTTGACAATGGCCACTAATTCGTCCACTTTGAACCCAGGGAAAAACACACTTTTACATTTTTTGAAAAAGCCAGTGTTATTTTCTGTCCTTTGCAAGATGCCACATGTGCAATTTCCTTCCTGCCTGGAGGTCTGAAATCACCACAACAATGCCTTCTGCATCAAGGGCTCAGGGGCTCCTCTGCAGCCAAACACTTGAGCAAATCCTTAAAGTTAAGCCTCTGCATAGGCTCATTGAAGGGGGTGAAGAAGCATGAATGTACCTTGAAATGCACTGAGTTCTTGTATAAACATTTGGATGATTTGCATTCAAAAGTGAACTGATGATATTTTTACACCAGAAGTTGCTTTTCACTTGAAATGTCATTTCCATTGACAGCAAAATCATTTGACTTTTCACAAGAATGAAAACAACAAACTCCTCAAAGCCAAGACTCCAACAGGAATAATTATTGTTTTTTTGAATTCTCACATAACATGAAAAATTACAGAAATTTTAGCTGGTCTCTTTTTTTTTACTCAGAGGGAAAAAATCGAAGATCATTGACCCTAGGTCTGAATTTAAGAAATGACATGAAAATAAAGATAAAAAAATATGTGGAGTTTTGTTTGTTTGTTTCTCCTGCTTTGTGGTATATAAACCAACCTGAATGTTTTGAAGATTAGATATGGTCCTGAGTCAGAGTCCACTTCCCCATGTTCAGCATGATTGAATTTGACATTCAGGTTTGTTCAGACTGTTCTCTTCTTTGGAAAGGGAATTTGCAATCCCTGCTCTCTGGGGCTGTAAATGACTGTGTAAGGTGTAAAGTGCTGGAAAGCCCACCTGAAATACCTATTCCTTTTTACTTGGCACAGTCAGATATGTGTCAGGGATTGCTGTACATCCCTAGAGGTGCTTCCAACATCACCATGCAGATTAGGGTATCTTGAAATCTGATAAAATGTCCAAGGAGTGGACCTGCCTAATAAAGAACTGTAATTACTTGCATCAGACAAATGCACTTGAAAATAGATGAATAACCTGGTTCTGATGCAGGGGATGAATCAGGAATTCTTCACACAAAGAGTCTGAAAGATCAGGCCCCATGTCATTTGGATTAAGATGTTGCTATGTTGTTATCTGGGATGAAGTGTGGGATTTATATAAACATCATCTTCCCCTTGCTAGGATCAGCCAAAACAACCTGCATAAGTGGTTTCCATGTTAAAGAGGACTATGTTTACATCTTGAGCAGTTGTTGCTGTGGTTTGGTCCTGTACAAACCCAAAAGAAGCCCCTGTTTAATGTCACATATGTTACTGCGTTTCCATTCTTCTTGCATATACTGCTGGTTTTGCTCATCTGTCAGCATAAGGCCCAGGCAATTTGGCCAGGAAAGGAATAATCCTGCCTAGTGGGACCACCAGGTTTTGGGAAGTGCTGTTGTGCTTCCTCTGCCACCTTCCAGGGTTGAGAAAAGAAGGGAGACAGAAGGGGAAGTGATTTGTTTTCCTTCTGTCTTTGTGTATGTGAGCTGTGTAGAGACATCCTCTATTGACATCCAACTTAGCCATTGCAGCTCATTTTCTGCTTTTTTGGTGACACAGGGGAAGGGGTGATATGGAGCAGCCTCAAATAGCAGGGCTCTGGGTTGAAAATCACTCTTTTGCTATTAAATGCTGAGTGGTTGTCACAGCTTCATTAGGCATCTCCAATGGGATGACTTGGAGAGTGCCATTGAGATCAGGGATTAGGGACTCATAATCAGTAACTTCAGACCAGTTTCTGATGACCCTAATCAACTACACCAAGTTTCCTGAGAGAACATCAGGGTCCTTATTTCACTTACTGTTTGTTTTCCTTCCATATACAAATCCCTTGCTGAGTAACTCTGAAAGCTTTAGTACTTTAAACAAATACAAACATAAGGAAGAACACAGCTCTTTATAGCTTACTCATTTTGCATTCATACGGCCCTCAAAAGAATTTTTTTGCTTTAAAATTTTGAACCTGCATGTTAATGCACTTTATCTTGCCTAGCTAGTTCAAACCAGGTCTGATGAAAGCCACCTTTGAGTTGATTTTCGTTTGCATTAAATGCCTATTTGAACTTTGGTGTGGGTGGCTGACCTTTAGAATCAAAAGCTATACTGGTGCAATGCAGCTAGAAGCACTAAAACAAGTGTCCTGACAGTTAAATAAAAAGTGATTGGCTGGGGTGAGGTACACTGGTCATGTTAATGCTGCCAGGACAGCTCGGTGCCCACGTGATGTTTTGTTGTTATTTTTCTTTTTCCCCTATAAATCTCAGTTACATAAATTTGCTAGGGGGATTTACATCTATGACTCTGGCTTCAGAGGCACCTTGCATGAAATTTAAAGCAACTCTAGGTCCTTTTCTCTGGAATGCAGGATCAGGAGAGTGCTTACACATTAAAAATAAAAAACTAAATCAAACAGCAGTATTTTATTCTTTAAAGTAAACAGAGCAAAGGCTATCAGTGTCAGACACAGCAGCAGTCAGGTGTGTGCTGACAAAAGAGACTGAAGAAATTTTTCCTAACAGAGAAATTATTGGTGTTTATTTACTTTTTCCAGGGAGAAAAAGATATTTTTTAAAGGATGCAGGATACTGCTACTTATAATAATAAATCAGAAGGCAAACTTGTTTACACCAAAACCGTTGAAGGTCTCCAGCTTTTAGGCCCTTTTTGGAAAACTACTGATCACTCTAAGTTCAAAGAGGTCAGTAGAAAATCAGGTAATGCTCACAGAATCCATCCCAGTGGCAGTGCTTTGGGGAATGACTCCCTGATTTATCATTAATACGCTGTAGGCGAGGAACTCTGGACTCATGCACAATTTTGCCAATAGGTAAATATTTTTTGCATAGTCATGTTAAAGCAATTTCCTGGCAATGCAGCTGTTTACCTTGCTTCTTCATGAAAGCAGAACTCAGGTTTGTTTCTTAGGCTGCCTGGATTCTGTCATCTATTTTGGATTTCCTAATACCAGGCTAAATTTACTGTGTGCTTGATTTGCAAATTAGTAAATTTAGTTTGCTCCATCAAGCATTAACTCCAATGCAATGGAGTACAAAAATTGAGCATGCCATTGAAAACCAGTCTCAGAAAACCAAAAAATCAGAAAGAGCTGTATTTTCAAGTATGTAACAGTCAGAGATTTTAGTTACTTATCAATGATAACATTTTGTCACTGGAGTTGCTGATTTCAGGGTTCTCAGTCCTTTTTCCCTTGTAAGTCTGTTACTCTTGAAAAGAAACTGGTCTATCCTTATTTTGACTCATGTAGGTATTGCAAAGAAGACAAAACCTGCCTCAAAAGCAGCACTGCAGTGACTTTTGGCAATGACACCCTGCTATCCTTTCTTGCTTTGGAGCCAGGTGCAGCAAGTGCTGCTGGGTTAAATAAAGTTTAGGAGGAGTTGAAGGAAGCGCACGGTGTGTGTTGGAGGTTCTGGAAGGAAGAGGAGTCCCTGAAAGTCCCTCTCAGACAGTTTTAAAAATTATATCAGACAATGGACATGTTTACAGCTTCATTGTATTTCCTACTCTGAAGCCCAGTCTGGCAAGCTTGGGGTGCAGCCCCTTGCCCCCACCTGTTGAAGTTCCAATAGAACAGCCCCACATCTGTGACAATAACATCACACAGAGGAATTTTGGTTACTAATGATGATCCATTTCTGTTGTATATACAGGAAACCTGCAAGAGAATAACTACTGTTGGTTGCAATGGGTATCTTATTAGTGCTACTTTTTCTTTTTTTTTTTTTAAAGAATAATAGCTAATTTTCCCGACACAGCTGAGCCAAATTGATAACTGCTACCCTTGAAGGAACAAATTCCATTCTTGTCCTTCTCCACTTTTTGTTTCTGATTCTTCAACACATCTCATTTCTTTTCCCACTCACAAGGATAATTCCCTTTCCTTCTTCTTTAAGCTATCTCCATCATTTGGGGAAGAAAACCCCAAACCCACCACCCCAAATTTCTGTTTCCACTGAATATTCATATCATTTTGAAGAATGGAATTCACCAAACTTCTTGGTTGTCCCTCTGTGCTGCCAGACAACCAGCACAGCTGGCACAAGGTGAGTGACAGACAGATGTGTCCAATGCACATGACAAAGGTGTGTAGGCTTCCTCTTTTTCTGTAACAAAACAGATATTTGGCTCATCCTGCAGAACAAAGCCATACTCCAAAAACTTCATTCCAGTGACATGCTCCAGTAATATTTTTACTGCTATCAAAATCATCTTAGGAGGTTCTGATTTTCTAATTCCTCTGCCTGATCCCACTGCACAATGTTTCTCCTGCACATTTCTTAGCTGTGCTGATACAACTATTTGTATAGATGTGTTGCGAGCTGGATCATTGAATTATCAAAATCCCTTTCAGAAGGTTGTTTTTTGGTTTTTTTTTAAAAAAAAGAAACTTCATCTCTGATCCTTCTGGTGACTGTGGTCAGAGTGCAGCCCAAAGAGCCCAAGGCAGCCCTGCAGCCCTTTCAGTCAGCAGAGCTGGGAGGGCACTGAGCTGCAGCAGTGAGCCAGGTGGATTTGCAAAGAAGGGAACCAAATGTCCAGGAACAGGGAAGCAAGAAACTATTTTACAATGCTTTGTCAATAGAGAAAGCAAATGTCTAAGTTATGTGGATTTAGGTTTTGTTTCCAGTAAAGGCTGCAGGGAACATGACCAGGTAATGTTCAGCAGCAGATGAAGCAGAACTTCTAACCACTGATGTAAGTATAAATTTTTACAGTGAAAAGAAAAGGCTAAGGACATCAAGGTGACAGCTGTGTTTTCAGCTTTGATCATACAAATTGAGACCTGGTGCCAGCTGGGAATAGTTCAGCCTTTCCTGGGATCCAGCTTTAACAAAGAAGCAATTTTGTAGGCCTTTTTTGTTACACCTGACTGACCCATACTTAAAAATATATATAATAAAGAACATTTTCTAGGTTTGAAATGAAAGTAATGCTCATCATCACCGTGGCTGTGGTTGCTTGGCAGAGGAGAATGTGAAGTAGAATGTAATATTCTGCAAAGTCCAGGTAAAGGAAACCTACTATTTCCTAATAGATCTTTGTCTAGTGTTAGACAAACCTTAATAAACAATATGTAATGAGCACCTCATTCTGTAATTTATAGGCTTGTATAAAATACCATTGTCATCTTTTGTGTTTATATGGGATACAGATTTTTGGTTTTAAAGTCTATATACACTGAGAGCTGAGTTCTTTGAATACCAGGTATGAGGGAACATTGTCTCCCCAGGGTGTCAATGACTTGCTTATATTAAGTACGTAGTCCCTAACAAGTTTCTGTTTATGGGGAGAGGACTTCACCTGAAAGGGACCTTATTAACTCCCCAAGTTAAATGGGGGGAGCAAATAACTCTCCTGTGTCACAATTATCAGTCTGATTAAATTATAGATCACAGGTGTCTGTGATAGGGTAAAGATCAGTGGATCTAAAGTACATACACATATAAGCATTACTCCCTTTTTTATTTCTTGAAATTTAAACCAAGTCGTAAGTGGGCCTCTATCCATACCTTTCTGCATCTATTTCTGTACCTATTTTTTAAATCTGTCTTGGGATTAAGTTGATTCAAGGGTAACCAAAGAATTTTTTCTTATGGATGTGATGATCTTTAAATCCTGGATTATTTGTTTCTTTTCTGTGAACATATTTTGAAGAACTGAAAAGTTGGTGTTCCTTCCCTAATTTATAAAATGATTTGAAATCTAGAACACCACCGTAAATAAAATCTCTTTCAATAAGTAGTGTTAACCAGCATTTCAAAGTCTTTCATTGATACAAGAGAGTGCTCTTGCTGAATCTTTAGATGTAACTGGAAAAAAAGATATTTCAAAGAACTGGATCATAGATGAACCATATTCTCGTAGTGGGAAAATAAATAATTAAAAGAAACCCCTCAAGTTCATTAAATAAGCAAATAAAAAGCAATGCAGCACAGGCCAGCTGTTATTGGCATATATGAAATGATATGGAACAGATCAGATCTGTAATTGTGTGAATAAGAAACAAAAAAGAAGGATAGTCATTGTAGAAATAGCTGCAGGTGCAAGACGTTTAGGATGCATTTACCTAACTTAACCTCAGTTCAGCCTCAGAGTTTCAAGGTTTTAGGGCCTGTGCAGATGGGATTCTAATCAGGAATGCAGGTTCAGTGCCAGAGGGGATAGAAGTCTCCTTTGTTTACTATCAGAGCTGCTTTCTGACCTTCAGCCATTGAAAGCTCTCATTCAGCTTTAAAAATATGAATGTTTTCACTACTGATGCTTTCCAGGCTTCTCATTTCTTGTTACCATGACTAAAACTAAGCTAGGCACACACTGTTTACAATTGCTGCTCATGCTTTGCTAAGCTGGTTCCAATGTTGTTATCTCAGACTCTTTCTAAGGCTCTGATTCTGTGATTCCATCTTACACTATTCAATATACTAAGGGCTATTACAAGCATCAAGATTAAATTTTTGATCTGAACCTCAGCAAAATCGTTTTGGAAAGCTTCTGTGGAGTTTAGAATTCCATTTTTTTCTGTTTGAACAGGTCTGTCTAGCTCCTTCTTGTAGAAAACAAGAGCTTCCAAGGAGTCATAATAAGTTTTGTGTTTTTTATGAATGATAGAACCACAGAAGTGGTATTATATGGGCTCAAATAGATGAAAGATGCATACTCTAATGCCTTAGAGTCAGTGTTATGTAGGTAAAATTTAGAAAAAAACAGTATCTTTGTGGCTATTTTATCTGTCTTAAATGTTTTTGGAAGAATTTCTTTGTCTGTTTCCAAAGATGTGCACGGTCTGCCACTTTGAACTGTTGTAGGCATTCTGGAGCTCTCAAGACTTATTTTTCAAGCCTCAAAAAACGTGCAAGTCATCACCAAAAGCTAAGTAAAGCATAAAGTATGTGCTATCAAAACTTCAAAGCAAGGAGGAAGCAAAATGCAGGTGCAACTGTGGCATTCACAGGAAGCTCATTTTCCTAATGCTTCTGTTTTGACAAGGAGAGGGCATAAAACACTAAGGCTGTAGCCACTGACAGAGAGGTCTGTTTCTGCCACAGAGCTACTAGCCAGCCCTGTGCAGAAATGCAATAGAAATGTAGTAGAATCAACATTTTTGTGTAAGGTAAACCATGTGAATACACTAGTATTTTGTTACTTTGTGTGATGTCTAATTTACTACGGGATTGTAGCAAGGTGTGTAACTGGAGGTAATTTTGCAGAAGAGGCAGTGCTAGAATGCTGTTGGTGGCTGGGGGATCTGTTTTGCTGTTGACTGGTCAAAACAGGTTCTACTACAGCTTTATGGTTTGTTCTAGCTGACATCTTCATGTTTTTACAAATATTCCATGTTAGACACTTTGTTAAGGTGAAAGCTTTTGAGTTTGTCGATATAAATCCCCAGATGAGATAGGGATAAGAAGATTTAGCAAATAGAGACAAGACTGAACATTCAGGAAATTAGACCAGATGTAGATGGGAGAGTAGGAATGCAGAAAAATTGCAGTCCATTTAGCTATGTTCTTGAAGAAGTTTTTCAGGAGAGAGTTAGCAGGAAATGACAATATTATTAATTCATTTTTTAACTAGTCAAAAAAAATGGAATTTGAAATTGCGTTCTGTGTGATTTTAAACTAATTTCTATAAAATCCTTCTGTCTTAATGTAAAGGATGTAAACAATGAATGAAATGGAACCATCATATTTCTTTAAATAAAAAACATGATTTCTCAGTTTACATACTATTAGGTTTTTTCCCTCCCAAGGTCTAAAGAGCATGTTTGAAACAGTTTTCTATCTGTTACTAGTACTTTGTCCTTTTTTCCTTTCCCATAACTCACAATTGACCCTGAATCAGGTTCCAAGAACAATTCGTACTGTTGGATGAAATCAATAGGAAAGTTTTATGGCTTGTTTTCCTTTCTGCTTTATTTCCTTGTTCCTTACTGTGCTGCTGTCACGTGATTTTTATTTTCATTTAATTTTTAATTGGGAGTCTAGTAAACAACTTATAAATTGTCTTGTTGGTTCCTTTTCTACTTAGTCAAAGGAAAATTCAAAATATTGCTTCATAGGAAAATTTCTTAGTGGAGGTAACAAAAAGGACTTCTTTCATTACTCCTTGGCAGGAGGAGGATGGTTGGAAGAAATGAGTGCAGGGGATTTTCTTCCTTTGAAGCTTTGTTCCACTCTCTGCATCCATAAACAATACTCTGGTATGGAAGACAGGGTTTACTGCTGGTTTATGTACATCTTCCCACATGTACAGAACATTTCCTCTCCAATAGGGCAAGAAGATACATTTCAGATATGCCTGAACTGAAACTAAGTTCTAATTCTGACAATCACTGTGAATAGTCATCACTTCTGGGTGCTCATCATCTTACAAACTGGGCTTAAAGACAATTATAATGAGATAAGGGAAAATCTTGGCCTTTAAACATCTTAGGGAGTTTTGCTGCTGACTTGACTGAAGTCAAAATTTCACCCTGAATCTATTTAGCTTGTTGAATGTCTTACATTCCACTGTCAAGTAGATTTCCTGTCTTTCTCTGGTGGCTAATGTCCCAAAGACTTGTAGATCCCTTCAGAAAAAGAAACTGGAATTTAAATTGTTATGAGTTTGCCTTGCAGTCTTTTCATTCAGATTCATGACTCTGCACTCATGCATTGAAATGCAAGAGATGAATCTGATTTTAAATGACAGGTGAACACCTTCAGATCAGGCATATGGTACATCTCTATCTCTGCAGCAATTCTGCAAATGGATCCTTCCTACATAATTAACAGATTTCAATTCAGTGACACAGTGATAATAATTCATTCTAGAGTTCAGATACATACTTGATTGACTTTAATTTAAATACTTTAAGATAATAATAAGAATAAATTTAATAATTCAGGCATTGTAAGAGCTTAAAGGCAAGTGTCAGTTTGTTCCACACCTCCTAGTAGATTAGTTTTCTAATATATCTCCTTTACAATGAAATTGCAGTGGCGAGGCTGTAATTTGGGTTATCTGCCAAATGTTCTTATGCCTATTTACATTTTAATCTTCAACTGGAAGTGACACATACTAGGTATTTCCAAAATACACACCAGATTTATATAGCACACAGAGAGAATGAGATACTTTTAATTTAAGATGGAGACTCCTGCTGATCACAAGTTTTTCTGTCATTTGATCACAAGCTTCTTTTAATAGGTATTTATTAGGTAGAGTCTGAAAATACCAAATCTCCTGCCACAAGGCTGTTATCCAACTCCCTGACTAATAAAAAGAAAACACACAAATATTATTTTTTTTTCTCAAGAGTCAAAGAGAGACATGTGGACAGGGGTCAGATTGCGTCCCAGAAGACTTTGGTGCTTAGTCAAATGATCTCCAGTCTTTGAGAAGGTGTCACTCATCACCACATTGGTGGCCCCTCTAGACATATGGGACAACAACATTTCAAGCATCTGATTAAGCTGTTACCAACAAATATGGATGTTCCTAGCTCTTGTCTTCAGTGCACAATGTATCACTATATTGAACATCAAAATGTAATGTTCTTAATTGATTTTTTTGCTAAATCTGCAATTTTATGCACCACATTTCCTGCAATATAACTGGCAAGGGGCAACTCTTCTGCTTTTGTATAACTCGCAGGTTTTGTCATCTTGTGTCCTGCCTTTCATGTAACTGGAAATAAGGGGGTGCTTCTGGTGTGCCCGCTTCTGGTGGCAGCAATGTGGAGGCTGGCTCCGTGCCACCAAGTGCTGCTGGGCATGGTGCTGATACTGACCACAGCCAGGATTCCCAGAGCCACCTCTGCCCTGGAATGCCGGGATACGCCTCCATGAAATGGAACAGCAAGCTGCTCTGTTGCCATGGCTCTGCCTTATCCCTTACCCTCCCTTTCCCATGTACCCACTCCTCCTTACTCCTCCCAGAGCACCTTTTGCAAGTCTGTGTTGTTCTCTTTTTATGTGGTGGGCACCCTTTGATAGGTTGGAGGACTCATGAGCAAGTGCCCTTCGGGAAGTCTTTATGCTACTGAAAAGAGTAAAGGGAGAATGCACTGCCGAGGTGGAGAATACCTTGGGTATAAAAACACATCATGACAAGAATTTCTGATAAAGGGGTCAAAATCTGGTGCATGGTTTTGGTTTTTTTTAGACTTCATGCATTTAGTCAATTTTGATTCTGAATAGTCAAAACCTTAAAGAGAAAAGAAGTCCTATTAATTATTCACATTCATAAGAGGAAATTATGGGATTTTTACATATGATCCTTTTATATGATTCTAGGTCTGGAATCTTAGTGAGGACTGTTGTCCTCACTTAGTGGGTCTTAGGGTTTCACTTTTCACCTCCTGGTCCTTAATAATGACCCTTAATATTTTGTGAAAGAAGTTTGATCATAAAAACCTTGGTTATAAAAAAATCTACCATTGTGAAAAGCTAGATATTTTCTTCAGAATGATGAATAAATAGTCTGCTCCTGATTTTACTGATGCTGGAGTAAATGTGGAGAAACTTTAATGGGGCCACAGAATTACATTTATGTTCATTCAAATTGAGGGAGAGATCAGAATCAATAATATTATACTTTTCTATTTTAGAAAAGATTGCCAATATTATCAATATTTTTTGCAGTGATATTTCTTAAGGAACTGTGCCTTGATCTCCTATCTTTAGTGATTAGTCCAATGAGCTCAATTAAATCAAAGAAAGCTTTTTAGCATTATTAGCATTATTTACTAAAAATAGATCTGATTCTTACAGCCTCAGACAGATTAAACTATACTTCAGGTGGTGAAAGGGCAGATTGCTCTGGCATGATCTCATTATTGAGATGTTTCTCTCTGAAACCAAACTTACATTCAGGGGAAAAAAATAGATATTTATTCTATGCTGCTCAGAACCTTAAAATAAACCTCTACTGTCACCTCCCTGTGTTTTCATATTGGGTTTTTTCCTACCTTCCCAACCGCCTACAACACAAAAAGGACTAGCACCAAATAGTCTTCGTTTCCCAAAATTGTTAATAGATGATAGTTTTGTTCTGCCTGCCTTTCTTCTGATTGCATGTCAGCAAATTACCATTCACATATTCACATTCACCATTCACATATTTTTGCACAGTAGAACTTATAGTCAAATCAAGCAATTTTCCTGTATAATTTTATTCTTGATTTAGATTTTTTAAAATCCTTTTCTTAAGCTTTTCTGAAAAACACCAGTGTCTATAATGTTAGAGCTAAAAGCATTATCTTTCTCACTGCAGCAATTAAACTGCTCTGTGATTAGCAGCAGATTATGCAATAGAATAAAAAACATTTACTGTTTTGTCTTTTCTCTGAGGGCTGGGAAAGTAACCTTTTATGCCATCAAGGACAGGAGGGCCTTAGCACCTGTATATAGCACAAATATAGATTTGTGGTTTTAGAGAAAATACAACTGCTGTGAATACAACTTTTTGCACTAACTAATGTGCGTGAAACTTATTACTTAGTGCAAAGCTTTTGGAAATGAAAATCTTTTTAATGGAAAATGGTTTTGATAGCTTCTGTATATAAATATCTATTATTATTGTGCTAGCTCTGCTGTGAAACAAAATAAACAATCAGAAACTAGATGAAGCATAATTAGGAGAAGACAGGTAGAGCACTGTTACATTTATAATATTAGTGAACTAGAACTTAGGCTCCCAGACATTTAAGTGCATAACTCCTACTAGTTTCAGTAGGAATCAGGCACTCAAAGACATTTTTTTAAAATGTGGGATTGTGCAGGTCCTGTAAGGAGTACAAAGGACATGCAAGAGGTGAATATTTAACACAAAATTTTTACTTTGACACATTTCTTTCTTTTTTTTTAGCAGTGTTGGCCTAAGCCTTGGGAGAGGTAAACATCAATCCAGGAACTGCATTTAATTTTTAAAATACATTCTTAAGTAAACTCTGAAGAAGAACTCTAAGATAATCACCTCCAAGCATTAAGCCAGAATTGCCGAGTCCACCACTGAACCATGTCCCCAGGTGCCACATCTATGTGGCTTTCCAATTCCTGGATCTCCTCTTTCCTTTAGATCAAGGGGTGAAAAGGTGGCATCAATGGCATCACTCTGCTAACACCAGAGTGAAACTGTGTTACTGTCACTTCTTACTCCGGCATGCCGGCCTCCTCCTTCTTTCATCTCCCTCCAACCCCTGATCTGTCCCTCTAGCTAAACGTTTGCAGGTTAGGCAGGCAATGAATGAGGTAGCATTTGCTCTCTAACACTCTGTGATCTGATTCCACAAATAGTTTCCCAGGCACAGAGTCCAGCTAAGAGCAGTGAGATCATTCACATAAGCAAATAAAGATTTGTAGGATCAGGCCCTTGATCGTCTCATCTCTTCTCTTGGGACTAATGTCCTTTCCCCGCGCCACCATAACAACACTCCTCAGCATCTCTTTCTTGTATTGTTTTCCTCCCAGTTTGCCCATTCAATCTTTCATTTCATCCCTTAACTGTCTTGAAAGCCCCATCTGTCCTTTTACCAAATCCTCAAAAGCTGGGGTTTTTTAAACAGTGAAAATGAAGGTTAAATTATTTTAAACTGTTGATTTCTCTTATGCATAATTGCTGGAATAGGATCTCTTCTCTGAAGCCTGATGTGTTAGCACATGCTTTCTCCAGAGGCTTTCTACCCTGCGGTGTTCAGCTCCCGTGATTGCTGTGCCACAGAGAAATATTGTTATCACTGAAAAATCACTTCTCTATTTCTGAACATCTGTACACACCAAGAGCATAATTTTTACAGGGAGTTGCATCATGTGATGTCAGAGCTTTAATGAGAAAAATTTCTTATTGGGAAATATGGAGGAAACACCAAAGGGCCTAGGGCTGCTTCATTTGAAGTCAATAGAGATTTGGCCGCTGACTTCAGTGGGAGCAGAACTGGGTCCCAAGATTACAACTACAAGGTCCCTGAGGGGCTGATTTGCACAAGCACTCCTTATTAAAAGAAATAATAAATTCCCCAAAGCATTAGGGAGAAGAGCATATGAATGCTTAAATGCTTCCCCTTGTGCCACCAGTACCTTTATGCTTTGTTGCCCCCACTCAGTCCTTTTTAAGGTGAGCTGGGCAAAGGACAGACTGCCTGCCTAGATAGGACACAGAGGTGTCCAATTCATCCTGAGATCTTTTTAGGGGCAAATAAGAAGAGCTGCTTCCCTGAACAGCCCATCAAACTTTCAGGCTTTGACCCCATTCATGCTCATGGTATTTTCTCCGACATCTCCTCTGTGGTGTCCTTCGCCCTTGTGAATGGAGATGTGATTGGATTCTATGAATGCCAATCCAATGGGGCTAAATGCCATGACCGATAAATAGGAATTCATCAGTTTTAAGCCACAGGCTTTGGAAACCTACCTAAATCCTGTCCTGCCACTTACCCTAGTGTAGTATATTTTATTCTGTTGCATTATTCCTGAGCAGCAGAGTAAGCCTGTATGATGGCATTACTTGTCTCTGGAAAAGTATTGGCTACACGGCTTGTCTTTCAGCATGGTGAAGTAAAAAAATAAAAAGTACAAAATCTGTGAACTAACTGTTCCTGGGCTTACAACCATTATATTCCCAATGGGCATGTTGACAAAGATCTTAATGGTTGTGAACCAGCTATTTCTGTGCTCATGGCTATTAGAAAGGCTCCACTGAGAAGCCAAAGGAGTTTATAATGGTCATGAACCAGCTATTTCTGGGTTCATGGCTATTACAGATCTCAGGGAAATGCTGGTGGAGTTTATCATGTTCATGAGCTGTGTGCTTCTGTCTCACAGTGCCCATAAACTCTGCTGAGAAAGTGAAAGGGTTTGTAATGGTCACACATGAGCTATTTGTAGGCTCAGTACTATTACTAACTCAGATAGGAAGCCAAAAGTTCACAAAGTGGTATTTCTTTCGCCTCTGGCAAACTCCATGTAGAAACTGATAAACCTACTAATGTTTCTCAGAAAACCACACTCCAATTCACAATAACACCTCTCAGAGTACTACAGTGGTGCAAAGTGTCTGCTCTGCTCAGAGCCACTGTGGCAACTTGCCAGGACCCTGAGGGCTGCAACTCTTTTATATATGCATTTACATAAATTTACATGAATTTTGCGTCAATTTGTATTCCGTCAATGTTGCAATGAAACCTATACTGAAGAGAATAAATAACATATAGCTAACTAACACCAGCACTGTTTTTCTTTTTTATTTTACTTATTTCACTCTCATTTTCTTTACATCTTTCTAATACCTGTCCTGTAGCTGAATTGACTTCCAGCCTTGACGAGAATCTATTTTGTAGAGTAAAGAAAAATCCTGTTTCATCTATGTTCAATGGCAGGGAAGCAGAGTTGTGGCTTTGGCAAATTGCTTATGCTGCACACTTAGCAATCTCCCCAACCACCAGTAGCTAATATACATATTAAAGAGGGCAGTGCTAGCATAGTCCCTTGCTGACCTCCACATGTGAAGCCCTCAGAATATTAATGAGATTTTAAACATACACATTAAAAAATCCTGAAAATCAGAAGTAATAGGTCCTTTTTTTTTTGTATGAAAATTACTGCTAAGGCAGAATTTTAGAGATAAAAATAACTCAGTGGACTGAATTGGTTATTTAATAGCAAGAGTCCCCTTTGTGACAGGATCTATTAGTATTTGATGAAATTTGATGCCTTTATGTACCTTTGCTTTCCCTTAAGGATGCATAGAAAAGTCACTATGACTTCATAGTATGATCTGTATGAACCACAACCTCATATTCTGCTTTCTGCAATCCTCATGAAAACCCTAGCTTTGAGATGAGCAGAGTCCCCCACTTGTTGCTTGAGGGCATGACAATATTTTAAAGTGGAGACAGATTTAAATCTTGTGTAGTTTTGCGGAGGTCAGGAATCAACAAATTGCCTTAAAGACCCAAGATCTCCCTGCAACTACCCAGCATGAAATGGCTCATAAGACCTACTTGAGAAGCCTTGCTGGAGTAAGAGAAATCATCATCAGAGGCTACAACTAACCCAGACAGCTTCAGTGCTTGTCAGTGCTGAAAGTGCAGTTTATGTTGGCTGCTTAAAACCTATTTTTAGAGTGCTTTCAGCTCTCTGCTGCTGTATTCCAGCTAGCATGATGCTTGTGCTGGTGGACAGCTACAGCAATGAAAGCATTTTATTTTTTTTACAGAATTGCTCATTTGAATGGCCAGGCATTCACACATGGACCTGTATCACCAGAGTGCTTTTAATATACTGCTCTCACCAGAAGTGGAAGTTTTAAAATTTATACTTTAAATTGTAGAGAAAACATTAGGCATACTGGGCAAGAATTTACTGGGTGGAACCAAAATTTATTTAGTCCAGGACCTTGTTTAGTAGAGTGGAAGTCTGTCAGATCTCTTCTTTTTCAGGGTAAGCCAACCAGAATAGTGACCAGACACAAGGAAAGGAGAGCAATGTGGATACCATATTGTGAGGTTTCCTGTGTTTGGTATCTGACTGCCTGGCAATCTTTGGAATAAGGACTGCCTGGTATCAGGTAGTGCTATCAGCATCCTGATGGATTTTTATTTCATGACTTTATTGAATTACTTTTTTAACCCATTCACAGCTCTCTCCTCCCAATTTTATGTTATAAGGAATAATGAAGAAACATTTGCTTCCTTTCTTTGCAGAGTCTTCAGGGGTGAAACGCAAAGCAAGATATAGCCAGAGAACCTTTAAGCCAGTTGGACATACATGAGTCCATGGGACCAGACAGGGAGCACCCAAGGGCTCTGTAGAGCTCCTTGGTGTCATTGTGAGGTCCCTGTCTGTCAGCTTTGAGACATCATGGCTGCTGGGGGAGGATCCTGGTGACTGGAAAATCTGTCCTTGTAGATGTTCAAAGCTCAGAGGTTTGGACTGGATGATCTGCAGAAATCCCTTCCTACGTCTGGGATTCTGTAACTGTGTGCCTGTACAGAGGTGTGACTAAGGGAGTCTGTCAGCTTTTCAAAACACTCCATAGTTCTCCTCTGATTCATTGCCTGGGGAAAAAATCACAGACAAGGTGAATTGTTTAATTGTAAATTACATGAACACTAGCATTAAATGGAACATCTAAATAAGCTGATATGCAGTGTTAGGTAGAGCTTTGTGCTGATGTATTGTTATGCTTGAACTATACCTTGCTCCTCATGAACACAAAATGATTTGCAGACATTAAATGAGTGTCACAGACATTCTGTGGGGGCAGGAAGTGTCCTGTTTACAGTGACAGCAGGTAAAGACAAGCACCCTGTGGCTGCATGGCCGAGACAGGGCTGCAGAAGTGGGCAGGTTAGGGCGGGTCAGCAGGGAAGTCACAGCATAGAGAGAGCAAAAGGAAAAGGCAGAAGCTTGTCTTAGGTCACTCTGTGCAACCTGCAAGCCATGACAGGGTTTTTTTTACAGTGTGTGCTTGCATCTCTGAAGGATGAATGAGAAGGAGGGGTAACAGACCTCTCCTGCTTCCTTTCCTCCCAACCACCAGCAGAGGCTTGTAGGCTGCCAAGGAACAGAGACAGCACATCTGGGCTGCTGCTGGAGGTGCCTGCTTGTGACTTCTTCATGTGCAATGCCCTCCAGAGCTCCAGCTGAGTCACTTACATGGCCACTGGTCTTGTCTGTAAGAGTCTGCCCTTTTCTCCTAAATCCGGCCCTTCCGGTGAGGAGCTGTCCCCCATTCCACAAGAAGCCCAGGGAAAGAGAACATTGGATTAGTCAGTCAGATTATCAGACATCCACAGTGCAATGTTAAGCATTGTAAGTGTTGATTAAATGTTGCTTTAAGTGCAAAATTCAGCCTAGATAAATCCTTTAACAGAGAGTAACTGCCGAGCCCTGCAGAAATAAGGATTTTCTTTTTGTGTTGTCTGAAGATTACACTGAATTGAATGCTTTGAAAAAAAAAATCATGGATTTGGCTTCCTGTTTGAGATTGCTGTTTAAAACACAGTAGTTCTTCACAGTTCTGCCTCGCAATCCATAAAGAAAATTTCATCCAAACAAGGTAACATATGGAAAAAGAGTTGATTGCTATAAAAAGAGCAAATGTGTGATGCTCCCAGGTAGGTGAGGGTCAGTGGGTACTGGGTAGAAGGTACAGTTTTGACATGTGGGGTCCAGACAGATTCTTCTGTCAGAGCTGAGATATTTTAAGAATGGATCTTTGCTGGTGCTCTCTGGAAATCTTCATCTGGCTCAGTAGCTATGGCCAGAGCAGAACTGCAGCTCCTTGCTGAGTCTGGAGCTCTGGTGAGAGAAACAGGCTCTGCTGCAGCTCAGGCAGTGCCATAGGGAGGCTGACACAGGACAGGTATAAAATTATGTGGTCAGGGTCTCCCACTTTCCAGGCTGATGTGCTGCTTAAGGCTGAAAGTTTTGGCTAGAGCAGGGTGGGGAAGAGAGAGTAAGTCAGGGAAGCACCAGGATTGCTCACTTACTCCAAGCAACATTTGAGGGATTTGATCTAAGTTACCTTTGCTGGATTTCATTTATCCAAGCCATGCTATGGCTTGAAATCAAGGTTTATATCTCGGTAACAGCCAGAAGGAGTTTGGATCTTATATAACTCCTGTAAAACCAAAACCTGTTATATTTCTTTACAGACTGTATACAGAAATGATGAAATCATTGCTGAAGTATGAAAAGCTAAACTAGAAATGTAATGCCCAGGAGAATTGTGACTAGATTCTCCTGTAACCTCAGCTTTTGGTGTGTGGAGTTTGCCACTGTCCAGATGTCTAACACAGGCTAAAACTTGCTGTATGGGAACAGCACTCACTGTAGCTTTCTGTGTGTTATCTGAGACAAACTGGTCCTGTGCAATGCAAAACAGATAAAAGTGTCAGGGGTCTGAGGCTGGACTGAGGCACCATTTCTGTGCTTTCAGTTGGCTGATTTATCACAGTCTCTTGTGGACTGTGACTGACCACAGACTCAGTGGCCATATTTTGATGAGAGGTGGGGGTGCACGCACTAAAAGGCAGAGGATGGGACTTTGGGGGAGGTGGAGAAAAATGATTTTGCATGGATCAGATAGCAGTGATTACTGTAAAACACATCACAACATATACAGAGGTGTCTCTGTCAGTTATAGCAGCCTGTCAGGTCAAGGCCTGCATACAAATGGAGCAGATTACAAAAGTAAGATTAATGTGATTCAAAAAAAAATATTGAGGAAAACATTTATAGTAAAAAACATGAAAATGCAGTAAATAACATTTTTATTCCTGCAAAGACAAGAAAAATATTTTCATCCACTGTCATGCCAATAGATCACTCGACTGTGATGGAAAATAAGAACTAGCTTTCCAGTTTTGTGTATAGCTAGAATTATGCATCTTTTTGTGACAAGGCTTTATGTACTGCAAACACTATATTAGTGTTCTTTTGATTAAAAAATTAACTAAAAACTTCCTTGAAAGTTTGTTATTCTGGTTTTTATGTTCGGTTTTTGTTGTTGTTGTTTATTTGGGGTTTCTTTTTGGTTTGTTTATTTAGTTGGTTGGTTGTTTTTTGGTTGGTTTTTCTTTTCTGTGTCCAAGGATGCCTCAAAGCCATGTAAATACAAGACTGTTACTGGTAGTTCTTGTCCACATGCTACTGATGCAACTGCAGCACCATGTCCTCACACAAAAAGTTGTGCAGACACAACCAGGGGAATAATGAGATTTAGCCCAAACTCATTGTAACTTTAAAGTGAAAAAATATGCTTTGTATGTGCCCAAGTCTATGAGATGAAGTATAAGTTTCAATAAAGACCTGTTGATAGATTGTTTTGCAAAGAAATGTTGCACTTATATGAAGAAAAATCTTGACTAAGCAGAACAAATGGAAAAGGGTTTCTCTCCCATATGCATATTAGAACATGATTTCCTAAATTTCCTGATTTCCCATTTAATTACAGCAAAAGTTATTTTGTCTTTCCCATGTCCCTTGAAAGGTATTTCAGGCAACCACAAGTATTACTGAAGGATTAGAAAATAAGATGACTTGGTATGGCTTTCTGGATTTCAGGATAAATGTTTTACATTCACAAATTATGCAAACTGTGGGTAAGTACTTCAGGAACCAATCCAATATTCTACCTTCAAATTCTATTCACTTAATTTTCTGAAATGGCTGGAATGTTTATTCCAACTTCTACATCAGAAAAAGTTTTTATTGAGGTGTTTAGAGCTAGACCTACTAAAAATGGTGAATGCTGAGCCAAATGTAGACCAAATATTTTCACACAGAAAGAATTTTTATTAATCAGTTAAAGTGAGCTATTGAAATAAATTCATACTCTCCACAATTCACATTTGAAGTAACATGCTGAAACCAAGGGTAACTGTATTGCCTATATGGAGGCAACTGAAATATACACTAAAGAGAAGTGCCTTTTGGAATAACACACTGTTTAGGTGGTGGATTTTCCATTCATATATTTGCTCTTTAGTTGTATTTCCAAAGTGGGAATACATAGGTAAATAATTTTTTTTTTTGGTGTTTTTTTTTTTTTTTGCTTGTTGTTGTTTTTGGCTTTGTTTTACTTTGTTATCCTTTTTTTTATTATTATTATTATTTAATTGCAGAATTACTTCTCCTTTTCTCCTAGGAAAAACTGTAAGTTCTCTCTAACAAGAATTTATGGTGTTTAGTGTTTTACAGGATAGAGCCCTCTTGGCAAAATACAACAATCAGGATAGTTCTCTACAGTTCATTACTGATAGTGCAATGAAGTGCTCTGTTTATTTTAGACCTCACATCACACTTGTCTCTAAAGTATCTCAGCAGCTCAATCTTTGAACTTATCTCTCTGTGAAAAGTAGGATTGCTTCTTCTTATGCATAGACTAGTGCTTGATCCAGGGTAGCTTGTGATGTGTCAAGATATGGAATTTCCATTGCTTCCTTAGGAGACTGTTTTACCCCAGCTGCTCTCCCTGGTAAGTGGTTTTTGCCTGAGATCTGGGCTGGCTGATCTCAAGCTGGTACTCTGAATTGTGTCTTCACTATTAAAAAGCTTTCTGGAAATCTCCTGTATGCAGCCTGAATGCAAAAATTCATTTATTGGGTCGAAAAAGCATCTTAAGCAGCATCTTGTGTTGAATGCCCCAACAACATTACTAGGTCAGGAGAGTATGGAAATTCAATGAGTGGTGACTCACATGCCCCTGAGCTCCCATTCTGTCAGCAGTTTCCATTCTTCTGCTTAGCTGATGTAAACAATGACTCTCTACTGGGTTACCAAAGGAGAATTTGGCACTGCAGTGTTTTTATCTTCCTAGATTTAATATTAATTTTTGTTTGTTTTCTTCCCCTTTTCTTAGATCTTCGGCTGTGGCTGAAACCCAGGAAGCAGCTCCCCATCAGTAACTCCCAGGGAGGGCAGCTGCTGTTTTACTGTCTGAGGCACAGGAGCACAAGAAATGTAAACACTGAGGATTAGGGAATCAGAGATTGCCTCTCACAGCCAAGGCCCAAGAGCAGGATCCCAGTTCTACCCCAAGGGAACACATGAATGAGTAGCATCTCCCATTTGGTGCTAGGAAAGAGCTGTGGGCAGCTGAGGATCAGAGACTTAGGGAGCACTGAGTCCATCCTCCTCCTGCCTCAGGTTGTTCTGGAGCAGCCTCCCTGTCTGCCTTGCCCCTGTGAAAAGTCAGAAGCAGCAAATAATATCTTCTAGACTTCCCTGTGGTTCTGGACATAAATAAAATTTTAAAAATGGCAAGCTTGCTGTGTTGTTCTGCATGTTTGAGCATATTCAAATGAGAGTATTGCAGTCCTGGCAGCACTGCTAAGAAGAGATCAGAGAGGATTACGAAGTATTTTGACATCATAATAGCTAATCAGCTGGGCAGACTCAGACTGACCTGATCACTAGAAAAGGTAATGGGATTGCTCCTCAAATAAATAAATATATGAAGTAACGAAAGAAAGAAGAAGAAAGAAAGAAAGAAAGAAAGAAAGAAAGAAAGAAAGAAAGAAAGAAAGAAAGAAAGAAAGAAAGAAAGAAAGAAAGAAAGAAAGAAAGAAAGAAAGAAAGAAAGAAAGAAAGAAAGAAAGAAAGATAAAAGAAAAAGAAAGTTACTCACATGGTCCATAAAAGCAGACATCAGGCTTTGGGAGTATATGGTAATAAAACTCACCACACTGATTATTTTTTTAGACAATTCACTATTTCCCTGTAAAGTCTGAGGAATGTGGGAATCCAACTTGGGAAATTCTTGTTATAAATGTATGCTCATGACCACATAAATCCAGTGATGAGAGTCCTGTGCAGCAAACTGGTTTCAATCTGCCCTTTTAGTGCTTGAGCAAAGCAGGAGGTGTGTGCTAAATATTTGTATTGATCACTAGAACTGAAAATAATCTGGGCAGCCAGTCCCAGTGCTGGCAAGATTCATTGTCACTCTGCAGTGCTGCTGACAGATGTTATTGATTGCAGTTCATATTGTTTATATGTTTCTCTGAAACAGTTAATTTTAGCACAGTGGGACAGAATGTCTTACTACACATGGGACAGTCAGAATGAATGGCTTCATGGAATTTTTAATTACTTTCTGTTTTACTCTCATCAATTAATAAAGGCAGGAGCAGTTTTGCTACTGTCAGAAGACACTTTCAGTGTTGTTTGAAGATGATGACTACAAAAAAGCCAATTAAAATGTATACTTTTGTGAAGAAAGTTTTCTTCATGAGAGTGTAGACCTTTTTTCCTCCTTGCCTTTCCACAGGGAATGAAATCTCTTTAGTGGTGCACTGCATGGGGCATTCCCTTTGTGATCTGAATGCACTGTAGCTGCTTAGAGATGCATTCCTGCATCCTCGTGCAAGTGAAAACCTGCTGATGTTTTCATTGTGCTACCAAGAAGCTCTAAGCTTGCCATTGAATTGATATTCTGAATTACTTTTACTGTGCTTAGTGCATCTATTGTCAGTATGGGAAACATCTTACTTTTGGTACCTTTATGCCACTGCTGCCCCTTCCCAATGATTTTGTATCAGAGCATTTTAGGATTTTCAGTACTTGGAGGCTCTAAACTCTCCAGCAAAGTGCCTCTATCCCTGACAGAGAATGAAGCACAAGCTCTGGCAGCCCAAGTGCCTGTGCTTGTAAGGATGCTTGTCCTGCACCTTGCTAGGATGCTCCCTGCCCCAGTTCTGGCCTAAATCAGCGGGCACTCCTCCAGCCCCTGGGAACAGCTTGGGAGCTTTATGAACAAATCAGTTCCAGCCACTTGATTGGGATGCCAGAGTACAGCCCATGGCTTGTTCAATTCCCTACCACAGACCTGGTGTCCTCTCACATCCCTCAGACCTCTCTCTGCTCACACAAGGATTCCTGTTTCTACTGATGTAAAGGAGTGCTTGGGGAAGTAAAAACTAGTTTAAAGGTGTAACTGCTGCCATAAACTGGGAGATAACTACTGACCCTTGTGACAATTCTAGTACCATGATGGTGTCTACAGAATATAAATGTAATAAAATTGCTAATACAAAGTCACCTAGGCTACAAAACCTTGTTACTAAATTTCCTGCCCTGAGGAAGTGCAAATAAATGTCCTTTTGCTTACTGAGTTCCCTACAGGCAGTGCAGGCTGTGGCAGTACAGACAAATGGCAGATGTATTTCAATAATGACTTTGTTCATGCATATAATCCCACCAAAGAAGAGTGGACACAAACACCTTCTAAAGCAAATAAGAAACCAAGAGGGTTGGGTTGCTATGATTAAGTATGTTTTCTCCAGAACAAAGGGACTTTCTGGAGCTCCAGTGGAGTATCGTTTAGACTCCTAAGCTCTCTGGTGGCAATTTGCAGCAGGGGCTTGGCTTGTGTTCATAAAAGTGATTAAGTGGAATGGAAGATATCAGCAGTATAGTATAAACCTCTTGTGAATAAGATCCAATAAAGCATTTTAGTCCTACTGTGCTGACTTAGTTATGAAGTCCAATATTATTCACAGGGTTTAGTCTTCATAAACTTCCTGTCCTTAGTACAAAGGTTCATTAAAGAGGGATAGCATTAACACTCTGTTTTGCAGCTGATCCACATAAATAAAATGTAAATAAAGTACAACTAGCCAGAGCTCATTTTCTCAGCTGTATTCTGGTGCTTTTTAATTTTGGAGAAAATTGAACTGAACAGAGACATTACTAAGATATTTTTTATGTGAAATATATTGAGGTATTTATTAGGAAAAAATAAAGTACATATTCTTTTCTACAGTTCTGAACTCTCATCTTTCTTAGTTGTTTTACACTTATATGAAGCTTTTTCAATGCTGATAAACATGACAAATCTCAAAATTACTTAAACCAGTTAGGAGTGTCACACTGAGGTATAAAAATTCTTTCATTTTTGCAGGTGGGGTAATTGATGAAGATAGGTGTTAAGTGGACTTAAATTAGCCAATGTGTTGATGATGTATTCCATGTTCTTAGGGTTTGGTCCTGTTTTTCTTAGTGATTTCAATCAAAACTGATTGAAAATATACCAATTCAAGAAACTAAACTCTCCAACTCACAAAAAGGGAGTGGTTAAAGAAATTATTTACAAGTTCCAAGCTGTAGTTCCCCCTACTTCAAACCCTCATTGAAATCTGCCCTCCTCAAAATGCAGTTTGATGGCTCCTACATATATGGAGTTTGATAGCTCCTTCCACTTTGCTTTGCTGTGACTGCTTCACACGCTGTCTGTTGGAGCCAAAGAACTGGTTTTTTAAATATAGCCATGCCTCTTGATCATTTACCCTGTTTAACCTGATGCAGGTCCCTGCTGGCTCTTAGCTCATGCACTGTAAAATATCCCATGTAAGGATGTAAGGAACCAGCTGTGCTGGGACAGGCCTTGGGGTCTGAGAGGTTTCCTGCCCTGTCTGTGGCATGGGCCAGTACCTGGTAATGGGGGGAGGCTGTGAGAACAAGCAGAGTGTGATGAATGCTCCTTGGCTTTATTCCTTCTTATGGCAGTGGGCTGTGGTTTAACGGGCCCAAAGGTGCTGGCTTGCCTCTTGGGGGCTCACAGAAGATTTTTCTCCTGCAAGGCTGCAAAGTTAGCTTTGAAGATGTGTATATTTTTGGCTTTCTACCATCCTGCAACAGCCAAAAGGCCCATAATTTAATTATGTGCCATATGAAAGAAATCCAAAGAAACTAAAAAAGCCCTCACTTGTTTGGAAGAAAAAATAGATTCTGTATTACAACAATATAACAAGTCACACAGCAACTCTTCAATCCTCCCTGACACTCTTGTCTCCTAAGGCTCCTGTCATACTCTTCTGCTCCCTTCCCAGAATGAGAGACCACAGACAACTTATTTCCCTGTTGTAGAGCAGCCTTTCCACAACACTTGCCAGTCCCTGTCTTCATTCTCCCAGCTTTTCCTGGGGTACTTCTTCAGTTTTCAGAAAGATGTTTGGAATTGCAGGGAACTTCCAAAAAGCAGTGAAGTCGTGGATTTATGCTATTGAGTATGGAGGACATAGGGATTTTTCATAGGTGGAGATTAATATTCAGGTGCAGATTTACCTGATAACATGTCTGCAACCCCTTTGATTCACTCATTACCCATCCATCTGCTCTAGCACTTTCTTATGTGGTTTTTTTTTTTTTTTTTTTTTTTTTTTTGTGTCAAATAATGTGGACAACGAATCACAGACACAGCTGGCTGGATCTGGGCCCAGTAGGGTTCATTTGATTGTCTGTGTTGACATTTCCTAAAGGAGGACAAACTGCTCTTGCTGCTGACCCTGGTCAAAGATTTCTGGTAAAATAACATTTACTCAGCTGAGATGGCAATTCACCCTATTTTTTGCCTTCCAACAGGACGGATTTTTTCTCCCCCATGCCCTCAAGACAAAGCCAAAGCAGTAACTTATGAAGGACAACTAAGGGAACAGAGATTTCGGGCTACCTGGTCCTGATATAACAAAGTCTGCCCTGCACTGAGTAGAGGTAATCTGTGCAAGGAAGCTGCTTGTGGAGCAGTTTTATCCAATGCAGTCACAGGTGCACAGGATTCATATTCATCCCAGTTTTTTAAAAAACCTGGCAGAACTGGGATCATTAACTGTTTTTTTTTTTACCATATCACACTGTCTGACATTGTTAGATGGTACTGTATTTCTAAACATGTGTCTGTGAAATCTCTGAGTCTCACAAAGTCACCAGCTTTGGAAGGAGCTTTTTCTTTTCCTTCTGGAATTTTGAAGTGTATCAAGAAGCATGAAATACTGAAAAGGCATAAAAAAATATTCCATTGCAGATCCCACTGTTGCCTTAATTCTCCGAAAAAGTGCTCTAATTCAACTGTGCAGTTTTTAATTATATTTACTGATATTTCCTGATGCATACTTCATTATTCTAAAGGCTTGAATAATATGAATAGAGTATTCTGTGACTAAGGAATCAAGAGGTGAAATATATAACAGAAAACACAAAAGCTGCCAAAAGAACTGAACAAATCACTTTTTTCTTTATTGTGATTTACAAAGCATGCATATGAGTTGCTTTACTACAGAAGCTGAGCAGCTTCATTCAGCACTTTGATGTGTTCAGGCTAATAAGCTATTCTACTCTACAAATTTGATGTGATTTTAGAAACAGATTTAATTCTCAGTTAATTAATGTAGGTGAACATGAATAGCATTTATTTCCTGCACTGAGCGAAGTTGCTGAAAATAGGTGTCTCTGCAGGTTGAAGCAAAATAGTCAGTGCCAGAAAAAACAGACTAAAGGTGAAAATGCAGCCAGGAGCTAAATCTCTCTGTAGGGTGTTTCTGGGGCTTCTACCATTCTTATTTCCTCCCTGGTAGAGCTTTGAACTTAGCAATTTCCAGCTCTCAATGTAAGTAGCATGAAGCTATTAATGTATACTCTGATAAGAGGACCAAAACAATTGTACAGGGGAATAACACAGCATGCCTTCTAGAGTGCCAAGTAAGTGCAGCCTTCATGTGTTGGATTTATCTGTGAGGTATTTAATAACAAAACATTCCTGCTTTTTGCCTCTCTTATGTGCATATTCTCATACACAAATACCTACAAAAGATTCCTCAAAGTTTCCATTGATCAGCCAATGCTTGTGAAAGTGAAATTTCTCTTGGTAATATTTTTAGGTTGCAGCTTACTTTGGCCTTCTCTGCAGAAAAGGATAGATCAGCTCTACAGTTACTGAACCCTTGTTTTGATTTGACATTTTATTTAAATTTACATCTGTGTCATCATATCCCAACATTACTCTGTTGAAAAAAAAAGGAAAAGAAAAAGGAATATAGGAAGGAGGAGGACAATAAAGGAGAATAATAGATTCAAAGGAAGAAAACTCCAGTCCTTTCCCCCATACCATTTACATCTGTTCCTTTTACCGGTCTTATGCGACCAAATTCTGAGTCCTGAATTTGGGTCACATCAATCCCATGCATCACTACAGCCTTAGGGAAAAGTGGCTGGAAAGCTGCGGGGCAGAAAAGGACCTGGGGGTGAACATGAGCTGGCAGTGTGGCCAAGAAGGCCAGTGGCATCCTGGCCTGTCTTAGCAATAGTGTGGCCACCAGGAGCAGGGCAGGGATTGTCCCTTGGATTCGGCACTAGTGAGGCCACACCTCAAATCCTGTGTTTAGTTTTGGGCCCCCACTGCAAGAAAGACACTGAGGGGCTGGAGCCTGTCCAGGGAAGGGCAACAGAGCTGGGGAAGGGTCTGGAGCACAAGTCCTGTGAGGAGCAACTGAGGGAGCTGGGGTCTGGACAAAAGAGGGCTCAGGGGAGACCTCATCACTCTTTACAAGTGCCTGAAAGGAGGCTGTAGCAATGTCAGGGTTGGTCTTTTCTCACATGAAACAAGCAATTCAGGAAAAAAAGAAATGGCCTCAAGTTCCACCCAGGGAGGTTTAGATTAGATATTAGAATTTTATTTTTTTTCACTGGAAGGTTTGTCAAAACCTCTGGAACATGCTGCCCAGAGAAATGGTGGAGTCACCATTCCTGGAGTTATTTAAAAGTCATGTAGGTATGATACTTAGGGATATGGATTATTGAGGCTTGGCAGTACTGAGTTAGTGGCTGGACTTGCTCCTAAAGTTCTTTTCCAACCTGAATGATTCTATCATTCTGTGATTCCATAGTCTTGATTATGACAAGAGTTTTTCTACTTTCCCTTCTGCCAGTGTTGCACTGTTCCAAATATTCCTCAATATCTCTTTCAATCGGCATCTTTCCTTAGAGTTTTGATTGCTTTCCTTGGGCTTTGGCTGCTGTGTATGTTTTCAGAGCCAAGAGATGCATTCCTTTGAATGTCCTCCTTCTCACTAACCAGAAGAGTTTGTACAGCTCTTGATGAGGAAACCTGGAATGACAGTAATTGTACTGAAGCCTGCTGGGTGCTCACCTCCAGACAGAAGGCATTAATACAGCTGCTCTCCTGTTTTAAGCAAGGTAACAACCATAAATCCACCTGTGGCAACAGCATCTGACAGATACAGCTCTTCCAGGAAATGTCAAAAAGACTGAGCATTCACACAATGATCCTGGCTGCACCTGCTCTGACCCCAGGCCTGAGGTGCACTCTTCTTCCACTGTAACATTTGCTGCTACCTTGGTTCAGGGTAATTACAAGGTGTATCCCCTTCTAGCTGGCAGGGAATTGTAAATTGGGAATGGGTAAAAGCCCCCAAACCTGGCTGTCTTGTGTGATGACCCTGTTGGTGGGCTCAGCCCCATCTTTGGAGGGACAGGGAGATTGTTGTCTTTGTGTGCAGGATGTGCAGGGCTATGCATGACAGGCTTCATGCAGAACAGTTTAACCAGACATCTAATCTTGCCTGGAGGGAAGAATGATTTTACAGAGTGTGTATTCATTCTTTTATTCATTTAGCTCTGTCTTTCTGCACTAGTGGGTAGGAATAATTCTTTATATTCTATTCTTTGAATAATACTAGAAACCCTGTCACCCAGTTTTATCATGTCCCTTGTCACTCATTAAAAATTTCAAAACCAGACATGCAACATTAACATGTAAACATTAGAAATTTCAAAACCAGACATGCAGCTTGCAGCAATTTGGACAGGTATGTGCAGATAGGTCACTGAACATGCACTACGTTGTAGAAGGTAATTTTTTAATTTATATACTATTTATCAATGATTTCTTAGACTTTTTTGTTTTGTTTTGTGAATTATGGTAAGTTATAATTCCAAAAAAGAGATAGCACTAACATTTCCCGTATGTGATCCCTGATGTGACCTCATAAATCTCTATACCACAGTAGTGATAACAGTTCCCCAGATGTAAGTGTTCAGACTAGTGGTGGCCTAAGCAAGAGACGTGGGTATATTCTTTTTTCCACTATGTATTTCTGGAGTAGTCCTTTTGGCTAGGGAAGGTTTGGCTAGAGTAGCCTTTTAGGAAGGTTGAGCAGCTTCATAACATGTGGGGATGCCCCATGTTATCAAGCTGATCAACCTTCCTAAAAGGCAAGGGAGAATTATGCCCCATAATTCTCCCTTCTGTCTACAAACTCAAACTGCAATCTCTGTCTCCAAATCCAAACTTTCTCAGCAATTGTGAAGCTGGGATAAGGCTTGGGGTTTGTTTTTGATTGAGGCTTTGGAGATTTTTCATCCTTTCCTTTGGACTCTGCTGACCCCATCGGTTCAAAGTTGACACCTTGAACATGAAAGCCTTAAAATTCTAATTAAACTGGCTAGCAAAGGAATGAGAAAAATATCAGCAAGACTGTGAGGCAGAGACTGATAAAGCATGGATTTAGTTTGTAATTTAAAAGGCAGGTTCTGTTAGGATTAAGAACTGAACCAAGTTCATGCTCCCTTAGACTTTGTGTTTCCACTTCCTTTAGTTGCAAGGACCAAGATAACTGAACAGGAGAAAGGAAGTTTTGTGCAATCCTCATTTAGGTGAACACAAACCTGTTCCTATTTATCTTGTTTGCTCAGCATCATGTTGTGGCCTGCTCACAATTACTTGACCATCCCGGAGACCAGGCAAGACCATTTCTTTCTTCTATCTGATGGAGGCATAAAAACAACTCCTCTCACCCAAACCAGGAATTGCTTTGTTGCACATCATGGCTCAAGGCAGACCCACCCTACTTCCTGCCATAGACCAGCCTGGCTACATTGCTAAACCCTACACTGATTAATTACAGATTAAAATCCTGAATGTCTTAGTGGGCCACTAAGGCAGGGTTACAAGAGGCAGCCTCACTTCCCTGTGGGAGACAATGGGGCAAGGAAGGGCACACTTGCTCTCCCCTTTCCTGCTCCAAGGCTCTCCTTTGTGGGATGGCAAGAAGCAGGCAGAAACACCTGCCCTCAAGCCTTCCAGACCTTCCTGCCTTGTGCACCACACTGGCAGACAGGAGGCTGTGGGCAACTCTCAATCTGAGAGGTAACTCTCAAAAAAATGTTTTCATCTATTTTGGTGGGTAGCCTCAGTAAGCAGGGTTATGATATAAGTAAAAGCCCTCTGTCCCAGAATCACCATTTTCAAAACATGCTTCAGTGTTTCACGTGGCATGTTTCGGATTTCCATGTGACACTCATGAAAGTTACCTCTGAATTCATGATTGCTTTCACTTACCAAAGCCATAAATCTGCTAAGTTTACGTGAAAAGTATAACCCTCAAAATCCCCTTAGATGAAATCTTCTTGACACGTTGTGACTTCCTCAAGAACTTCCAGAAGGCATTGGACATGCCAGCAACCCAGTCCAGCTCATAGTCATAGAGTGGTCTGGGGTGGAAGAGCCTTAAAGATGATCTGGTTCCAAGGCCTTCCTGTGGGCAGGGACATCTTCCACTCGACCAGGTTTCTGGTCAGAGTAGAATCATGTATTTTGGACTAGCATCAGAGAATAATCTTATTATGTCATCTGATCTATGATAGCCAATTGCCACCAAACTGCATTTCCTTCCCCTTTTTCTTTACTTTTTTGTCTTTCCTAAGCATGACTTGGACAAGGAAAAGCTGCATTTTGTTCAAGACTGTAATCTTTTGACCCTGAATTAAGGCAGTTGCTGATTCCCCATGAGAAGCCTTGGCTGGCTGGTGCTTTTGGTCTGCTGAACAGTTTGAAACCCGGGTCAGTGCTTGGTTCTAACACCATTGCATTTAATCTCTGTTTTCAGAGCATGCTAAGGGCACAGTATCTGCCTCTGCTGACTACAGCTAATAGAGACTCAGCACACAAGTCTTATGTGCTGCAAATTGCTCTAGCCCCCCTATCTGATGCTATACATTACATTCCTTAGTCTCAAAAGAGTTTGCATTTATCTTACTTGCTGTTTTTTTAGAGGTGGCTTGAGACCTTCCAGAAAATTGCATTTTATGTGACTTATCTCCACAGATTCACATTCCACTCTGGCTCTGATTTATTTGCTACAGGATGTCAGCAAATCTGAAAGTGCCTAGCCAAGTCTTCATGACAAAATTGTACAGAGTGGGCAAACAAAGTGCTTGGCATGACTGGGGATTCAGGAAGAGACTCTGGACTTGAGGAGCTGAAGGGAGAGACTAATAAACAAGAAGGCATCTGAGACTGTAGCCATGAAGCTGCTTCTCTGGGAGAAGGGATGGCCTGGCTTCTTACTTCTGCTCCTGATGCTTTTTAGCTGATGACATTTAATTAACAAATGCACAAGGAGTGCTGGGAAAGGCAGTGGTGCCTCTGCTTTCTCAATTGGCCCTTCTCTTCTCTTTGCTGGTTACCCAGGCTTAGACTAGCTGGATGGAAAACAGTCCCCTTGCCCTGCCTCCATGGGACTGGGTCATCTGTGGGACACAGGGCAGGGCTGGAAATAAGATGCAGTCAATTCCAGATCCCAGTTTAAGAGGTTTAGATCCCATCCCAGACCTGGCTCAAGTGTGAAGGTGACTCATAGCACCTCTAAGTGAGGCAGGGAGGTCTCACCACTGAACCTCAGTGGTAGTGGGTAAGGAGCATGTCTGGAGGCTTACTGGGGTTCCTACAGGCAAGTTTTGATGTACTTGTTTGGTCCTGCCACAGTGCACATAAAAATCCTGTTTCCCTGATGAGATGGCTCCCACCTGGGTTTCCTTCACTTGAGTGCAGACTGGTGTCACTGTGAGGTGGGTATTACTCAGTTGCAAGCTCAGGGCACAGCCAAGACTTGTCCCTACATCTGGGGACACAGAAGCTCCTCTGTCTGCGTCTGGACAATAAAGCTGAGTGAGGCTGCCTGGGCAATGGAGGTGCTCATTTACCTTGGAGGAAGATTATATGCCTTCATCAGCTGTGGGAAGTCATAGAATCATAGAATAGTTTAGGTTGGAAGGGACCTTTAAAGGCTATCCAGTCTAATCCCCCTGCAATGAGATGGAGCATCTTCAACTGGATCAGGTTGCTCAGAGCACCATCCATCCTGACCTTGAGTGTTTCCAGGAATGGAGCATGTATAATTTCTCCAGGAACCTGTTCCAATCTTTTACCACTGTCACTGTAAAAAAGTGTTAGCCTAGAAGGAGTGTGTTTGAGCAGGACTGAGGAATTTGTGCCATCATTTTCCTGCATTTCATGACACTTTTATTTCCTAGGGGCAGGCACCCTACAGAACAGGAGACAACTGTGTAAGCAACTGAATCTCAGCTTTCTGCAGCAAGAAAGGGAGAGATTTTCTACTCTCAGGAAAATATCAGCCTTTGTTTTTCTCCATTATTTTGTTGTTAGTGTCTAGAAAGCAGAGGTTTATAGTCTGGGTTTGCTCTTTCCTGCTGGAAATCAGTCTCATCTTTGCCTATTCTGCCTTGGATCTCACTTTCTTGCCTACAATATGGCTCAGCTTTCCATTCCCATAGAAGGATCAATGTGCTCTGAGTCCTGTGATAACACCCTGCTGGAACCTGGGCACCCAGGAAGGGAAGAGCTCAATCTGCCCCAGTGCTGAAGAGCATGCCTAGTGCAATAGCCCATACCATCTACTGATTTCATTTAGTACTCTGACCTGCTAATTGTCATCATGACCCAATTTTTCCCTCCTACATCCTTCACTGACTTGAATAAATCTGATGAGCAGTGACCTTCTGAGGCACATGGTGGACTGTTCAGAACATTCTGTTTAGAAAGAGGCAGAGGAAATTCTTGCTCTTCAAGTCTGGCTTGGGATATTTGGTGTCACAGGTGCAGTGGCTCAGGAGACCTCTCAAAAAAGCCATCTGATGTAAGATCAGTTGAGCAACGTCACCAGGGGCTTCGTAAAATCAGATCTTAAGCTGCTGAGACTTCAAACAGTCAAAATGTTAGGCCTGCAAGTGCTCATTCCTTGTCCTTTCATTTAAAAAGCAGTCAGTGCCTCTGGCCATTGCAAAGTTGGTCACCACAAACCAATATCTCTAACATCTCTTGTTGTCAGATGTTGAGTTTGGAATCAATGCTCTTGATGATCCTGATTCTACCTCTCCACTACGTGTTTAATTAAAATGTGTATTAAATATACATGCTTTAAATAACTTTACATTTTGGGTATTACATTAAATCTTAGTGAAAAAATAATTCTTCCTATCAGGATTCTAACCACTGCACAAGGGTGCATGAATGACATGCAGAGAGATATGTGCCTGTACTAGGGAGGAGGTAGAGACACTGACCTACTCATTTAAAGGGAACAGATCTGAGTGCTAACCTCTGAGAAGGACTCAAAGGTCCCATTGCTTCACCTTACAGCCAGCAGCAAAAGGCTGGTGGTTAACAATGAGAGTTGGAATCTCTCTCTGGTGCTCCTCAGAAGCACTTGCTGATCCTTCCTTGGCTGTGTGGAAAGTTTAGGATCCTGGTGTCCTGCTATTCAAAGAGCAGGTGAAGCAGTGCCTGGGTGGGGAGCAAGTCAGGCTTGTGGAGTTGCCAAGGTGTGCCCCTGTTAATGTCCTAAAGGCTTCAGCCTAAGGCATTTCCCCAGGAAAGGAGGGATGTGAATGGATGCTTCCTACTTCAAAGTACTTCAAAGTGAGTTGGGTACTGTGCCTGCAACTTATTTAGGCACTTTTAAAAACCCAGTTAGATAATTTAAGTACTCAAATTTCTAACTGCTAATCTGGAGCAAGGTTGTTGTACAGGTATTACAACACAGTTCAAAATCCCTCTTTTTATCCAGTTTTTCTCTTGTGTCTATGCATGTTCAGGCTCCAGAGAAAACCCAAGCTAAACTGACCCCAATTATCTCCTCTTTGAAGCAGAAAGTTACTCATTTTTGAAATAGTGTTATAGTTTTATCATAATCCCTTTACAGTCTATGGCAAAAAAAGGCATCAATAAATTAAATTAGCATAATATATTGTTTCTGAGGGACATCACAATGCCATTATTATCTTCAAGTACTATAATTTGTCTGAAAATTTTGAGATTTTTTTTTCTTTGAATTTCTATTAAAAACAGTGTTTAGACCAAAAGCACAATCTCATTTAGTAACCACCTGTCCCAAGTTTAAAGCTTGATGTTAGTGCTTATTGCACAAATTAAATATTCTAGGATCACCTTTATCATCATATTTATTTCTGTAATAGTGAAAAAATATAACAGGAACTATTACATGTGGTATCAGGGTCAGGGATTTAATGCAGGGATTTTGTTTTTTCCTAAGAGCAGGGGATAGTAGTCCTACAAAATTCCTTGAAAACAAACATCCAGACTTTTGTTTTGTTTTGTTTTGTTTGGGTTTGTTTTGTTTTGTTTTGGTTGGGTGTTTTTGTTTGTTTGTTTGGGGTTTTTTTTGTGTTATTTTTGTTATGACAGTTTTTCAGGCTGGAAATGCAGGAGTTAACTAGTTTGAATTTTGAATGAAGTCTAATAAGCCATCCGACTTAAAGTAAACAACGGTCTGAGTTACATCATTTTTGTTTTTATTAGCTGACCTTGCAAGCTAATAAATTCATCCTGTATTTTTCTGCTACTGCCAGTTTGCAGCATACAGGAAACTAATCTTGTACAATAACTACCTTCCTGTAGTCAGTTCTTAAATGGAGCCAAATGGATTGGTGGCGGAAGAACTCCCCAGCAGTTCCTGTGAAACAGTGCTGAGCACAGCAAGACCTGACAGAGGCTGCTTGCTATTATTGACTTTGACAATGTAATTATGTTCTCATTTACCTCCCTAGCACTTAAGGAAAAAAAAAATCCCCCCCAGTACAAAGACTGCAACGATTTTAATGTCAAATTAATTGTGAGATAGGTATTTGTAACATGCTAAATATACAGCAATTTCTCTGATTTTTTTTTCTTGAGAGGGTAAAATACACTTGCAGTGGCCATTATAGCACAAAGGTCTTTCATATGTATTTGGCTGCTGCAGCAGCACTTTGTATGCAAAGGCTCCTGCTCACTAGTAAGTTAATAAAGGGTCTGTGTGTGTGCTTCAACATTAAAGACAGACTACCATTAATGTAATATCCTATAGTATACTACAAACGAAACTAGGATCGCTTTTTTTCAAGGGCTGAGCTGTTTCTTTCAAGTTTAGAGATGTCCACGGGTGTTTTGCATCCTTAGGAATGGTTCCACCTTGCGTGCACTGGGATAGGTTGCAGGAGCTGCTGAAGATTCCACTGCTGCAAGGCCAAACCCGTAAGCAGATCCCCAGTGTGCTGTGGCACCCCAGACCTGTTGTATTGCTCTAAATAGTTATTTAGTTGTTTGCAGTGGGTGTTGAAAAAAATGTTATTGGGTCACATTGTGGATGGTATATTCCCCCTCACATGGTTTCTCCCTCACATAACCCCCTGGTTTCTGTATGCCCTGGTGTCTGTCCCACGGGTGGTCCCTCCCCTCGCCCTCCCCAATGTTATCCCATTGGCCATGGTCCTCTTTCCCCGCCCCCATCACCTGGGCCATACACCCTACGGCAGGTGTGGGTGTGGTTCTCTGCTCCTAGGTGGTTGCTGCCACCACAAGTGTCCTGTCTCCAGCTAATGAACTGGATACTCGTCTCCACGTGGCAAAGAGCGCTTCTCGTCTTTTACCTTCCGTCCGTGCAATTCCGTGTGGGCTTTAGTCCTGAGCAAGCCGGATCTGGATTTATATTAGCCCAGAGAATCATGGATTTATTGCACAGACCCCCATGCAGGTGGGGTGCATGGGAGTGTGCAACACTGATATCCTCAGGTTGGCCCATCTGGGGGAAAACCTCTGAAAGGGAGGTCTGTGATTCAGTCGAGCGAGTTAAATGTCTGGACAACATGAAAATTAACATGGAGAAGCTTGGGTTGCTTTGATCTGTCATGAACTGCTTTTACAATGAGTGTCTGTCTCTCTGACCTCCCATCCCCCATCAAAACAAAGAAAAGGACCAAAAGAAACTATTTGAATGACATTTTTGAAAAGAAAAAAAAGTTTGAATCTATAGTTTTCCCCTCTAGTTCTTGATTATGCCTGACTTCTACTTCATTTGCCCTCCCAGAAAAGGTTAAACACCAAGTGTGGCTCACATATTGCTCTCCAGGGAAAAAGACCATGATAGCTTCCGAGCTGTGACTGTCATTATTGTAAAGCATTTATGAGAAATCACACAAGCTACTCCACTAAAATGGATACATTTCTCTGCAGCAACTTTTATTTGGACTCTATACCAGCTGTAGCTGCGAGTACAGCTGGGTGGAGAGAAAGGGACAGGAAAAACAAAAAGAGTTTCTTTGTTCTTGCTGAGTCTTCTAATCTGTGATATTTTATTTCTAATTTTAAAAATATAACTGAAACCTAAACTTAACTCCTGGAGTTCAGTATTCCATTTCAAATGAAAAGAAAATGTGTTTTATACACACAAATACTTGTTAAAGGTTTCTGGATCTGTTAGGTAAAACAGTTCATTTAAGAGAAATGAGCAATTTGGATTGAAGTCTTCTTGATTAGTGACTTAATGACATTTGTTACTTTGTATAATGGAATATCTTAAAAATTCTGCACAGGAACTGCTGCTGGAGTGGTTCTGGAAATGAGGTAGTTAATGATGGTCAGGAAGACAGCCTGTAGATAAAACTGAAACATACACTGTTAATTTAATTCAAATATGGAAATGCTTGCTGTTAAGTAATGGTTTCTAGTATACATTGCTGGCTTAATCTTCACCCTTTAGCCTTCATCTCTGTGGATCTTTAAGGTCCCAGAGCAAGTGTCTTAAATGCATGTCTTTTGCTTTGCAATCAGGGTAGCCTGAATCCACCCTCAGACACTAATGGCATCATAACTCAATCCCCACAGCCCTGTTCATCCACATATCATGTCCCTCCTGACTGAGACAAGGGCTCTGTAGAAGATGATATGTGAGCCTGTGATTAAAGATATTGCAAAAAATCAGGCTGCAAAAGTAACGTCCTGGTCTTTCTCAACCTTTGAATAGACTTAGCAAGATTAATAAGATTAATATTCTTTAAAAAGTCTAATATTTGGGTTGGTTGTTTTTTGTTAATACCTAAAATAAGCAGATAAAATACCCACAGGAAAAAGCAGACCTCTTCCCAGAACAATACTGGATTCTGATCTGGGATCTGTTAAGCTGGGTCCAGACTGCTGGCTCTCTAGGTTGTATCATTTGATAAAGGAGCCTGCAGCAGCTGTGAGACCTTAATGGCTGTGTAGGCAGCTGTTTAGGCCAGCATGGAGTGGGGCAGTGTGCTTTGCCATCCATTGCACAGACATGTCCTCTGGGCTCAGCTTCCCATTTGGAAAATGAGCAGTTTATAGGCAATCCTCCCCATGCAAACAGAATGTCTCTGTCCCTCCTCTCCTATCCAATGATCATTTAACATGGCTCCAATTCCCCACTTTCCTCCTTCCACTTTTCCTGCCTGCCTCTCTTCCCAGCCCTGGCTCACATCTCTGGGTGCAGATCTTTGCCTGGTCTGAGACTCCCTCTTGCTGCTCCCCTGCCTCTTTCCTGGCTCCACGTTCCCCCAGGCTTGCAGGCCACCAGGAGAGGAAGGAATGGGAGCTCCCTCTGTATCAGGGACTGCCTCTTGCAGCAGCACTCCTTGTGGGTGCAAGTCTTGTAGTGATCCCAGAGCTTTGTGAAAAAGTTCAAACAGTTTGATCATGTGGAAGACCTGCAGTGAAGGAGTCAATGAAAATGGAATGGACTTTTCAGTCCATCCAAAGCTGTTGAACTCTATCAGAATCTTTGTCAGCTCAGTGCTGTCCTCATAAAATCAAAAATTTGCAATTTTTTTATGACTTTGGAAGTTTTCTTGGGGATAGAAAAAGCAGAGAAGCTCAACTCAAATGTGTTTCAAGCCTTCACTCTGAAGTACATGAAAGAGACTAGAGATTGACAGTAAAATGACTTAAAAAATATTTTCTAAGTAAGGAAAAGTGTGTGCTTCCATGATTTTGTTCTTGGAAACTGTCAAACCTTCAGCAGAAATGTGCCCCAATACATGGTACAAATGTATAATATATATCTGAAAAATATAAATCATAACACTCTATCTCTAAATGACTCATTTAGTAATTCACTGTAAACATTATCTTGTAATGGGTATTTTGGCAGCCTTAGACTTAATTAGTGCTCAATTTCTGTCTATAATGTTTAAAGAACAGTGTTATGGATGGGTATGGTTTGCATGTGGCCACAGGAGCTGAATCACTGCACCTGTCAGATTTACTGTACACATGTTCAAGAGGTTGTCTGTTTTCCCTGAACCTTTAAGACACATATGTTTACTTGTTTTTTTGTACAATTCTGCCTTCATAGCTCGCTGCACTTTCCCTCTGTACTTTTCAAATCCTGCAATGTCTTGTTTAATCTGAATAGACAAGAACAGAACGCTGTGTTCTAAGTGGAACCCTACCAGGGAAATGTATTATTCTCATCATTATCACTGCCTTAGACACAGAGCAAACCTGCTGTGAATGCTATTCTAGGGGCTTATTTAACTTCTTAGAGTCAGGAACAGAGAGGCACTCCCTTCACTGTCTGTCAAACCAGGTTCTGTCTCTCTGTTTCATCTGAAACCACATCTGGGTGCTCAAGTTTCTAATCCTTTATTTTCAAAGAAATAATGCTTCAATTATCTGCTGGTTTGAGTCAATTTTGTTAGTTCAAATAAACAGGTTTGCAGTCCTATAGGAAGATTATTTCTAGGATTTCTGAATTTCTTAAGCAAATCTGCATCTGATTTGACTATAAACATGATCCAACTCCTGATTATTCATTGAATAATTTACATGGACTCTGAAACTCACTAATAATTACACACCAGTAGGATATTTACTGCTCCAAATAGCACCTAATTTATTCACTGCCATTGATAGAAAATAATTTAATTCCACGAACTTTCCATATTTTACTGTGTTTATATCATACCACTTGAAAACTCTTTTAGCTCCTCAAAGACCATAGAACACAGGAGACTTTATGGAAAACAGTCAAAAGCCTATGCATAACACTGAGTAAAGAATAAGAATTTCTGAGACTCTGTACTAATGATTTCAGGTATCTAGCTAAATATTTTGGACCAAAACTTTTATTTTTTCAACTTTGTTTTGGCACCAGTGCAAAAAAAGCCTGAAATTCTTCCATTCCAATTTAGCTGCATTTTAACTTTCTTTTGCTGAGTTGTACATGATTCAGCAAAATGCAGATAATCTGGCCTCTGTGCTTTTCCAATTGACCCTAATTTGCAGGTACTGTGGCAGGACAGATCAGTGTTTCTTCCTCTGTGCAGCTGAAAACAAATCTTTCTTTGAGTGCTGAAAGCTGACTCCCTCCCTTTCAGGCTCCTGAGACCTACTGTGAACTGAGCAGGCTGTGGTGGGGAGCTGATCTGTCACAACACACGAGGATGAGCCCCATCTGTGCTCCCTGAAGCCATCACTTTGGGAGTTGCTCTAAGTCGGTGCCTCTCTGCTTCCCTGCTCTGGGAGTTGTCCAAGATGCTGCACAAATAACTAGTGGGAGGAGGGAGGTGCACATTTTTATGGTTCTCTCTCTGATTTGTGACTGCATCTAGCCAGTTACAATTTCACATGTGCTCTCTGACGATGTCCTGCCCTGCCCTTATCTTCTGCTGCTTGGGAAGAGCGTGGATTTTCTGTATCTCACACAGGAAGGCTCAGAAATGTTGGAGTATTTGAAGATGTGTCCCGTACTAAGCCAAGCCATTATTGTCAGAGATAAAATGTTGGCCATCCGAGTGATAAAACTTCCACTTAAGGATTATTTTCTCTCCTGATTTACGCTGCCTTCTTATTAGGTCTATTATTCTCTGTTGGTGCCTGCAAAGAAAGGTGACAGCAATATATTTTGAAGTTCAGCTCATTTTCAGATGGGATCTGCAAAATCTACTTTAAGCCACCACAGCACCTAACTACTTGGTGCCCTGAAGGCAAAATTCCAAAAACTCACAAAAATGGAGGAAATGCCACTGAAATACATGACAAGTGACAAAATCCTGGGTACAGACCACATAGTAGCTTCAGATTGGGTGTCAGGATTTAAAAAAATGTTACCTGTGGGTTATGCAGAAGATTAGAAGGAAGAAAATGCAAGTAAGCACACAGGAATTTTTATTAATGTTTAGCTGAACTGCACTTACTCTCCAAGACATCACAACACTTTCTAGAAACACAAAGATATTCCCCTCAGTGTTGAGCACTGATGCAAATGTATGATAAGGTGTTATGACTTTCTGGAATCACTGCAGTGATTGTGAATTATTCATGAAATTAAAATTCCAAACTAATTCACAGCATCAAACAGTTCTGGCAAGTGGCATATAATGCTGGAAACAAAAATGTACACTACATATTAATCCAGAAAAACTCTCTTATCCCTTAAATCACTGGGCCCATACTGTTTTCCTCACCCTCAAGCTTGCTGGTACTTTAAGTCTTAAGAAGTGACTTTTGTTTTTCATTTATCAGGATTTAGATATTGTGATTCTGTGCTGCGGATAGGTTGCATTAGCAATAGCTCAGAAATTACCAAACAAAAGTCTTGGGGGAAAAAAATTGTAGCCAGTAGAGACACACAACTGTGTTTATATTTTTTTCCTACAAATAAAGGGTGGATATAATGTTTTTCCTTATTTTTGTAGTAAAAAAAAAGTGTTAGTAGGTGCAATGTAGGAGTAGGGCAATCATGTAAACAGTCTGATCAGTGAAAAAGCCTATTTTTCTGGCAAGTACTTGCTTAGATTCAGTATCAAAACTATCGAGAACACTGGTATTTGTCTAAAATTGCAAATGAATTTCACTTTTGCATAGTTTGCATCCAAGAGGTGGATAATTTCCAGTGAAGGGAGATCAGCTCTCAAGTTAAATCCTAACTGATCTTTTGACTTTTCAGAGGTTTATGGGCAGTTTGGTGTTTTGTGAATGTTTGCTCAACTATTAAAATCCCGAAAGGTGAAAAACAGATCTGGGAAAATGTTACGAAAACTATTCAAATATTTACACAGCCCCACTCTCCTCAAGGATATATGCACTGACATTTTCAGTCACTTCTGGATAATAAACAATACATGTTCTGGATCTGTTCTGCTCCTGCCTTAGTCAAGGGTGTTATCAAATGCTGGAAAAATTAGCGGAGGTATATTATTGTGAAACTGCAGCTCTGCAGTAGGGAGTTAGTTGGGTTCACTTTTGATCTAACATATGAAAGTAAGGTGTACAGATGTCTGCTTCTATGATATCAGATCTTATTATTCTTTATGGAAAAATGAGCCACCATTATTCCCATTAAAACAGGGAATAATGGTGGCTCATTTACACAGTTAATGGTGACTTACACAGTTACCCCATTCCCTAGTTTTCTGACCTCCTCAGGAACATAAGCACACATTCTGAAACCACCTTTTTGCAGCTCAGTGTACTCTTCCATTTTCATTTTTCTTCTTTCAGGCTTTTTCTCCAGAAAGGAGGCACTTCTCTGGAGTAGTACTTGTTTATTCCACATTAGGATGCTGGAAAAATGAAGAGTGGTACCTGATTTGATGACTATGTCCCTATCAAAAGTCAGATCTCTAGGAAGAGCTTCAGAAGGAAAATATGAGTTCTTGAACCTTCAATATTTGCTCTTTTGAAGGTCTTTCTACAGAAAAATTCTCAGTTTTGAGTAGAGATGGGAAAAAACTTTTTTTAAAAAAAGCACAATGTACTATCTGGTAAAAAGAAAGGAACTCAGGACTCACAGTAACAGTGTGCAGCTGCCAACTACTTCCCCTACTTCCCAGAAACCCTTTCTTTTTTTAATTTAATGCATTAATGAATTCCTATGTGCTTTGACCTAGTGTATTTTGAAAGTCCCAGACTTCTGAGAATTGTTCATTCATTCCTATCTGAGCCAGAGTCTGTAGGCTGTGGGTGCTGGCATATTAAAGGAAATTTAGGTATGGAAGCACCCCTGGATTTATGTGCAGCTTGTGAAGAGAGGAAGGAAAGACAAAATGAGTATTAGGAAAGACCAGGAGCTCAGATGACATGCCTGTTATGAGGAAATGGGGACTTCTTTAGGAGATGCTGCCACCTGCAAAGCAGAGTGCTGCAATAGGTACTCAGGGACTGTAGTCAGCACCCTGTGCAAAATGCCTGGCTTCAAAAAGCTGCCCTCAGCTTTCTCAGTGTTGTTTGTTCAATATGGGGAGCTAGCAGGAGAGAATTTGTCACAACAGTTAAAAACCACATCCCCAGTAACTACAAAGATGCAGAAATATTACATACAGGCAATCACACACAACCCAGAATAGACTTCTCCCTGCAGCTCAGTTCCCATGGCTTCTCAGTCATCTCCTTTTGTTCTCTTCTCCTAGAAGACATTTATAACACAGCAGTTCTCACTTTTATCTTCAACAGGAAACCACTGGACAAGGCTACCTGGTCCCTATTTTTCATATAGTGTGAATATGAAAATTCAAATATCTCTAAAAACTGCTGCAAAGGAAACATTTGAACACTTTTTATGTGCTATTTCACAGTAAAACTGCAAGGAAAACTACTTCTGTTAAGCATTCAGACTATTTTGGGGAGAGCTGAAAGCCTTGTTTGAATCTTTTTATGTTTTCTTGGCAACAAATATTTCCCTGCAGAAAGACAGCTTACATGTCTATGTATGCAGTTAGTGCCTTGCTACTTCCCAACTATTTCATCTACCTAAAATCAACAGAATTTCCCAAGTGCTTAATCTGTCCTGGGAGAATTAATATGGAAATTGCCACATCTGGAGTCTATGGAAATGAAAACTGTCATCACAGCAAATGGGGAAGGGAGATGTGTGCCCTGCAGCAGTTGGTGTAACCTGGCTAACACAGCTCAGAGTGCTCTGTGGCAGGAAAATCTCATTGCACCCTGGCTAGAAGTGACTGCTGGGATGAAATGTTTCCATTAAATTGGTACCTGTATTAACTGCTGCCATCTATATCTCTAAATGCATCTTTATCTTGCATCTTTAACCTGCCATGCAAATATTCCTGAGGAATATTAGGAGGGTTGCTTGTTTTCACATTGCCATTTTCCATTGCCATTTTACTTGCCATATCTCAGCCAGTGCAAGAGGAGCATCATCATGTAGAGAACATCTAAAACATCTTGAACTGTAGGGGAGAGAAAGATACATGGAAGAAAAACAACTGAAGAGCTTTTTTAGAAAATTAGGTGTCCATGTTTGCAGAGAACTGTGAAAGCAGAGTTGTGAAGAGGTACTTTTCCAGTGAATCTGGATAAGGTGAAAAATGCCTGCATCACTCTGGAGGGAGAAGAGACTTTTATGTCCCAAACTGTTGGTTTGAAGCACCTTTTTGTGCAGGGGACAAAACCTACTGTATATTTTACTTTAACCTGCATGGCACATCTTATAGAATTGTCCCACGAGATGTTTATTTTAGTGTCAGCCCCAAACATTACCCTTGTGGATATTAAGAAAGATCTATTAAAGACAGAAGCTTCCAAGTGATCTTTTGTCTTTCCCCCCCATATTACTCTTCTGTTTTAAACCTTGGATCATATTCTTGCTTAGTTGCTTAGGCTAGTGCCGAAAGAGTGACACTTCACCTCTGCATTTTGTTATTTAAAAAAAAAAATTATCTCAGAAGCCCTAAATTCTCTATCCAGGTCTTAACAATGATTATGCTGATGATGGCATTTGGCAGTGCTATTTTTCACTATGATTCAAGAGTTCAGAAATTATATTGGCAAAAATAATGGCAACCAGGCAGTTTGTTAATGGAAGTTTTTACCTCAGATTTTGCATGATTTTAGGTACCGATGGTACAGCTGAGGGCAAGAAAAATCAAAACAGTGATTTTTGGGAGAACCAAATAGTATTACTGTTGTCTTTTAGGAAAGGACTTGCATTTAAGAAACTTTATCACAAAGCTTCATTGACACTGTGATTAACAAGGAAATTAGATCAAGTTAGGCAGCAAAGTGAAATGAACAGTTTATTAGAGTTGAGCTGCCACAACTGGATTGAAATAAATAGATCAACATGACATTTCTGTGTAGATGTAGGCTAAAATGTCAGAGATTCCAGGCAAAATGGGCCAGGCAAGATGCTGGGTTGACAGCTCGAGAGGATAAACGTTACTCACCCTTCCCCAGTGACTTAAGGTCTCTGTAGTAGGTAATGTCAGCTTCTTCTCATTCTGGTACTCAGCATCTTCTGTTACCCACAAATTTGACATGACTTTGAATATTCTTCTTCTAGGACTTAAAAAAATGCCTTATTTTTTAATTTATTTCAAACTTTCTTAGTATTTCTCTCCCTAAACAGCATAAGTTTTACCTTCACGATATAATCCTTAAAACCATACAATTTGTTTATTAGAAATGTCTTTATTTACTGGAAAAATGTTCTTCACACAGAGCATGAGCAGTCATTGAGCAGGCTCCCCAGGGCACGGCACAAAGTCATGGCACAAAGCCTGAGAGAGTTCAAGAAAAGAGCCTTGAACAGTTTGGACCAAAGACCAGACAGTTTGCTCTCAGGCACATGGTGTGAGTCTTGGGGTTGTCCTGTGTAGGGCCAGGAGCAGACTCAATGATCCCCATTAATCCATTCCTGCTCAGTGTGTTTTATGATTCTGTGAAATAAATGTTAACCCTGATCCAGCTGAAACTACTCAATATGTTCCTTTCTTTTCTTTCCTTTCAGGCCTTTACTTCCATTATAGATCAGTGTAAGAAATGAACACAACCTTGGCACAGACACAATCACTGGTTTGTACCAATTTAAATTGACATGATATGTGATATACCCTGGATAGGACTGGGCTGTTTAACCAAAAGCAGAAATGGCCTGCCATGATGGAGAATCTGCAGGTCCAGCTTCTGACATCAGTCAGATTATTCCCTGGAAATTGAGTCATGCTTCAGGAGGCTGTTTTTATTTTGGAGACATTTCAGGTGCTTAATGTGCAGTAAGCTGTTAAAATATTTAATTAAATACTTCTCTTTCCTTCTACTCCTCATTTGTTAGTGCCAAAATTTCACAGCTGGAGTAGGTTTCTCTTTTTTTTTGAAATCATGATTTTGAAAGGTAATCCAGCTCTGAGCAGGAATAGTCAACACATCCCCAAGCCATAGGCTCAGATGTTCTGCATTGACTGCTATTTTGATATTCTTGGATGGAAATCCATCACTTAATACTCAAACATGAGGCACATACTGGTTCTCTGGCATGCCTTTGCCTGGGACCATCTGTTGAGGTGGCACTATGCCCACTCAAAAAACTCCCTGCCAGTTTCAAGAGGGCATAGGTATTAACCAAATATAGATTTAGAAAGACAGTTAGTAAAATGCTAGGGATGTCATTTTAGCTGCAAGGCTATTTCTCTTGTTGTTAGGCAATCCCACACTGGGTCCATACATTTCACAAGCATGCTTGCAGGCACACTGTAAGCTCACCTCAAACTTTCTTGTTTATTCATATATATAAAAAGGTAAGCAAATGTTATTAACTGGAAAATGTCCACAACTCAGTTTTCTCTGAGAAACTGGCTTGAACTTGGGAAAAACTTCTAAAGCCAGCCACTGTAAACAAGCAAATTACTGTCTTTTTATACAGAAGTAGCTCCTTCCCATATCCATCTCCCTTTTAAGTATAATGCATTGATATTAGGCAGCTACTGTAAAAAAGGAATTGGGAATTTTTACTTGAATAGCAATTAAGGATCACTTGAAAGATATCAGTGGCTGGGTTGCTCAGAAAAGTAATATTCTTTGGATGACTTTAGAACATGAAAATATTCATGACAAGTGAAACTTAATTCAGGTTGTAGATGAATACAATTACAGTTTCAGCTTGGCAAAGCTGATATCAAAATGTAGGGTGTCACTTTAGGATAAAGTCAGAAGTTAAAATCTGCAAGGCTTGTAGAACAAAAAAATTTTTCATGTTCTACGTTTATTTGCTGCTTGGAAGAGGAATAAAACTTACTGATATTGCTAATATAGAAGACTTTGGTTATGCAGGTGATGAATAGGTAACAGTATTAATACTTACATTTCTTATATCTTCATCTATAAATAGCAGTTTACAACTATAGGAAGACAAAATTCCTATCCATCTGAATATTAAATAATTTGAAACATATGAGAAAATAACATGAACAAGCTGAAGAGAAGATTGGAAGAAGGCTAAGGAAGTGAGAAATGGAGAAAAAAGTTAAAAGCAGGTTGGCCTCAGGACAGAATCATATGCCCCCAAAGACAGAAGCAAGAAACCTGAATCTGATGTGGAAAGAAGGAAGGTTATAAAATGTGGGGAAGAAAGCTTTGTATTAGTATTGAAAACAGGTGAATAGGCTCCTCTGTGACTCTTAACCACAGGCCATAAGTGGGAAGGTGAGGTGCAAGAGTCCAGGAAAAAATTATTGCAGAAGCACAAAAGTTGTGAAAGAGAACTGGAATTCCTTTTTTTTTCCATTGAAGAGAAGATATGCTTTATAAAAATTATAAAAAAGCTGAAGATATAATAGGAGATAGAATTTAACAAAGGACAAAACTAGTCAAAGTGCTAGACAAGAATTTAACAAAGGACAAAACTAGTCAAAGTGCTAGACATGTCCATATTTGATGTATCTGAAAGTTTGCCCAACCAGAAAGTTCCCAAGAAAGTGGGAAAGTTTGCTTTTGTTAATCCAGATTCAACAAAAAGATGGATATGAGATTTCCAGTCAGCTGCTGCAAAAGTAAGATTTGAAGATTAACTGAGGATTCCTCTGAACATCAGCCAATGCTGGGTCTTTGAGCTCTTCTCAGGAACCATTTACATGTGGGCCACTATTTTACAAGACTGTGCTAACTCTGTGGTCATCATGCCTGCTCTTACATGAAGCTTGTAAAAACCAAGACCAACAAGATCTGAACTTTATCTGCTCTTTTAATTGGCCCACATGTCTCCTTTAACACACTCCTTTTTTCCTCTTGGACATTTTGGAATCCTTTCTCAAGTGCTAACTACCCTTGATACCATACCTCTGAAAGGCTGGAGCAGCACATTATCAGTGTGTTTACTCAGAGGAAGATCAGTGGGACAATTCAGGCTCTTGCCATTATGAGAATAATTACCTGTCCATCAGCAGACTGTACATCTACGGGCTCCTGTTATGGGACTGCTGTGCTGACAGCCATATGAACACTCAACAAAGAGATGGCCTTGAGGCACAGCAGTTACCCTCTAATTGCCTCTTTAGGAAATAATGTGTGTTCCAGCATTTCAGCAGTTACACACAGAATCACAGCATGGCAGAGGAAGGGACCTCTAGTGCCCCCCAGTCCAATGCCCACTGCCAGAGCAAGCCCACCTAGAGCAGGTTGCACAGGATCGTGTCCACGTGAGTTCTTGAATATCTCCAGAGAGGGAGACTCCACAACCTCTCTGGGCAGCCTGTTCCAGTGCTCTGCCATCCTCACAGTAAAGTTTTCCCTCATCTGCAGATGGAACTTCCTGTGTTTCAGTTTGTGCCTGTTGCCCCTTGTCCTGTCCCTTCCAATGGAACCAGTCTGGCCACATCCTCTTTACACCTGCCCTTAAGATATTTGAATACAGTGACAAGATCCCCTCTCAGTGATCCCTTTTCCACTGCTGAAGTGGGCTTTGATTCTAAGTTTCAGTGTTTTGCTTTCCATAACAAGACTGAAACCTGTATTTGTTCTTTGGGAAGTCACTTCCCTCTTTAATTTGCTACAACCTGTAAAGCCACCCATGTCTTTGAGTCAAGAGTACATACACAGCCAGCTCCAACACCTCTGACCATCTCCTGGGTGCAGCAGGGTCTGGGAAAGGATTTGCTACCTTACATGGAGAAGGTCATCTGGCTGTGGAGAAGGATGATAGAGAGAAGCCCCACAAAAGCAGTGTCTGTTGTCCTTGAGTCCAATAATAAAGGTAATAAAGGATTTTGGCAAAGCAGCAGATGCATCTGCTTCTTGCTGTACTTACAACTCTCCCACTGTAGAGTCTTCACAGAGGGAAAATTCAGCACCAGTGAAAAAATTCAATAATAATAAATGCTAACTTGTCTGTCTTTGAAAAGAACAAGTAGAAATGTCTAGAATGTATAAGAGGTGATTAATTTTTCTTGATTGCTGAGAGGCAAACATGGAACTCATCTATGAGAACAGGCACCATTAATCCAATATTATTTCTTGTTAACATCTATTTGTCTTGACCTATCACACTCTCATAAACCTATAATGAAATAAGTGTCTGCTTTAATTTCCATTGGACATGTTTGAAAAAAAGGGTTTATCAACAGAGGGAATCAGTAGCTGCAGGTGAGGAGGAAGAAAAAAACCAGAAGACTGTATCAAACTTAGAATGTGTAGCTTTTTCCTTTGATGGTGTTTGAAAATGTTTGCAAAAAGATTTGCAGCTTTTGGAAAAATTATTTCTCTGTGAAGAGTATAGAGTTAATGTAAATCCAGTGAAATGTGCCAGAGAATGATTATAAATAAAAAATGATTTTAAAAAATATGCATGCATATCAATACCTTTAGCTATACATTCAGCACAGCTCTGCATAAAGATATTTATCATTTGCTTAAATATATATTTGATTTAAATGTGCTTCTGATTTATAATTTGAAGTAAAATAATTTTATATTTTCTCAAATCTTGAAACAGAAAACACCCTTAAAGTGTGTTTATCTGTTTTTGAAAGATGAAACCCTTTTCAGAAAAAAAAAGGCAAGAAAAATAAGAATAATTTTTGTCTCTAAACTATACCTCTGTGCCTTCTAAAAGCTGTGTAAATTCAATTCCCATTTGTAACTTACAAACACTTATTCTATGTTGAAAGTAAAGTATTAACTACAACTCAGGAAACATGCTCTGACAAAGTCAGAAAACTATAATTAATTCAATTCATTACAATAATCCATCCATAGCATTTAATAGTGTTACAGAAGGAAGTAGAGTTTTTCATGTCATGTGGGAGGCCCATAACCGTCAGCAATCTTGGTCCATCAAAAGTTGGGGAAACCAGGACATATAGTTCTCTCTAAATGAGCACTCATGCATTACAGAACCACTCCCTTAGTGTTTAACAACAAACTAAGAAAAGCAGATCAAGAAAAAGTGGTTGCACTCCAAAGCTAGCACAGTTGTAAAGCTCAGAAGGGTTTCACATAGTATTTGTGGTGGGATCAGTGCTGGGCTGTACTTCAGACTGGGAACACAAAGAAGGATATATATTCCTAAAATCATTGTGGACTTTAAGGGCACTTGGCCTCCTGTAAAAATGTTGTCAGGGAATGGTATGTTTCTTTGCTAGAAGGTGGCTGCCAAGCAGGATCACTGAGCACTTAATCACCCTTATATTAAAGCTGAGACACATGAACTGAAACAGTTATTATAGGGAATAATTACAGATCAAATTAAAAGCATTAGAACTGGCAAAAAGATCAAAGCAAAGCATTCCCTGCAAGAAATGCATACGATGTTGCTCAGAACAGGTAGAAGTGAAGGTTTGCAGTGAAGATTTTATTTCTTAAAGTAAAAGTGCTTAAGAACAGTCAAGGTGCAGCTGATAAAACACACAAGAGAGTCAGAAAACCAGGACAAATACCTGCTTGCAATAAATTTGAGGGCAGGTGCATAATACAATAAAGAGGAAGTGATTCCATTTTGAAAAAAACCTGAAATTTTGCCAAGAAAAAAGCAGCAAATCCTAAGCAAACCTTGTACTCTTGATCTAAATAAGGAAAAGACATAGCTTATTACCAGAAGGCCATATGCAGAATGTCACAAAGATCATCAGTTCAGAGACTTGTCTCAAAAGAAAAAGTATCTGAGGACTCTTTTCCTTGTGAGGAAAGTGGCTGCAAAAGCTGGTGATGTGAGGCTATCAGCAGACAAGGAATATCTGGTCAAGCTGGTTGCCCTTCATGATAAAACTAATAGTTCTAGGTCATGTACAAACAATACTAGTTTTCAAAGACAGATTAACTGACAATCTGTTAAGATAATACCTCTCTCAGTTGTCCCACAAATGTGGGCATAGCTGTTGTGTACTCTCATTTCATAGATATGATAGCGAGAGAACAGTGGAAAGAAACCAAAGTTCACAATTTGTTTGTTGTTACTCTCCAGAACACTGTACACGTGTCTGTAAAAATCACATTTCCCTCCCAGCCCCAGGAGGCAAAGGGACATGAATAACCAACCTGTGCAGGTTCAGGGGACAGATTCCTGTCAGTAGTCAGGCCGGGGAGTGGAACATTCTCCTAAGAAAACCAAAGGAGACCTGGGATTTTGAAGCGTTATTTACCTGGTGTATCCTGGAAGAGGGGCAGAACATTGTCTTGTTTGACATTTGAGAGTTATTTTCCCTGCTCTGTCAGGTTGTATTAACTGGCTGTATCAGCTGGTAATGAATGTTGCATTTCCATTTGATTTCCAAAAATATTAAGAAGTTGGTGTAATGGTGGATGCTGAGTGCTTACATTCAGGGTAGAGAACAATAAGAAGCATGGCACCTGATAACCCTGAGTCATGACATATCACTGGCTCAGGAAATAAAGACCAGTATATTCTAGTATATATTATACTATATATGCTATATATAGAGTATATATATACATTATATATAAAATATCTATAATATAATATATTTAATTATATAGATAAATGTATACATTATATATATAAAATTATATATATACATCTATATAGTGCTTGCATGTGTTATGCCACTACCATTATGACTGGTATCATTAAAACAGTAAAAATGTAATCAATGTATATATATACCAAAACAAATTATTTCAGGGAAACAATAACTGCAGTGGCACATATCATGCTCAATACCTAAATCAATACTATTGAGCTGAGCTAACAATAAATCAAATCTGCATAATCAATTCTTCTACTAGAAATGAAACCATTAGCATTCAAATATGAAAGCACATACCATTTATACATTTTCTTTTGGCAATTTCTCTTTATTTGACACTGGAATGTTCACTAGCTGTTGTTCAAACACACTGTCCCTTTATTTATGCCTAAGTGGTATGTGAAGCAAAGTATTGTGGATGAGATTGAACCCCTAACGTTTTGTGAAAAGCTCATGTTGCTGCTGGGTAGATTTGAGTATAGAAAGGATTAACAATATTTCAGTAGGTTTGGGGCTTCTGAGGTCAGAAGACACCATGTTGGGGTAGGCAAGAGTAGCTAAAGAATTAACTCTAGACTGAGTACACACAATCAGGCGCATTTTTGGGTGCTGAGTTTTTCCTGAAGCATAATTTGTCATTTCTACTTCACACTTCCATGCTCAAAGGGATAGAAAGATACAGCATAGACAGAACAGATCCAGGAAGGGCCAGAATGTGGCCCAGAGGTGTCTTCTCACCACAGAGCTCAAGGGCCAGGCACAAATCTGTACAGCCAGCAAGCCAATACCTGTGGGAAGACTGGAGGGGGAAGAGTATGAAGGAAGGTAGGGTCAAAACCAGATGGACAACAGCCAATAATAACAACAGTAAACAAACCCCTGTACTTGCTGCACAGCCTTTTACTTTGTGGAAAGGCTGTGTTGGTCTGATTGTACAGCTCATGGGACAAATTAACTGCTTTAGAAAATCTGAAATGTTTTTGGTAGAGACACACAAAGGAAACTGATCATCTGGTATGACCTGCAGGATGGCTGCTGCATGAAACATCTCATGTCAATCTTCCTGTGTTCACAACAGCCATGATCCTGTTTAGGACTGTTACCTTGTAGTTTGAGAGGAAACAAAAGATAAGGGACATGTTTGAAGAGGAATTACTCTGTGACTAGTGAAGTACCTCAGAAATACTGGAGAGCTTCATGGGACTTTTGCACATATCTCTTTTCTGGAACTCCTTCTTTCTACAAAATCACTTATTTCTAATGAAATTTATATGCATGAATCTAAAAGCTGCAGTCAGATCCTTTGCAAAAATCAAAGCCTTTCTTGAGTAACCAACCTCCTTTTTTCCTAATCTTTGTTTTCAAAGCTGCTGCACTGCCCAATTTCTTAAACTTATGGGTCTCTTTTAGCCAACTAAAAATTTGGTTTATAGTCCAGCAGCATTTCTTCTATTTCTGTAATCGATAGAGGTGTGAATTTTCTTAATTTTCTTTTGGACACACTTTTTTTCCTTTTTTTTCCCCCCCATGGACTATAAAGGGAGCTTTTGTACAGCTAAAATCAAGCTTTTATAAGCCATTTTGCTCCAAAGGTAGCAGGACTCACTGAAGCATTCCCATGCTTCAGAGTTCCTAAAATAAACTACTCATAGAAACAGTCACATTTTTAAAACTGAAGCAGTAAGCCTCTACAAGTAAAAAAAAAAAAAAAAACAAAAAACCAAAAAAACTTTAATTAAAAACTTAATATTTGAAATATTTATGGAGACACTTAAACTTTAGCTAACAGAATAAACCTGATAATGTATAAAAGAGTAAATAAAAATAAAAAAAGAAAATAAGTAATAAGAATAAAGAATAAAATTCTTTATATAAGAATATAAATAAGAATAAAATTCTTTAAATAAGTATAAAGAATAAAATAAGAAATAAGAATAAAAATCCTGATATATTCTTTTCTTTGCAATAAATCAAGCTAAGGGGTGTTTTAATTTCTTCACTTTTAGGAGAAATAAAGCAATAAATGAAAAGATAAACTGGAGAAAAGAAAGGAAGGCTCAGTGTACTTCATCTTTTATAAGAGCTAAGACAAATTCAATGGCAGTAGAAATTCAGAGGGCTGTATGGAGCCTTGCTGCATCAAGCCCAGCCTAGGGTGACCCACGGTAGGCAGCTGTGGATGGCAGCAGTGGGAGCTGCACGCTGTTGCCTTGAATTTATGCGCTGCAGCAGCTTTGACGCAGACGGGAGGTAGGTGGTCTGAGTGTGACTCCTGCAGCTTTTCTGGATGCCATCCATATCTGCACTGCTCTCTGCTCCCAACTGCATTGGACCTAGCACACTTTGTGCTTTTCAATCCTCACTGTAGAGAAGAGCAAAGAAAAGTAGATGCATAGATTAATACGGGGTTGTAACACAATACAAGCCAAAGGGCAGGCATCAGGAAAAGACCATTGCCATTTCTCTTGTCTTTTGCTAAAGGACAGTTCTACCTTTGCTAAAGGTGCAGTTCTACCTGAGCAGGAAACAAGGCTGGAAAAGCCTAATATTGTGAAACAAATTTAACTCTCTGGAGAGCAGAACCAGGTACATGCAGACACTCATGTGGTTTCTCTCATCTTCCCCCCACATTCCCCACCTGAATGGGTGTTGCTTTGGCCTCTCTCCAGCTGCAGCAGAAGGGAGAAGAAACAAGGGACTCCCAAATGGGTCTGGACTGCCCGGTAAGTTCATACCTGCTGAAATTAGTTGGACAAATTCCCCTGAATTTCAAGTGCTCCTTGAGCTCTAAGGCTTCAGACACATGCAGGAAATGCCAAGCAGGTAGGAGGATTGATGCTGCTGTTGCCAAGCACTCAGCTCCTCTGTAAATGTCCCTGTCACAGCTGAGCTATCCTGTTTTTTGTCGGACAGTTGTCTGTGAGGAATGCTCTTGCTCAGAAGCAATCCAGCTTGGATAACCAAAAAGTTTAAGCAAAAAAACTGACGTAGGATGAAAGAAAAATTTAAATAGAAACCCTCAAAATATTTCTGTTTCCATGTAAGTAACCTTTGGTAACAAAATAAAATAGGAGAGAAAGTATGGAAAATACATACAATGATGAATTACAAAAGAATGCATTAACGTAAGCATTTCCGGAGAGAGAATAAATCCCTTGTGAGCAATGGCAGAAAAGAGACTACATCATTTAGCCATATCTGTCTGCTTGCATTCTTGAGTTACAAATGCTTCCACCTGCCTCCACTGAAGAGCCCTTCTGCCCTCTTAATTCAGCATTATAGTCATTAAATGAAACTTGGGGTATAGTTCAGCTCTTTACTGAATGAAGTAAATTTATGGAATAAAAGCAGGTGAAGCAGTGTGTGAGCATAGGCCTTGTGAGCATTCAGGTAGCTGTCAACTCACCCTCTGGCCCTGGTTTGGACCACTTCAGAAAACTGTCTCAAGGCAATAGCCACAGTGTGCTTCTAAGGCTTCTCAAAAAGAAAAAAAGAAAAAAAGAAAAAAAGAAAAAAAAAAAAAAAAAGCTTTATGGGCCAATCTATCCTTCAACAGTGCCCAAAAAGTCTCTAGCAAATATGTGTTCTCCTATCACACCCTGAGTCAAATAACAGCTACCAGCTCCAGCCATCCTGGAGCAGAGCCCTCGCACCATTTTAGAAACCTTGGAATTAATAGACACATTCAGAAAAACATTTATGCCTTTGGGTCCCAAAGCCACCAGGAAAGAGGCAGAAGGTGTGCTGGGCCAGCTCCTGTGCTGTGTGGAGGAAGCCTGACAGGCAGAGAGAGAGCCTTACAGCAAGGGCACAAGTCATGCCATGTGATTTTAGTGCTGTGGATCTCTCCATCTGGCACCACTGACAGAGCTACAGAAAACAACTACCATTTCCTTTCCATCCTCAAGTCCTTTATTGACTCTTGTACATCCACATAGCTTGAGAGGGTGATTTATCCCAGTCTTGGCAGCTGAGGGGACAAGCCACCAGCAGGTTGAATTAACTGAAACTAACCCTGCAGCCAAGCAGCACATCCCTAACTATTGAGAGTGATTGAGTATTTGCTTTGGTCAGTTCTGTTCTCTCCAGGTGAATCCCTGAGGTTCTGCTGGAATTCTGAAGTGATGTCTTGGTTCAGATCCAAGGACACAAAGTGTTCAGCTGTTTGTAGCATACTCAGATATTTCACCTTCATCACTACTGAAACCAGCAGATATTCAGTGATCATTCTGAAAAACCAAGCCTGCTTGCTGGTGAGTGTATCTGCAGTTCTTTTAAACATACCAACCTCCTACACAATATCCTCCTCCAACTCAAATTGCAGAAAGTACTGGAAAATTGCTATTTGCCAGGTTTTTGCTAGCTCAGAAATAAGAATACATGAAAAATAAGCTCTTTCCAGGAAAGATTTCACAGATTTTCTGGTCTTTGTTTGTTTTTGTGGCCTTTTGTTTGCATTTTTTTTCTTTTTCTTTTTTTTTTCCTTTTAATTTTAATGTCACAGAATGGATAGCATGACCTAGGATATTATTTTGTCCTTTTGCATTGCTGGTTGTATGGTTAATTCATGCATAATTCACCATGAAAATGAGGACTTCATCTCTCACATTAACATTACCCTGCTGCACTAGCAGATGTCCAGTTACAGCTGTGTATCCCTCTCTGCATTCCCTCTTCAAAAACATCCCAAGTCTTTCTGTTGCTGTTACACTTCTTTCTAAACAGTGCAGCATCAAGAAACACATGTCAGTAGAAGCTCTGACAAAGGATCTCACTGTAGTCAGGAGTGAAGGTTGTTACTGCGAGACAAGCTAGTGACAGCTCTCTAGCAAGTGTGCCTTCAGGTTTATTGGTGTCAAAAGTGTTGGAAAGTGAGAAAACCAGTTAAATGCACTCATATATTCCCTCTGTGCTGGGCTTTACATTCTGTCTTGCTTGAATAATCAACAATTTCCTGTAGTATTTGAAATATCACTCATTTGGAGGACTTCAGAATGACTTTGCAAAATTGCGGCCAAATTGATATGTTTCTGAAGGAACAGAAAGAGCTAAAAAAAAAAAAAGAGAAATGAATACTATCAATTTATTATATTGGCATTAATATAAAACCCCATCTATATCTAGGTGTGAACACTATTTCATGTACCAAAAAAAAAAGACTGAAGCAAAGAGGTGTGCAATTCTGCAGTTTAAAGTGAAACTAACAGTGCAGCACATTCCAAACTATTGAAAGTGGTTGAGTATTTGCTTTGGTCAGTTCTGTCAGTTGCTTTGGTCAGTTCAGTTTCACTTTTTGAGTTTATCCATGCATGTACACACACACAGATATAACATACCTCTTCTGCTCATGTACCTCAGAGTAATTTAATACATTAAGGATGGAGGCAAGAATTTGCCCTGTGCTATGTTGATTCTTTGTCTGCTTGTGTTTGAAGCCTCATGTAAAAGGTTCAACATTGCTTTTAGCACCCACAGACCCCAATGAATTGTTGTCTGTCCACATGAGGTCTGAGTCTGGAAGTCACAATCAATTTTTATTAGGCTCTTGACAGTGCATTTCAGTGATCCTGTTGGTTACTATGATCACTAGCACATACGGTAGACACATTCCAGACCACATGTTCTCTATTTACTGTATAGCACAAAATATGCAGTCCAGGATTGTCCAATATAAATAATTTAAGCCACATGTAGCTCAGTGAATGTTAAGCTTGGAGTATTTGATCTCAAAACCCAATTAGAGTGGTTTGTTTTCTTTGATCTGGGTGGAATGTTGTAGTATACACATTATAAAACTGACTTCCAAAAGTTATTGGCATAATAAACACTAATAATCCAGATATTTTTTCTTGAGTTCCAAAAAAGAAACTGCATGGAAGAATTGCAACAGGTTATTGAGGGTGTGACTTCTAAAATGAACATAGTTCTCACAGAAATCCTTGAAGAGGGAAAGTGATGAGAAGAGAGTAAGATGTGAACATTCACCGCACCAACACCTTTGGAGATGAGTCTGCTTCCCCTGGAATTCCTCTGTGACTGTTGGGATATCCATGCTGCAGTTTTACTTATTTATATACTTCATAGGAAACTGTATTCTGAGCCTATACTGATGTAGAGCAATAAGGAGCTTGACTCTGAGGGTATTTAAAAGAGAGACAAACAGAGGCAGGAAGATGGCTTAGGTTGACCCAAGAATCTGCATCACACAAAAGTCTGCTTTTGGGGCATGGACCATAAGAATACCTCTCCCTAAAAGAGGAGAAAAGCTTATTTTGGTTCTTTTAACTTGGAATGTTTCCCTCTAAAAAACCCCAAAAACTTAATATACGTAATCGTAGATGAAGCTGCCTGGGAAGAACAGATATAACAGATATGCAGATCTGCTTAAAGTAGTGTCATAAAAATGATGACTGTTAAATGTGGCAGCCTCCACAATTTTTGGGGGACTGTCTTATGTAAAGAAAGATTTACAAATCCATGTGGTGGCTAGCACTCTCTATTTTTTTTACACATGATTCATATACTACTTGTGTACCCATGATAACTATATTATAAAAATGGTTTTGTGTATATGCTTGGCACTTACAAATTGTAATGGAGAAAAGATGATTAATTGCACAGCAGAACTCTTTGACAATTTGCTGAACCTGTGCATCACTGACATAAATCTTTCTCCCAAGTGCCTTGACTATCATTAACTTGAAAAATCAGCAAAGCAAAAACCTTTATGAGTGGGTTCATGGAAATAGAGAGACATATTTTGCAGCTATGGTATGCAGCAGACATGTGGGAACAGGAGAATACCTGCAGCAGGATACTGTCTTGCATATTTTATACTAATCCCTCATTTCTTATGGCTGTTATTTATCTGGACCCTTGCATTATATTTAGTAAGTCTTGCTTTGCTGGACTATGGTGGTCTGCCACGTGGATTTTTTTTCCTCTCATTTGCAAGTATCCTGAAATAAAGCAAAGGCATTAATTTCCTTCTGTGGCCCCAGAGTCCTGTGCTTTCACTGCTGCTCCTCAAGAATTCAGCATCCACAAGCTGCATTCACTTAGCTACACTTGCATCTGAATAGCAAATGCTAATTGCATTTGTTTCCAGCCTTTTCCTCACTTGAGATCCTCTGCTACACAAGAGGTTGGGGACCTTCAGCCCAAGCCTTGAAATATACATTCAAGAGACTTGGAGGGTTCTTGTTTCATGTTTTAAATCTGTGAGTGCTGGTACAGAAGCTGTTCTTTGAAAAATGGCCAATTCCATAAATGTTGCCTTAGTATTGAAAATCTGATTTTATATTTGGACAGATTTGTCACAGCCAAACCTCTCTGAAATGAAAAGGACATTTGACACTGATAATCTGAGCATGAAAATAGACCAATTTGAGTGAATTAAATGATATTAATAGTTCAAATGAAAATATGTAACAGTAATTGCAGCATGTACACCATTCATAGAGAGTCATAATAGGGTTCATTCATAGCATTTCTTCATGTTTTTTATGTTCATGTGCAAGGACCCCTGTATTCACCAGAATCACCTAAATCTTGGTTAATTTCTGTTTTCACATACTCTCCTGAGCCACCTTACGTGAGAACAGGAAATATTTTTTTGCTAACATTTAAATTGTCTGCAGAGATGTAGAATAGAAATTATGGTATGTTCAAGCTGTTCAAGTATTTAAAAAAATACAATTTTTTTTTTTTTGGAAAGGCATAAAATTAACTTTCATCTAATCTGCTTGAATTGAAAAGTCAAAATGAGGAGCCAAATCTTTTGGCACTCATCCATTAATTTTTAAATTTTCATACAGTTTCATTAATGCTCTTCTTTAACACCATATCTCTTTCAGATCAATTTCTTGAGCAAAGATTACTCAGTTCCTCAGCTGCTTTTGGAAGACAAACATTTGCAGAAACATCAGTGCAAGTCCACTAAAATGTCTGCCTATGTAGGCAGAAAAACTAAAAGCTAACATATTTTTCCTTTTGCATGTAAATCCCCTCAATTCAAGATCACTTTTTTCCAGGGTGAAAAGAGACTGTTGTCTCCAACAGCAAACATGTGTAACTAGTACAGGACATCAATATGCTGTTGCTAATGCTTAAGAATTTCATTGTTTTCAGACAGCATCCTTCAATCATCTACATAGCTTATTAAAACCAGCAACTTCTCTGTCTGGGTATTAGAGAGTTTACTCACTTCTTATATCCACTGAACAGCTGACACTTACATATTTTCATATTTCCTGGCGTATCATAAGCAGAAACCTGGTAAAGGGGCTGGGTATAATTTTTAAAACACAGAACATTAAGTAACTAGGGGTATCTGATGGAAAAGATATAATTACTTCAATAAATTTTGCTTTATAATAAAAGAGATACTAATTACATGATTATTTTTGTTTATGAGGCATATTTCCTGCCACTATGAATTAAGTTTAAAAATCAAACATAGAGGAAAAGTATTATGAACATGGGACACATTTCCATTGTTTCCACTGAAATAATCTGTAAAACTAAAAAGTTCAGGTGACTGTGGCAGTCGATCATCAGAGGTGGTCATGCACCACAATTTTCTTAGTGTAGATGTTATTTCACTTTTTTGGTAAAGATTCAGGTCACAACTTTGTACTCTTTTTTACTTTTTCCATCTGATCACCATCTGCTGACTTGCTTCAAACAAAAGAAACATTTCTCAATATTCATCGAGTTCTACTTGTAAACCTCTGGTTTGTAATCAGTAATAGTCTGGTTTTATACTGAGAGGGGCCCTTTGAGTGGATGTGCAGACATGTAAACATCAAAAACCTCCCATGAGAACCAGCCTCCTAAACTTAGTACTAGCCAGCACCTATAATTTCCAAAACACAGTATGAACTTCCATCTGAGGCTGGTCTGCTTAGAGCTCCAGAATCCCAGAGCAGCTCACAATGTGCTGGTAAGTTGTAGTCACAAACTCACCATTTACTGCATAGGATGAAATAAGGAGACCTGTCAGACAAGTGCTGCTGCAGAAGGGCCATTACTAGAAGTTAGGTTCAGTCTCATGTGCTTCTTCAAAGTCATAGCTGAGACATTTTGGAGCCTGGAAGATGTTTTCTTTCCCTCCCACCCATTTTCTTACACTATACACTAGGACCTCTTTAGATTTTGTGATGCATAAAGAATGATTTGAATGATTATCTCACTATCGTGGTATCAGAGTCATCACAAGTTGGATTCAGCAACCTGTCAGAGATGGTTTACTAAAGCCAGAATACAAAGAGTCAGCATTCACCTCTATGTTTATAAGCCTTAGAAATAAACAGGAAGAGAAAAAAAAATTACATAGAGAATAGAGAACGAGTGAGCCTGATGAAAATTCTCACATACAATATAATAAAAATTTCTGCCACATCTGTTCTTTGGGGTTTGGAGGGCAAGGAACATAACCTTGAATATTCAAGAAGGTCTATTAAAAGATAGTGATTTTAGAAAGTACCTAGGACTTAAGAATGACTTCAAACAGTCAGATTTGGAGGAGCTGAATTCAGGCAAGGTGGCAAATTTCAGGCTTTAGGAAGCTGGGATTTCTGAAGAGAAGTAGCTAAACATTTACTGAAATCAGGCTTTCAATATGATGAAAAAAGGAAGTAAGGAAGAAAAAAGTTAGAGGTTTACCTTCCATAATAAAAACAACATTTGCAGAGTCATTTGTTGCACACATGCACAAACTAATATATATATATACATCAGAAGTCCTTGTGTGACTAGAATATATTGGCCTCTTGAAGAGTGAATAATATTCAAGTCATTTACAGTATTGAAGTCCTTTAAGACTTCAGGAAAGCAAGCCTGAGCAAACTAGATAAATTAGAAAACAGAAGACAACCCCGTTCTTTTGATCTAAAATGTAATTTATTGATGGAGAAGCATGTGGTAATGAAATAAAGCAGTTTGTTTCAATACAGTCGATGCACAGTGCAAGTGCACTTTTAACACAGGTAACAGGAAATAGATACTTTTACTGGCTTCTGCATGCATTTCAGTAAAAAGGTGGAAGAAGAAAGCAAAAGGGTGTTACACATTTAAGCTCATAATCCTCTTTACCCAGCAGACAGGCCCAGCTAAGCCTCCCATGGTACAGATCACCGAGTGACGAGTGACGCAGCCTGCAATCACCATTGCTACCTGGGACAGGAGCCACAATTTACTGAACTTTTCTGCCTGCCTTTAGCACCCACTGAGGTACCCCCAACACCTCTGTGCCTTTGCCAATTGGGAGTCCTGGCTCTGTTCTGGCCTGAGGCATCGCGTGCCAATTCCAACTTCATCAATTCTCTGCAAAGCATTCAAACACTCACAATGCATGTTACTGTACACCAGGTACAAAGGGTCTAATGGCCCAGGTAAATTATTAATCCTCATCTTTCATAAATAAAAATGTTCCGTATTTTTAGTAAACAGATCTGTAAAATGCAAAGGTAGTATGGTCAGAAGGCTTCTGAACCCTTTGAACTTTGTCATCTTGGGTGTGGTATTTCCTGTCTCTGCCCAATGCCCTCATGTGCAAAATGGAGGTAATAATACTTAACACAATTAGTTAACTCTTGCACAGTGTTGTAAGCGTGGCAATATCTGTGTAGGTGCTTATCTGTTACTGATATGTTGCAATTAAACAGCCTTACTATGAAAAATTCACTACAAACTTGATATCTGGAGAATTAAAATTGGCCCGCTCAATGGAGCAGCCTGCAGATTCAGGGAGTGTCCTTGGGGGTAGAGCAAGAAACTTTGAACTATTTGAATAACCTACATCTGATAGTGAGCTTAAAATAATGCTTTGAAACTTGGCCAGTCACTTGTTTTTATTTTTTTAAACTTTTCTGAGTTTTAATTACTTAAATAAAAGCAGTCTCACTTGCTCCCAGCTCCCTTCCATGCTCTCACAGCCGGTTCATTGCCAGTTTCCTGATCTTTCTGCTTATCACTGTGGCATTCCTGATGCTCTCCCTCCCCACTCCCCCAGCCCCCCATCTTTCTTTCTCCCTCCATGCTGACTCCAAAGGGAATCTGCTGTTGCTCCTCAGGTTACTGGAGCACCCGCAGTGAGCTGTATTCAGACCAGTGGGTTGTGTTCAAACCATTGACTGTGGCAGCAGTTGTGGGGCCTGTGTGTGTCTAACCATCATCTCTCTGTACCTTTCTGCTCTGTCTCAGTCTCCTGTCTCTCAGTGTTGCCTGTTTCTGCTGCCACAGGTGCCTGAGCCATGGGCATCCCCCTGGCTCACACTGTGGTGTGATAACCAGGCACTCTGCAGCTCAGCTCAGCTGTGTGTTGGATGACTGGACTGATGTGTTCAAGATATTCCCAGTGACCTGTTCATAGGCACCCCTAGATCTCTTCCTGGAGCAGTTGTCCACTATCGAGGTTCAGATACGTGTATCTGAGATAGTCTGAGATTTTCACATTTAGAATGTCATTCTTTTCTTTAATGAGAAATAGTTCACAGATATAGTTGAGAAATTAATTTCTTCTGAATTATAACTTCTCAGAAGTATTTTCTTCAACCTGTTTGGTTTTCCATTTGCAAGACCTTGCAAACCTATGCCAAATTAACTATTGATTAGGAGATTACTGGAACAGAGAGAAAACATGGAAAAGAATGAAAGTGAACATCATTAGTACTGTTTCCTTGAAACAGTTTAAATTATGACAGTGCCCAGAATCTTGTTTTTTTCTTAGCAATGTTTCAAGAAAATTAAATGTAGTGGCAATGAAAACTGCTGCTTTGGCAATCAGGTATTTCATTCAGTGGCTGACACACTCAGCTAGGTCTAAACCAGTAATCCATCTGTCAAAGATATATCGACCTTTCCTTAGCAATCATTCCTTCCAAGCCCATTTGTTGATTCAGGCTTAGGGTGCTTGCCTGGGAACTAGTGAACAGATATTTCTTGCCAGGATCGTATCTGGAAAGAGAAATGTTTCAATTTCATAATTAAATGAGAAAACTGAAAAAGCTTTACTGAAAGAGAAATTATTTCACTCTTTTTGAAGGAGAGGTTTCTAGAATGAATTATTCAATACTAACAATGTAGTTTTTGAAAGCAGGATGGTTTCCACAAATGTCTTGCATATCTATCTCCCCACACAGAAAAAGACACATGTAGATGCAGATGCACAATCATGCATGCAAGCACATATATACATGCTTTTTGTAAAAATAACTTCTATATTTTGGCCCTCCAAAGAAGGAAGTGGTCATTCTTAAGTATATAACAAAAGGGAGAAACTCCAAAACATTCAGTGAAATGTTGTGTAATCTTAAAATGGCTTTTAACATTTGCATGGTGTTTCCTTAGGCTTCCTATGTATTACAATTTCTCAAGATTACTGTGCATGAATATTCTAAATTTAAATGAATCTACTTTGGCATTAAATATATGAACAAAACTGCCCAAAATAGTTGTAAGGTCAAAACTATCTCCTCTGATTCTCAAATGGAATGACATCCTTATGCAGAATCATGCGGCAAAACCAGGTATGATCAGTTTTAATTTAAAATGGGTCAAGATTGCCAAGTGTTTCTCTTTTTCAACTTCACCTGCCTTTTCCCTGGCAAAAGTAAAGCCACACCAGTTGTCTAAGGGGGCAGTAGGGTCTGCTTTGCTTTTCCCAACTCCCTCTCATAACAATTCCAGACAAGACTGACAGTCCCCCTCCCCTTCTTTCCCTAGACAATTTGGCCTTACTTGTAGGAATGCAAGTGGAAAGATACCCTGACAAGATGCCTCAGGCAGTGAAGAGGCTGAATGTTTCCCTAGTGGGAACATGGTGAGAGAAGCAAATAGGTACATATGGGATCACTTTAGTGACTTAAAGGAGGTAAGTGATGTTGAGAAAGGGTTTCTTAGAGAAGGGAAAAGGTTAAGTAGCTGGGAGAAATTTTTAGCAGTGGAGGAAATAACAAGGAAGGAGATTTGAGGCAAGAGGTGGAGGACAATGGTGGTCCTGTTGAACCAGTATGACAAATTAAGCAAGAGCAGAATGAAGAAAATTGTAAGATGTTTGATGCGGTTTCCCTACATTTAGTTCTCTGTAAATTTTAACAGCATTTTACCATAAAATCAGAGCAAGACATAAAGCTGGGCTCTGTACAGTGCTCTATGTTCTGGACCCAAACATCCCCTAAAGTGAGGGCATGCATTGTTTTTGCAGCTTCAATTGGATCCACAGCCTTTACTACTCTTACTATTTTAACTGTCTTATTTCTAACTGGTTGATTGAGAAAGGCCTTAAGAAGTTTGCCTAGTCCATTACCCATTTGCCTGGTATAAGATACTTCTTCTGAATTCAAATCCTTACTTACCTTTAGGTCCTGAGTAGATGATTTACCCTTTTATGTCCTGGCTTCCACATATTTTGAAATATGTTTAATTATACTTGCTTACTACATGGGAAAGCTGCAAGGATTAGCTGGTACAGAGCCTTGAGTATGGTAGTTATTTTCTTTTCATGGAAGAAAAGCAAAGCAGTTGCTACAATCCCACACTTGAAACCACCACCCATCACCAAGGAGTGACTCACAAGCACGATGAGCCAAGGATATGGTGTTTACTCCTGTAGGTTTGTTTGCACAAGAAGAACGATCTTTGCTTCCCAGTAGGCCTGGTGAGTACAGACAGGGGAGAAGTGGCTGCATCCAGAGGTGTGGCCCATGGCTGATTCCTGTCAGCCATACTGCATCCAGTTTTTTCTCTAGGGAGCACAGCTGAGCAGGAAAATGAACCACTGCAAATGGTAGGAGACAGTTGCAGCTGTGCCACTTGGAAATCACCTTCAGTGGCCTATGCCGAGTGAAGTTAAAGAGCCAAAATTTTTTTTAAAATTTTTGAAAAGGAAATAGAATTGAAAGATGATGTACCTCAACTATTTACACACATGTATTTGTGGACTAGAGTAGACATCACAGATCCCAGATTTTCCTTAATAAACTAGGAGAGAAATTTCCTATTATTGTATGATGTAGCCCTGCTGATCATTGTCTCTGCAAACCTCATGACTGAATTCCAGCAAGGGCAGGAGCAGTGGCAGTGGAATGGGGGCTGTTGTTGGGAATGGCTGCTGGAGAATGTGCTGCTGCCAGGAGCAGTGTCTGGGGCAAGGGGTCTGATCACTGTGGCAACTTCATCTCTTTGCACAGGTTGTGCCCACACCTGGGCTGCCACCAGTCTCAGATCATGATCTCTCTTTATACTATTATGGAGAAATATCCCATTATCTATGGATACGCCCACTTTTCCACATAAAACCACATTTCCCCCCCTATTTTTTGCTGTTTTCCAGTACAACACAGGTAAGTTATAAGGCCTAGTTGCTCTTGGATTGGTCTTTATTTGATCTAAATAATTCTTGTTGCCTTGAAAAGCAAGGCTGTGTTTGCTACCTGGAGCCTTTATGCACTACAGTTCTCTTAATCAGCAGACAGACAAAAAGACCCTTTTAATACAGACCAGAAAATACAGTGCATCCTAAGAGAAGGCCGTGCTATTTCACTAAAAAATGCAGTGTCAGTATAAGTGATGGAATGGGTGTCTTTGCAATCTTAGATCTCAAAAGCATTCCATTTTCATGCTCTCTCACATGCAAACTTAGAAATATACTTTCAAGGCCTGTGATGAATTCATTGTGACCCTATACTAGCTAATAGTATGACTCTCATGTAAGTTCAGCATCAGCCTTGTCCTTTACAAGCTGGATATTTATAAATACGATTTTACTTGAAAATTAATTAAAAGAATTGCTAATTATTGTTATTAAGGATCTGGGCTCTGTATCATGCAATATATTTACTCCCAGCAGAAAAAATTAGCCCTAGGGAAACTGGCAAATCTTGGAGTTCAAGGAAGAAAAATTATTCTTCTGAGTGTTATTTCCTTCCTCCATTTTCAGAATGAGAAGTAAATAGGGGAACATTTACGTGTTGCTTAATGGAACATGAGCTGTTACTAGAAAAACACTCATGACTCTAAAACGGGGAGAAATAGTGCATTGAAAATAGATTCCCTTTCACACTTGCCATTTAAAAAAAGGACAGTGCTTTCCAATTAAAGTTTGCACTACAAAGCATGCAAATTCACCCATGAATAGTGAAAAGAAAGCCCAAGCAGCGTGCTGCTTTGCAGCCCATGTTGAAGGAAGGTAAGAAGAAAGACGCTCCGGGCAGTCGATACAATAGAAACTGTACAGACAAAGGCAAAAGGGGGAAATAATAGTGTGCTGCCCTAGTCTGGGGAAATATGAGTGCAAGAGGAAAGAGGGAAATAATAATAGGAACCATGTTATGCATAAGAAAAGAGAATTTTGTGTAGGCTGCAGAACCAAAGGACATTTGGCTGTGATTAGCTGCTGCTCAGTGTCAGCACATGACTGCTGGTTTCATAAAATGGGGTTTCAGCTTAACCTCTTTTTGCATCGAGGTTGCTCACTGCAGTCTACCAAAGCAAGTTGTCATGAATTAAAATCTGTATGCATCCTGTTATGAAGAGAGGACATTCATTGGAAATCATCAGACCCTTTGTGTTTCAGATCAACTTCACATTCCCTTTCAGCAATATTTTGACCATTTTGTTCCTTGTCACTATGACTGATGACCAACTCCCCACAGAGAAAGGACAATTTGCATTAGTCCACTTGGAAAAAGGAAATGTTTGCTTATCAGATGAAGCCCACTGAAGAAAAAAACCCCAAAACAATGCCCCCAAACTGTACTGGCAGTGCAAAGAACTGCAGTAGCTGAAGAACACCCTCTGACTTTTAATTCTGCCTATGCTGTTCATGAGGATAAAGGTATTCATTAGCTGAATAAGATGCTTTCCAATTTAAAAGTACATTCCCATTCAATAGGTGGCCATCAATCTTCAACAAAGCAGAAAAAGTAACATCTCTGGTCTTCCAAAGCCTAGCTGTTATCCGTAAAGAATATATCATTTACCAGGTGGTATTTTTTAGTGTTCTCTGTCTGGACACAGCTGTTCTATGTCAAGTTGGTGATGTGTAACACATTTTTTAAAAAGCCTATTAACACAGTTGTCAGTTGGGTGAAGATGGCTATGTACTATTGTCTGCCAAGTCTCTCCCCTCCCGCCCAATTAACTTCCTTATTGAGATGACGGAAATAAAAATACAGAATCATTATGCAAAACACGTTTTAGTATTTACCTGGAAGCATTGGGGCAGCATGTTCTCAGAGATGAATGCAGTCCTAGAAACTAATTAAAATAGTTAAATTAAGCACTGTCTCACACAAAAGTGAGACAGAGGAAAGCCAGCATTACAGAAGAATTGTGTGCCCTGGAACAGATGAATTTTTTTGAAAACAGGTGGGAGGCAGAGTGTTATTTAGAGGTAGTCATCACCAGTTCTCAGGAACCCTGTGTAAACAACGTTAGCAACCTTCATTTGGAATAGTGTCAAATACAACAGGAAATAGAAAGACAAAAAGGGTTTACATATTTAATGTTTATTGACTTTTCTCGTCGGGTTGATTTTAAAGTAGAATTGCTTCAAGATGAGTCTACAGCTTTGAAATAATTTCTCAAGAACCTCACTTGTAACACTGTAGCCCTCTGGTTTTATCTGTTAGGCTGTGCACCCCCTAATTTTAAGCAAACAAATGTCTTTAGAGCAGCTTCATCTGAAACCAAGACGCCATAGATAGAACTGATGCAGTAATGAGCAGATTTTTCGTAAACAAACCTGTTTATCCACAAGTCTGCCTGGAAGAGATCTGAGGATCCAAGTGAATATAAAAACAAACAGCTTAGCTGTTGCTTTCCTTGGGCAAGTGTTTGTTTTTATTTAACATGAAAATACAAGGAACTACATTTTATTGATTTGAAATGGCAATTACTTCCTTTAGTTCAACATTATTATTTTTTCACAGAATGTGCTGTCTTTGATTATTTATTTGTTACTGGAAAATGACTGCAGATTTAGAAAATGTAATCACTGCCTGGCTTCTTGGAAAAGCATCATTTTTCCATGTACATTTAACACCTTCTTACATAACTGGGTTAGCTTTTGTCTGAACGGGAAGTTTCTGACAGATGCAGATTTTAAATCTCACAGAGCCTTTTTGTAACATGAGCAGAGCATGTCCTGAACACCAGGGTCTCTGCCTGCCCATTCCAGTGCCCTCAGCTGCCCCCTCAACCCTCCCAGCTGACCCAAAATGCACCTTGGAGCTGACGCCATCCAAAACCCAAAGTGATTTCTCCATCATCATACAGGAACCTGTGAGGGAGACAGACCTGGCAGGGCAGTCAGAGTCCTCACCAAGAATTAAAAATGACATGTGGATGTGAGAGAGGACACCCAACTCGCTAGGTCTTCCCTCAGGAGGGGGAGCCAGGCCTCTTGTGCAAAGGGATTTAGTCTGAGGGAGAAGAACACTCCTGATAGGCTTTGGATAAACATCCAGACATTTGAATATGTCTAAATTGAATACAAAGGCCAGAGAAAAGATAGCTTTGTGGTTAAATTCCAGACTGTGGCTTAACAGATTTGCATCCCATCCCTGGCTCGCCGCCATAGACGTTCTACATTGCCACGTGTAGGTTACTTTCCATTTATATAGCTTGATTTTCCATCTATCAAATGTGAATAATAAGGCTTTTGATTTATGTCCTCTATTTCTTCTAGTGTATTTACTGTATCAAAGGAGCAGTCAAAATGATCTCAACAAGTCTTTTAGCATCCCCCTATGGAGCAGCAAATACCCAAACACTCCCTGAAAGATGTTTGTCTAAGTAGTTATTAAATGCTTATAGTCATTAAAATCAGAATAAGGGCTGTCATTTTCTGCAGGAGTAATAAATTCAATTTATGATTCACTTTTTTTTTTCTACTGGCAGCATGGCAATTAAACATATTTCTTATTTGCAGAATCAAGTTGTGTTTCCTCAGAGCAATCTGTACACTTGTATTTACTGCTTATCATCTACCAATTTGAAGTAATTTTGGTAATTAATTTAGATCATTCAACTTCTATTCCTCCAACTGCTTAGTAACTCTTACTTTTGAGACTAACCAAGACATCTAGAAGTGTATTCAATTTCATTATCAAGGGATTGAGTCCAGGTTTCCTGAATTAAACATCTGCAATTTAGATGCTTAGAAAAGTCATTCTCCTGAGTGCCTATGTTTTCATTAACCACTGATGAAAAATAGCTGCCTATGAAAGTATCTGGAAGAAGACCCTTTGTGCCTGTCCATGATCTTGCTCTTCAGATCTTTCAAGCAGCTGAGCTTTTTTTTTCTGGTGAGACAGAGTATACATTAGAACTACTTTCCTAGACAGTAAAAATGATGACAGAAGAAATTCAGACACCTCCCCAAAGCAGTACTTTAAAAATATTGACTGTAACTAAGATCAGAACATGTAGAGGAGGGAACTATTTCTAGACCCTCCAGACAATTATTTATCTAGGAAACAATTTGTAACTGCCTAAAAGTCTGTTTTCTTCCCAAGCAGTGTGTACCAATCGTATGACATGGATTTAATAAAAGCCAAGTTTCCCAGTTTTCTCCATGTAGAGGAGCTGGAAGTTCAAGACAAGATAAATCACAAATAATGCCTTCTCTAATTAATTCTGAATTTCTTCCTTATTCAATAGGCCAGTTGTTCTGGTTAAGAAAATTACGTTAGTGCATTACTGACAAATGATGATGGTTTAACGCTTGATTACTTTTCAATCCATACAAATAAGCTGTTCAATAATGCATTTTGATATTTCAGATATGTTAAAGCAATGTAACTGACCCATTTCCCTCAAGATTCCTTCACTTCTCCTCAGCAATACATTATTTTCCTTCCTTTCTTCACTTCTTTGGAGTGTCTTCTGACTCTTATGAGTTCTTCAGGACTTTTCTAACAGATCAGAAAACATCTTTGCCTCATTTCTTCTGCATTCTTGAGTGCATTTCAACAAGGTTTGCTCACAAGAGTACATCCAGTATATTTGGTAACCTGTTACTTCTCTGTTCCATACTCTGCTCCTATCCCTTCATTAAAAATCAATATTTATATTACTTGTTTGGTATCTCCTTTTTTACTGTTGTTGTTTTGGGGGTTTTTTCGTGGTTTTTTTGTGTTTTTTTTCTTTTTTTTTTGTGATAAGGGATGCAACTAGCTGTTACTTGCTTCATTAATGGAGTCATGTGTTCCTCTGTCTACTCAAGGTCCTACCTGAACTCTTTCCCTTGCCTCTCATGTTTCCTGCTGCTTGTTGTGCCCTGTAAAGCCTTCCATGAAAACTGTATATTTGTACTTCTACTATTCCTTTATACTGATCTTCAATAACATCTTCTTTTTCACTTGTATTTTATTTCTGTAAAAGCCCCTGAAGAGCTCTTAATGCATCCTTAACATGTTCTAAGACTTTACTTCATCTCAGATTATTAGTGTTTGAGGATAGGAAACAATTTCCTTTGTGATTTGGAACTTTTGGGTGCTACCATAATATAAATGACTGTGTGAATTTTACCCATCCCTAGCTGGAACATTGCCAAGAAAAGTCTGTTGTTCTTTCCAATCAGAATTTCTTTGATTTCACTGGAAGTATCATAATGAATTTGCAATTTGGCAGGGTTCAAAGTTTCCAATTTCTTAGTCTGGATTTCAGTTTTCTCTACATCATCAATTATCTTTTCCTGTACCCAGTCTCTGTGAGTGAGTGGATATTGCTCATTAAAACCTCATACAGCAGGGAGGAGAACACAGACATGACAGAGGGAGAATGAATACCACAAAAGACTGATCCGAATTAAAAAAGGATATACAGATTTCTAGGACTCCTTCATGCAAACCTGAGGCTTTCTTGACATTTTAGGTAAGAATTTGGAGATAAACAGACATTTAAACTATTTTTTTAACATTGGTAAGCTCTACAGTTTCATTGTACTAGGCACTTCTGAGGAAAAAATAATGTCTTGAATTCCCAACCTTTCTTATTCTTTCCCCTGAACAACTCATATTTGTAATCATGCTTCCAATTCAGATCAGTTTTCAGGATTTAAAAGTAAAAAGAAAACACAAAAAAACTGCACACTTTCCCTCTGTTGCACAGCTTAAAACTAAATTCAGATACTAAATCTTCATTTACAGCAGGCTGTGGTTGTTCAGTGTAAAAGACAGTTAACTTGAAAAGCCTCACTGAAAGATCACCTGGCCCTTCCTAACGTATTTATGTGTGCTTATGTTATATAATTAAAAGGCATAAACAAGGACATGCTGTGTGTGCGAGTTTCTGGAATCTCTTGTTTTCCCTCTGTAGTGCACAAACAAGTCATTTAGGCGAACAAAGTCTGAAAGTGAATCATAAACTTGTGTTGTTGTTGTTTTTCTAAGAGGACTTTCTCTGGCTGCAAAACAGAGTTACCCTGTGGCAGGCCAAAGCACTGGCTTAGCCCCCAGAATTCAATACTATTGCAGAGCTAATTCTTGCAGAGAGGCTGACAAAATTATCTAGTAGCTGTGTGCCAAGGATAATGACATTACAGCTTGGAGTAGAGCAGAAAGCAACATTATACTCTGGTTTGAAGTGTGTAAGTAAACAACTTTGTTTATCACTCCATTAAGAAATTTGATACTAGCAAACACCTACTCTCTACCTGGAAGCCATACCAATGAAACCTTGGGCAAATGGTTGGTTTGTCTCTAACACCAATGAATGATTGTATTCCAAAAAACAATTTCTTTGTTAAAAAAAAGGAAACTTGTGTTTCAATAATTAGATTGACAGGACAGGGACCAAATCCTTGAGAAGTTTGTACTTTTCAGAGACAGCTCTCAGACAACGTGAGCTGTGACACTCACCCTACATGTGCACATCTATATTGCAGCCCTCAGCTGGTGGGGCTGGGTGTGCAGCTCAGCCAGGCTGTAAATGAGACCCAAGGAAAGCAAAGCCTGGCCTGTGAGTCAGACAGGCACTGCAGCACGCCCCACCTGGGAAGTCTAGACACAGCCCGTGTGCTAAGATGAAACTGCAGATAAAAGCAGCCCTGTAATTGGAGCTGTTTTCATTTGGACTCAAACTTTGATTTGATGTTTAAAATATATCCTTCAAATAAGACTTCTTTTATGAGTCTGTTGAGTCATAGAGACCTAAAATCAATTCACCTTTCTGCCACAGAATTTCTGTGTGGCCTTGGGCAAATCACTTAATCTCTCTGTCCTTATCTACAATTACCAAATGTTAAGCTGCCTTCTTGCTCAGCGTTTTCTTAAATGAGAATAAATAGGGAGTGGAAAAAAACGACATCAGTTTAAAAAATATACAGACGACAGGAAGATAAAGAAGGAAAGCAGAAGGACGAGATGGAGACGTGTGGGATATCGGAAGTGGACAAGGATGAAAACATTCAGTAGAAAGAAGCGAACATGAAGAAAGCCTCAAAGGTGGCTGGCTTATACAGAGCAGCTATGGTTCTGAAAGTCATTTGAGAATCAAAGTGGCAGATGGACTAGCTAACATCTGCTTGGAATAAGCTGCATGTGTCTGAGGAGGAATGTAGGAGAGGGGGAGGATGGCCCCCGCACTGCCTGAGAAAAACAACTGCCAAATGATCAAAGGGTGTCAATTTTCTCAGAGTACAATGACCCTTTGATCTGTGACTCTTCCCATAGGTAAGGACTTGGATGGAGGATTCAGGGGTTAAAAATGTGACAAAACAGCACAGGAGCGTCCTAAGGTTTCAGTGTTTTCAGACTGGCCTGAAATCTTCCATGTAAATTAATAGCAAAAAGAGGAATTTTGCCAAGGTAACCCAGATACAAAAAAAGGTTGATACTGAATGTGCATAAATGCAGTACCTAAATAACTTCTGATGTTCAAAACTCTAGTTTTGAAAATAAGTGTTACTAATTGTGCAAATAAAAAATCATGAGTCACTCTCTTGAAAAAAGTAATAAGAAGGATTAAAGAGCTGAAAATTTAAACAAATGAATGCCTTATTTTTTGTATTTTCTCTTGTTTATGTAAATAATGAGAAGTAAAATGCTTCCAGTTTCACATTTTTCCAGTATTCATGATTTCTAGGAAGTCACTTATTTAAAATGAAAGCTGAGATTCTTGTGCAGTCCTATGGGTCTCCATTCCAGCAGCTGCAACTTTGGAAAAATGTTATTTATTGTGAATCTTGCAATAGAATATCCTGAGAACTACTCTGCTTGGAAAATTGCACCCAAAATCCATCACTCCCTTCTAAGACTATATTCCTTATGTATTGTAGAAACTGTGAAGAAACCATGTCCCTACAAAGAAGCAAAAAAGTTCTTTCCATAAGGATTCCCAAGGTGAATTTTTTATGGCCACAAAAAGCCCATAATAGTCTACAGGAGTGTTGGAAAGTACACTAGACTACTTGGTTATTCAAGAATCTCACTCAAATGATTCAAACATGGATCCTCACCAATATATAAAGCACAAGAATAATTTTAGTCTTGAAAATTATCTAAAAGTCAAAATACCAAGATTTTTAATGAGATTTTGAGAACCTGGCTATATGTCCAGAGCACCATTGGTTGGGCTGTAGCTGCATTGTACAAATTAAACTATAACAGCAATATTATGTGAAACTGTTAAGAAAACTGTCTCTATTACCTTGTAAAGGTTTGAATTAGGGTGATAGAAACAATCCTGCAGTCAAACAAAGTCACTGTCATCAGATACATTGTCTAGGTATGGGAAGCACTAAGCACTAATAAACACCCTTTCCTGGAATGTCACATTAAATTTTGTGAAGATGGTGGTGGCTATCCAGAAGCCAGCTTCCATTTTCAAACAAGCAGTTCCTTGTCTCAAGCCTCATTGCTTTCCATTGCTGTTGACTGTGTGAGCATTGGAGTTCTTGGGACAAAGAATTATGCCAGTGACCTCTCCCTGAGATTGCCTCTTCCCCTTGAAAACATGAACTTTTAGAAGTCTTCTGCTGCTTGGCAATTCTCTGAACTCCTCTCATTGTGAAAAGGAACACTGGAGTTAGACCTCGTGAAAATGACGTTGACTGATGAATTCTCAGGACTTCCATAAATAAGATACTATCCATCCTTCCCTGGGGTCATGAAGCCTTTGGTGAATTCACAAAGGGCACTTCTTTTGAGGCAATATATAGAAAGATTAATAGAATTGCAAGCACAGCATTTGTTTTTTCTCCTCTAACTCCCACAAAACTAAGGAAATGGCAAATGGAAGGACTTGAGGAAAGAATTAATGAATCATAGTCAAATTTAAATGGATTCAGGAAGTATTCAGTTATTTTAGTGCAGAATTTACCAATTTAACAGTTCTGTGGAATTTAGTTTCCTATTTATCTGAAGACAAACTAATACTCTAGAGAGATAAGTCAAATTTTCAGTGCTTCTGTCTTATAATGCATCAAGCTTGACTTACAAATAGCCACACTACAAGACAGAAGTGCATTACCATGTTCAGGAAGTCATTAACCTAAAAAGTCCAGATATTGGCAATGGGATCACAGAGATAAATTATTTTGAAATGTTGGGGAACATTGTTGAATCCCTGGTAAATTACCTCAAAGTCCCAAACCACTGCATGCAGAGGCTAATGAACATCTGTAATATGGTCAAAATATTTAAAGCTTCATTCTCTAAACTGAGATGTTATTCTAACATATGCTATTAAATCATCAGGAGCTAAGTGTTGGTCCCATGTATTTGTTACCAGAAGTAGTATATTTATTCCCTCTTTTCTTAAAAAAAATTGGATTCCTGATTACTAGTAAGCAATTTCTTATAGCATAAAATTCCAGAAAAGCTAACAATGTAAGGCCATGTCATGTCTAACTAACAGCAGTGCATTAGAGTGAGAAAAATTCTACTGCAGTAAATAGGTTTGGCTTACTACACATTCTTCTTAAGGTTCAATTTATTCTAGCATCATTGTGAATCTCAGTCCCACTGAGATATCCACTAAATATCTTTATTAAAATAAAGGATGAAGAGGTTTTCTGGTTGTTTCTCAAAAGACAATGAAAGTACAAGGGAAACATGATAGAAAATTAGGGGGGGATCAACAGTTTAGGTGGGTGCTAGCATAATTACAGAAAAAAACTACTGTGAGATCTAGTGCAGGTGGGGATAAGGTTGCTCTTGCCTGTTACTTTAGGCAAGAGCAAAGACATTTCAGACAATTATCTTTCTTTGTTATTGGTAATTTATTGCACACATGATTTTTTTATTTCAATAGCCTAGTGTTCTGGGTCTGTTTGGGGTGGACCTAGTTTTCCTCACATCAGCCCATATGGTGCTGTGTTTGGGATTTGTGACTAAATCCCAAACAACTAACACACCAACATTTTAGCTGTTGCTGAGCACTACTTGCATGGCATCAAACTTGTCTTTTTCCCACTCTGCCCCCACAGGAAGCTGGGGATGTGCACAAACTGGGAAGAAAGGCAGCCAGGACAGCTGATCTGAATTAACTGAAGGGATACTCCATGCTATAAAACCTTGTGCTCAGTCATAAAAATCGTGGAGAGGAGAATGGTTGGTACGGGACGTAGTCACTGCTCAGAGCTGCCTGAGCATTGATCTTCTCAGAGAAGACAGTGAGCAATTGCCTTTGCATCACTTATTTCTACCCCATTTATTTCCTCCATTTGTTTCTTCATCTCAGCCCACAAGTTTTCCTGCTTTTGTTTTTCCAGTTCTCTTCCTCATCCGATTGGGAAAAAGGATGAGCAAACAAGTGGCTGTGTGGGGCTTTACTGCCAGCTGTGGTAAATACAACACTGAGTTTACAAAAGAAACTTGATCCTGCATGGAGAGAACTCTCCTATTAATTTCTGTGCCAATTTTGCATTTTCAAACGCATGGTGTGTTGGATTTATTACAAACTCCATGCAGATATGAGAAGTCACTCTCCATAGTCAGTGTCAATGGCAAGAAATTGCCATGTGAAGTCTGATCATACCATGCATGTGTTGCATCATTAGTGTCAGTGTGTGTAGGCTCGGGTGTTGCCTGATGCCTTAAGATGACTGAGCAGAGGGTCAGGCCAACACTTGTGCTAAAACTATGATACAACCTGAGCTGACTTGTCATCCCTTCCCTGATGGAAGCAATAGCTTTTTATGACAAGCTGGACCTATTCATTTGCAAAGGAAAGCACTGTGAAGGAAATGGTGTCACGTTTTCAAAAGCTGCTGGCTTTGACATGTGCATTGGGCCAGCTGAAATTGTTGTGCTTAAGAGGAAACTGGGAATTGTGCTCACAGCTGACAGATGATGTTTCCATAACTACCATTATGGTAAGCTTTGGTCCTGCACTTCTGTCAGTGCTCATTTAATACAGATATGTTATTAAACTTATGCCTCGTTGTCAAACCACTACAAAATCCATAGAGGAGCTGGGCTAAAAAATTTCTATTTCTTCATGTCTTCAGGCTGACAAGGACCGTAACTCTTACATGAATGATGCTGTTGAGAGGTACAGCCATGTGCTGCTGCTGAGGCATGTTCAGATGCTGTGGATACTGCGTGGGACGTAACAGAAAAACAAGGGAAGAATGCAGATATCATGGGAGGGATGACAGAAATTAGGTATAAAAGAAAGACATTAAAAAAATATTTCTAGTGTTTCTATGGTATTCTCATGTGCATAGTAACGGAGCATGTCACCATTATTTCTTGTTTAAATATAGAAAAGAGAAAGGAGAATACAGAATGCCTTCTTGCTCTTCCTTAAACACATCAATTGGCAACAAAGGCACCCATTCCATTTCGGAGCTCAACACAAAAAGCCATATATCACATCAATCAATAAACCCCAATCCACTGTAACCTTCAAACAGATGAAAAATAACAGTAGCAGTAATCCTTACTTGATACACTTGTTGTGAAGTGTCATCCATTAGTCTTCATAAAGTGCACTGAGATCCTCAAATATAAATGTACCACATGGTATGTGTGAAAACATGTGTTTGAGCACAGCAGTAAAATGACCAATGCAGCTGAAGTCCCACATATCTACAAGTGTTGGTCTGATTTTCATTTAATTTGTATTGATGCTAATCAAAAGACTTACTTGAAGTGACAGAAGTTACATTGTTGTGATAGATGTGAAACTACAAATAAATGTGATACATTTTTTTAATCTTTAAACTCATAACACCTACTTCAAGGTGCTATAAATCTGTAGCTATTTCTTCTATAGGACACTTAGAAACCTAATATAGACATAGGTCTGATCCTTCCACAGAATTATACCAAGTGGCATAAGCTGAGGATCTGTCATGAAAGGAAATTGGGTACAGAATATAATGAGATTATTCACTGTGATAGGGATAGAGACTGTGATGAGATATCATGACTATATTTCATTCTGCTGAGAAAAGACTTGATCTTAAGAAAAATAATCAGGTGGAGTAATTACAACCTGCTTTCCTATACCCTATCCTCCAGGCTAATTAGAAAAAAAAAAAAAAAAGAAAAATAATGAGGAAATATAACTAGGGTGTGTCAGAAGAAAATTCAAGAATTTAAAATTTTTTAGAAGGATACATAGAGATATTTTGCCAGCTGCTTGTTTAGTTGACAGTACTAAGTCAATATACAGTTAGCCCAATGAAAAACACACTTATTACTTTAAATTTAGGCTATTTGCTTCATTTCTCCATCTCTTCTCCCACATCTTTTTGTCTCCCTTCATTGTCCTATGCTTAATATAGAACTTTCTATTGCCTGTTTGTTCCCCTTTCACATTTACAGAAAAAGCAAGAAAATATCATCCTGAGAAGAGCATAAGCAAGCAAGAGATATTCTGAATAGAGTGACCCTGAGCTTGAATCTGGGATGTTTAAGCCTGCAAAAGGCTCCCATTGCTTGGAAAGCAGGAACATCAGTCCTTGGAAAGGGAGACAGGACTTCTGTTTGGATAACACTGTGTTTAATTCTCTTTCTTGTGTTGCAAAAAAGGATTTAATGAACACTAACAATTGTCAAAGCCAATGAATTGAAAGTGAAGAGAAAGTTAACCTTGACCACCAAAGCACGGCCTGACTTGAGAATGAATCCATCAGAAGATATCTTATAAAGAGAGCATCAAACTAAACAGTCTGTTTTCAAGGTTGACTACCAAATATTTGGAAAAATGAAGTTATTTTATTGACTTGATGTTCCCCTTTACTACAATTTGTACAGACCTGGGAAATAATGATTTCTGTGAGTAGAAATAATGAATGTGTTGTAAGAACTCCTCAAAATGAACCTGTGATTTAATAAAATCAGTGATTCAATAAAAAGAAATCTAAATCCTAGTGTTTTGAAATATGAAAAGATGTTGATAACCTGTTTTGTTTTCTTTCTTTTTCTTCAGATATGAGTTTCAACCTTACATGATTTTTTGCCCCACTATGGAAATGAAAAGAGTTCTATCTCAGCTTTTGGATTTAAATGAGTCTATAAGTAACTGAATAATACTAGTGTTTGGATCATACTTCATGCTTGACTTTCACTACTTAGTTGTTGGGTTTCCACTTAAGATTGACAAAACAAATTCCACATCATTTGTTTTCTGTTTCATGGGCCAAAGCTTTTGATTTTTTTTCCAACCTTTTTGTGATGCTAAGTATAAGACATGAGTCCATGAGCAAATAACTAATAAACCTGTGAAAATATGACTCTATTGATAAAAGTGATATTTTGGGCTAATGCATAAAACTCTAGGAAAATATGTGGAGTCTTTACTTTCAAAACACATTGAAACTTTGATCTCTAAGAGAGAAAGAAATTATGTGTAACTTCTGGCCCTACATGTTTATCTTTGAGCACTCCAATGGAATTAGCAGACAGAATTTACATATCACACTAAACATCTAATGACATGCACACATGTATAATAAATAATTACCTCCCCTTTACTTTTTTTCCCCCTAGGGCAACCAAGATAATAATAGCAAATTTTTGGTATATTTTTTCAAGCTTAGTAGTGAGTTGGAAGGCCCCTGGCTATGCGAAAATTAGAGAATAACATTAATTTATTTCTGTCAAATTAAGAGCATTTGAAAAGACCTAAGCATGACATTTAAGATCACCCTCACTGTATCTTTATTTTAATAAATGAGAGCGTAATTTTTCCCCCTCTCATGAAATTAATTTAAAAAGTTTATACTTGTGTCATATGTTTCCTGGGATATGTCTGTGAAGGCTCATGATTCTCAATTGAATTCTTGCTGAAAAAGGGACAAGACCTTCCTTGCTGGTGAAGACATGACAGCAATCACATCCTTCTTTACAGAAGCAAACAATTATCCCATTGCTCTCTGTTTCCAGAACAAAAAGAGAAATTGCTGGTTTGGAAGGCCTTTGGGAAGAAAAGCCAACATGGCAAAGTCAGGGGGTCTGTGGAAGTATTTCTGCTATGTTATTGTGATCTGTGTGGTGTCTTGTACAAATGCAGTGATTGGCATGCATAGAGATTAAAAAACCAAAACTATTCCTTCCTCTCTGCAGCCTGTTTCATCTTTTTGCATGCAAGTGGCAAGATGAGTCTAAAGATAAACAGGCCTTTCACTTTCACTAAGGCCTCAGCATTTTGCCTTAATTTCCAATTCTAAAGGCTTAATACAGGTGTCTAGTTCAAATAGTTCTGCTCATCTTCCATGTGTTTTTTTCCATGTTGAAAATAAGGTCTATTCTGGTGTCTTCAGTAATTTTATATTCCTTAGAAATGAATTGTAGCTTAAAACTTTAATGGAGTCCTCGAAAAGAAAATTAATAGAAGATACTAATTTTGCTCATAATGCTTCTCTTGTTTCCTAGAAGTTGTAGTTGGTGGTGCCATTGTTTGTGAGTTGGGGGAAAAGGCTGTGTTCAGGGCAATGTGATCCTGACTGTACATGCTGTTGCTTTCTTTGAAAGAATGGGAATGATTTGAAATCATTCCTGTTCTTTTAAATTACAGGTCTACCAGCTAGGCATAGGGAACAACAATGCAGCTCTAAAACTACAAGTCCATGCCTTTCCCCTTTGTGACATCTACATTTATGGAGAGAAAGGAATGAGCCATAGAGGAAAAAATAGTTTCTTGTGTTAATAGCTTACCATCTGGGAGTATTGAAGAATCCTGTTCCATATGAGAGAACGCTGATGTTGAGAAATATATGCAATAATTTGTGGACAATATAATGTTTGTAAACAAAACTTTAAAAGTAAGGATTAATTCTGCCTTCCAGGGAATTGGGTAGTTAAACTTCCAGTGATTTCCAGGAGCATAGACTTGTGCCCCATGTGTATTTTTTTTCATCTCAGTTCAGCATGTTCAAAACATATTACAATAATCTAATTACAGGGCAATTCCTTCCAACCACCCAGTGTTACTTTAATTGCATAGCTCATATTTACGGTATGGGTACAGGCCCTTAATTTCCTTTAGATCTGTGACTTTCAGAGTGACAAGGCTATTGTTTTCATGTGCTGGTACATCTACCATGAAAGAAATGGCCCTTTGCATTTCTGGCAAAATGGCAATGCTTTGGCAGACCAACTATTTAAAAGAAAAAATGTAAGATGGCAGAAAAGCTGCTGGTGCATATTCTTCGTGAAGGAAAATGGATCTCCCTCCTCTGATTTGGGGGACACTGGTTTAATAAACAGCCTGAAACAGCAAAAGTCTATCCACTGCTGTTCCTAGCAGATGAAAATAAGAAAAGTACTGAAAATAAATGAAGCACTCAATCTCTAGAAATAACCTTTTGTATTCAAAGATAAAAGCTTAAGAAACTGGCTAGTTGCCAAACAACAAAACAAGAACTGCAGTTGAAAATTTATATACTCCTTTCAAGCTCTGTAGTCAGGGTCACACCATTAATTATAAATGACAGCATGAGGTTTAAAAACAAATGGTTTCAATCTCACCTTTAGGCAGAAATGAAGCAAATGTTTTATTCCCATGGAGTACTATGCTGGCATGTTCCAGAAGGATTAAAACAATCTAAAACTGAAAGCAGGTGGCCTTTAAGGGCAGAGGTGGTTCTTGCCACTTTAGTAGCACCAGAAATAGCCTTCAGGCTTGATGGTACCCTACTGGCATAATAATTCCTCTTGTTATCAGCACTTTATTTAATGGTAAGCAGGACTGGTATTAATGCTTTTTAAAAAAAATTAAATACAATACAGATTCTGACCGTGTTTCTTCTCTGCCGTATTTCCTTATGTAGTTATTTATCTTTAAATTACCAATAGAAAACTAAATAAAACTATGTGACTTTTTGTGTTCTGTACCTTCTTTTTCTAAACATGGCAGTCTGACAAGGTCCTAAACATAGGATATAGTGCCATTTGGGGATGGAAGATACAGGGCCTATGAAATTTCCATCTCAATCTGATCTGGCAGACAAGGCAGGAGGTTAGGCAGGAAGACTTTGGAGATCTTGGGTACCATCAGATGCTTGTGTTTAGACCAACAAAGCAAATTCTAGAAGTCTATGCAAGTTCCAAAGAAGTAAAAACTCAGGTGCATTGTGGGTATTCTCTGAAAAAAAATGTAGATTTACTCATGCAAATATAACTCAAATTCTGTACTCAAAATTGACAGCACAAAGAGATTTATGTCTTACAGACATTCTTTAAAGGAAAAATTTTGAACAAACTGTCATGAATCAGAAGTACATGGATCTTGTTCACTTTAGGCCACTGCTTCCTCATATTACAAATTCTTCCAAAGATTTCAGCAACAGGAGTATATATATTCTATACTTCTCAGCCTCAGTCCTGTGGAATTGCTTCCAAGGTACACGGTCTATTAGAAATTAGGGGAAATTAGCCAAAAATGGGATGGAAATACTCTTCAGAAAAAAGTGGCATAATTGTTCTCCCGTACTCTCATGGTTAATTTCTGCAGCAAGCTCATTTATTTATTTATTTTAATTAATATCCCTAAACAATCAACAATCATTAGTTAGTTCTCTGCATTCTCAACTTTGTCACCAGGTAATAGCATCTCCATCCACCATTAAGAGATTAATTCTCCACGTGGAAACTTGCAGCCCACCCTACTGGTGAGCATGTGCAGCATTATCAGAAAGGCTCTGAAGTCTACATGTCCTCAGGAAATTCTTGATGGCTTTCCATGACTAGTATTTTTCCCTGTGTGAAAGGAAATGCAAGGGCTTAATTTCTGCTTTCCACAGAGTGTGGAATAAAAGGTTTATTCCCTGTTGTTCTGTATGACCAGATAGGTAGACTTACTAATGTGAACACTGGATGCACAAGAAAGCTTCCTAATAATAGGATGGAGGACTTTCTAGGAATCCAGTGAGAACAAAATTATTTGCTTTGTGTGGTTAAGGATGTGAACATAATTGCTACAATCATTCTTTCATTTTTTTTTATCTGGGAAACCCTCCTTACCATATATAACTGTAGGTAAAAACTTTGTACTGAGGATGCTTTTCTAGGAAAGAATTGCTCCAATCTGCAGTCTAGGCTGAGGTGGCATGAGACTGACGTGTACCTTTGAGAAATTTAGAAGTAGATGGCAGACATTAGCCTTGAGAGAGCTGAATAACACCATTTTCAAATGACTACTGTTTGTTTTCTACACAACAGCTGTGAGAATAAGGGAAGGAAAGTATGCCAAAAATCTGCAAGCAAGGGAATAGAAGCTATCAAGACATCCTGAACACTGTTTTTGCTGCCAGGACTCAGCATGAAGAATGTATTTTACACCTGTTTTGAGGAAGAGTGAGAATTTTGGTTTTTGCTGTGCTCTGAAGATATTTTTGGCTGTAGAAGAGTTATAAGTCTATAGTAGGCATTTTACCTGTGTGCTCTCACAAATTCTGAATGTTGTGGATCTTTAGATTGAAAGGCACAGATTATTTCAGCCACTGGGGTTGCAGGAGCAAAGGGTTTGCCATCAGGTAGGTATTTGCTCTGTGAGGTTTGTGGATACTACAGCAGGGCTTTAGCTGATAGGCAAAAATAAAAGTGCCTTGTAATTTCACAAAACATGACTTTATTGTCCTTATGGTGCAATTGGTACAAGCAGTGCCAAAGCTGCAAACACTGAGAACATTTAGAACATTTAGAACAGTGAGAACTGCAAACAATAAGAGTTTAAATTAAAGGATGAGGGAGATTTAACTCAATAACTTGCAGCCAAGAAATGGTACAAAGCTGCAGAGAACAAATATATTTCAGTCCATTCATCCGTTAGGCTACTTGAACACCAGGATGGTAAAACATTGTCAGCAGTGAGGTCTGCAGGGTCCTAAGGGCTGTCCCAAGGATCTTCTTGGAAACTGTTTTGCTCTAGCCAGGCAATTTCCCTACTGTGTATGTAAAATGTTACTGGAGGAAGTGTGACCGTGTTCACAGGGGTTCTTGGATGAGGGAAGAGACGAGAATGTCGACTCCATGTTCAGAAGGCTTGATTTATTATTTTATGATATATGTATTACATTATGACTATACTAAAAAGAAGGACAAGGTTTCCTCAGAAGCTAACTAAGCTAAGAATAGAAAAGAAAAGAATGATAACAAAGGCAGCTCTCTCGGACTCTGTCCGAGATAACTTGGTCCTTGATTGGCCATTAATTATAAACATCCAAGATGGGCCAATCACAGGTGGACCTGTTACATTCCACAGCAGCAGATAACCAGTGTTTACATTCTGTCTCTCAGGCCTCTTAGCTTCTCAGAAGGAAAAATCCTACAGAAAGGATTTTCAGTGAAAAGATGTCTGTGATAAGGAAGCAGGAAAGGAGTGAAAAATTCAAGACACCATTCACCCTCTATTTTTTTTCTTCACATCCTGGCAGTTCATTTTCATATTCCTTTTTATTTGTTCTCTCTTTTAACAAAAACCTCTTTCTCTTAATCCTTGGGGGAGAAGATTTTACCTGAGTCATCCGGTCATGTTTTGCAGAAATCTAGAAATTCCACAAAATTTTCCTGTTTTCCTATTTTTTTCTTAAAAAAAATTAATAAATAATAATAATAAAAAAGAAGTTCTCACATTTGTAAGCTCATAGACTCATAGAATGGTTTAGGTTAGAAGGGACCTTAAAGATCACCCAGTTCTAACTCCTCATGTGCAGGGACACCTTCCAGTAGACCAGGTTGCTTAATTCCCTGTCCAACATGGCCTTGATATGCAAAACCTATTTTTACAGGTATTAGACTAAGACTGACCCTGTTTGAATGGAAAATTACAAATATAGAACTTGTCATAAGAAAAATCAATAGAAATTTATTCTTATCTATGTTGTTTTCACGTTAGCAAACATAATATCTTTATTTGAGGGTTCAGGAGTGTCTTCATATTTTCTCAATCCTGAAATACCCTGAAGATGGCAGGGTCTTACCCAACCAGACATACATCTTTTATTCCTCATGCGTCCACATTGCAATCTGAATTAGCTATGAGAATATCAGTGTTACTGGTGGTTTACTGCCGTGCCTAATTTCTTTCAGTGGCTCTGAGGCTCTGTGACCACACATCTGCAAACAGTGCCCTCCTTGAAGAGCTGGAGCTCTAGAGGGAGTTCTGATGAATCCAGGCAAGAGACTTCCTCAAGGAGTCCTGATGTTGGGGAGTAACCTCTGTGATAAAGCTAATGCCTAAGAGCAATCCAGCAAGGTGTGTGCTATTGCTGCTCACTAAAATTATCGGGAAAAATGCAGGCACCTTTTGGGGAATCAGAGGGGAGACAGCAGTAGCTCTCTTTGCAATTCTGGAGTACTATCAGAGAGCTTTTTATGCCTTGTTTCCCTCTGTGTCAACTATTCTCAGCCCAGAGTTTATGGAGTCAATAATGTTGGTTTGCATTTAGGCTGTGTGTCTCTATGTGCATGTGTGTGCATCTATATTTGTGTGTGTGTGTAATTGCAGTGTTTGTGCCTTGCAAATTATACTGGGGACTATGTTGCCTAACTTCTACCCTGCATATTTCTGCAATACATTTCTTGGAGAATGAGAAAATCCTATCCACACAGGTTTCACTGAAAATAAAAAGGAACCTAACTACAATTTGTGGTTAACCTAAACAGAGTGGCTAAGATTTTACTGTAATATGCACCAGTGAGATTTCTACTGGAAAGAAAATGCTGTTCTAAGATCCATCCTGGTACGAAGCTCATTCCAAATTAGTTCCCTTGGTGAACAAACCAGTGTGTATTTTGTACATGCTGCAGAGCAATACACTCTCAACTCCCAAATTTCCTCCCATGATAAGGATTTTGAAAGTTCTGCAATGCGAGTGAAAAAATGGGATGGTTCCAGGAGAGGAAGGACCCTTGGAGGGAGAAGATAGGAGGGTATGGAGCTGAATGGCAGGACTTAGAACTCAGAAATGCACACATTTTTCAATCATTCAGAATTTCTCCAAATAGACAGCTTTGATCATCATGCAGAGTGTGATTTAATCTTGAAAAAGCTGAGTGACTCTCAGAGGAATCCACAAGAAAGAAAAACTATTAAACTGACATATATAGGAGAAAGAACCTATCTGTGTCCCTTCTTGTATCAAATGGCAACGTGCAAGTCAAAACAGTTGAACAAATAAAGCGTTAGAGTAGATTTGCACAAGGGACAATGAATATGCTGAAAACAATTTGGGAAAATGTGCTAGTGAAGCAGGAAACCTGTGGAAGAATGAGAAAAATAAGATTAAACCAAAGAATCAAAGGGAAAACTAACAGGGACTGTGCCTGTACTGAGAAACTGTGAATGAGCCCCAGCTCCGAGGTCACTTTGGCTGCATCCCAAATTCATGCCAGAGTAAGATCTGAGTGCATATCAGCCCTCCCCAAGGTTCTGGCTTCCACGGGAGGGAAGCCCTTGTATGAGGGCAGTCAAGGATACACAAAGCAGAGTCAGAAGGAAGAGGGGAGCAGAGGTGTGGGACTCACTGCCCTGTAGCCTTGACCTGACTGAATGGCATTTGAGATAAATGCTGCTAAATCTCCACAAATGGATTCACTCTGTGGAAACCTCAATGTCTCTGACAGCTGGAGCTGTTAACAGAGCTATTAATAGCCAGATATCAATAAAGGACTGATATACTGCTGGCGGTCTTGATTAAAACATTTCCATTGTATACTAGTTACATTTATTAGAGATATGTGATTTTTATGTACTGATTAGGCTTGTAAATTTAACCAGCCAATAATGGTCTTGACAAATAAGATGAAATAAATATGAATGCCTAATAGTTTTGAGATAATTCTTAATTTAAGACCAGGCAGGCTAATATACTTAAAAATTGGCCAAAGTTATGTCAGCATAGAACATATGATATACAATTCCACAGAAATATACTAGCTTAATGAACAGAATTTTTGTGTTCTAACAACTCTTGCATTCACTCCTATCAGGTTTTGGTCCCAAACTTTTTTTTTTCTTTCTGGAGATTTCAAAATAATTGTGCAAATTTGGTCTGTCCAGAAATATTTGGCCTGATTCTTCAGTACATCATGGTTTTGGTGCTGGATGGTATCTGTCGAATTACTTGTGACACATTCCTGCTCTAATCAACAATTCACATAGTAAATGCAGTGGAGTACATCTGACTCCTGTACAAAGAAAAGCATTCAGCTGCCTGATTCTGGGACTGTAGCATTAAGCTTAATTCTGTTAAAGATTAGTGTACCAGTTTTTAAATAAGTGATTTAAGAATAATGATTTCATGCTTCAGCAAAGTTACCGAATATGGAGGCATGGTTCTTACTTGCTGCTAAAAACAAATGGTATGTTGAGTTTCTGTTCTACATATTGCAACAAACGCAGTTCCTATAGAGATGTTTATTATTTAAATTCTGATTTTGAAAAAAGTCAGTGCAAACTCTGTAATTTTGTACACAGATCTTTTGTGCAGCAGAAATTTCTTTACAGCAGAAAGAACACCATGATGCAAAATACACTGCAGTCACTGGCAACTAAGATTAACAGCTCAGGTGTCAATTGCACTGCTGACACATTTTCACTTGGAGCTTGGCTGAGTGCCCTGGCTCATTTCACAAAACCCTCTTCAACAGTAACATTCAGATTGTAACAGCTTTCACCTTCTATCCATCTGGTTGAGATGATTAATAAGCACCAGGATGGTAAAAGCCCCCAAAACTTTAATAAAAACCTCTTTTGATCTTCTAAACTGTTTGGACCACTAAGAGCCTCCTGCCAGGTGAGTGAGGACATACCTGGTAATCACAGCCCACTGACCATGTTACCAAAAGGGATGTATTTTCTCACACGATCATTTTGCCATCCAACCACTGCATTTCTGTTGTAAGTAAGCCTGTTCTCAGACACACCAGATGGGAACAATGTTGGAGAACACTCAAAAGGAGCTCTGCATTGAATAAAATGTGGAAATGCTTCCATGGGGATGCTCCAGGCAGCCCTTCTGAGAATATCATGCAGCTGTGAAAGTTGCTGGCAGATTAAGATACTGGGTGTTGAAACTCATGACAAAAAATAAAATTCTCAGGCTGAGGCACGGCACGCTGCATTTGGCAAATCTTGAACACTTGTAGTTTAGTCATTCAGCTTCTCTCTCCCACCTCCTCCCTGTGAATATTCATGTGTAGTCTTAGGCTTGCTTACTGCCTTTTCACGTTCTTCGTGGTGGGTGCTGTGACTCACATTGCTTGCCTCAGACTCTTTCTCCTTGTTCCCCCACAGCTCCTCACATACCCTCCCACGCTCCGAAGACACCTCCCTCCATTCATTTCCTACAGACCTCTCTGCCAGGAGCTGCTAGGCTTCTTCTTCTGCAGCAAATGCAACACCCCACAGAAACATCAAAACTTGCTGTCCTTATTCTCTGCTGAGCCATCTGCAATGGGGAGCTCCTCCCCTACTCATCTTAGTCATCCCCTGCTACGACACAGCCATCTCTGACCTCACTTCTGTCTCTGTAACAACACCTACGACACCTACACGCGGAGCTGACGCAGCGCTCTGACTCTCCTTCCTTCCTGTGACACAACCATCCGGTGCTTCATCCCTGCTGAGTTCATTTTCGTCAAACAGTGCCGCTGTTGCTGCCCATCCAGAGAAGAATGCCCTTTTTCTCAAGGAGGGATGTTGCTCCTTGTTTATCCGTATTTATGATCTCCATATTTATGGAGGGTTTTTTATGACTGGTGCCCAGAGTGAGGCTGAGCTCCTGACAATGAGCAGAATGCAGAATCATTGTTGAAGCTTCTGCCACCAGGTCCTTTTCAGACAGTATTGATATGTGCCAGTACCAATCTGTCACTGATCAGATGGCCCTGAACATGTGATCTGAGCTGAAGTTAAGTATAGGAGAGCACAGGTTAAGAAAAACCCCAATGTTACTTTAAAAACAAAAAGGGAAGAACATGGTTATGAAAACAATCATTCAGTCAGTGCAGTTTTGTGAGAGCTTTCTGGAATATATTAAAGGATGAGCTCTGTGGATCAAAAGTAACTTGAAGAAAACGGAGCTATTCCAATGTCAGTGAGGTCAGAAATCAGCACCAGTCATTGTCTTCAAGAAAAATGATCCAGGCTCATACAAAAACATAAGCAGTTAAAATTTGAGACTTTGAGAAAGCGATGAAAAGATGAGGCGATTCAGTGGATTTAGCACAAACTTTAGAAGCTATCACATTTTGAAAATCTTTTTTAAATAGACTGGGTTTTTTCTTATACTGATTTCACAAACTTCAGATGCCATAATTTTGCTAATAGTTGGCGTACAGAATGGGTTCAGTAGCTCAGCACTGGAGTGGTCCTATGCTTCCTTTACATTTTATTACACTAGGTAAAATTGCTCTTGTGTTCAAATTAAAAAAATTAAAAATTCCATTTTTTTCAGAATTTTCAACTGTAAAGAGTCAAATTTCTGTGACTTCCAGTTTATTGTACCAAAAGAGACCAGTTGGTAAAATGGTAAACTTCCACCCTGGGCTTTTATTCTGAGCTTATATGTGCATTGTAGAAAATTGCATTTATTCTATGAATCAATACATGATAATTTTGAAGGGAGTAATGCCATAAATTTTTTTTTATGCGTGACTTCTTGAAGAAATTTAATTTGGGTTTATTCCAAGCTCTACTGTACAGTGCTTCTTCCTGGCAATGGACTACTAAAAGCATACATCTTCCATAACTCCTACGCTTCATGCTATAAAAAGCTACAGAACAGCATCCATGTGATGCTGTCCATAGGGATACTACAAGAGCTTATTGAAATCCTGTTTTTATTTTGAGGTGTCCAGTAGAAACGTTTCTAGTCTACATTTAGGTATAATTTCAGTTGACCTCACACTAACAAAAAAATGTATCTCTTGTTCACAAGAAAAAGACAGAGAGCCAGTTGAAAAATATTTTTTCTGACAGTCAGTAGACTTATATAGTTTATCTCATCTGAGACAGGTGCCTCTCTGTGCTACATGATGATAGAACTATGCTCTGAATCAGGGCCCTCTGCCAGTGGTTACACATGGGGGTCTGGGCATTTCAGAGTAGAAATAATCTTTTTTGGAAAAGTGCTTTGAACAGGTAACAGCTTAAGGTGACCACTGTACTTCAGTCAGCAGCTAAAAACCACGTTAAAGAGAAAAGGTATGGGTAATACGCAAACACTTTAGCCACCAGGATCTATTTAGGATTAGATAAAGCAGGATTCAGAAAAATTATGACATGAACAAGATTGCTGAAGCAGTCTAATCACTGGAGAAAAGTTTACAAAGTTACTAACATCTGTAAGAGTTGCTAAAGGAGCTACTGCAGTCCTCTAAGTTTATTTACAGTAAAAAAACCAATTACTTAACTACATATTCCCCTAAAAGGTTGGCTGTCTTCCATGTTTCAGGTAAATGTATGCTTTAATATAACAGTGTGGCAAAGTCTACAAACACCAAAACAGCTTATAAGGATATTCTTAAGTAGTAGTATTTTTTACTCCCCACAAATTTCATTTTAAACACTTAGTAAAATATTTGGCTGTGAAGAAAAGTTTAAGCAGTGCCTCTCTCATGGATTGTACAGAGCCAGTCAAGGCAAAATGCTCTTACATCATCATATTTTGTGGTTTTCCTTTATGAACTGACACAGTTGAGGGTGTTTGTGATGACTATTTGAGCTGTAAGTCCACCCAGTGTTTAGGAGTGGTCGATACTGTTGAATTGCCAGTAAGCTATTTTATGGATGTATCTGAATGCCATTCATTAGAAGATGACCAACATCAAATATGAATTGTGTTTTTACACAGAAAATTGTTAGTTTATTCCCATTGAGCAGAACAAAAATCCTCTATGTATTTCCTGCCACTGCCATCCTACAGACTCAGTTAATGCAATTGGGTCAGTAAAGGAGACTTTCTGTACCAACTAGTCTGTGCTTTCAAAACAAAATTACTCACTCCAGCTTGTCCCACAGATGGATGCATCATGGGTCCATAAAAATTCTTGTAAAAGCAATAGCTTTTGAGGCTAGGAAAAGAATTTCAGAGAAAGACGTAATCAAGTTTAATTTACTAAATTTAATATATTTACTAAATTTAGTAAACTTTTAAGTTTTGGATTAAAAGGTGTTGTCAAAGCCCTGAAGAACATATCAGGGAAAATTTGTGGAGCTAAGGGCAATCTATGCTTAGAAAGCTGTGTGAACACTTCCCAGTAGGTTAGAAATGAGTTTGGAATATTGTCTTTTCAATGTTTTCTACCTGTGTACAAAGATCAGAAGACCACATCCATAGGGTTCCTTTCAAAACTCAAGCTTAAGTCTCCTCTCCTCTCCCAGCTGATCAGTACTGGCAGGACAAGTGAGTACCTTGATAAATGTATGATCAGGCATAACATGCAAGAGAAATCACCTTCCAGTGCCACGAGGGAGAAGGTGGAAGGCATCACTGTCCCTGATGGTGGGGTTGGAACTGAATGATCTTTAAAGTCCCTTCCAAACCCTGCCATTCTATGGTTCTATGATATTATGATTTCTGTGACTCCATGATTCTACAATTTCACGAAGGTCAGATGTGTGCACGGGTGTCTGTTCCCAGATATCTGCTGAGTCTATGACCCAAACTGCAGCCCCCAGTTCCAGCCTGGGTTCCCAAGGTTTTGACAGAGGTTTTCAATTCCAGTCAGTCTTACTTCAGAAGCCTAAGCATCTGCTTGTCATTGAAAAATGGAGTAAACCAGCTTGCTCAAAGCTCAGTGGTATGGCAAGAAGATGGATTTAGGTACAAAAACTAGTTTATTGCAGCTATCTGAGATAGTGCTTCCATCACTGCAGTGCAGGTGTTTAGGGGTCTCACCTTAAATTAGTAAAGAATGGAAAAGGAAGGGATATTTGCATGTATGTGTGCAAGACTGTTGAAATAGGTCACTACTTGTCTGATACATTTGTATCAGAGAAAGGCTGAAATTTTCAGACACAATTTTTTTTTTAATTTTCTGAGAGCTTACCATGAAATCAAAATGTTTTTTTAATTCAGCTTTTGACAGATTAGCAAGTGGTTTCTTAGCCTGCTGGCATATGCTTAGGTCAGCAGTTGCAAGCAACATTTAAGAATATTGATCGAGTTTTATCTGTTCTTTAGATTCCATTTATATTACTTTTGGGCTTTAAAGTATTTCTGTATGTATCAATTACAGGAAAAGCAGAGTCTCTGTGCTTCTCTCTGGACATCACATGGCCACGTGAAAGAAACGATAACATTCTCCACTCCTAGAATTAACTAGAAATGGTCTGAGTCACACATTTGGCATAAGCAAAAATGTTTCCAAATTAGGAAATATTCAAACTCTGAGTTTTTGTTTCAGCTTGTTATGAAGCTGTGAGCTGGCTGTAAATGTCAGAAGTGAATCCGGATTTTACCAAGCTCTGGGAATGTTCAGCCCTGGGATATGGGGGTCGTCCTCAGGTCCACATCTAGATTTGCTTAATATCTGATCTGATTTCCTAAGGACCAGGAACTTAACTGATCACACTACCTCTTAGTACCTGCCTAATAAATACTGAATGAAATGGCCAATGGCAATCAGTCTGGAAAGAGTGGTAGGCACCTCAGAAATGCAATGTAATGCAATGCCTACAAGCATTGTGAGTGATGGGTGCTCCATGGAGCATTCCCAAAACTCTTGGCATTAAATGGGTATTCTCCCTTGCTTAAAGTGTCAGGAGACCCAGGAGCCTACCTACATACATTAAGCAATTTAGGGCATTTAGAGGCCTAGAGAATCTTCCTACCAAACCCCTACATGATTGGAAGTGTGAGTGCAACTGGAATGAGGTGGCAGCATAAGAGGAGCTGAAAGTAAGCTTTAAACTGAAGTTGCTCTCAAATAGAAATCTAATGAAATTCAGTGAATATAGTTCAAATTTTTGTAGCTAAGAATTAGAAAAATAAAGAAACCAACAAACAAAGTACACATGTATATTAAGAGTTGAATAAAAGTCTTTGAAGAGACACAGGTATGAGTTTATAACAGATTCTCAGAAAGTTGAAAGTCTGTACAAGAAGTCAGAAATGTTATGAGATCATAATTTCAGCCTCTGAACACCCTGTACCCTCGTAAGTATTGCAACTCATATGTTTCATGTACAAGTAGACTTTCTACATTTACACAACTATCATTACAATTATTACACTTGATAGCATGCCATAACTTGTTCCAGTAAAACAGAGCCCACAGAAATATTACTCTTGGGGAAATATAAGACAACTGGGAAAGGAGAAAATCCAATCAGTAATAATATTTGTGAAAAAAGCTCCAGCGAGGTAAGAGTGAACAAGGGATGCTTGATGGAAAAGGTCTTATCAAAATTATAAATTACCACATTTTGAAACAAAATGTGTTCTTACATGTAAGATGTAGGAACAATGAAACTATGTAGGAACGCTTTAGCACAATTTTTTGTGAATTTACCAAAGCTCCATTGTCATTTTCAAGGTTTATAGTAAACATGCCTAACTTGTTCCTTGCAGACTGGTTCATGCCTGCCTGAAAAGTAAAATGAGCCTAGCAGATAGTTTCTAGCCATTATTTCTCAGAAGTTCTTTATCTATATTCCTATTTTGTGTCTAGGTATGATCCCAAGAAAGCATAAATTTATTTAATATATGATAGTGCTGATATCTGTATCTTAATCTTCAGTAATAATGGCCCTGGAAGCTTATTTTGGGAGAAATTATCTACCTGGCAAGAACAAATTCCTTGTATGCTCAAAATCGTCCCATTAGCTCATGGTTCCTTGATGGATTTCTGTTTTAATCCTGAACCAGCAGTAATATTATGTTTCTAGAATTTTGTCCCCTGAAGCTCTCAGTATTTTGTGAATTGAATAGTTGAATAAGGAGCCTCTACTACAGGCAATGAGCAGCAGCACAAAGGTTTTCCAAAACATAGCAGAACCATTTCCATTCATGAATTACCCAAGCCTTTAGTTGGAACCTTCTAAAGCCTAGAAAACATCAACTTTGCTTTTTTCCCCTCCACCTTCTAAGGAGGCATAGGAGTGGCATTAAAAGCTGTTACATCACACAAGTGTGTTTCTAACAGAGAATACTTACTGGCTGATGGAAAAGCCTTTCAGCAAACATTATGGGTGGACTAATACATCTGAGATGCAAAATATAGGATTCCCTTTCCAAAACACAGGTACATAGTGCCATTTTTGACATTTGAGGGTATCTAAGACAGTTGCACAGAGCTAGATGACAGTGGCTATGATAAAGATCCATGTTTCATCAGAGGCACTACCTTTGGGCAATTAAGCCTCACTCCACATGTTCCTTTAGTATTGTTGGAAGGCTCTGTATTGCATGTAGATAACCATGAATAGGTAAAGGTGTATAGACAAACACACACACAAAAATCTACATTAAAGATATAATATATAGAAATATATAAATGCTAATTTGATGTCTCTGATAAAACCTTTCACAATCAAACTTTCAGATCTCCAGCTAATTAAATTGGGCTAAGAATAAATTGAACCAGGTTGATTTATCAGCAATCTTATCAGAAGATTTAACCATATGATTTTAAACTAGGAGCAGCTTGAGCTTCTCAAATATATTTAACCTGAAAGGTAGTGAGCTAGATCTGGAGCTGTTCAACCAGGCTGAAGCAGTGAGCAGTGAACTCAGTTTTTCAAATGCTGGTGTCCTCCAGGATATCTGCATCCCCATCCAATTTTACAGTGTTCTGAGCATTGCCTAGAGAAGTCTTCTGCTCATGGTAGCATGGGAACACATAATCAGATTCTCCAGAGTCATTCATTCCAACTCCATACAGCTTATTTAAGAGACAATATTTTAAGTTACTAGGTGATTTTGCAAATGCAAACCTCCAAAATTTTCAAAGCTTTATTTAACCAAGTGATAAATGACTGGTGATTTTCACTACAAAAGTGGCTCTTGACGGGTAGATGTTGTAGAGGGCTGAGCCATAGAGTCTTGTTGAATGCAATTTCAAAACTGAAAGTGTCTAATTATACTTTCCAATTGGTTAGTGTTTTATAAGGATTTATCAAGATTAATTATCATGATTGTAAACAATTTGCCTTTGAATAATGTGAATGTAAAGTGACTTCTTGAAATTCACACTATTTATTAAATACAGTGGGTCAGTGCCAGTTTTTGTTTGTATATTTGGAGCATTCATCAGTCACGTTACTGACATGCAGTCAGTCCTCTGAAACACAACACAGCAAGTTCAGTTAAATTCAGACTGACAGCATGAAAAGAAAGTTGGCAGAACACAGGGTCCCGTTGCTAAGCAATGCTTGGCAATACAACACACGCACATTATGGTGCTTGTGATGACACCATGAGGAGAGATGTTTTCAATTTAATGAAAATCCATCATTTCAGGGGAGATGGGGTGAAGCAGAAGCAAACAGGATGAATGGATGGGAGACGTGTCCGTAGGGAACCAAATTTTGCTATTAGTTACATTAAAGTGAATACACTATCTTCATCAATGGTGCTCTGGATTAACTGTGGAGTGACTGCAAAAATTTCTAGACATTATACTGAAAATATCTGCAAGGTATCCTTAAAAAACAGTCCACATCTTTCACAGTGCTTCCAGCATACTTCTTTGTGACTTCAAGTCAGCATGAAAATTACAGATAGCTCCGCCTGGCTGTGGGCTTCTCAGCCAGAGTCATGTTCCTTCAGGTCACTGCAGCCCTCAGCATGCCCAGTGCTTGAGCTCAACCCAAAACCATGACTCTGCACTTGGGCCTGAGGGGCAACTGCCCACAGAGTCGAGAGAGTCCTGGGACTGATGGGGTGGAGCAGGAGGAAGTGGAGGGGAACCTTTTTACCCACTGAGGGGTTCCCAGCACAGCTTAAGTCTGACAGATGGCTGTGTTGTCCTCCCTCCACCTTCCTTCTCCTCTCTGTCCTTAGCTAGGCATCCTCCCTGTGCTTCCAGGTCCAGCCCTGCCACCATACATCCTGCTAATAACCCTGAACAGCTGTTCAGCATTTTGAGATTCTGCCTGCTTCCCCTCTCTTCTCTATCCTACTAGTCTAGTTGGATATTTTCCTTCAGGATGTTTTGTAATGCATCATTTTCACTGTGAGCTTAATAATTATTATTTCACATTTCATAACAGGAAAAAACAAATTGACTTTAGCTCTGCAATTTTAAAAGTTAACTCAAGTTTAAAGTAGTATTTCATGGTTGGTCATATACTGTTGTTGTTCTATTTCTAGAGTCCCCTACTGTTGTTATCAGATTTCTAAAGTCCATACCTCCTCAGTGTATTCTTACAGCTGCAGATCTTCACAGCCCAGACTCCTTCTTCTGCATGTTGCTCCCTTTCTCAAGTCAGGACTCCTCCAAGGCTCTCCCTGACTGGCTGACCCACCCCCTTTTATCCCAGTTATCTTCATTGGTCACAGCTGCAGCCCAATTAAGGACATTGCAGCTGCAGCCCATCAAGGACAACCAGGACCTCTGGGGCAAAGCCTCTATACAGATATTCAGATATAATACATTTCCTCTACTGTATTTCCCCCTTTTCCTTTACTTAACAGTTATACAGATATTCAAATACAATACATTTCCTCTACTATAATATACAAATGAAACAGAGTGAATTCTCAAATAGTATTAAGTCAATGACAAAAATTATGTCAACTTTATGTCTTTTGCTAAAAAATGGAAATCAAGGGTTCTTAATAGTTCTGGAGTCTCATATGTCTTCTTGGTATATCCTGGCAAAAATGCCAACTGCATTATCCTCATTGTTCCTTCTGCCATTGCTTTCAATGGGGACAAAGCCAGACAGAAGAGCAGAAAGGGGCCTGTGATCTGGACAACATGAGGCTGCTTAAGAGCTGATGAGTCTGAGTTTTCATCTACATCTTCCACAAAATGATCAGGGAGAATATTTAGGAAGGAAAGATCAGCCAGCCATTCATTCTGTGTTTCCAAATGGTAGATGGCACCTCTATTTTCACACCTTTACTTGAAATATGTTCAAGGCAGTAGGAAGGTTTCAAAACTGGCTATTGTTCTGTGTTCTATCAGATGTAGGAGGAGCGAGTTATAAGTTCACTTGGTTTGCTCTTGTACATGCTAAGAGCTCTGGTACGAATCAAGCAAGTGTTGAAGAGTGCAACTTAAGCACAAAAGAAAACTCAGTGAAGCCTAGGAATGCATGAGAGTTCCTGTTTTGCTAGATCAGATCAGCATGGCTAGTGTGTCACAGGGTAGAGCCAGATGTCTATATTTTAAAATACTCCAAAATCTATATTTCTGTAAAAGTGACATCACCAATTGCAGGAGAAGTTAGATGGTATTAGAGAGACGGGATTTTAGGCAGTATTATTTGTTATTTTCACTTCACAACTTGTTTTATAGATATTTTCCAAGCAATCTATTACCTCTCTCTCTGTATTGCAACATATCTATTGAGATAGAACGTCCTTTCTGATACAGTATTCAAATATGTTTTTAACAAGCAGTTATTTCAATGAGAAAGCAGAGACTTGCAGGCTGTGGGCTGGCCATGCAGGCTGTTAAATTGTGTGTGGCATGAGTCTGTTCTCACAGGAGCAAGGACAGCTGTGAAAAGATGCACCATCATCACTGTCCTGTGCTCTGCACCCCCCTCGGAAATTCACTCCCTTTCAATTCATGTCTCTTTCTTACCTGCAACAGGTTAATCAAGTGAGTTTGGGAGCTTAAAGGTGCTCCTGCTGTGCTGTTAGAGAGATAGTAAAAGCAAGGGAGAATCATGGCAGAAGAATTCTTAGTGAAAAAAAAACATTTTTAACACTTGAGAATGGCCATGTGGCTTTATGTTAAATAATTTGAGGAGCAGCTAAATCTGAAATCTGACTTTTAATATGAGGTTTGTTATGATATTTTATTATTAAGTCACAGCAGTGATTTTCAAGCCAAGCTAAGAAAACATTTTACTTTCTACATGGTACTGCATTTGAACTGGTTGTGTAACAACATTTCCCCCCTACCTTTCTGATGAAGAGCATATCTTAGAAATACAACTTCTATGCAATGCGATGCTTAAATACATCAACAATGATTTTTTCCTGATATTTTGACAGCTAAGCAAAGAATATAGTGAAATTAATCTGATATTCCTGAAATTTTTATACCTCTTTAGCTTGTATAAAATATATATATTTGATTTATTTATTTTATACTTAATCACTTGTGATTACTTGATTAATGAATTGCGATTACTATCTTTAAAGAGCATATCCTAGAAATAAGACAAAGGTTCTGTGTTTATACATTTTAAGATCTCACCAGACAGAAAGTAACAGTACAAGGGTAGCAAGTTCCAATCTGAATGATCAAATACAGCTGTAGGGTTCTGTTTTCCTTTCAGAGGCAAATGTGCTATTTCTTTCCTTCCAATCACTCTTCCCTTATCTCTTTCAGTCTACTAACACCTTTTTGTGTCTTTTCTCTCACTAGACTCCTTTTTTGTGTCTTCTATCACACACTCTACTGTTATCTTTCTATCACATACTCTACTGTTATCTTCTATTCATTCTTTCAAAACTTGATACACCCAGGAGTCATCAATTAGCATATCATAGTTAAACTGAAAAAGTAAAAAAAAAAAAACCAGACAAGAACAAGAGTCAATTGTGAATAAAAGCTGAAAAACCTTTAGAAATTATTTGCTTGTGTTAATTGTGAGCAAACTGAGGGATATTTTGTATCTTGGATAGCAGTTTTCAACATTGTTAGTGGTGATGCAATGAGTAACTGCTATTTTCCAGCAGGAAATATGGGGGGGTTTCTTTTTGTGTCTTTTTTTGGTTTTAGTTTGGAGTTTGTTTGTTTGGTTTTCTTTTGAGAATACTATTTCCAAAACTTAAACTGAAAGTAAAGTAGTAGTTTCTTAGGAATCCTTCTGGAGTGAACCAGATCTGGAGGTACTTAGTTTAGCTGAACTGGTGGAACTGCCTGAAGGAAGCACCAAACTTCACAATGCTGGTAGCAGAGATAGAAAGCTGTTCTTATTTAACTGATCAATTAAACCAAAAGTCAAAGGTGGAAGCTAGTGAAAGATATCTTCCCAAAGTTAGATGCAAATTTGTTTTAGGTGAATAAGATATTCCTCTGGATGCAGCTGAATTATAGAATCATAGAATTATTTAGGTTGGAAAAGACCTCTAAGATCATCAAGTCCAACAGTTAACTCAGCACTGCCAAGTCCAGCCCTAAATCATGTCCTTTTCAACTGCCTCCAGGAATAGTGAGTTCAGCACTTCCCTGATTAGCCTGTTCCAATGTTTGACATCCCTTTCAACTAAAAAAGATTTCTAATATCCAGTCTAAACCTCCCCTAGTGTGAACTGAGGGCATTTCCTCTTGTGCTTTTGTACTTGTGAGAGGAGGCTGACCCCCACCTGGTTACAACTTCATTCAGGGAGATTTACAGAGTGATGGTCTCTCCTGAGCCTCCTTTTCTCCAGGCTGAAAACCATGGCTCCCTCAGCTGCTTCTGACAGGGCTTGTGCTCCAGAGCCTTCACCAGCTTCCTTGTCCTTCTTTGGTCATCAGCACTGAGGTCAGGCTGACAGGACCATGGCTCCCTGGATTCTCCTTCCTGCCCTTCCTGTAGATGGCTGCCACCTTTGCTAATGTGTAATTTGACCAGGACTGACAGGAAATGACTGAAAGTGGTTTGGTGAGCTCTTCTGCCATCTCCCTCGGTACCCTTGGGTGGATCCCATCTATCCCCACGGACTTCTGTGGGTCTGAGTGATGGAGCAGGTTGCTGACTATTTCCACTTGCATTATGGGGCTTCATTCTGTTCCCTGTTTCTGTCTTCCAGCTCAGGGGGTTGAGTATTGGAGCACAACTGTTCTTACTGTTAAAGACAGAGGCAAAGAAGGTATTAAGTACTTCAGCCCTTTCTTCCCCCACTGTTTTCTCTGCATCCAATAAAGGATGGTGATTCTCCTTAGCCCTCCTTTTGTTGCTTTTGTTGAAGGCACCTCCCTTGAAATAAACTGGCATATCCTGGTTGAGGTACTTATAAAGGAAGTAAAAGTGAGATATCCCAGTCAGGTGAGTTGGATGTCCTTCTCTTTGCAGGACACAGTTATGCACCATCTCATGAAGAAGTGATAATTATGATAATTTTTCATCTACATAGCACTGAATCACAGAACATATTGAGCTGGAAGGGACACACAAGGACCATTGAGTCCAACTCCTGGCCCTGCACATATCCTTTACTCCAAGCTTATAGGAGACAGTCAAAAAGGGTAAACAAAGTAGGAAAGAAATGGTCCGCACTGCTGCTCACAGTCTGACCCACCCCATCCATGGAAAAATCCTATTTTCCCTAGAGACATCTTGTAGCCTTCTCTACAGATAGAAAATGCATCCATTGTAAGTTAAATACAAAAACCAGCACAACCAGAGTGATAGGTATATATTGAATAAGTTCAGTATTACCTGAAGAAAACAATGATATTCTATGAAACTATTGCCCAAAAACATTTCCACCAGTTTTTGACAACAAAGAAATCAACTTACAGAGTCTGTTTATTCGCTCAGTCAGTGCTAGTTCAATTAGGAAAAAAAAGGCAAAAAAAAAACCTAAAGCACATCTCTTAAGCAACAAACAAACTAGAAAAAGCCACAGACATTGAAGTGAAACAGCTCAGAATCAAGGTATCAAGGTTACCCATTCTACAGTTCTAAGCCAAATAATTGTTTTGAGCTAAAAATGAACCCTGAGCAATGAACAAAAGAGAATATACTCTGAAAATCAAAGAGCTATACTCTGAAAATCAAGGAGCTGTCATTCTCAGCACCCAACTGTACCCTTTTACATTTACACATAACTTATGAAATTCCACCTCAGTTTTAGGTAGCATCTAATTTCTAAGACAACATACAAAATAAGGCTTCATGCGTCTCTAAGATTGCCCATACAAGGAATCCTGGTAAGTACTCACTGAGTAATAAGAATAAAGGTTCTCCAGGTATATGATTTTGGTAGTTCATGACTCTGACCTGAGGCATATATATTGTGAACCAGGACATGGTTGAAATTTAAAAAAAAGCCCTCCCACCTATTCTGCATTTTTAGGGAGGAGGCAGCATTTACATTTATGTAAATGTCATAGCTTTTGTAAGACCCTTAAAGGCAAATTAAAATCTTTTAATACTAAAGAAAAAGTGAAAATAATAAGAAAGTGATCAATAAACAGTTACTATAAAGACAAACACCTTGTCCTTTATCATGTTGTATACTAAACTAAGCCACAGCTGAACTCAGTTTATGCATTTTGTTCCACTTATCAGAGGGAAATGCTAATAATGCTACCTAGGCCCATTCTTTAGCAGACTAATTATATTATGCATAATCCAGATCCTTTAAAGGACTGAGTTTCCTTAACATGTTGAACATTCCAGGAGAGCAAGGTGTTCTTGCTGATGGAAAAAAAATAATTCCTCCTTATACAAAGACAAACATTTCTACCTAATGCTTTCCCTTTGAGTGAAGGTGGCAGGAATCATGCTTATTGAACATTTCTGACAGTGAGGAATGCACACTTCCTGGAGCACATTAGGAGAAGGGCCAGAATTCAATACCACAAGTGAGAAAGTGCCTACACATCTCTTCAGGTCAATAAAACATGAAGAAGTAGGTGTAAGTCTCTCTTAGAGGCACAAGATAAGATAGATAATTATAAAGAGAAAGATATCTGATAAATTTCTCTAAATAGAAAGATTGTCACCAAGTTTCACCATCACATTAATTAAATCAGCAGATCAGAAACCTGTATGGGGTAAGCTGTAACACCCAGACCCTTTCTGCACCTCTCTGGGTACTGGTAGGGTCCTTCCATGCTCTGACTTAGATTAGCAGGTGGACAGCCCTTGCTGAAGGACTTTATGGAAGCCTAATACATTATTTGTGTGATCCATCAGGAAGAGCCTAATCTTAGCAACAAGAACCAGATTTTTCATCTTATGGACTTAGTGTCCTGTATTTTTACCATTATTTGTGATGGGGGAGGGGGATACGTCTACCTAGTCTAATAACAATAATGCAGTGAAGCAGCTGAATAACAGATGTCTCATCATCAAAAAGGGTAGATGCAAGAGAGGTGTCAGGTAAGGTCAGGTGAAGAATCAAACCCCAATATAATTGTTTTTTATGTGAGATGAAGTGGAAAGCCACATGAAAGTAGTAACTGGTTCAGCCTGCAGCAACTTGCCGGCTAAAAGGATTAGATGGTAGACAGAACACCACACCAGAGCTCTGCCCCTTTCTCTGGCTCCTGCTGGTAGCTCAAAATTGCTTCAAGATGTTGGTTCTAAAATTTTAATGAATCCTTTCCCGTGCCCCTGGAGGCAGCTGGGATTAATGGGGATGCTGCAGCTGAGGGAGCCCCCAGGGGCAGCTCTGCCACACACGGCACAGCACCCTCATCTGGGGCATGACTTAACCCCAGATCTGAAGGCACATTTGCAGTTTGCCACCATTCAAGCAAAACGATGGGTTCATTTCTTTGTGCAAGAGCCTTGTAATAGCTGTGTTTGTTTACAGAGAAGCTTGGCACTATTTTGCCCAGAGGTAATCCAAGACACAAACTGGCATAAACAAGTGAGGGAGTGGAAGGCACAGACTGCCTGAGTTCTTACATGTGGTGCTGCACAAGAAACTTTTATGAATGCTAACCTGAATTAGATTAGCTATATAACTGAGCTTTGCTTTCAAAATGAAACATCCCAACTCTTGCATACATCTCAACAAAAAAGTGGGCATGGCACAGCTTGAGATCTCCTTGTGCTTTGGAGCTTGACTGTATCAAGGGAGAGGGGAAACCTACCCTCCTCCAGTGTCTCTGACTTAATCTTCAGGGGAGAAAATGTTGTCTGTCTTGGTCAGGTTGGCATGAATTGCAAAGACAATGTCTCGTCAAACTACTGGTGCAGACCAGTAATTCCAAGGATGGAATAAAATAAAATATTCCTTTAACATATATCTCCAGCATTATAATAAACCCCCTCACTGCCAGCAGGCAGAGATTAAAATTCTGTGTTAGTATGAGTGGAATAGAATTTGGAACAAATAAACAAAAATAATCCCAGGCACATTTCCAAGAGACTTCATAAGAAGAATGCCATAGGAATAAGTGTCTGTCAAAAGACAAGGGTCTAAAAATGAATTGATTTGGCTTTTGGTGCCGAGAACATTTGACTCCAGAGAAGAGTCTTCATCTTCCTGACTGAAGTTCCAACTGTAGATTGTAAATAGTGAAAGAGTTTTAAAAAGCCTCTTTCTGGTAATGACAGAAGTGAGAATACCTCTGCAACTAGCAGAACATAGTCTATTTTAGGCTAGTTAAAAAGAAAAAAGAAGAGATTTTGAAGTGCCCAAAAGTAAAGCCCTGAGGCTAATTTCACTAGGTAAATGTCATAATAAAAAATTATAGCTAAAAAAAGGAAGCAGTCTAACACAGAGCTAAGGGGAGCAGACATTATCAAGCTGGCCAAATGCAGAAGGATGTCATTATGGATTAAGATTTTAATATTTAAAATGCATAAGTGGGTGTAAAACACAAAGGTGGGACGATTTTTCATGTGCCTTTCCAGAAAATGGGTGTTTGAAGAAATGAAAAAATTAAAAGGTCTTTCCCAAAAGAAAAAAAAATATTGCTAATATGTAAGTCATTAGAGCTTAATAAAAAAAGAAACAAATACAATATGTGCTTTATTTTATTAGGGACTCAACAACTATTACAATAAACTTTAAAGAGAGACAGATGTGACAGCAATTAACAGATAAAAGCCTTCTACAAGAATACACAAAAGTGTGGATTGGGGTGTGATCCAATGGACTTGGATGAAGCCCCAAATATCAGCAGAAAAAAACATGAGAAATTTCCTTCAGCTCTCAAGGACGCTGAATGTTCAGAACAGCCTTCAGCAAAATGGAGGATACTAACACCATCAGTGAAATAGCACTGCATACAAGGAGGATCAGCTTTCCAGAAAGTCTGTTATCTAGTGGATGTAAGACACCAAGGATACCTGACGTGGCCTGCAGCCCAAGCTGGCACACTCTGAAGAAATCATGATCAAGATAAACAGTTCAGATCACTGCTAGATTTTGCTTTTAGTGCTTTTTGCACAACTAGATTAACCAGTTGTACCCCTCGAAGTTAAAGAAAGATAAAAATGATTGCTTGTTTCAGTATGTCTGTGTCCTGAAAAGAAGAATTCTAGAGAATTGCATAATTGTACAGGTGTTCCAGTGTGTTAGCTAAAAAAGTTGGTTTTAATTGTCATCTTTCTAAATATTATGTTACTTTTAGTCTTCTTGGACCTCAATTCCCTATGTGTAAATCAGAGGGGTTCTTATATTATCATGATAGAGAGTTTTTTAGGATGAAAATTAGAAATTATTATGAAGTACTTAAGTTTTGTGGCAGTGTACAAAACAAAAGGTTCAAAAGACCTTGTAAAAAATAGGTTAGACTGTTAATAACTAAAATTCCAGAGACATAAAAAATAAATATTTTAGATTCATCATTATGGCAGTTGTAAACAACAGAAATTATGACAGTGGTGGATGAAAGACTGCTTTCTGAAGTTGCCCTTCTGCCACCTCAAAAATAATGCTGCAGGAAAAAAAAATCTACTCCTTTATAATGTTGATATTTAGAAGACCTCAAAGTGATAAGAAGCAGAATGCAAGTACTTGTACAATCTTAGAGAAACTGAACGCACAGATGATTCTTTAGATGAAACCTTTAGACATGTCTGGGTCTTGGCCATCTCTCCAAAACTTAATGCAAGGGTTCAAGTGCCACTGATTGCAGTATTGTTTCCTTCAACTTGTTCTTTTATCTTATGCCACTCAAAAGTAAACATTCATAGATTAAAATCCAGAGGTCCTATTATGGTTCCCCAATTCCTGTACCTCTTGCTGAGATGTTGATGGTATTTTTTAAGTGTAAATTTCATGACAAAGGACTGTAGAAATACAGAATGTTTCTGCATCATCCACAGTATATAAAGCAAATATGAAGAATGTCTTGTTATTGGATATCCAGTTTGCCACCCCTCACCATGTATTCTTTGGTTAAATCCACACTGATTTATTAAGCCACACAACATCATTTCATGGGATGACTTCAGGACTAAAGAATATGTTAACTGCAATCTATTCTTTCCACCTGTCCTCAAAACCATGTCAGTTTCAACCCCTTCTCGCCAGTGTGCAGAGCTTGGGGAAGATCTCGCATCCTTCGGAATTTTCAGCCACCCCCACTTGCAGCACCCACGTTTCTGCTTTGCCACCAGTGCTGTGTGGGCAGGCAATTAATATGTGGCTTGCCATCTCCATCTATGGAGTGGGTTTCTAAAGCTTCATGTGTCTCATCTACTTCATTCTGCAATCCACCCCAAACCTCCCACCAGCCAAAAATCAACCGCTTTACCTTATGCTTTCCACACACCTCCTTCAGGCAGACTAATGATCTGGTGCTGCTTGTTTCTTGGTGGGAGGGTGCAGCTCCTCCAACACAGTAATCATTTGATTATACTGAGTAGTGCCTTTCAGATACCAAACCTTTCACAGCATTTTCTGCAACTCTCTGTGAACTGCTCTTCATCACTGGTAAACAAACCTGTCAATGTAAAAGCTGAAAAAAACCCACAATGAATTTATTTTCTCTGTACCTGTTTATGTCAGGTCCCTCTTGATGAGAAGAGTATTTTGCTTTACAAAGAATCTCAGGGTCAAGAAATTTTTGGGTATAAGCAGATAAGATATATTAAAAGTGCCCTGCTGAGATTATAGGTGCCTCATACATCAAGTCCGACCAAAATATGTTTTGAAATGTCCAGGACATTCTGTAAAAAGTGATTGTGAGTGGAAACTTTGAGCAACTTGTAATAATAATAGTATTGCTGAGTATCATTATGTACTCAGTATAACTTCAAAAACAATCCTTTATGTGTCTATTATTTTTATCACAGTTTCCTTGTTTTCTATTTCAAGAACTTACAATTTCTGAAAAGACAGTATGAAACCAAATGCAAGGAATTGTTTCCAAGGACAGCCATTAACATTTTTATCCATGCTACGATTACTCCCTGGGTGAAACTGGAGTGTTACCAAATCCAGCACTTCTGTGTGGAAAAAGGTCACTCCTTTGCAGAGATCTAGCACAATTCCCAACCACCAGCTAAGCTGCCCTCTTACTGTCAGTGTGTGCAGCTCCACGTCTCTCTTTCATACACAGACTCACACAGTCACAGTCATGGCAATGCTCAGCTGGGATCAGGAGAGGCTGTGGGAAGGGAAGTAGAGGAGGAGTATCTGAAAAGGAGCCCAGCAGAGAGGACACCCACACTGAGAGTGGAGGAGGAAAGCATCTGAGCTGGCCATATCACAAGCACAGCATTGGATGCAGACCTGATACAAAAACATCTCCTTACTGCTCTGCATATTGACACACACATATGCATGTGTAAAACAGAACTGTGTAGGCAGGAGGTTTCATAAACAAATGAATAGTTGGAATATTTAGAGACGGAAAACATTTTCAGGTGTGGGTAATCCACAAAAAAGTGTATCAGGTTCACCTTGTATTTCAGCCTTGGTCCTTACTCTGTGTCTTTCTAGCACATATTAGCAATATGCAGATTTAAACAGGATCAGTCCATTCTGTTGCTGACTATTTAAATGTGTGTGTGTATATATATATATTTGTTTAAATATATTTAAATATATACTCAGTGGTATATTTTTCTCACAAGATTTGTGACAGTCATCCAGGAATGTAAAAAATGTAGGTGGTAGGGAATACTGAGGGTTTCTACTGTGCTGTAGCATTTTAAGAAAATTATTTGGTGTCTTAAGATCCATGAAAAAGACTGTTTCATAAAATAGATGATGACTGTACTTCAAAGGGAGTTGTGATTGACCCATCCATGAGCATTGCATACACAGGCACTAATATGTGTGTAGGCTGCTTAACAGGAAGGATTCCTTCCCCATACATGAAATATAGATGTCAAAGGATCAGAGCGTGAAAATCCTGCTCACACCCATAAACAATTTTTTTGAAGAAGACTATTGCTGTAGTCCAAATGTGGGTGTAGTAAATGATTATTTAGTAATAGGATTACCAAGGTGAACAATTGCTCAATGATTACGGTAAAGAGTTCACTACTGGCCTGGAGGGACTGTTTGGCACACTCCTCCTCTGGCTAAACAAAAGCTGGCATCTTCTTCTGGGGCAAATTTGAATACATTCATTTACTTAATTTGTTCCATGACACAGTCATGTCATTGGAGATTAACGTCTGTCTTCATAAAAAACAGTATTAGCTTATATTAACAAGTTTTTCACTCCCAGAGGAATCTGCTCTGCTGAGTGCCGCACTAAACATTCAGAATAGACTGGTAAGGGTGGTGGTGTGGTTTGTATGAATAGAATACAAGTGTGATAAAAAGTACCATTAAGAATATTGATAGTTGATGTAAAGCTGAGGACTTGGCTGCATAGTCCACTCATACTTTTGCAGAAGTAGGATCTGTTAATCATGGCAAAATTGTAGTTTGGAGCTGTTTAATTAGATCATTATATATTGCTATTTTAAATGCCCTCTGTAGTTATAACTTGATTTAATTTTCTACACTTCTCGGAACAAACTGTTGGAATAAGATCCTGGGTGCTGTCTGCAGCTACTGTTTTTCGTCTCTGCAAGACATGAATTTAAGTCTGGGACAAAAATTATGTGAATGACCATATGGCCAAATTCCAAGGCCATTTTGCAGCCTCCTATGGTACTTCCTTCTCAGACATAAATACAGAAAATTCATAGCTACATGCTGCCTTGTTCAGTGTGGGCAGATTAAAATGCCTTCCTTTTTCCAAGAGTACACATAAAGCTCTACCTGATGGAACATGTCAACACAACAGGAAGCAAAGACCTGAGGGAGATGAGAATGAGTTGATTTTCAAAGACTCTGGGAGAATCAGGACCATGAAGGAATGAGGTTCATGCCCTCCTCATGTCCCACCATGGCAGCTGAAGAGTGGCCCTTCCTTGCGCTCAGCTCAGGGGAAGGAGCACCTGTGGAGTGTCACTGCCTCATTGGAGCAGTGGGCCTGGGGATGGTGGAGGCCATGCTGGACATGCACTCACTCACCCTGTGCTCTGTGCCAGTGCATCCCACTGGCTCCTAAGCATATGAATGAAGCTGCAGGAAGCATGAGGCTACAAAAATTAGAGGGACTGGGAGTGATCACGCTGAGAAAAGCCAGGCCCCAGTTTTGATTCACATGCTGAACCCATAATGAAAATGGAACTAAAAAGTGTCCTGGAAGTTAAGGGAGTTTTGTGTATGGATGGAAATGAAACCAGCTATAACAAATAAATTAGAAAATTCTGATTTAGTTCTGAGTGTATGCCTACCTGCAGAATTGCATCAAGAAATGGAAATGAAGGAATCTGTACCTTGATTCAGAATTGCCTTCTAATCAAGTTCTTAAGCCCACAGTTTTCTTCTCTAAAAAGGTATTTTCTACTGGTCTGAGTTCAGGAATAGAAACCAAGAATTCTCAAATTCTACTCTTGTTTTTTTGGCCACAAGATGAGTGTAGCAAAGGATCAAAGGATCGAACTAATCAAAGGTACTGATTAGAAAAATTATAAAGGTTCTTTCCAAGTGGGTAACATTTTGTAGTTGCTAGACATAGTATTCACATTTTGAAAGGAGACAGTTAAATACACCTTGAGACTCTCAGAAAAGGTTTCTAGAAGTAAAGACAGCTCTTAGCTTCTGTTATCTTCAGGCGGAGTTTTGGTTGTTGAGCACAACTGGAAATCAGTCAAGCATAAAGACATGGCTTCTTAATGTGAATCATGGAAATGTTGATAGCTAATTGTAATCTCAGTAAACAACAAATACGATAATTTAGTTTAAGATATCACATACTCTTTTCTCTTATTTTTATTTGAAAACAGTCCGATACCAAAAACAGTGGTTAGCATTCAGGACAAAGACAATTCTTCACCAGTCATCTGAAGACAAGACTGAGAATTGCTTAATCTGCACTCTTCCTGGCATAAGAACAGGAACCTTAGGTTGATTACACAGACCACTGTCATGTGCCTATTGTATATTTTACCCTAGGCACAAACTAAATTAATATTTTATTAGGCATGTATCAGATTGAAGAAAAGTAATGGTGGAAGCAAAATGATGGTACCGTAATTTACATTCCTATGAGATTCTTACAGGTAAACAATTATATTTCTCCAAGAAAAAAAGGTGAGAACCTTGCATTCCTGAAGTTATTCCCAGGATACTATATCTACCAAAGCACATGTTATTGCTTGATTTTAATAGACATGTAGCTTTTAGAGAGCAACTAGGTGCTCTTTAATAGAACAGAAAAACATACCTTTAATCTGGTCATAAAAAGATTGGTTAGTGGAAATCTGTTAAAATTATAACCTCCAAATGCAGATAAAAAAAAGTTATATAATTAGCAAGAAGAAGTGCATATTATAATAAAAAAAAGAAATATTGAATTTGTGAAAAAAATCTTTAAACAGCTATTTTCATGGCATGACCTTTTTTATTTTAGATATTTTATGGAGTCTTCTGTGGCAGACTTCCACCCAGTTGTATTTTTCAATTAATTTTTTTGGCAAATAAAACTACGTGGCCAGTGACCTGGTTAGAGACTTTAAGAGTTGGAAATCAGACTAATTTTTTCCAGTCTAAGGGTTAGCTCCTGTCTGATATAATTTTGCACAGTATTTCCTTGTGCTGAAATGGACAGGACTTTGAACAGCCTAATCTGGTGAAAGATATGCCTGCCCATGGCAGGGTGACTGAAACAGATGATCTTCAAAGGGTGCTTCCAATACAAACCATTCTTGGATTCTGTGAAGTCAGGTATGAAGTACATTTGGCTTTCATTATGCCTATCTTAAATTCTCACCCATTACATGCATTCTGTTACCTTCTGTTTGCACAGCCTCATCTGCAGTTGGTGTGAATTTGATGGGAAACCTATTTGTCAGAAAGAAGTCCATGCAGTTACAGTCATTGCATGACCCTTTAAATGGCAGCAGCTTAAAGACACAAATTTTATCCCAGGTGTTTTTCTAAACCACAAAGCTTGAACAACAACACTTCTAAAATCAAACACAGCAACACAATGTGAGAGTGCTCTGAAAAGAGTATAGCAAAAGAATAATAGCAAAGAAACTGGTATTTAATGACACTCATAGGATATGATATTAAATCTAACTGTAAGAGCCTAAATGCAAAAGGTGACAAACACATTCCATTGTAGCAGTTTGTGGAAAGACTGTATAGAATGCATAGGCTTTAAAAAAAAAAAGCTTTTAAGCTTTTCAAAGTGCTTTGAAGTTCCTGGTGAACTTAACAAAGAGGTGATACTTCTATCCTAGGGCATCAATTAAGTAGCCACTGTTCTTATGTAGTTTGGGATGTAAATGTTAGAAGAAGGAGGAAATAATTCTCTCTGTGATTTTTACTAATCAGCAGTTTTGAAGTTTCATTGGTAAGCAACATTAGCTTTTCAGATATCCAACTGGAATTTGGCTGCATGGAAATAAACTGGTCAATCTACTTGCAGCTCTTGGTCTCTTCATTATTTATATGACAACAGGTCTCCTTCACATCAGGCAGTGGGGTTTTATGATCTGACATGACAATAGGCCTGTCAGTTACACTTCAGTGCCTGGTAAGGTTATGGAGAAGATTATTCTGAGGTATTGAAAAACACCAGAATGAGCACCCAGTCATTGGTCCTTTTATGAGAGGAAAGTCCTGTTTGTCAAACCTAATTTTCTTTTATGAGAGGATACCCCACCTACTTGACCAAGGGAAGCCAGTTGATGTAACCTTTCTGGATTTCAGTAAAGCTTTGGATACTGCCTCCCATAATATCCTTCAGGAAAAACTGTCCAGCACACAGCAGGATAAACACATCCTGTGATGGGTGAGCAACTGACTCATGGGTCGGGCAAGAAGAATTATAGTGACTTGAGTGTCATCAGACTGGTGAGCTGTCACTAGAGGGATCCCACAGGCCTCCATCCTCAGCTCTGTGCTCTTCAACATCTTCATAAATGACTTGGACACAGGACTGGAAGGGACACTAAGTAAGTCTGCAGATGATACAAAACTGGGAGAAGCTGTCTACTCCCTGCAGGGCAAAGAGACCCTGCAGAGAGATCTTGACAAATTAGAGGGCTGAACTTCACCAGCTGTATGAAGTTCAACAAGGGAAGAGTCTGATTTTGCACCTGGGATGGGACTACCCTGGATGTACAGACTGGGGAATGAGAGGCTGCAGAGCAGTGCCATGGAAAGAGACCTGGAGGTCCTGGTGGATGGCAAGATGAACTTGAGCCAGCAGTGCCCTGGCAGCCAGGGGGGCCAACCCTGTCCTGGGGGCATCAGGCACAGCATGGCCAGCTGGGCAAGGGAGGGGATTGTCCTGCTCTGCTCTGAGCTGGGGTGGCCTCACCTCGAGTGCTGGGGGCAGTTTTAGGTGCCACAATATAAGAAAGACTATTAGAAAAAAAGCTATTAGGGACCATCCAAAGGAGCACCATGAAGATGGTGAAGGGCCTGGAGGGGAAGCCACAGAAGGAATGGCTGATGTCACTCGGTGTGTTCAGCCTGGAGAAGAGGAGACTGAAGAGAGACCTCATTGCACGCCCCAACTTACAAGGGGAAGCTGAGGGGCAAGCACCAATCTCTTCCTACTGGTGATCAGTGACACCACTTGAGGGAATGGCCTGAAGCTGTGTAAGGAGAAGTATAGATTGGATATTAGAAGAAGGTTCTTCACCCAGCGGGTGTTTGGGCACTGGAACAGGCTCCCCAGGGAAGTGGTCATGGCACCAAGCCTGGCAGAGCTCAAGAAGTGTTTGGACAATGCTCTCAGGCACAGGGTGTGACTCTCAGGGGTCACTTCCTACTCAGGATATTCTACAATTCTGAGATTCTGTGATTCTAGGCCTTGACATGGATTTCACAGAGAAGCTACACTGCAGAAGCATTGTGTTGATTCTTTTAGTTTTACCCTCTCTCCATAATTCCTGTATGCTTTAGAGGATGGAAGGAAGTCTTTCATGCCATTTTTTGGAATGAAATGACTTCTCACCTACTAAATCCTGGTAAGTGCTTCTGAACAAAGGCAGAGGCCTGGGATTATTCATGCACCATGCACAAAAACATGAGCCCTCAAACATACCTCAGATTTTCATGCTTAGTTTAAAGATGACCTGTTGGAGGGTGAGAAGGGGAAAGAATGTGTAAAACATCTCTCCATTTATTTAGATCTTTGGATCCTTGTTCTCAGCTCTGAGTTAAGCTCTCTAAGACTGTCTCCCATCTTTTTTGCATGTCTGATTCAGCTTTCATTCAAGCCCATGGAGAGACCCCCATTGAGTTTGATGGAATGTAGATGATGCTCTTATGATACTATAAATCAAAATTGCAGTGCTCATTTATTGTGGTTGTGAGCACCACAGCAGAAGGCTGTGTCAGCCAGCCTTCTAAAACCTAACATTTCATGGTTTATAAATTTGCCATAAAGCTTGACTGGAGACTAAAGCTTGTCAACAAATCATATGGCCTTGGTAAACAATTAAGTTTTAATTTTTTTCTTTTTTTTTTTTTTTCAAAATAGAAAATAAATAGGTTTGACTATTCATTAAGTTTAAATTTGCAACAAGACTGGTGAAATTGTTTATTTTTTTTGTGAAATCTTTTATTTTTTAATTTTCTTCTTTGTTTTATCTGAACCCAGAGCTTAGATTTTAACTCTGGAGGCCTGTATCACCATTTCACCTTCAAATGTCCTAATAGAATTGAGAGAATTGCTTGCAAGAAAATTTTTCTGCATGAAGAATCTGTTTTAATTCATCATGAAACTCTTTGTGAAACTAGTTGAAATGATGTTGTAAAAATAGTTTTCCTGTGTTCTCAACACTGCACGTTTGTGTGCATGAATATATTTACTGCCCTGCCTTACATTCAAGTTTACCTTGTTGTCCACAAAATGTGATAATGAGCTACCACACCACGTCAAAGATGTTTCAGCTGTGGCTGGGACTGTACAATTGAGCACTGATTAGACGCTCCAAAGCACTAATAGTACTCTGCAAGTGTATTGGCTTAATATTCCCATTCATTTTTGGAGAGAATACTCTTCTTTTCTCCTAACATTTCCTTATATATCAGTCTTAGAAAACATATTGATAGGTTATATTTTTTTTTCTTCTTGAGGTCCTCTGAAAGCTTTTCCAGTTTTGCTTTGTTTCTTGCACAGAGACTTATGTCTCTCACAATAAATTACTAGACAGCACTCATAAAGAAATGCAAATTAAGTCTTTTGCCCAGGCTTATATCCAGGCTTATATAAAATTGCCTTGGGTGTATGTCTTGTTTTAGGTACTGTTTTATGCATTTAGCACTTCACAACAAACTGACCTGCCTTTCAGGAAGATGACATCTGGTTAGAAGGTGCAGAATGGACACTGTCCTTGAGGGATCATCAGGAGATCTTAATGAGGGAAGAACAGTACCAATTAGATTTCCCCTAGTTGCTGGGCATTTCTTTTCTAGAACCTTCTAATGAATGTGGCATGCTCTCCCCTCCTCAATAAACCAAGCACAGAAGCAAAAGAGCAGAAGCAAAAGTGTAACTGCTTTTCCTATTGCACTCCCTCCCCACACCATTTTTCTCATGAGGCACTCACAGGGGAAACAGTCTTTCCTCTCTTGAAGGCAAGTACTGCTCTCAATACCCCTTTTTATGCTGACATGTAACAGGAGGAAGAAGGAACTATTTAGTCCTTCCCTGCATGTCCAGTATGCTGCCTCCAACCTATTTCTGTATAAAGTTATTTTCACTTAAATTGAAATGCAGTTGATCACCCATCTAAACACAAGCCAGACTTGCCGAAGACTTTAAGAGGTCAGTTTTTTCCTGGCAGCTAAAACCAAAACAATAGTAAAAGCTCAGCTCTTACTGAAACTCTCTTCTGGTCACTATAAATACTATGGGAAAGAACACTAGTCCCAGTGAAAGCAAATGTTAAAAACTGCAGTCTGCTACATAACAGTTAAGATCTGCTTTCAATTTTCACCATTCAGCCACCTGAAAACCCAGTTACACCACACAGATATAACAGGATTTCACCATTGCAAAGCATGCAGTACATTTTAGAGGATGTCAGACTTTCCAAGTGCCACTAAGAGCACTTTTAATGACAATGAATTCCTATTCTCTGGTTGTCTCTTTCCAAAGGGCTTTGTACATTTCCTTTTCCCCTGCACTACCTCCCTAACCCTCAGTATTTAGGGGCCTCAGTCCATTTCTTTTTTTTTTTTTTCCCTCCGAAGATGGCTGTGTGAACGTGTTTAATTCTGACATTTAAAAACACATGATGAATACTGTCATTATTATTACCAAGAATAACCGAGTAAGGAGCTTTCCAGTAGCTATCCAGCCTTTGTGTTCCTGGGTCTTTTTATGCTATTTGATTAAAATTTACCATTATGAATATAAATGCCATTATTCCTTTCTAAAAAGATTATTGTTGTGTCTATTTTTCATCTGTATTGATCTAGTCCTTTTAATGTGACAGAGACTTCATTCATGTGTAATCACACTGAGATATAAAAGTGGCCCATGAAATTAGGTCCTGGAAAAAAAATAAAAAGGAGAAAGGACTGTGTCCTATCTTGAAGAAAAAAAAATCAGTTTAGTTTAAAGGTTTTCTTCACATTTTTTTGCTTGTTTTTAAGTACTGCAGCATAATGAACAGACTAACAAATCTATCACTCCCTCCTGACAAAAATCCAAAATATGACAAATAAAAATATGTTAAAAAACCCCAAACCAAACCCCACCAAAAAGCAAAACAAAAAACAACCAAACAAAAACCCACAAAAAACCATGAAAAACCAAAAAACCCAGCCAAACAAAATTACAATAAACCAAAAAATAAAAAAAAAACCCAAACAAAACCCCAAACAAACAGAAAAACTCACAAAAAACCAACCACAAAAACAAACAAACAAAAAAACTCCAAAACACCAAAAATCCCCAAACCCAAAACCAAACAGAAAATTGCCAAACCCACAGAAAAACCCTGATTAGAAAGCTCTTTTTTGTAGCAACAGTTCTGACTTCCTCCCTGTTCCAGTTTGGTTTTGATCTGCAGACAAAAGGGAACTATTTGCCACTTATAATAGGAATTCATTTTTTTTGCTAGTTCAGTCTTCATCTCAACCCAACTGTAAGAAAGAGTCTTTTTTCTATACATTTTTTTCATTTTCTCCAGTAAACTCTTTGTCTTTTCTGCATCTCTGACTAATTTCAAACAATGCAACAAGGTAAGAGAATAAAAGTGATATAATAAGAGCAGAATCTGGCTTGCTAAAATTTTTAATACCTTAATGACCAGAATAACTGAGATAGATGCTGCTGGGGCTTTGAATTTCTACATTCATTCATTCACAGATTCACAATGAAAGAGTTTCTCAGCTGTTCTCATTATCATTGAAAGTGCATACACATGTCCTCCTACTAATTCATAACCTATGTTTGTCAGCTAGTCAAAGCATGAACCAAGCAATTTTAGCAAGCCTGAAAATTGGGCAAGATTTTCTCCAAGCTATTTTTATTTTTGGAATAGATTTGCTTCACTGGATGTAGGATGTTTAAAGTAATCCAATATCAACTCATCTTTCAAAACATACAAAAAAAGAGCTTTTGTTAGTGGAGATGGTAATTAACATGTAATCCACATAAAAATTTTCCAAATTTACTTTGTGTTTGCACAGGCTTACATGGCTAGCTTAGAAGCCGTGTCTGGAAGAAAATCAAACACGGGACTTTCTACATTGATGATTCATCTACTGTCTCCTATTGGTTATAACAGAAGGGAGCCTACAAGAAAGGAGGAGAGAGATTATTTCCACGAGCATGCGGCGTCAGGACAAGGGGGAATGGCTTCAGACTGAAAGTGAGCAGGTTTAGATTAGATATTAGAAAAAAATTCTTGACTGTGAGAATGGTGAGGCACTGGAACAGGTTTCCCCAGGATGTTGTGCATGCCCCATCCCTGGAAGTGTTCAAGGCCAGGTTGGATGGAGATCTGAGCAACCAGATTGACTGAAAGGTGCCCCCATCTGTGGCAGGGGTCCCTTCCAACCCAAACCATTGCAGGATTCTATGACTGTAAATGTCATCTTTAGAGATTTCAGAAGGAAGGAAGGAAGGAAGGAAGGAAGGAAGGAAGGAAGGAAGGAAGGAAGGAAGGAAGGAAGCTTAGGTATTTTTCATCTCACAAGCCACCCAGCACTATTATTAGGAGGTAGTTTGGTAATTTTTAGCTGTGCTAGAGATACTTTGTTGACATGTGAGTCATGGGGGTGCTCTGCTGTATAGTATTAAAAACTCAGAGGTGAGATATCAGAAAAAAATTCTTAAAATAAAAAAAAAGTAGTCCCTGCTACTGACAGAAGCAAAATTCAGATTTTGGTCACACTTGACCATCCAAAATTTCATTAAGAACAAGCATGTCGCCCATCTAATACAGTACACACAAGGAATGTGGTGATTTGTTGATTTTTTTTTCTCCAAATCTGGCTATGGGGTGAGTGACAAATTGACAATTATTGTTGCTAAAATAAAATGTAAATATTAAAGTAACTCTGATGACTGAAACCTCTAATGTCTTAGCCTCATGTGATTTCTGTGATTTTAAATGAGGAGTACCTCATTTGAAGCTAATGAAGTTACACAACTGTGAAAGCACCATATGAGGATTTAGGTTGTTTGGGTACATTTATGTTGGTAAAAAATATATGGAAATGAATACAAGTATTGGACCATTGATCTTCCACAAAGAAGATTTGTTGTGTTTTTTCCCTGTATTTTGCTTCCAATGGCTCCAGCAAGCAGCACATAACAATATCTGGACATGGTCTTCAGCTTCACTGATGTCCAAGACAGCTCCTGGAAATGAGTGTGGACAAAACTGCCACAGGCTTGTCTTCCTTGCTCTACATCATCCTCTGACACCACTGGGCTTCGTGTTTTCTCATGTGCTCTCATGTGTCCCAAAGACAGAACATGTACTCTCATTTTTTCATTATATAAAAACTGTTCCTGTGGTCTACAAGACAATCCTTGCAGAAATTTAGTGAGTTTGAAAAGAACCTCCTATCTCTTAATAGCAAAAGATAACAATTGTATGACCGGCCAGAGGGGCAAAGGAGAATGGAAGGATAAGCTATAGAGTGTAGGTATGGCTGCTGTCTCTGGGTGAGATAACATTACCTGGCAGAGAACTGAGCCTGTTCATTTCAGTTAACCTGGGACTGGGGACTAGAGCTCAGTAACTGGGTGACATGGACAGTTGAGCCAAAAGAACAAACTTTCAAGATACTAGCACTGGGAAACACAAAGCGTAGCACCTGACGGGCTGAGAGAAAGAGAAATCGGGAGCAGAGAAGTGAAGAAAAGATTCATAAAGATGGAAGGGATATGTTTATAACAGAGGGAAACTTTTCACATTAGCCAAGGAAGAAGGAAACAGATTGCAATGTGGAGGCAGATGCACAACATAATTAAGGAAAGGAGTCACAGAAGGGTAGAGGGATTATAAACTCCTGACTGAGCAGAGAATTTGTGTAAATTATTTTTAAGAATTCTGATGAAACTGGGACAAGCAAATACAGTTATTTTACTGCAATATGTAGATAATTCTTGTACTAGCTTAAGTAAAGACTTAGTTAAAGGTAGATTTGGGGGATCTTTGCATGCTTAGTGACTGTTTGCATCTGTTGCCACATGATCCATGATCTTACAGGTATGGAAGCAGATGGGCTTAAGCTACTTGTAAATCATCCAATCAAAACTACTGCCATGATCTAGGGCAACTGTGCTGAGGCATCCCATTTACGTGAAAGGCTAAAAAAAAAAGAGTACCACGACATGAGCCAGTGAGACCAATGGATCTGAGAGGCGTGCAACCAAATGAGGCTTCAGAGCGTATAATTCAAAGCCAGAGGAGGCCTGAGAAATAGCATGAATATATCTAACATTGATCATCATTTTATTAGGATTTAAAAAAAGATTAGCTATCATTAGCTTTTGAAAGCTAAGTGTTTATTATGAAGTTCTATTATTTATTGCAATATACTTGAAATACTGAAATTATTTGCATAGTGCAAAGACAGTATCAACATTCTTTTTTTGCTTAATAAGGAAATGAAGATAGAAGAGATAAAACAATTTGGGATAAAGAGCTTTGTAATGTCAAATTCACAAGATTGCATGGAGATAAATTTAAGGTTCTATGTAGACCAAATCTCACAGATTTAATAGAAATAAAGAAAATCTTGTGAGGCAACTCTCTACCTCATTGTGAATATCATGCCTAGTAAACATACTTGCAATGAAGAAGTCTGACAACAACAAGAGCTGTAAAAGTCACTATCTCCCGTCTTCATCAGAAAGATGTCAATAAATTAAGACTTGGGAATCTCAGGCTTCTTAGCAATATAAGTGGTTTTTGTGTTTCTGCATAGCTACCCCTGAGCTGAAACATTAATGCAAGGCATTCACATTTCTCAGTAGAATACAGACTCACAAGGGTTACCTTTGTGTAGATAAAATGAGAATTCACCAGAAGATGCCGGAATATTCCCCACTGATTATTGTCTGCTGTATTAATGCAATTACAATGGCTTGAACACTTTGGTACTTTCCAACGACCTATTTATGTAGCAGTCTATTACTAAACTCTGACAACAGCAGCCCAAATTATGATGCACTTACTCACCCTGGAGAGTACTTTGTACCATGAGCAGTCTCACTTTGAATAAAGCATTCACGATCTGGCCCATTACCCTTTAATTATAGATGTTTCAGAGAAGAGTGAGCATCAGGGTTTACTGCACTATTTATAAAACAAGCTACCAGCCAAACATTGTAGGACTTCTACAGCTTTAAAACCCCCAACATTCTTTCCCTTTAGGAGCTCTTCCACTGAGCACTTAAAGCTCATTTGAATGTATCAAGAACTTCACTGTAGTAAAAGAAGCATCTACAGATGAGAAATAATCCCACTCTTGGAAAAATCCAGCAGTCAATTCAAACAGCTGGTTTATAATTTCTGTTTTGGAAATGAAATACAATGTGTTTATTAAATTAAACACAATGTGTTTATTAATGCTGACAATAAAGCCTTCTGAAATCCTAGCATGTCATCCTACTGTAAAGCATTTTAGGATGCACTGCAATAGCTATCATTGTGTGAGCTGAATACCCTCTGAAATACAATGAAATCTGTCTTCATTGTCTCCTATACAAATATGACTACACCAAAACACTAATCTGCAGATACCAGACTCCATCTGGCAAAAACTAGGAGGAAGCATCTCTTGGAATGAAGAGATCCCCATCTCTTCAGTAACAGAGTGCTTTGAAGGTTGTACCACTAAATATTGTTTGAAACAGGACATGAGCTTGAAGCAGTGCTTGGATTCAGCTACACAGGTGGGATTTTCTCTGTGTGTAGGGAGAAATATATATGGCAGTCCTGGGCACCAGGGGGAGGATGTGTGATATGTTTACATATGGCACATAGAGGTGCAACAATGAAAATGTGGCAGAGGTCTCCAACTGTTATGACCTTACTTAGTGGGTCTTGGTTCTCTACCACTATATCCTAATGTAAAATTGGCTAGTTTCCCCCACTGTGCTCAGTTCAAGAATTCATGGGGAATGTGCCCTCCCTCTTAAACTTATTCTTTGTGGCACAGAATTTGTTTTTACTGGATTTTCAGAGATTTTGCATGTTATATAGAGGCTGCAGGTTATATACAGTTACTAAAATAGATGCATATCCAATGCAGATTTGTCTCTATATAAGTTATTTTCAGCTTTTACCAAATAAACATTATTCTCCATGATAGTTCCTGTTCCCTAGATACTTATATGACCTTTTTTGCATGGTTTATGAGTGGGTCATTATCTGACACCTTTCTTTATCTTTATTTAGCCTTACAATAGCCTTGCAGGGTGAAAATGATTACCTCCAATCCAGAAGGAATGCCACAGCAGGCTTGTCTGTATTTCCTAAGGTCTGCATGGCATAACTCCCCTAAGCATTACCTTCCTCTCCCACTCCCAGAGGAAGTCATTCACAGAGGTGAAAGGATTCTTCTGCAGGGATAGGTTTAACAGCCCCCTCCAAATGGGGGGCACGCTATCTTTGCTAAAGGGAGTTTTCCTGCTCTAATTGCTTCTCTTAAGAGTATTTTGCTAAATATCCATGCCAGTGAAGCACAGCTTTATCGCTCTATGTTTCAAACCAGTAAAGTTAAACTGGCAAAACTTCTAAGTATACAAACAGCAGTCAGGGAGACTTGTCTGTGGATGTAAAGAAAGGGCATGAAAAACCAGAGGGCTGTTTCTTCAGGTACAAATGATATTTGCTTGTTCTAAAACAAAGCACTGGATCAGCTGAGTTGTTGCTGTCAGCCTTTATCAGATGCTACTGACAGGAACTTGGGAGATGTGATAATTTTTTGAGAAATAGCTGGAGAACTCCACAGTGATAGGAAAGGGGAGAGTTACACTTGAATTTAATATGATCCCACCACCTATAAGGACAGGTGTGTGAAAAAAATTGTTCTTGCTTGTGCCAAAGTTTCATCTAAAACAGAAGCAGTTCTTTTGCTCCAGGTGCTCTCTGGGAGCAGACTGCTCTACAAAGTCACAATATAGGGATCAGAGACCTTGCAATAAATGGTAAATGGTAAATACCTCTTTACATGAAATATGATAGTCCCAGAACCAATGCTATGCTTTCTAGCCTCTGTATGTGAAGACATTGCACCATAATATGAAGTGGAATCAGAAAGCCTAAGTAAGGTGCTGAATAGTATCAGCCTAGTGTCATTTAACACAAAATATTAGGCACAGGGGCTTGAAGGAATTTAGGTCATCTGACTCAGAGACTCAGTTCACTGAGTCTGTCATAAATGCTGCCTTTTAAATACTCTGTTTTGGAGAAGAGCTTCGAGGGTGTAATAGAAATGACTTGATTTCTAATAATAGTCAATTAGAAGTTCTATGTAATTGTATTTGGAAATACAATGTAAGCACTTCTGCTGGAAAAAGTTAATTTGTCTTAATTTTGCTAAGATTTCTAAAAATAGATTAGAATTAAATGTCATGTACCTTTGGAACGTGTATGTTTGGTAACTAACAAACTCACTTTGTCACTGTTTATGATCTCAGAATTCTTTCCATGGAAACTATTATAAGGTCATTACTATCATCAAGCAGCAATGAATGCTGTTCATATTTTAGAGAGCCATTAGGGAAAGGACAATCCTAAGGCCTTAAAGTCCATTTGTTTTTTCAACAGGGGAGGGATGTATAGTACCTTTTTGTGTATATATGGTTTTGCGTGTTCATAGAAAGACATTTTTGGTTTGAAGATTCTAAGTCATGCATACTACCTCTTATAGAAAGCTACTTGTTAGTCAGAAACTTTGCTGGGTTCCTAAACTACATCTTCATAAATAGCATATTTTTAAATGAAGGCAAAACCTGTAAGGTTCTATGCAGTCTCAGTTTCCATCAACACCTTTTGAGGGTATGCAGAACCTCACAGAACTGAGGTTCACTGAAAGCAAGATTCTGAATTGTCTCCTCTAAGAACACAGAGCTCTCAAGGTAAATGTAGATGCACTTCCACTAGAAGATGTCACTGCACTGCCAAGCTGGTGTAAAGGACTACTCAAACCAATGTTTGGTGCAGGACTCATTCATTGATGTAAGTTGTCCCTGTGGAAAGGTCTGATATTTACTCAAAACCAAATAGAAAAGCAATACAAAACCCCACAATGTTTTTTCAATAGTTCTCTGTGTGAGGGTTTTTTCCAGTTTCACTAGGTCCCACAGCCTTTATACGGCCAGAACAGGGGACTCCATAGCATAAGATTTCTCTAGTATACTGGAAATGAGAATGGTTTAAAAAGATTTATTGTATATGCATGATTATATGTATAATTCAGCTAATGAGCCTAAGTTAAACTGTTGTTAAAGAACTGCCATTGATTTATAGGATAGCACTGGAAGTAAAGGAGAAAATGTTGTCAGCAGAGAACATGTATGCATGCAGATATATATCATAGTCAGCAGAAGATAACTTCCATCAGTGAAGGCATTTGTTCACACTTTCCTACTATTAATCTGCCACCAGGTTCTCACATTAGCTGAAAATCTAACATTTGAGAAGATTTAATTACAATAAGGAAGCAAACTGGATTTCAAGATCTGTATTAGAGCAGAAAAATATAAACACAGGAATTGATTTGAGATGACAAGTTGAACATGGAGGTTTGAAATTGTTTTAAAACTGAGAAACAATGGATGAACAAAGGTGTCCAAAACCTTGATTCGTTCGTCTAATAAAATATAGATGTTATTACTTGCAGCTGTTTGCTAATACAGACCCTAGAAAATATTAGTTGGCAAGTATAATAGTTATATAAATAGGTATGATGTAACATCCACCTTGGGGTGTCAGAGTACCTCAGCTAGTTATAACAAAAAATGTGCATAATTTCTTCTTTTTTCCCTCCTGTTGTCCTCTTTTCTTCCCCCAAGTATTTCTCTAGTCTTTTCAGTCTTAAGTATTGATAATGAGTTTTCCGATGGTTTTGTTCTTAATAACTGTCTTTCTACAGATTTCTTTTTCTATAAACCTTCAGAGGAGTTTGAATTTTCCATATGTAGCATTTCAGGATACAAATCTGAATGTCCCTGAGGTATGGCTAGTTTACTGAAGATCGACTTATCTCAGCAATTTAACCTCTTTAATGTCTCTTACACATGCCATTCTCTGATTGATTTGTATTTTTGGAGGAAAAAAAATTTCAATTTCTTTAAAGCAAGTGACAAAAAAAAGTTGTAGTTGTGTGCCCCATTTCACACACACGTGCACAAAAAAACCCGGGGAAAAATTTTTACATATCTTAAATAACAGCCATTAAGTTCTATATAGTCTGATTCAGAAGTGTGTGGCACTACTTTGGAAAGCAAAGTGCCTATCTGAACTACCTTCTGTGCTACACAAACAAAACTAGAAGAGGAGCACCTTGCTTGCTAGTTGCAAACATACCTTCAGCAGTCCTAGGTGTCCACAAATTCCTGGGTTTTCTGTGGTATAGAATAATTGGATGGCAGAGTTTTATCAACAATGTATTGTCAACCTCATGAAAGTGGTTTTTTTTCTTTTTTTGGTGCTGACCATAACTTTGCAGTTATTTTTATTTTTTGTCCTGCTATTTGTTTTCTTCCAGGCTTCCAAACATCTTTGTGACAGCAGTACCTGTGCTTTTGAGAAAGTAATTTATATCTGTGGCAATTTCAGATTGAGGTGGTCACAAAGGTTTCCTGACTTTTTGAACAGTCTTACAGAGCCAGAAAGGGGCAGGACATATTGGATTTCAGGGAATGATTGGAAACCAGGTGATAAAAATGTATGTGTTCTTTATTAGGAGTTACTGCAGTACTGAGTATTTAGTGGTATTTACCCTCTTAACACTGTGTTAGTATCCACTGGCTGATTTTATCAGGTTTGGCACAGAGATTAAAATCTCTAAGAGAAATGTTTTTGTACAAATCTCATTTAGAAAAACCAAAAAAAGAAACAGTTTGAAGATAGATACCTTAAATGTGAGTTTAACTTGATGGTATACACTTTCCTTTAGGATCTTGCAACATGTGTTGTGTTTTTCCACCAGTCACTGTCTCAGACCACAGTCAATGACAATCTGGAGTGGTAGTCACCTGCCTAAATATAGACATCCTGTGCTACATGAGATGCCCTCATGCATTTCTCCCAACCTTCAGCTGCCACTTCAGAAGACCACTGAGCCCTTATCTTACCACGAGGATGGTTCAAATACTTTATGAATTACAAAGGACAACTAAATCAAGCTCTGGATCTTCACTGCCTGCAGTGGGCTCTTCAGTGCTAAGTCTGTCTGAATTCATACTAAATCTCAGCCCAAATGGGGATACCAGTGTCTACTGTCAATGACATTGCAAACACTGTCTACTGACTACTGCTCTAGAAGAATGTAAGTCCTATAAATCCAGTCTGCTGGTTCTGCTCCATTTCATTTGGCTTCTTGACTAAAGGAAAGCTGCAATGTAATTTCATGAACTTTGAAATCCATAACTGGAAGAAGAGTTATAAATGTCTCAGCTCTGAAGAAAGTGCCAATAAAAGGTTTTCATCAAAAGTGAGGATCCTATGCAGAGGGTGCTGGGACTTGCCAGTCCCAGAGCTCATCAAGCAGCTTCTCTCATGAAAGGTGAGATTCTGAAGCCAGAGCAAAGCCACTGCAGAAAGCCACAGCATCCCCCAAGTGACCCCTTTTTTAAAAAACAGGAGTAAAATAAAAAGGCAAAGAGTAAGTTGATAGTTAGCTAGGATGAAGAAATATTTCACTATAGTCTTGACTATCACCCTGTCTTCAGGATTAGTTTATCTGAGCCTCAGTCTTTAATTTCCCCCCAGACTCACTGGCTAAAGTGCACATTCAGATTATTCAGTCAGAGCAATCAACATGTGATGGACAATAACATTCTTCTGGACTGGGACTTTCCATTTAAATTTGCCCTTCAAAGTAGGGGCCCCAACCATTACAAATAGCTATGGGGTTGCTCTTTTAGCAGCTATTGAGCAGGAACTTCAGCAGCTCCAGGGCTCTGCAGAGTGCTGTTTGTCTCCATTAAATTGAAATGCCCACTAGCAAGTACAATCCTCTGCCTTTTGCTAGAGGTTTATGAAGACTTGCCTCCAGAGGGTACCAGCCCCCTCCTGCCTGCCTTGGCTTTAACCTCCTCCTCCTCTCCAGGCCTGATTCTCACCTTGGTTTTGAGCTGAAAGCCCTACTCCTGATCTGCCTCCTCACAGCCTTTTCTTCAGATGTGGGTGCTATTTCTTGAAAGAATACCCAGTGCAAGGGGAAGTAGTGGGTGATTAATTTGCTTAATTGGCAATCAAACAGACTGCCTTACTGGCAGCTGCATTTTAATTCCGTAGGAGCAGTCAATATGGACCTCATTGAAATCTCTCTGTTGTGTCTCTCCAGAGTTGCCAGAGCTGTTGATTGAACTTTGTGTGACACTGGCATTTCCCTTCAAGCTAATTTTCAATTGTTGCCAAGTGAAAGGAAATTATTTCAACTGTTTTGTGGGAAAAGCAAGTACTGGCATATGACCTTCTGCTTCCAGCCTGATTTCCCATCATTAGTGTCTCCTAAGTGACAGGCACAGTGACAATTATGGGGACATTTATGCCTTGGGACAGACTGTTGTTCCAAGGTGTGTGTTCTGCTGTGACCAGAGCAGTCTGCATATGTGGGAAATGGGACCAATGAGGGAACATCTAATTTCTGTGTCCTGCCAAATAGTAGGAAAAATTAGGCTCCTTGTGGCAATATATGAACAGCCTTAGTTTCTCACATGTCCCCATGACCTTGTAAGTGTACATTTAGTCTTGAAAGTGAGCCAGAGAGTGCCCCCACACAGATGTCTTCACCTATATATAAGAAGTCAGCTTAGACTTCCCTGAAAGTTAATGGAGTAAATAGATGTTTGCAGACATTATTAATTTGACTTATTTTAGATATACTTTTTAAAAATGAGATTATTGGGTCCTTAGAAATACCTATTTTTATCTATTAAGTATGAAGGGTGCTGACTAACTCAGACATTGATGTCTCCATCACTGATGTCTTTGGCCAGATAAATGTTCCCTCCATTGGTTTACAAATGTAAATGAGTGTTTTGTGAGTATCTTGGTAGCTACTGAAATATGGGACAGGACTAGAGGCAATGGCCTCCACCTAAAACTCAGGATGTTCCTGCTGAACATTTGGAAACCCTTTTTCACTGTGAGGATGCCCAAGTACGGGCCCAGGTTTCCCAGGGGGATTGTGAAATCCCTGTCCTTAGAAATACCCAAAAGCCATCTGGACATGGTCCTCAGCAATGGGGTCTCAGTGGCCTTGCTTGAGCAGGGCTAGAAAGGTGATCTCCAGAGATCCCTCCAACCTCAGCTTGGGCCATTCTGACAACCCTGTTCAGGCATCTCCAGATGCCTTTGTAAATCTAGGATGAATGGTTCTTAGTTCTACTGGTGAGAACCTGTGAAAGAAAAACTAATGCAAAACCACCAATATTGTTTTGAATTAATCAGCAGCAAAAACCTGTGTTATTGTGTAGCCACCTTTTCCTTATTTCTTCTCAGAAGAAAAATAAAAAGAAAAAACAAAACAAACAAACAAAAAAAAAGCAGAGCAGTTGAAAAGGTTTTTGCCTATTTTAGTGAATTAGTACCCCTAAGTGACCTTGATTGACACTTTATGAACATTAAAAGCCTTGATAGTCTTTACTAATTGCCATGCTTCTTCACTCTGGGAATACTACAGACCCATATCTTCCTTTATTAATTTATGTATTTATTATAGTGTTTTTCCTTACACTTTTAATATGGGGATAACATTAATCAAATTCTCGGGGGATCACCTTTTGAGAATCATTTTTCACACTGAGAAAAGACTGTTCTGTGCCAGACACTGGATTTTCTGGCTTTGCTGAGAAAATGCTGCAGGGGAGGTGGGCATGGGGAGGGAAGGGGTACCTTGCATTCACCTAAAAGAATAAAACCTCAAACCAACAACCTCTGAAGACATTTTGTTTTAATCATTGTATATGAGTAAGGTTAGTTCAGTATGTAATAACAGGCTGTCTTGACAACAAAAGGCTGAATCAACACAGAACATGATTGGAATTATGCATGTCAATTATAATGAATCTCATTATGCAACACGAAAGTCTAATTCTATTGTAAAGGTCTGCAGTCTGCAGTTTTAAGTCTGATGTCAATGCTGAACAATAACTGCCCTCTCATCCACCTCATAGCCATAAAGAATAAATATAAATCTAATTTCTACAGACTTTTAATATGCAAATTTCCTTAAGGTAAGGGAAAAGAGAGATTTCTTTTTTTTTTTTTAACAAAAAGAGAAAACTGTCCTGGTCTTAAAGCAATCCATCATGTCCATGGTTACTTTGGCTTTAACTTTTTGCTGTCCGCAGGAAAAATTGATGTTTGAAAGTTTTCTCCTTGTCTCAAAATATAAATCAAGAATGACAATTTTTCACATTGTACCAACTCAGTAATGTGTTTATCAAAATAAAATAGCTGCCTACAGAAACGTTAAGGAGGTATGAAACTCTAGCAATATGGAGGCCTTGCAATGTACTGACAATAGAACTCTTGCACTATAATGACAACCAAGGGTGACCCCGATGTGATTTGGGAACAAGGACTCAAATGTTAACTATAATGGCAACAAGGCATGAGTATCTCTGCTTCAGTAGATGGGGCTTTTGAATGCAAGACAATCATCAGTTCTGGACTGCAGTTCTGTGTGAGAATTCATGGCTCAGGGCTCGTTTACAAACAGACTGGTAAAATACCCATTTGCAGATGCTGTAAACTGATTTTTTAAACTCATCATTTAAAGTCAAATTGAAATTAGACATTGATTCCAAAAAAGATGACCCAGAATTGCTTTGACCTCATATCTTGCTTCTAGATCGTAGTTATTTATTTTTCCTTTTAAAAGACATTTTCACAAATATGAAAATACATTTTCACAATTCTGAAAGAAACTTGCAGTTATTAGAGCTAAGACAACCATTCAATTTGTGCAACATGCTGAATTTTCCTTATTTAGAATTTCTAGCAGCTTTCACTGGAAAAGTTTGATTCAGGTGTAGCAATCTGAGAAAAGTTCCTAAAGCTGGCTGTGAAATTAATCATACTTTCTGTCTTCTTTTGAAAGCCAACTTTACACTTGCTCCAGCAGAATGCTACTGTAACTGTGAACAGCATAAGAAATAGTAGGCCTGACCAGAGAAAGGATTAAAGACAGCAATTTGGCAAAAAAAAAAAAAAAAAAAAGAATACTCTTCATTTCATAAAAAAGGTAGGTTATTCTTGTTATTATTGCTATTGCTACCATCATCTTAATTTGTACATTTTTCCTGAGCCAGTAGAAGGAAAAGGAAAAGAGGAGGAATCAGCATCCACGACATTTCCTCAAAGTCTGTGATTCCCTTTCAATTGCTCTCAAAGATCTGTGGGATCTTCATTTAACATGAATTTTTTTGATTTAGCTTTGTGCTGTTTCCTTCAGCAGCAAGAGGATAGGGAAGAAAATGACAAACAAACAAAAACAAAAAAACCCCCAAAAAACCAAGCAAACAAAAAAACAAAAAAAAAACAAACCCAAAAATCCCAACATCAACAACAAAAGACTAGATGCTTTGCAGGCTTGGTGGAAGACCTCCTATTGGATAAAGAAAAGGAAGAGGGGGGTTTTCTAGTGCCAGAGGCACAAAAGGAAAGCAGCAAGGTTGAATCCGTTGCAGGCAGCTTCCAAATTAAAGTGAAGGTGCCTGGGTTTTTTTGTGGAAATGGAATAAGGAAATAAGGAAATAAGGAAATAAGGAAATAGGGAAATAAGGAAATAAGGGAATAAGGAAATAGGAGGGGTCAGGCATGTAGTGTTTATATACCACTATGGTGAGTGTAGAGTACTTCAAAACTCAGGTGGATGATGTTCACACAGGAACTTGCACAACTGTTGTAGGAAACTATTTTTCACTGAAAGGATGACCAAGCACCCAGGCTGTCCAAAGAAGTTGTGGAGTATCCATGCTTGGAGATAATCAAAATCTGTTTGGACATGGTACGGGCTTGAGAGGGCCCTGTCAGAGCAGGGAGTTGTATCAGATGACTTCCAGAAGTCCTTTCTACCCTCAACCATTTTGTGAGTCTCTCGCCAAATCAGCCAAGAGCTCTTCCTAACTCAGCTGCTTCAGCCATTTTTATTTATGTCTGAGGGGATCATGCTCAGCATCCTGCCACTGGCTGTCTTCATGAAATTCAAGCTGAAAGAATTGCTCCAGCTCTAGTTTTACTTGGGGATAGAGGTGGGTAACTGCACCTTTTTTCCCCCCTAATGCTATTATCAACTTTATATTTTTGAAGTATGTTCATTGTGTATGTAGTAATGAACATGCTTTCTTTTCTAAGCTTTATTTTTTTCACTCTCTTCCCATGGGGAGCTGCTGAACTCAATGCTGCCTGTCTGTCCTAAATTTCACTCTCTGCAACTGCATCACTCTCTTTGAGTGCAGACATGGAAAAAATGAGCCACTCTGTTTACTGAGAATGTCATTAATAGATCTGTGGCACAGACTGGGTGAGGACTTCACCTCACAGCTGGCAGCAGTGTGTGATGCAGTCTGTTGCAGATGACAGGGAGTGTGATGGAGCCAGTAGCTGGTGGGAGAGGCAGTCAAGCACAGCAGCAATCACTTCTTTTATTCTCTTGTTTTGTCTCTCTGTGTAGCAGAAAATCAGCAATATCAGAGACAGTCACCATGTTACACTTATAGCTAATAGTCTGCAGGGCTAGAAAATGAATATGAGTTCAATGTGGTTCTAGATGCACTGCCAGAGACCTGCATTAGCCAACACTCTGAGATCATGACAGCTTCCAGAAGCAGGAGGAGCATGAAGGAATACTAGAAAAGGAAGTTCCTTCTGGCCCATATGCCAAGTAGGTTCATGCTTAAAGGTAATTAAGCACTGAGATTCCTGAGCTGGGATGACCTCAACATTGCCTCAAGACCTGGTTGGATTTGCCACCAAAGACTATCACTGTGTCCTGAGTTTGCATAGTCAGCTTTGGTAGCAGGGTTGGAGCTATAGGGGTGGCTTCTGTGAGATGCTGCCAGAAGCTTCTTCCATGTCCAGCAGAGCCAATCCCTGGCAGCACCAAAGACAGACATGCTGCTGGCCAAGTCTGGGCCAGTTAGAAATGGTAGTAACACCTCATACACAATATGTAATAACATATTTAAGAAGAAGGAAAATAAAAAATTTATTATTACACAGATTGTAATTGTGGCCAGAGAAAAGTGGGCTGAGAGGAACAACTCTGCAGACACCAAGGTCAATGGAGAAGAAGGGGGTGGAAGTGCTCCAGGTGCTAGAGCAGGGATTCCCCTGCAGTTTGTGGGGAGACCATGGTGAGTCAGGGGTGCCTGCAGCCCATGAAGGTCCAGGGGGATGCAGAGATCCAGGGGGATGCAGAGATCCACCTGCAGCCCATGGAGGAGACCCACAGCAAAGCAGGTGGATGCCTGAGAGAGCCCATCAGAGGCCCAAGGAGACAGGAGCCCTTGCTGAAGCAGCCTTTCCTTGAAAGACTGCACCCCATGGAAGGGTGACTGCAGCAGTTTGGGGAGGACTGTTGCCTGTGGAATGGACTCAGGCTGGAGAAGTTCATGGAGAACTGTCTCCTATGGGAAGGACCCCACGGTGGAGTAGGGGAAAGACTCCTGTCCCTGAACAGTGGGAAAAGCCATGGGTGATGAAGTGACCATAACTCCCATTCCCAGTCTCCCTGTGCCACTGGGGGAGGAGATAGAGCTGGGAAGAAGGGAGGCAGGGAGGGCTTTGAAGGCTTTATTTTACTCGTCATTATCCTATTCTGATCTTAGTCAGAATAAATTCAATTCATATCTCCAATTCTAGCCTGTTTAGCCTGTGATGGTATTTGTCAAGGGATTTCTCCCAGTCCTTATCTCAACTTGTGAACCCTTACTTACATTTTCTCTCCCCTGTCCAGCTGCAGAGGGGACTGAGAGAGCAGCTTTGGTGGGTGCCTGGCATCCAGCCAGCAGCCACCCAATATGCTGCATCACAAATTTGGGCCCATGTCCATCTTTGAAGTGCAGATAATGATCTAGGCAGAGCACGTGGAGTGCATTGAAGTGTTAGAAGAGCAATCAACATTTAGTTGTTTTTTGTTCCTGGAATTTCTTTATATCAAAACCAGGTAAAATAATGATATCTGCAATTCTCAGGCATTATTATACTTCAATATCTCACTTTGGAATCTGGAAAGTTATTGTTAACTCAGTAGCTCCTAAGAATCTTCAAGGCACCTGGAGACATAAGTGTCCTCCTACAGTGGGGTAGCTACTATCTGAAAAGGTCATTATAATATTCTGTCAAATGAAAAATTAAACAGCCATGTAAACTAACATTATCAACCAGTGAATTCTTTCACTGTCAGCACCAAATGTCAAGTGCTGCACACTCAGATCTTTGGTTGCTTTCCCAATGCTGCCTTCTCTCAGGCAATATTTAATTAAATTAAATAATTAATAAATAAATATTTAATTTTTGCACACACATTGTTACACTAGAAATAAAACTAGACTGCAGGTTTCTCTGCTCTGTGAAACTTTTCTTCTGATGCATAGACAATGCAGTGCATAAGCCAGGTGAGCAATTGTAGACTAGTCAGAGGATCTCCTTGGGCTTGGGCCCTCTCTCCCCAGGTCAGGCTCCCCAGGCTCATCGCTGCCTATACACAGGCTGCAAAAACAAGTCAAAGGCTTAAAGGCATCTGCAGTTGAGAAGGAGTGAATAAAGGACAGACTGTAATGAGCTACCACTGCAGACAATTCTCTTTGGTGCAAAGAGTGATCAGACTTTTAGGTAAAAAAAACTTACTATCCCTATAGGAAGCAGGATGCCCTAGCAATTAGGGAGCCCCAAACTCTGGAGGTCTATGTGCCCATACTTGTCCTACCACAGACAACCTCTATGACCTCTGGGGTGTCATTCAAGGCCAAAACCCTCCAAGTTTTTTTATACACTTTACCTTCTCTGACCTCTGGTTTTGGCTGGCCCATCAGGTAAACAGAGCTGATATTTTGGAAGCCTGGCAGCTTGCATGTGTAGTTTTGGCTCTAATAAAAGATCTTGACCAGTCAATAGGGAAGCAGAGAGTGTCTGTAATTAAAGGGCTGCACTTTAGTACAGAGCTAGGTGCAGTCCTTGAGAGGAGGAACACTGGGCATGGTCTATGGGACAGCTCCCCTGCTCCCCTCCCCTCAGACTGCAGACCCCAAAGTGGGCAGGGGTAACTGGGAAAAGAGGGGAAAGGGTAGAATACATCTTCTGCCTACTCCAGGAATGCCTACCTCAGTTTAATAGGATTTAAAATATTGTCCCCATGAGTATGAGAAATATATTTACCTCCCTGCAGTTGTTCTTACTTTACAGTGAGCTAACTAGGTTTATTGGGCACATTTCTCTATCAGATGTGTGGTATATTGCATTGTATTGAGAAAAAAACCCTATTACTTCTATCACAATAGATACACATACGTAGCAGTGAACCCTTCAACGTCCAGGGAGATTCTTGATTTTATTAAAGAGCAACACAAGAATTATCTGCCTTTTGCATTTTAATCTGTGAAATGCAGTTGGCAGAAGTACTTAGTACAGGCTTTTATTTTAAGTGTTATGGATATTGGATTATAGGTAAACAAAGACCATGCAGTACATCAAGGATATATATATGTTAATTATGGAGATGACAGATTTTAATTCAAGAACATAGTCTTTAGTAACAAAAAATTGCAGATTTAACATTCTGTTCAAGCAAAACCTCCACATAATGAAGCTCATGGTGTCCATCTTACATAAATGAAAGGAAGTGTAGGTGCCAAAGAAATAATAACTTTGAAGATTCTGATCTGAGACATCTAGATCCAGGCCTACAAGAAAGCTCAGTTTTGGGCATGCTCTTTAATGGCCTCTTGTTGGGCAAAACAATGAGTTCTAGGCCACCTTTGGGTTTTGCCTTTCAGAAATTAGGGGACCCATTTTGACAATTATTTTTAAGAAAAAGCTTCTTCTGAAACAAAATTGTTTTCACAAAGCTGGTCACAATATAGCTGTAAAACTGCAGATGGAAATGTGCCTGGAGAAAGGGAAGCACGTGTAAGTAAAATGCCCTTCCATATAGATAAAAGACAAACTCATTCATTCAATACATAAATAATTGCTACTACTGACAGCTGTGCTACACATAATATCTCAAAGGTACTTCTCAAATCAGCAATTATTTTAAGACAAAGTGTTTACTAATTTTGATATGTCATCACAATTGCTGAGTTAGATTATGATTTGCAAGCAAATAGTACAGTACAAAATATGAAAGTAAAAAAAAATAAAAAGAAATCCCTGAAGAACTGATGTGTGAACACAAAACTACTGAATGATGATTTATGCCTGGAATAATCGCCGTCATGAGCCCCTTTGGAGCATGCAGCTGGAATTAGAATTCCTGAGGAGGAATCCTAAGTGAAGGGCTTCAGCAAGGTCTGTCTTTTTCTTTTTTTTTTTTCCCCTAAAGAACAAAAAAGCCTTGTCTCTCCCTGTCTGGGCAGAATGGTACTGTCCCAGACAGAAAGGTCCCCATAGGCCAAGCTATTCATGTAGCACCAGGCTGCTGGGAGCACCAAGCTATGGCAGGGATGGGGAGCAAAAGCAGGGAAACTGCAGTGCTTGTGTGGCAATTAGTGTGATATATATTGGCTTTTCTTGGCAGTCCTGAAGGAAGAGAGGGAGAAAGGAAGGAAGAGAGAAAAGAGAGAAAACAAGAGCTAAAAAATACAAATAAAGAAAAGAAGAAAAGAAAAGAAAAGAAAAGAAAAGAAAAGAAAAGAAAAGAAAAGAAAAGAAAAGAAAAGAAAAGAAAAGAAAAGAGTATTAGGATCACATAAGGCAATATTTCAATATATAAAAATGAATTATTGAAAAAAATATCATCAGCATATCAGTATTTTTCCCAAGTTGCTTTATAAAATTATTAAAGTGTTGTTTATTGTTTAGAGAATATTCATAATTCTGAAAAATTAATGTGTGAATAAATTCAGAGTGTATGCAATGTTCCCTGGCTGACTGTCCCTGAGCACCCTTCTCTTTTTTCATGTCTTTTAAACTGTTCTCCAAACAGTTTATGAAGACTAACATAGCACATGTGGTTCTTTGATCTAAAGGATTCATTTTACTAGATTTAAAAATCCCTATAAATGAGGACAGCAGTGATGAGAGCAGGATAAGTAAACCCAGTGAATATTCTCATGTGTCAGTAATAAAAGCAAATGTTTCAGGGTAGCAAAGCAGGGTGATGTATGGGGCTTTATGCACATTACTGCTAGTAAAATCAGCAGGAATAATTAAGGTATATATCTGCATGCTGAAGGGGACTAGGAATGGCTAGTAACCACCCTAGTATCATGTTCCTTGAAAAGGCACATCATTTTTTCAACAAGCGAAAGAGAATTTTAGCATCATGAAAAAAGCATGCACATGAGAAGATGCTCCTTAGTTCTAATTTGTATTATTTTAGTGGTATACCAGTCTGGAAAACAATCATAATTTTCCTGTTTCTCTCCACCCCCTCACACTCTGCTATTCATGATTTTTCTGTCATGCAGATTTCCCAACTGTGTTCTCTTCTTCATTATTTTATTTCACATTTTATAGAACACTGTATTTTTGCTCTTGGCTAATGAAAATAAAGAGATCAGCTTAAATTTCCTCTGATAACAGTAGTTTAAAACACCATTATGATGGTTTCTTAGTCTTTAAAATCTTTCACCTTTTATAATCTTTAAGCCTCACTAACCATTATTACCCTACATATGCAATCATAATAAAAGCTTTGCAGAAAGAAGAGTATCAAACTACTTGGTAAACCAAATGAACCTGACATAATAATCCTACTAAATAATGTATATGATAAATACATGCACAAAAATTTATATCCATCTATACATGCATTTATAGTAGCTTCTGTACAAATTTACACATAAAGGCTTTTTCTTTTTTGTGGTTGCTATCTTAAAACACCATTGGCTTCCCTGGATAGCACGTGATACTTAGAAACTCTCTGATTTTGGCCTTTCATGATGTTTCAGATTGCATCTCCTGCTTCATTTGGCCTCTTTGACCTATGTGGAGTGAGTTGCTCTAACTTATATGATTATCTCAGTATTTACCCCAGGTGAGGGTTGGCCTTCATCACCTTCAGCAGGGAGGTAAGACAGAATGTCTTTTTGAAAAATCAGCCGAGTGCTGCTGAGAAGCCAAACGCCTGGGTCAGTGTAACACAGAGTTGTGCTGCACAAGGGCAGGCTCGGATGGTTCAGCTGACAGAACCGATGGCCTGCAGGTCTCCTCCCCATCCTGGATGTGTGCTGATGTTCCCTCATGCAGGTGCCTCTGCAGCTTGTCTGAGCCAGCACTGACACAGCTCTGCTGCCAGGAAAACCCACAGAAGGACAGGCCTGGCTCAGAGGGTCACAACCAATGAGTCGAGCTCAGCCTGGAGGATGCAGGTACAAGACAGGTACTGCAGGAGTCTATCCTTGGACCTGTGCTGCTTGACATCATTCTGAATGGCCTGAAGGAGGTACCCAAGGGTCCCCTTGCTGAGCCTGCAGGTGACATGAAATTGAGGGGACCAATGGTAGGGCTGACAATCCAGGGGGACCTAGACTGACTGGAGGGATGGACCACAGGAAACTTATGCAATTCAGCAAGGAGAGATTGTGCACCTGGGAAGGAAGAGCCTATTGAAAAGATAATAGCAGGGGAAGAGACTACTCAAGGAACACCTCTATCGAAAAGATCCCAGAAGGCCTGGAATCTGGGCAGGAGACTAGGAAAGGCTCCATTACTCCACTCATGTGCATTCTTTTTTTGTACCAAGGTACTGGGAATGATAACTGGATGCTTTCCTGGAGTTGGGATTGGGAATAGTGACTGGATACTTCCCTAGAGTTCTTTCAAACTTTATGAATGATAAGCACAAAGAAGGGGTAAGATCATAGCCCCTTTTTTGTTCTGTAGTCTTGGAGTGGTGTTGAAATCCTCACTGTCTACATCTTGTGCTGATTTTGTCTGGGGTAGAGAGAATTTCTTCACAGTAGCTAATATAGGATTGGGGTTGGGATCTGTGCTGGAAGCAGCTGTCCCTGAGCAGGGCTTGCACAAAGTCAAGGTCATTTCTGCCTCTCTCTCCACCACCAACGAGAGGGCTGGGAGCACACAGGGAGTTGGGAGGGGACACAGCCAGGGCAGCTGACCCCAACTGACCCAAGGGATATCCCACACCACACCATATAAACCTGGAGGAAGGAGGAGGAAGAGGGAGACATTCAGACTAATGGCATTTGTCTTGCCAAATCACCATTACTTGAATTACTTACAGTGAAACCTGTTTCTTCTGGGCATGGCTGAAAACCTGCCTACCCATGGGTTGAGAGGGGAAAGAATTCCTTGTTCTGCTTTGCTTGTGAACATGAATTTTGCTTTACCTACTTAACTATGTCTATCTCAACCCATGAACTTTTCCCCACTTCTACCCTTCTGATTCTTCCGTTCCACCGGGTAGGGAGTGAGGGAATAGCTGCATGGGGCTTGGTTGACAGCTGGGGTTAAACCATGACAGTTGTGCTGTAACTGCAACCTGTTGTAAAAGAGTATTTAATCAATCATTATTCCACCTGCTTTTTTTTTTTTCTTCCCCACTGGTGGCAACTTAATGTCTAATTTCAAGTCATCAGTAAAAATATTAAAAGAGAAACTAGGCTGAAAACTGACCAGCAAGAGATAAGCAATTATGCTTATTAATATTTTCTCTCTTTGTTCTTTCATGTCTCAGCTGGTTTTTAATTCATTTCACACATACATATTTTATGAAGTGCTATTTTTTAATCAGAATATTGTGTAATACTAAGTCTAACTAAGCTAAGCTCCCAAGAAAGTAGAGAATCATTATGACCATTCCGTTACCTGTACCAGCTAAACTGTCAATGAATAAATAATACATTGTCAATAGCAGGCATATCATGTAGTGATGAATACCACATATACTAACTTATAATGATCCTTTTAATTTTAGGCTATAACTTTCTCCTCAGAATATACACACACACAGAGAACAGATTTTTTCTTCTTCTTCCCATCTACTCTGTGTACTTGAAGCCACATCCCTTTGTAAGGCTGATGGATTTTGATACCTCAGGATCTAAACAGAGTTTTTTGAGTTATAGCATTGCCATGCCAACTTCCTGACACCTCTACTCCCAGTAAGTACTTCTGCACAAGAACATTTTCTTCTATCTTAACATCTTGTAAGAAACTTAGAAAATTAGAGTAGCACAAAAAGATGGGTTAGATGTTAAGCTTGTGGAGGAAATATTTTGATATGGTTCCTCTCTTCCAAATTACCTCTCGTCTTCCTCTTTTCTTTTCAACCTCCTCCAAGCAATATGATACACAATAGATGAAATAGGCGAGTAGGTTCTTTGTGACTCAGAACCTCCCTAAAAGAAAAGGGAGAATATAAGTTTTAATTTGCTGTGGGAATATACTGACTCAGCCCAACTCCATGCCACTTCTCACTTCTTGCCTGGCCTGTGTTCCTCACCTAGCCACTCCCTGCTTCTTCCCTCCTGGAATAAGTTAGAAGCTGTTAGCACTGCATTTATTTTTGTGGCACAGCCTAAAGTTACAGAAATAAGCTTGTATTTACTCATGTTATATGTAACAAAAATGTTGTATGTGGACATCATGTTATATGTCTGCAAAAGAATCTGAGAAACAATTTGTCATAGCTGACCTGATTAAATATGGGAACTTTTAGGGAAGGTTCATGGAGACTTGATGCTCATAAACACATTGAGAACTGTGGAATACTATATATTAAAAAGACATTTCCATTGTAACCAAATCACACTCCCTTAAACTGAAAACAAAGATTTTGATTTTTATAACTGCTAAAAGTCCATAGGCATGTTTTCCCATGTAATATCTGGAAATACCTCCACTGTAAAATGGCAAAATGTGTGTTAGATTTCTCAATGTTTCACAAATTTTGAAGTTTTCACAAATGATGAAGTTAAGTGCAAATAAAAATGCATTTTAAAAATTTTTGGCAAAATACTATTTATGCATTTTCCTGTCCAGCTCAGGACATTAGGGATGGGCTTACCCATCAATTTATTTATCACCATACCACTGATTTCCAGAGGCAGCATTGCCTAGTAAGAAAACTTCAGAAAGTTAACTATGGGTGATGTGATAAAGAATAAAGCCCAAGCAACTTGGATGCCTCCCCAAGGAAATAATAATAAAATACTATGGCAGACCACACTTTCCTGAAAAGTCATATCATATTCTCCTCCTTCTTCCAGAGTCTGAAGCAGGTTGATCTGAGACTGCCCTTCTATGTCTGTTTAGTGAAATCCCTCACTGTTGCAGTCTCAATCCACTCAGCATTTAAAACTTGCTGCAGATTTGAACCCCAAATGATTATAGTATCACCAATCCCTTGAAAAATTGCTGCTTTGACTTACTTTGAAGACTTCTATCAGCATGGAAACAACCACAGCTTAATCACAGTTTTATTTGAAAAAGAAGAACACGTATTTACTTTGATTACATTTTTGAATTCCTGAAGGCCAGATCTTGTTCCCACTGGTGTCTGTGGCAAAACTCCTATTATCTTCAATGGCAACAAACCCAGCCACTTAGTTTGCATAATCTGCAGAAAGTAAATATTTTAACACTTGTTATCTGTGATATTTAAGTAGCTAATAAAAATGTGCATGCAAAACTGGTTCATATTTATTTAAGCTTTTAAAAATGTGACTTTCAAATAGGACAAAATATAGGACAAAAACGTTCTGTAATGAAGACTCAATAAATAAAGCATTTTTCTCCTCTCCCATGACACAGCATGTGCTCTTTATTAATGTTACAGAAATAAAGCTGTAAACCCTGAAAAAAATAAAATGTACTTATTATGGCCATAAAATGACATAAAATGACTTTGAGTCCGGAATTCCGCCACTAATAACACATGAATATATATTTATATAAGGAGAAGGTAAATTGACAAATTGTTCTACTTGAGCTTGTTTTTGCAAAAAGCATATCAGCCCAGTTGCTAATGTGCTATTTATCCATTAAAGAATGTTGCTATAGTTACAGTATCTATTGTAAAAATAGCATGGTAATATGAGAGAGAAGATGAAGAATGCAGAACAAACAAGCTTTCATATTTCTAGTGCTTGTATTGTACACGAAAGTTAAAAATTACAGTTAAAAAAACCTGCTGTTGGCTCTATTTTGAATGAAAGCCTTAGAATCATCCTTTGTACTCAGTGGACCTTTTGTTACCTCCATCTGGATTTACAGTAACTAACACCCATGATTCAAATAAACAGTCCAGTATAAGGATTTAACTAAAATTTTTACTACACAGTTATATGAGTGATTTTATAGGCAGATCAAAACATGAAGATTTGACTTAGTCATCCCATATTTCATTTGAAAAATCAGATGGTGGACACAAAATTTCTTACCAATAAGCAAAGAAAAACAGGTAATTGCACAATTCTGATCATAGACTGCCATATTTCAGCCCAGAGCTACACCTTGTCAATGCTTCACATGAAAAAATACTGGAACTTTTTGATATCTCGGTTGTCTTAAGTTTTAGCTTTCATATTATCCAGATTCTGTACTGCATTAGTGTATAACTCTGAACTTCATATGAAATTTTAGGAAGCTCTCTTCACAGTTTAGTTAGACAAAACAATCCTTTTCCAGCCCAAGAACTGAGGACACCATTGAAGCTTCAGGCCCAGAATGTGTAAAGAACAGCAAACTGAGGAGAGCAATCTGGGAGGATGGGACTTCATAAACTGAAGCTATAATTGGACAATTAACCCCAATATGTAAATGGACCAAAACTTATAAAAGTGTGAAAATATGTGACTCATTGTCCATCTTGGGTGGAGCCTCAGCTGGGCTCTTGTACTGCCCAAGGTGTACAAGGCCTTTGAAGGCCTTTTTAATAAATACCTACTTTATTTCTTCAACACTCTCTAACCTCTGTTCTAGGCAGCCTCTCAAGGCATCATCTCCACCCAAAATTAGCTCTGGTGAAAGCCTTTAACTGTATAGAAGAGCAACAAATCCCAAGTACTTTTTCTTGAGGTAGTTTTGCATCAGAATTAAAATGTGCAGTCTAGTTATGTCTAAGCAATGTGTAGATAAAATCAGTAGCAAATTCCTGCTATGCTTAAAAACCTCTTCAGTCTAAAGAGATTATAAATAAAAAAACCAAAAAAGGTCCAGTGGTAATAATTTCTATCTAAAAAAATATGTAATTGTACTATGAGTCTTTTACAACTTCTGGAATCTACACAGTTAACCTCAGCAAATAAAAATAGGATTAGACTCTTCTTCCAAATAAAACACTCATGCTGTGAGAGCTATTGGATTTAACTCAGGATAGGATGAAGCCTTGGACAAATTAAAATAAGTTGTTTAGTTACATCAGTCTTAAAAACAATTTGATACCAAAGAAAATTTTCCTCTGTGAGATTTTTGTAGTCCTTCTGTTTATCAGCCAAAAATCAGTGTCTGAAAGAATGTCGCTCTCAAAGTAATTATGAGTACTTTGACCCTTCCCAGCAGAAAAGAGAACCTAGAAAGTATGGGGATAAAATCTAATTTTTGGATAACCTCAAAAAAACTTAGTCCAGAAAAGACAAATTCTGCTTTCTGTTGAAATGTCACCTGTATATGCAAGCATTGAAGATATCAAATGCTCATGGACCTGCCAGAATGAATTAAAAAAAAATATCCTTAACTGATATTGTGTCCATGTTATCAGATAATTTATCTGCTCAGTTCATCCCCTGGTGCCTGATCATCACACTGCATAAATGCCAGTCCCACTGTGTTCTCTCTTTTGGAGAGACCCAAGTTAGGTCTCTCACAAATAAACTCTAGGCTGTGTCTGTGTTTTCCTCATACTCCCACCACTGAGCATTAGAACAAGAGCACACAGGAGACAAGCCAGGGCTAACACCAGCAGGGAGAATGCAGCAATCTGCTCTACAAAAGGGCATGCTTGCACTAGTGGGAGTGCATGTCTCTTTGCAGCCCTTGTTTTGGAGAGGTTATCATTTGTTGGGGCAGATGCATTTATCAGTGATAGATGTAAGCTGTTTACTCAGAGTTTACTCTCTTGGGTCTAAAAGACTTCTGCAGGCTGCTACCTTAGCACTTGCTCCTTCTGCCAACTGTTTTGTCTGCAATTTGTTTGCTATGACTTTCCCAAAATATTAGCTCGGCTGAATGGGGTATCTTTTGCCCAGAACTGGCCCAAGCCTGGCTGAAGTTCACAGCCCCCCACCTATATCAGCAGAGGGGCCCAAATCATAATACCCTTGCCATGTGAAATGTCTTTGGCAGAAAGAGCAGCAGCTGATCTCATTAGAAAGGTCAGCTGGTTGTGCCTGTCTCTTATAGCTCTATGGCCAGAGGATTTGGAATGGAAGGAAGGAATTTTGTGGCTTCATTTCCTTATGGACATGTCCTAACCATGAAGCAGTGAGTGAGGCTGGGGTACACAAGTGCTCCACCACTCCTACTGAAAGTGCGTTCCTGAGAAAGGGACAGAGCAAGGGGAGGAAGCATGGTTAGATCTCAAGACATTCACTTGATAGAGCCTGACATAATAGGCATTTTGTTAGAGGCATTAGAAGCATTTTGTTGAAGGAATTTATCTGCAGAAGGGGGCAGACAGGTTTTTTGTCACTAGTAAAGATATTGAAATAATAATATTATGTAGCATAGGGACCCATTAGCCAAACATGTTTAGTTATTAGCTCTATGTCTGTATTTGTCTCTAGGAATTGAAAAATCTTGTTCCTTTTTTTATCTGAGGAAGTCAGCATAACCTGTGTTACATAACAGCGTAACCTATCACATAACAGTGAATCTGTTGGATGGAGTTCCTTCAACCATCACCAATGGGACTGAAGGACAGTCTGCATAGCTAAAACACAGTACTCTGCCAATATATCTGCATAGCTTTTGGAAACTATGCAGATGTCTGTGGATGATACTGTATGGCTGTCCTCCACTGACCAGTTTCTCCATTCATAAACAAAAAATTCATTGGAAACATAAGAGGAATTTATGTGCCTGATAGGAGATAGAAATATTGGCTTTCACTCAAAGCCGTGTATCACACCACAGTGCACACTGCAGAAAGGTCTGGAACCCAGTCTCTTGAATGAACTTCACAGAGAGTTTGGCACAGACAAACTTTGACTGTTGGGCCATGCACAGACTTTTGCTCCTTTCTTGATACCACGAATAGCAGTGGGGCTGCCATGCCAGGTAACCCCCATTTCCCACTCCCGGGAGGAGCACTGGCAACAGTGGCAGCAGTGGCAGCTCTCACTAACATTGCTGGAGTACTGTGTGACCCAGCTCACCTCCAGTCCCCTCCTTCAGCCTTCATCTTGTGTTGTGACAATGGCATGGCTGAGGAGCTGGTGCTATCTCCCATGCTCAGCTATTTCCAGAACACCAGTATTGGAGCATGTGTTTTTTGGTCTCAGCACTACAATGGTTTTGGTGCCCTGTAATAGAGTTAGAAAAGAGTTTCATGTGCTTCCCTTCCATTCAGTTTAAGAATTTAATTTTACTGTTCAACCAGCTTGAACAAAAGTATTTAAGAACAGTCAGAGAAATTACTGTTATTTTATAGTAAACAGGCAGAAATAAAAACCCAATGCTTGAAAGATGCCTAGGATCAGGATGGACTATCTTCCAAAGTACATCCTCCAGGATGTATTTTACTTCCATTTCTTTAAAATATATTAAAAGAATTTTAAAAGTCTTCCAGTCTATTAACAGGTAGTTTTTCATTCAACTGCTGTCATTGGTTCCCTGTAGACCAATAAAGTCTTTGGCTTATTTGCACGAGCTAAGTAAAACCACAGGGCTTTCAAACAAGTAATGGTAGTAATGGTACTAACACCTTCCCTACCAGCCATTTAGCACCAAAAATGCATTCTCACAGATATATTATTTAAATATAGAGCAATTCATTCCTTTTTTTGTTGGATCCTTTAGGAACCTATCTAGTGATTTTCATTAGATGGTATCTTCTCATTCCCATGTAACCATTCATCGTTGGAATTCACTCTGCATGAGTTCCCTGATACTAATTGTCCCCTCCAAGAGTCAAAGACTGCTGCAGAGGTATAAAGGTGCATATTTACTAAGAGTATATTTACTCCTATCCAGTAACGGTGAATGACAGGGCTGTTTTCTGTACTTTTGGAAGTTTTAACAGACTCACCATTTCTACCTGGACCACATTGTGAATTATTTTCAATTCTATCTAAAACCATTCATGATACAGCACTATTGCTAAGTTCTACATTTGGGTGTGGTAAGCAAACTTCTACACTGCGCTACAGTTTGCTTCATAAGGATACTGACTGGTGGAGAAAGCAGGTGATACTGGACTTTTGCTCTTTAATCAGATGAAAGGTTAAAGGAGATTTCCCTGTCCATCCTTTCTTGGCTGTGTGGGCTACAGATCTTTCTGAATTTTCTGGCAAAAGTTTTATGAGAGATTAAAATCACCATTGGTTTTTGAGTCATTGTGTTATGACAGCGCTGCACTTTAGCAGGACTCTGCTATCGCCATAAAAGTGTGGGAACATCAGGAAGATCAGAACACAGGCGGATTTAGAATAGACCGAGGATATAAAAATCTATTAAAGACCTTCTCTCTCCTTTTTCCTCAGAGTGAAAAATCAATAAAGTAGTATAAGCCAGATAGCACAAAATGTACAACTCCTAGACCTCCAATTTATGCACAAAGTGACCTTGACCTATTCTGCAAATTCCAGTCATTAATTTATTATGTACCTCTTCTAACCATATCACTCCAAACCACAATGAAAAACAAAACTTTAGAGCTGGATGTTTTTCCTTTCTTTTAAAGAAGCAGATTTAGCATGGAGTAAGTTATTATTTACAACAAAGGGTGAAAGATTTTTTGCACAATTCATAACCTGACTAAATAAAGATTTACTATCTAGAAATTAGCCACAGAATACATTCAAGGATCATATGACTCTGAGCTTTCTGAAAATGTTATTACTGTCTGTACTCTTCTACCTTTAGCCTGACACTGCTTTCTGTGGTATTTTCATGAGTATATGATCATACTGAAAATGAGAAACAGGTAATGTGAAAACAGTTTTCCAACCATGTTTAACTCTTTTAAAGTAAGTAAACTCATTGCATTCTTAGTCATAGATCCATATAATCATAGAATGTTAAGGGTTTGGAAGAGACCTCAAAGACCACCCAGTTCCAACCCCACAGATATAGGGAGGGACACCTCCCACTAAACCTGGTTGCCTTATCCAACCTGGCCTTAAACCTCATAGATTGGTTTATTATATAAACTGAAATCAGAGGAAGATAATAACTTCCTCCTTCCCTAGGTAATACACAGAAGTTTAACTATGTAATTTAGGCCATACTGTGGGCAATAAGTTTAGTTGAGGAAGACCTCAGTGTTATAGTGAGCAGAATGGTGGTCAGATTTATTATCCATTTTATCCTGAGGAGCCCTCCAGGTGACTGGAATTTACAGGAGGTACCACCTTTTGCATTTATTACTCGAATACAGGATGAAAACCAAGAGGAGGCAAGGATTTACATCTATTCTTTTTCACAGCTTATTCCCAGCCCCCAGAAAAAGACCCTTTTGTGGTTTTTTTGTGTTTTTCCTTTTCAGTTACATACCTGCCAAAAGAGTAGCTAAGCTTCAAGAGAACAGATAAAAATAATATTAATCCAGTACAAGTTCTTCATCAACAGAAGAGCCAACCCGGCTGGACTACACTCCTGAGCCCCATAAGCTGGCTGTACTGACAATACCAGGGATGTGCCAAAGAGAGAGGCACCAGCACTCTCTCTGTTGGTTTCCACATCTCCATTTTGACAGATTGCAGAATTTAGGCAATTCTGTTCAGGAAAATTAGATGCCTCTTCTCCTTTCCCTTCAACATCCACCCTCTCCCAGGAGCACCTGCCTGAGATAAGGCAATGTCTAAATGAAGTTGCCTGGATTAACATCTTGGTCAGGTTATTCTATCAAATACATTGTCTTGATCTTTCAAGAGCTCCAGTTCAATTTGAATAACAAAAAGTCTCGACACTATTGTGACTGAGAGTGGCAGAAGTTTCTGCTTTCAAACACAAGCCCTAAAAGTAATTATTTTATTCTTTTACATTTCAAGTTCTTCACCAAACTGAACAAGCAGGCAGTGTACAACACAAGGAAATATATTTTATATTAAGAGCAGATACTTCCCAGAAGTTTTCAAATATAATTAAACATCACTAGTGAAGAGCATGAGCAAAAATAATTGTCTGCTATTGATAGTGTGTGCTCTGCAGATCAGAGGCTGGCAGGAAAAGTGTCCCCCTGCATGGGTATGTTGGAGTCTCAGATGTAAGGGCTCAGATTGATGTGAACTACAGACAGCCTCAAAACTGTGCTGCATGAATGTCTGCTTCTTAAAATCCCCAAATCTGCTCAGAGTTTTGCCATCAGTTTAGCAAGAGCAGGATCACGCTCTCTGAGAGTGCTCTGCACCTCCAGCACAAAGTGAGTGTATTCATAGCAGGAGCCCTGTCACTCCCATTCACTGCCCATGCACTAAACCCCAGGGAAGTTGTTTCTGGGTCAGTGTCTTGTGCAGTTGTTCCAAAGTCCTGGTCAGGAGCACGGAGAGGACAGACTACAGACTTTCCAAATGTTTTCTGATTCCCCCCCCTTCTACATGCTGGTTAAAATCCATAAGGGTTTGATCCTTCAACCCAGCCTTCTGCTGCAGTATTAATTAGTGCTCCCCCAGAATTTGGGGATCTATAAATCACATATATCTTTCACTTTTCCTATTCAAATGTAAACAGCATATGAAAAAGGTACGTGTCTCTTTTTGTCTGAATGAAATGAAACTTTGTAGGAAGAGCAGCATCAGGCCCACACTGTTTACATTTTCATTCCCACTGAAAGAACGTCAAAACCTAGTTTTCTTCAAAGTTAACCACATGCAAGAGCAGAGCTGCTTTGGCTGGCTGGAAACAACAGGTATAAATAACCTCCTGTGTCCTACAAAGCAAGAGCCTGGAAAGGCTCCTTGGGTTGTTTTCTGCACATCAGCCTATGAGCTCGGGGTGTTTTAATGCTCTGTTGATGCCACAGGAGCCGATAGAAGCAGGGACAGATTACACTGAGAAGGAGGTAAACAAGTTGTTTACAACTCAGCGAGGCTGCAATGTATCCTCCTTACATCGGCTGAAAGGCAATGACAGCGCTGGCCACTGGGCTGCTGATGGGAAGGAATCCCTGGAGCTGCCAAGCTCTGGATCCAGAAATGTCTGTGGGGCTTCAATAACAGGAAATCACGAGTGCTGTCATTATCAGCTACTGAGTGAGACAGATGCACCCAGATCAATATCGGTATCCGATATCAAAGAGCTATTGTGACAATACACAGACTTTGAACTAAGGTAAAAACCAAAACTATTTTAAATTATTAGGACTGTCAAAAATCTCCTGACTTTCTCTTTTCTGCTTTGTTTCTGTTTTTTCCTTTCTGAGGCAGTTGATTCATCACCATTAAAGGAACTGAAAGTCCTCTCTGCCCAAAGTAACTTTGATCATTATTGATCTAATTAAACTCTGTTTGCTTAAGATTGCAGTGGGAAAAGGCTGTAAATCAGCAGTCTTCCCAATCTCTTCCAATAGTAAGGGGTATTTGTTCACTCCGCTAGGGAACTGGCATGTCCTTCAGCATAGCTGAAACTGGAATAAGTTTCCCTTATTATGCCATGTTTTATGCTGTCTAAAAATACAATTTTGGAACAAAGATCTCCAGGGCTCTTGTTCTAAACAGGACTTGGGCACTGGAGAGGTTCTGCACAGAGATAAGTGCTCTCCCTGCACTAGCATTAGAGCTGTGAGGGTCTTGGTCACACTACCATTGCATGACAGAGGTGATTTCTGCATTAAGCTTTCTGTTCCTTGTCATTTGTGCTGTCAAATAAAATACATTTGTAAACCTATGGGGTTTTTTTAAATGTTTACATACATTTACACATTAGAAACATATATTTGTAAACAAGCAAGCAATTTTATCTCTGTGCAAATCATACCCTAAGTGATGAACACTGTTTTACAATGAAGGATTTCTCTCCTGATGCTTCAGCCCTATTTTTTCTTTAAAACAACTGGTAAATTAGAATATTTTTGAAGAGTCTTTTTCTCTTATGTCTTTAAAATCATTGCAAGCTGTAGCAGAGAATTCAGTCGTGTTTAGGCTGGGTGCATTCAAAGGAAATTCACAAGTAGAATCAGGGAGCTTGTTTCATAGCCCAAACAGATATTTTTGTTATGCAAGGGCAGCCCCTTCAGAGGATTCCTAGGATACTTTGGCCCCTCTCATTTCAGATAGAGAAGAATCTGTGACACATGAGAAATGCACTGAGGTGGATCACGCACTTATTTCCATTGCTTCAGCTGTGACTGCTGTGCTATTGGTACTTCAGAAAAGAGCCAACAGCTAAAACAGATATTTGCCTTCTGCCAGTTCTGCTGATGGCTCATCTGTTTGCATTACACACTCTAGCTTGTAATTGCATTGCTGTGTTTGCGTGTGTATGTAAACTGCACACATAATCTTGCATATCCTGATAATAGCAGCTTACAAGGATGAGATGGTGCAGTCTGCATGCTAGCCCATATATATATTTCTGTTAAGTGTAAGTCAGGTGCTTGAAAGGAGATAAGCAGATTTACCACAGGAAAAGGTCCAGCCTTGATTTTATTCTGGTCTGAGGCATGGCACTGGGCTGAGGGATGCTTGCAGTTTTCACTCCCTTTGGCTTTGTACCAGCAGTCAATCAGAGCATGAAGGACTGTCTCTTTTCAAAGCTGGAGAGAGACTTGGGAGTGGTGGCAGAGTCTGAAGCAAGGGCTTTTCTCATCCATCCACAGCTGAAGCACTCCTTCACTATTTCTTAAGAGTACGCCTTTGGCAATCACCCCTATTCACCTGCCTTTAAAGCAGTCCTGCCTGGTTCCCAGTGCTCCTTCTGCAGTAATGGAATGGGTGAGACGGGATAGAACGGCTGCTGTTTCTTGTCTGGCCGAGAACTCTTCCGCAAGGAAGGAGTTAAAGCGCTCCGCTCCCTGCGCTGCCCGCCGCCGAGCGCCTCTGCCGCGGCCCCGGCCGGCGGCGGGCCCCGGCGCGGAGAGCCTCGGGAGCACAGAGCTTGTCTCCCGCGATAAGACAGACGAGTCCTTAATGCCATTCCTCGGATACCCCGGGGGATATCCATAAACGCTGCAGAATAAACAAACAGAGGCGATACTGAATGGAGGCAAAGCAGCGAGCGCTCGGCGCGGGCGGCAGCGGCCCCGGGAGCCAAGAGCGGCACACGGGGCCCGGGGGCTGCCCTGGCCCGGCCGGCCGGGGGGAGCCGCAGCCCGCAGCCGAAACCCGCAGCCGAAAGCCGCCCCGGGGGCACCGCCAGCCCTCCCAGAGCCCCCGGCCCGCTCCCAGCTCCGGCTGCGGGGGGCTCGCCCGCCTCCTTTGGATGCGCCCGTCTATTTTTACAGCTCTCCGAGAGCCCTGGCTTCCCCTGGCAGATCCACCACTAATACTATTACCCGGCAGGACAAAAGGAACGGAGTTGCTGAAATAACTGCGCGTCACCGAAATAGAAGGAAAAGGCATTTTAGGTCATGCAATCCGTGCCCCGGACGGCAAAGGTTGCTTCCTACAGAATAAATCTGAGAGGACCGTAGATCAGCTTTACACTGATGTATTGTCTCCTGCTGAGGAGGATTTTCAGTTCGTTTCAGTGCATTTTTAAAATTTTTTTATTGTAAGACAAACAGTGACCAAAATCATAGTATGAAATGGCACAGCTTCAGTAGTCATGGTTTACCCCAGGCAAAACTTAGGTCCTTTTCCTTTTTTCCTTTTTTTTGGCTGTTTTTATGACATAAAATCTTGCTCTCTGCAATGTAGAAATGTTCTGCAAGGTCATTCACACAAAATGTAATAAAGTAAGCTTATTGTTTCCCAGAAGAAGATTATGTTTGAATTTCTCTAGTCTCCTCTTTTTATTTAACCTGCTGTCTGGTTCACTTTGGCAGGATTCTGTGTGAAAGTCACACAAGCCCTGACTGCCCTCTCATAATCATATGTTGGGTTTCAGGGTGTTTCAGTCAGTGAAGCAGATATTCCAGGGTTTTCCGGCCTACTTTAAATGTTGTAAAAGTTGATGGTCCTCAAGCAACCCTGTTATTCCCTGCGTGCTTAGGTAGCCAGTTATACCCAGAATGACCTTCAGTGTGTGTTCTGCCCTTCTATTTATTCTCTCAATTCTGTATCTGAGAGGATGCTAATCAGAAGGAAGCCTTGGCATCCTGACCAAGGGGGAATCCTCTCCTTGGTGTAGCCTAGCTGGAACCCCTTGAACCAGTGGAAGAAAATTGGAGGGAGAGATGGAAAATAACCTCTGAAATCCTGGTGTTGCCAAGATTTCCTGCACCTCAGCTGAGATGTTCTCAAGGCTACAGCTGCATTCCCAGATTTGAGAGCATTTCCATGTTTCTGAGCCAGTGTATGTGCTCTGGCCAGATCCTAGCTCCTAATTCTACACCAGCACTAGACCTGCACACCAGCTTTCCCCAGCCTTCTCCTGTGAGTCAATGGAAGTGAAACCCTGTGGGTGAGGCTGGCTGGGAACGGTGGCGTGCTCCTGATGGCAGTTGTCCATCCACATAGAGCACGGGAGAGCTAAGTCTAGGTGTGAGCCTCTCCTTCTGCCCCTTCTGATCCGGTGGAAAGACAAACAGATTAGCTTAAATAATTGTCTCTTTAAAGCAGTTAGTCTTCAAGATGGAATGGAGAAATAGTGCTTGCAGGCTCAGGAGCAGGTAGGAGGTAGTTTAAGAAGCTGCTTCTCACCAGCTCTCAGCTATTGGTTTCTGTCTCCCAGCTGAGATGGGGCCTGAATGTGCCCTAATTTTGATGTGATAAAGTTGGGCCAAATATGAAATCCAAATGTGCAAAAGCCATCAGGAGAAAAAAAGATTCGAAACCTGTATTATTGGCAGAGGAGGGAGTTTTGAGGAGAGACCAGGAAGAGATTACAAACAGCACACCCCTGCCATTTGAGAGAAGGTGGATTTTGTTGTTTTTTGTTTGCATGTCAAGGCTATAGCACCTTTGACAAGCAGCAGAATATTTCTGATTTACTGTACTAGAGCAATGGTAAACATACTATATAAGTACCATGTTAGAGTGTTTATCCATGTGGCTTTTAAGTTCTAAGAAATTTTTTTCCCCCAAATATAATCAGGTTTACAAATAAGATAACCATGTTGGGGATATGTTACTATGGAGGTAGATGAAGAATTATACATCTTTATAATTAGGAAAGGAACAATAGCCAACCAACTAAATTTTGATGATGTTTCATAGTATAAGCCCTATTCTTTTCCCAAGAGAAGGGGAAAAACATTTCAAATTATTCCTTCACTGGAGACTTCTTGTGATACATAGTTGTGATTGAGGGCACTAGTCCAGGTAGAGGACAAGGTGACCTGAACCCTATTAGAAGGTGAAGAGCAGACAACTGAGGCAAAACTGTGAACAGCAAGGGGAAGTCAGGATATCAGAGAGATATCACAAGAGAGCTAGAAAAGGAATTGAAGAGGACAAAAGCAGTGACAGCAGGTCTGTGCTGAGCCTCTCAACCTCTGATGTTCTATCAGACACAGAGCTAAGTCTAAGGCTGAAGCAGGCAAAGAAACTTACAGAGACTGGAGCAAAGCAATGGGGGTTAGATACTGCCATTGTAGATTGAATGATGAAATAATAATGACAGGCCAGAAAAGCACATGCAGAGACACTTATAGCAGAGGAAGATATCTAGTGCTGAACTTTTCCCAGATGGTTTCAGTGGCTACACATTTGGCACAAAAGGGAGTTGAACATTATGGGAGCTGAAATTTATGATAGTTTATTTTCTATGGTTTATTAAAAAAAGAAAAAAGGAAAGAAAAGCAAAGAACTGCATTTATATCTTTTACAGCTATTTTGTCTATTAAATGTGTGACTTCAGCCCTTTAAATTTCTGTTGTAGCAGCACTCCAGTGACTCACAGGGTCCTTTGAAGCAGCTAGTCTGTAATAGCTCTTTCCAGGCATCTGCTCAAACTGTATCCAATTAAAAAAAATTAATTTGGGAACAAACTGCTCCCAGTTTCAGATGACTGGCAGGTATGGATTCTGCTTTCATAAAAGGCTTGCTCCTGTGCTCAGTTCTGTTTATGGAAGTTAGGAAAGCTATATCATAGCTATCACATAACTTTCAAGTCATACAGACTTTATGTTTATCTAACATTGTTATCTGCAAATAGCATTGGAACAACATCAAGTCGGTAAAGAAAACAAGACAAAACATCTCAGAAACCTAAAGTATGGTGACATACCTCATTATGAAATACTGCCAAGAGTTCTTGTGAGATAAGTGCATCACATTTCATTGGTTTTGGGGATAAATCTTATTGATTTCTGCTAAGGTTAACAGACTTCTTATTTTTAGTAACCACAAAACAGAAACAAAGTCTCTATCAGTGATGATACCTTCTATCTCTTAAGCCTCCCTTGGTTAAGAGACATTCAGCATGAGCACTATTAGTATCCCTGTAGAATGGTGCAAGATGTGGAGCTCTAATAATGGCAGAAAGGTAGAATTTTTGGCACATAAATGTGTTAAGGCAAACTTTTGCACTTAAATCTCCCTGCGATTTGCAAGAGCAAATGCTGCAGGCCATGGAGCAGTGACAGTGGGGCAGGCAAGTGTTAGAATTCACACTTGTAAAATTTATAGGAACCAGTTGGTTTTGCAGGTGTACTGCCTAGCACTTGTGTACACCCAGTTGCTGGAGCAGATAAAGTGTGAGCTTGGGGCTGGAATGCAGGTTGGGAAGTGGGGAGTCAGTGCCCACCCTGGGGCTATAGCAAGGAGCCTGCCTTGAGAGGCAGAGCTCTTGGCTCTGTCTGTGAAACAGACCCTTATATGGTGTCAGGTTTGGCACTCTGAAATGTAGGTATCTCTAAACACTGCATTTTCTTAAAAGGTTAGTCAGGAAAAAATGCATATCCTTAGAAAATGTGTGCATTTAAGATAGAAGCCTGGTATGAGGTCTTTAGCTAATGCAACTCGTAATGACGAGTCAGACACTTTTCTTTTAATTGTCAGACATAATCTCCAGCTCTGTATTTACTACCCATCTGCTCAGACAGTTATACTTGCTAGCAGATTTACTGGGGGAGTGGAGCAGGGAAGAACAGGAGTGGGAGAGGTGTTGGAAGGAAACAGGAGCCCCTCCTGTGGCTGCTAGGACTGAAGAAGCCCTTGTCACTGCGCACAGCTCCTTTCCCTCTTCAGGCTGCAGATGCAGGCAAGTGCAGCTTCTTTTGAAAATCACAAGAAAAAACTTCAAAAATTTGATACTCTCTGGTCCCAAATTAATTATCCTTCATTTTTTAACATTCTCAGAAGCATAGGTTTGTAAATGGATAAATACATGAATTGATTATTTGCATTTTTAATGCTGACTGCTATTAAGCATGATACACATTGATCACTGGTATAGCAATATTTAGAAACAGTATTTCATTACAGTTTACTGGCTGCTGTCGTTGTTTCCATTTCTTCTGTGCTTTCCTAGTAATTTTTACTGCTCAGAATGAGGAAATCACTCACTGATTTCCCCTTTCTAATGGATTTAATAAACATGGCTTCCTGTTAAAAATATGTGATTATAAAATACTTTACTGTTGATTCTTAAAGCTAATCACATGATTTTATTCCATTTATCAGTGCCAATTAAGCTTCATAACACAAACAGCCTTTAGGTATCATAAATAAAGACTCTTTGGTTAGGTATAGATTATTTGCTAAATTATCCTTTACTATTTAAAATAAGCCATGTATCAAAAGTTACATAGCTTAATGAAGAAGGAAAAAGTGCAATTTTTTTAGATGCTTCTCCCTAACACTGCACATCTGAGGACACCAGCTATAACATACCATAACATTCTAATAATTCTGCATGAGAAAGAGCTACTTCAAGATTCTTCGCAACCAAATCTCATGTGAAATATAGCTGTGAATACACAGATCCAAATCCAGGATATACAAACCCTGCTGCGGGGAATGCTTTGTCACTTGAACCTCCATATGCTGCAGATCTAGTTTAGGGGTGGGAGGGGGGAATATGCTATCTATTTGCTTTCTAAATAGATACCGAGGCACTGAGAAGCTGAGATTAATAACTCATTTTGCAATCAGGTGAACAATTTTGTGCAAAGCCCATGCCACCCCTCTCCCTGCCCATGGTGGTGAAGAGGCAGAGTAGGGCCTGGCTGAAGCCTGGCCCCTCCTCTCTCAGCCCTCCCTCCATGTAAACACCACAGGGTTGGAATGCTGCTGGAATTTGGGGTCGGGAGCCAGCCTTTGAGGGGAGCGGGATGGAGCAGCTGCTTTGTGTGACGGGCTGTCATACAGAGCTTACTTAGCTCATTTGAAGCCACAGAACCTTCTAAGGCTGCAGAGAGGCTCCCCAGGAAGACTGCAAGGCTCAGGAGAGAGGCTGGAGGGGAGCTGCCAGGCAGCTCCTCCTTGGTGCTGAGAGCAGCCGCCAATGCCACATGTTCCTAAGCAATACGATGCCGACACATCTCGCCCTTGCTGTTGTGTGGGGAAAAGCAGACTCAAAACACATATGGCCCCTGTTCCTTCTTCAGAATGCATCGATTCACATGCAGAAATACCATGTGCTGCTAAACTTATGGTAATTGAATGTTTTAAAATCAATTTTCAAACTGTTCTAAGTGAGTGATGGTAACTCTAGTCCTGCTTGTTGCTTTTCCACTCAGTTTGACACAAGAATCCTACCTAGGCTTTCTTTTAAACTTTCATAGCCAAGTCATCTATGAGGATTGATTAGTTTCTAGTGACCATGTTTTGCTCAGAGCATGATAAGATACCTGCTGTTCCCAGCTGTGTCCCATGGACAACTCTGTGCTGATATTCACCAATAGATAAGAACTGAAAATAACTTTCTAGCTGAGTACCCATGAGGACAAGTCAGAAAGACAGTCTATAAATCAAGGTAATACTTTCCCCTTCTATGCAGATTTATCTCATTTTAAGATATCGAGTATTGCTGAGAGACTTCCTTAAATTGATTGGCGAGAACATCATATTCCTTTGGGGCAGGAGCAAGTGTCTCATTGTTCCTTCGCTACCGGTCTGTGTCATTTTGTGAAAATGCAGTCTTGATTCTGAGTTTCCTGTAGCTCTATCACATAATGTTTTCTACACATTCAAGCTAAAGCTCTGCACCTGCAAGTTCTACTTAAAAGAGGGAAAATATAAGGAAGCCTATGTGACACACACATTAACCCAGGAGAAATACATTTGACTAAATTGCACCAAACTGTCATTCTTTTGCTAGCAAATACATTTTTGTGCCTGAAAACAGACCTAATTGTCAGAACCCTTTGAGCACAGTGAATAGCACTTTAAATAGCCACTGATCTTCATATCATTAGTTCTGTGTAAAATAAACTAAAATGCCCTTTAATTATCCAGCTGCAGGAATATATAAGATGGTACTAAATTTTGCTTAAGTACAGACTATCGCCAAAAAGAAAGCCAAAATACATAATTGCATTGGCATTAGCATTCTATGGTTGTGTGATATCAAACTGCACAATGGCTGGAACATTCTGTGAAGGGCAATGCTGTCTGGGTAATGTAGCAGAAACACTTATCTAATAGCATGCCCTCCTGTGCCCTCTGTCAGGGCGCCAGCACATTAGTCCTATTATCAGCCTCCAAATACTGGAGGCTTCCACGTCGTCGCTGCTGCCAAAAGAAACAGTCTTCCCTGTTACAGGAGCAAATGTCTGTGCACATAAATGAAACTGAAGAGTAATTAGATTACAGTGTTTCCAACTGACCCCCATGCAACAAAATATTCGGGCTCTCTAATTTACATTAATAAAGATTCCACTACATTTACAGCATGCTTGGTTTAGTTCACAGGTCAGGTGTTTTCCATAATACATTCTAAACAGACTATTTCATTCAAGTAGGGAAAAAATGTCGAGGTGACTGCTGGTAATTATCTTTAAAAGCACTGTTTGTCTTTTCCTTCCCCTACATTATGCAGGTTTTTCGCATGGGGTGAGTACTTGATGGGCTCAGGGTGTGTTTGTTTATTTGTTTTCCAATTTGCACTGAATAGGTAAAAAAATGAGAAACAGTAACGAATACCTGTCCAAGCACCACCACCACCAAAAATCCATCAGGAAGTTATTAAATGTTTTTTAATTTATCTCCCTTATTAGGAACATAATAGAACAATCTGTTATTGTATGAAAGACATATTTCATATTTTCAATGAAACGATTCCACTTAGTACAAGAAATAGGGAACCAGGATTTAAATGAGATCTAAACCCCCACAAACAACCCCCTCACCTGTCTCAAATTAAAGGACATGTTTTGCTTTAATTACTTTAAACAAAACAAATGCCAGAATGCACTTTTCATCAATAAATCTATCCATTTATTGATAAGCACTCTGATCAACATCATAGAGTAAAAAACATCTGTTCATCGGTGGACATGTAATTGACTTCATATTGGCTTGTATAAACAATCTATGTAATATTGAGCCCGTCTTTTTAAAAATAAATCAGTGATCAAAGAAGGCAAGAGCCAAGGGAGGCAAGTTTTTATATTTTATAAGATTTTGTGTTTATAAAATTCCAAAATATTTTTGTGAAACCTGAAACAATAATGATCCATTCATTGTTTTTTTCAATTTAAATGATTCTTTATAATTTGAAGAATTCGTAAGTGAGGAGAAACAAAACAAAGTCTTGTTATTTTTCTATTTTAGATTAAGGATTGCCATTTTTGTGAGATTTTTCTGTCCTACAAACTATTCCTGGAGCTGCTCATGGGAAAAAAGGATTCTGATGCAAATAAAAGCTGTCAGGTGTCAATCTGTAAATTGCTGTCACTTGTCAGAGATCCTAAGGAGCACTCCATTTAGGGCAAGACAGCTTCTTGGGTTATTTGATGAGTTCATTATAAAAGAACCAAGGATTCAGCAACTAATTTATTTACAATGGTGAATTGTGTTTCTGCAATCTTATGAAAATATGCATTAAAAATAGTGTAATATGACATGACACCTTTTACACACATAGTTATGTTGTGACTTAAAAATTGTTCTTTTTCTATTAGTAATAGAAATAGTTCTGAGTGTGTCATTATTGACAGTACAGGTTACCACTGTTACCTTGCATGCATGTGGCTCCAAATCTGCTCTTAAAATAACTGAGAAATGTATTTCTATTTTGCCCTAATACACTTTAATACTGTGAGCAAGTTGTGGGTACTGGAGAACACCTTTTCCTTCCTTTAAAATAAACCTCCTTTTTTCAGTCACAAGAAAAGCTAGTAAGGTGTCAGAAACAAGTTACTGAGAGGTAGCAGGCCTTGATATTATCCAGTAATCTGGAAAAGACAAGAAAAATGCAGTGAATTACAGGTTAAGGGCAAAGCCTTTCTTATCTGAGCAGCAATAACTTTGGAGAGAAGACAAAGAAAGAGAGAAAAATAAAAAGAAAGAGAAGAGAGAGACAGAGAGAGAGAAAGAAAGAAAGAAAGAAAGAAAGAAAGAAAGAAAGAAAGAAAGAAAGAAAGAAAGAAAGAAAGAAAGAAAGAAAGAAAGAAAGAAAGAAAGAAAGAAAGAAAGAAAGAGGAAGAAAGAGATAAGCCAACACATTTATTTGCATTTAGAATGTGTACCATCAACTCTTCTTCGTAGAACCAATGCAAAAGCACTGGATCAGCACCCCAGTTAATCAGCTCTTTAGAAGAATGTGTGAACACCTCACTTCCTAGCAAATAATTCTGTATATACTGCAAGGGACCAAGCCTGATTTCCAGTGATTCCTGCTCGGAGTTTTAGTTTCCAACACAAAGGCTGCACTGTCAGCAGTGTTGCCTCCTCTTCTCTTTTGCTTTAGTTACCTCTGGCTGTTCCCATATCACCTCCAGCTTTTAAATCTCAGCACCTCTTCCCTTCCTTGCAATACATACAACTTTTCATATTTCCTATGCACACTACAATATCTGCATAGTTGTATGGCCTGGGACAATAACGTGGCTGTAGTGTTTTAAAACTTGGTCTTTGGTAGGACAGCAAACTAAAAATACACTTTTTAAAATTTCCCTTGGCAGAATAAAGTGCCAGGGAGAATGCTGATGAGATTCACCAGCAGTGAAAATGGGAAAATTTAATTCCTTGTTCTGCTCCAAATATTCACAACATTCTTCAACAAGTTATTTGACAAAAATTTTCTATATGAAGAAGGAACGTAAGGCCAATTTTATACTTTCCAAACTGCCAGTGTTGCACAGCATAGCACAATGATGACCATGGTAATGAGGGACAGATCAGTGATAATGCATATAGGGAATGCCAGAGAAGTAGAGAAAAAAAACCAGCAAACCTGATTATTCTGTCTTCTAAAGAGGAATTGCATTAATATTTAGGGAAATCTATTTGCAAACAAGTATGTTCCATTCTGTCATGCGGAGATTAATGTTTTTCTTTGACTATCTACAAATATTCATGCAATCAATTTTAATTCACCTGGAGGAGGGCATTTATCGTAACAGAGATGGAAATTCGTGTGTGAAGACAGTGTCTGACTAAACAATGCAAAGCCTCACTCAGTCTGTTCTCACCTAGATACTGGGAGCCACTTGGTTGAGGTGGCATCCTTACCTTGCATGAGGTAAGAATGTAGATATTATGAGGTGAGAAGAAGAGCAAATCAAATGTCAGTGTCTTTCAAAGAACCTCAGGTACATCACCCCACTCAGGCAGGAGCAGCAATGAGAGGTGTATAACACAAGGACAATGATGCTGTAGCAGCAAACTCTCTGTCCCAGTGACGCCTTTAGTGTGTTTCAGCCTCAAAAGGCAGCATGATGCACCTGTGAGCATGGTACAGTACCTGGGGAGAGGGATCAGCCTCTGAGAACAGCTGAAGGAAACATTGTGTGCTGAGGTCTGAAATGATCTTCACACTTCTGTGTCTCTCTGCCTCCAGGGTGAAATTGAGGCTAGTCCTGCATTATTGAAAGGCTCAAGGTTCTGAATTCATCTAGTGTAATTATGGGATTATTAAGGGTGCCTAAATTAGGAATGTAGCCACTTCATACTCTTTCTACAGGCCTTCCTAACTATGAGATGCAGTAGCCAATTTGTCTGTGCACTTTTCATTGCTGTAGATCGTGTGTTGCTTTTGATGGACAGTTTCTTACCATGTCACCCTTGCACAGTCCACACCGAAGGTGGGAGCTTTCATACAGTCTCTTTTTTGACTGGTTTAAAAATTATTTTTATGCTTTCTTGTACATTCCCCAAATCATAGTGCTTTCTCTATGCTAGCCAAGTCCCCTAATTTTTATTCTTGTAAATCAGTGGGTAAAATTCTGAAACAGCCCTGTGTTTGGCATATTCATTTTAATTTACCTACAGAAATAACCCCTCCTGTTGTGTGCTGTTGTGGTTTTCCTCTGGCCTATGGTTTTGTCAAGCCCCACAGCTACATTCCCATTGGAGATTCATTCATTTGCTCACTGAGGCAGGAATTACAGCATTTAAGCCTCTCACATCTTTGTTAAAATAACTAATGTTGTGACCCATCACACAGTGATTATATGAGGATATAATTATATGAAGATATAATATTACATGAGGATATGAGGATGCTACAACTGCTTGGTGAAGTGAAGAAAAATACTCTGAGACCTTAATTGACACAATGAGATCCAGTTCAAATAATTACAGGGTTCTCATTTGTTAAGCAATTACTACAAATCCACAAAAACTCATAATAATAAAAATATTGTTAGATTAGGAATTGGCTGGTCACACTCAAAGAGTTGTGATAAATGGCTTGAGGTCTGAGTGAGACCAGTGACAAGTGGCATTCTTCAGGTATTCTTATAGGGACCAGCACTATTTAACATCTGTGTTGATCCACAGAGGGATTGTGTGCACCCTCAGGAATTTTGCTGGTGACACCAAATTTTGTGGTGTGGTCAACATGCTGGAGGTAAGCATGGAGGGGACCTGGACAGGCTTTTGAGGTGGACCTGTGCAAACCTCATGAAGTTCAACAGGGCTAAGTGCAAGGTGCTGAACATGGACTGGGGCAATCTCAAACATGGGTACAAGTTGTGTGATGAGTGGATTGAGGGCACCCTGAGAGACAGGCTTGAGGGTACTGATAGATGAAAAGCTAAGAAATGTGCAGTCATAGCACAGAAAGCCAGCTGCATTCTGCTGCATCAAAAGCAGCATAGCCAGCAGGTTGAGGGAGGGGATTCTCCCACTCCACTCTCGAGACCCCACCTGAAATGCTGTGTCCAGTTCTGGGGCCCCCAGTGTAAGAAAGACATTGACTGGGAGTGAGTGCACAGAAGGGGCACAAAAAGTGGCCAGAGGCCTGGAGCAGCTCTCCTATGAAGACAGGCTGAGAAAGTTGGAGTTGTTCAGCCTGGAGGAAACAAATGTCCAAGGCAGACCTTGAGTAGTTTTCCAATACCTGAGGCAGGGCAACAGGAAAGCTGGAGTGAGACTCTTTATCAGGGAGTGAGGGTAGTGATAGGATGAGGAGCAAGAATTTTGAACTGAAAGAGGTCAGATTTAAGGCTGGATATAAGTAAGAAATATTTCACAATGAGGATGCTGAGACACTGGAACAGACTTCCCAGATATATTGTGGATGTCCCAATCCTGGGAGTATTCAAGGTTAGGTGATGGGGTCCTGAGCAACCTGGTCTAGTGAAAAGTGTTCCTGCCCATGGAAGGGGGTTTAGAACTAGATGATCTTTAAGGTTCCTTTCAACAAATGGCTTTGTCTGACATTATAATGAAATTCACGATCAATGTTAACCTATAAACCCTAAAAGGAGGCATAGCTGTTGACAGTTCAGAATGAATAGTCTGGCCAGCTGCAATCTGATGTGTCCAGATAGGAAATCAAAGGTAATGTTGTGAGCCTGTATAGTGTCTTGATATTTGTATCTAGAAGATGCAAGTTTTTGATTTCAAATTGGAGTTAATATGTGGGTTGTATAATGGATAATGAATGATGACCTGAACTTGTCTGTGGGTACTGTTGCTTCTCCATTTTGGTTGATATTTCTCAAATTGGATGCAGACAGATCTTTTTTATGAGTAATATATTCTATAGTTAATCAGAAGGTTTGACTAAGATCATTATGAATTGTCCAATCTGGTTTATATGTTCAGTCAGAGTATATTACCATTTTTGCAGTTTTTTTCTGTTTTGTGCAAAAGACAGTTGTTTCCTGTCAAATAGATGAGCCTTCCAGAAAGTAGATCTCACTAACTACTGAGCTACACTCACTAATAAAGATATGCCTTCTGTGTACTTCATGAATACAAAGATGTTTTCAAAAGTGGTTGTAATGGTCAGATACCTAAAAGACACTAAATAAAGGGTTTTCAAGGTTTTGGGGGTTTTTTGGGTTTTTTTTGTTTAGTTTTTTTTTTGGTGGTTTCTCAAATACTACTGCCTGCTGGTCTGTGACAAGGTAATTCTCATTAATTTGCTGCATTGAGCTGTTTGAGTCTTCTAAATGTACAATACTTCTTTTCCAGTCATAACTTGGTAATGCTTTGATTTATAATGAAAATAAAGATTAATACAACTGCATGCAAAAAAGACAGGGTTAAAAAAAAGAAAAAGAAGCTATGGCTTATATATCTATCACCAGGTTCCATCGTCTAACATTACTTAAATTACATCCAAAGTGTTTGAACTAGTAGATCCTTGCAGCTGGCAAGAAGCAATAATAGAAATAACTAATTTTTATTCAAGGACTTGAAATATATTAACAAAACAATGAAAAGAGAAAAAAAAAGCAACAAGAAAAAGACATTTCGCAGCCTCCAATTCAAGAACAGGAAGGTTTTTCCTGTAAATTGTTAGAATTTTTTTTTTCCATCTAACTGACACTATAATGTGTACCAAGGAGTGTTTCTAACATATTTCAATTGTCCTTAATTCCTACTGTTATCTTTTTAATCTTGAAATATGAAGGCCAGTTTTCAGTCAATATAATTATCAGATATCATACTCAAATTTATGCATTTTTAATTTTCTTTTCCACTAGAAAGAACACACTGGCTTCTTATCTGGACCTTTCCTCATCTAAAATAATTCACACAGAAAAATTTTACACAAAATCTCAGAGGTTTCTAAATTATACCACTACCCCAAATGATCCAGCATGTTCTGGACTAATCAAGGCTGTTCAATGGTGCCCAATCTGGCAGTGAAAATTGAAGCAACCTGAGTTTTAATGAACTTTAAGAGAAATTGTTAAAGTTGACAGAACAGTCTGGCATGCAGTTTAATAGTAGTTACTCATACAGTCTCTTAAAATAATTTTGTCTCATCATTATCTAACATAAAATGATGAGCTGTGGATAAATGAATTGCATTTAGACTGTTTATCTTTTATATTCATGGTAAGGTTTCTCCTCCAAAAAATTGTATAGCAAAAACATGTGACTGTACTAACCAAAAGAAATAACGTTGCCAAATCAACTTTTTTCTTTTTTTAAATTTCCCAGAAAAGCTGGGGGGTGTATATGATATAGCTGTAATATAATCAGTCTTCATCTTGCATAGAGTAAATATTTTGTTCCCCTTAATTAATTTATTTAATTCAAAATCTATCAGAAGCATGGAAACCTTCTTGCTGTACACAAGCAAGGAGAATATGCCTCATCCTCTGCTTAAAACACAGAAATATTGCATGGATGCCAAATATTGCCACAAGAATATTTCTTGCATAGCAATTAGACCTCTGCAACAAGATATTTTTCATTGGAGCTTGCTTCGTTTTTACCTTGCAAGACACTTCAGGCTTTCTGACACAACAGCCCCTTTCCCTCTGAAAAGAGGACAGAAAAATATGTCACTTTCTTAATAATTTCCTAAATAGGACTGATTTTAAGATGAAAACAACTCTTGCAAGGAGAATGATTGGAGGCTGTTTTCACTGGAGATATAGCTCCAGCTGTAAGCTGCAGGTGTGATGACAAATGCCTGCAGTATCACCACTAGAAGCCATGTATTTCTTAACCTTATTCAGGTAAATAGTTCTTTAGTCACACCAAAAATAGTGGACCAAACCCTGAAGATTTACTCGGTGCTTAATCAGCTGTCAGGCTGTCTCCTTGGAAGTCAGTGGTAGTTTGCCTTGGAATTTGCAGAATAGGAGTTTATTAAAGCCCTTAAAATTGAAATATAGTCATAAGATTTGCAGGATCAGGCCTCTAATTTAGCATGCACTAAAGATGCTGAGGGAAAGTTGGTCATTCAAAAAGCTGTAGAAAGGCTGAGCTGGAGCAGGCCCAATTCCAGGAAGTGCCTGCCATGTCTCTGGATGTCGTGGGAGTAGTGCAATGAAAAGTGACTGATGTAGCTTGATAGAACACTTTAAAATGACACATTGAGCTAGATTCAGTGAAAGGGTAATGGACAGATGGTTTTCATTTTAAGAAATTTAATGGCTATTTGACATTCTTCGTCATTAGTGATCCTGTTTAAAACCTTATTGAACAGTGATAATTTTTATTTCTTTTTTTTTAGCAGAACAATAGCTTTGTTATCATTATAGCCAGCAAAGCATACCTATTAAAAACCTTTACTTTGCAGCAGAATGACTAAAAGAGAGATTCTTTGCATACAAAATATTCGTAATTTTTACAAAGAAGTTGTGTGAAGGTTTATTTTTACTTCCTCTGAAATCGAATAAAGTGTTATAAAATGCTTCCTTTTTTTCCTAAATGAAACATCTCTTCCACCACCACAGACTAATCTAGTTAATCTTTTTAAAGAAAAATTCAAAATTTATCCAAATTTCTGTCTCAAATTGTAGCTTTACAGTTAAGCTCAGGCTGTGAGGCAGTAGAAATAAAATTTATGTTATTTATTTCAGATGTTAAATAATTGATCACATATTCCTGAATTTCTCCTTTTTTATATTTTTGGTCTTTATATTTCATCTGCATATTCTGAAATCTTTAGAAAGGATATCAACTCCATTTCACAGGGCACAATCAGATTCAGAAGACGACAGTAAATGAAGTGTTTTTCTTTCATGAAGACACAAAACCCCACCCCTTCTTTCATCAATCAGATTCAAAATGGGCGCATATACATGTCTTGAAATAAGAAATTACAGTCTCAGTGAGTAACCTGAAGTCCTTTTTCAAAACATGAAAAGACATTTTATTTGAACATTTTATAATGTTCTAGTAAAAATCTGGATATGAATTTTTTGTATTGTTTGCTGATTTCTGCCTTATTCATATTCTGACAGAAAGCTCATGACTGCAGCAATGCTAATTCTCTTTTCTTTATTTCTTTGCAGAACCAATGCTGCTTTATCTGCAACAGAAAGATAAGGTTGCTCCAAAGATGTAAGCTGATATTAGGAGGTTTACATACTCTCACAAAGACACAAGAATAAAAGTCCAAATTTGTGGTCTACTGACTCTAGCAGTGTCCTTTTGAAGCATTATTGTTTACTGATGGGCTTATGTTATCCAGCACATTCCATTTCCATTACTTATAAATGGGACAAGGCTTATTTCATTATTTATTTATTTAGATCCCACGTTGTTTTTTGAGTTAGTGAGTATCCAGGTATTTCCTGGAGTGTGATGCAAAAGGGCAGATTATCAGCTCCACTTAGCTCCCCCATTTTCCCTGAAATGTGTCAAAGCCCCTCTTGGGTATAGGCTGCTGGCAGGAAACCCTGGGTGCTGTAAGATTTGCTGCTGTCCCTCTGCACTGAGCACCCCCAGCTGCTTTGCCAGCGAGCAGAGTGGGACTGTGCCTTCCTGGCAGCACAGCAGATGCAGCCTGTGCAGGTGTCTTTGAGCATCCCTTGGGCTGGTCCAGCCTGCAGTGTGGGGACAGCTGGGACTGTCAGTGCCTGTGGGGCAACCTCTGTCCTTTGGCACCCCCAGCATCTCCCCCAGACTGCTCCTTGCTGCAGTGTTGCAGCCTGGCAGTGCTTTCTGGGCAGGCAGCCCTTCCTCCAGCCAGGACAGAGTGCCACAGCCAGGCTGTTGCTGCTGCCCCTCAGGGGGCTCTCAGGCCCAGGGGCACCAAGCCAGGGTGGCAGCCCAAGCACATGGCACTGGCCACTGTAGGACCAGGCTGCAGGGCTGGGCACAGCTCAGCAGGGCTCTGAGTACTGCCACGAGGATATCCCTGCTCCCAAGGAGGTGGTGGGTGGGTGGCAAGTGCTGGCTGCCCCCCTGCCCCACGTTGCTGTTTTCACAGCCTGACATTGTCATAACCTTTGGGAAGTTGGAAAGCAACTTTGCATTCCTGTTACCAGGTGTCACAATGGTAAACCTACGCACCTGGGTGGAAAGTTAAAATATTGTTTTGGAAATAAATGTTTGGAAAGAAGAAATGTCACCAGGTCTAATTTGAAGCATGAATCTGACAAAAAGGGCTATTCTATTGCCTAGGCAAGTGCTATCAAGATTAAAATTTTCTCTGAGAGTAGAGACACTTCCACATTAAATAAAATCACACAAAAAAGCTTGTCAGCATTAACTAGCTAATCACCTCCAGGACAGAAATCAGTCAGATCTCACTTGTCACTTTACCTTGTTGGAACTAAAACATCAGTGTAGAGCAAAGATTTTTTAAACCAAGGAAGCAAACATTGAAGGAAGAACATCATGGCTATTGTTAAAAGTTTTTAAGTACTTCGATTTATTTTAGTGTAGTTCTAATTTTCACTAATGGTTTATATGTCTGACAAGTCACTGTTGCTACTTACATAATTTGATTTAAAATATTTGCATCTGTAAGCAAATAAGGATGTTCTTAGGATGTAGATTAACTCTTTCACTTTTACAGTGAATGGCCAATTGATCTTTTTTCCAGAGTGGTTTTAGAAAGGCAATACAATTTTTGGTCCCAGCTTGTAGAGATCATCCTGTACACCTCTTCAGTAATTCTCTAGAGAAGCTGGTAGGATAAATGCCAAGGGAGCTGCTTTTATTTCCCTGTAGCATGACAACCTCTTCAGCAGGAATAATCGGCTCAGGCCTAGAACTTGCTTCATGTATATGGCAGAATTACTGACCCAAGCTGGATCTGAACCAGCAGCCATATGATTTAAATAGGAGATGAAAATTGATCTCAAAATAACCTCAGCAATCTAAGCCAAGGAAGCGACAAAAGGATGAATGCTTAGCACTGCACAAAAAATAAATATCCTCTTTTAGAAAATAGACTTTGTCACAAGAGTCAAATACTCATACATCATGTAGTAGCCTAAATTGAAGAATATGCCTCTGCTGGTAAACATAACAAAAACAACAAGAAATGGTTTTCTGTTTGTATTTTTACAATATTATGTACACATCACATACTTAATGTGTTTCATCTCCCAAGCCTCACATATATATTTGCTATCTCCCAAGTTTAGCCAATATTCATTGTGAACTTAGTGAAAGAGTAGCTCACTGAATCCCTGGATTGGATTCTTCACGGCAAGTCAGGGTCCTGAACAAAATTCATTTAGCAGATGAATAAAATTTAGACTGTGAAAATTGCCCCACATTCCAAATGGACAAATAGTCTGGGTGAAAACCATGTCACCTTGTTACCTACTTGTTTCCTTGCACCTTCTGGAGTGTGCTGCTGGACAAACTACACTGGCACCAGATGTTCAAATTCAGGGACAAAGATTTTTTTCTCACAGAAAGAGTTCTAAAAGGCCCTCTGACAGGAGGAGTAGGTTCTTTGCAGCCTGTGTGACAAGCATTTTAACTATACAAGGGGATATATTCTTTCTCTGGAATCTAGTATATCAATTACAAAGAAAATAATAGCTTCAGTCCAAAGGACCATCCACTAATCTCCTTGTTTATATCACAGGTAATATGTAAGTTCTTTTCAGAGCTAATCCTTTCAGCCATAGCATAAATGCAAAGGCCAATAAGATTACTTGGAGATGAAGCATTTTAATAGCATCACAGAGTCAGGAAGTAAACAGATTATGAAAGGCAGCAACTGGAATTGATTTTATTTTGCAGCTTGGCCTGAATGTCCTAAACTTGATGAGTCCTGTAATCAATCTTGTTTGAATTTTGCATGAGATTTTAGCTCATCCTGAAGCTAAGAAAATAAGCAATTTCAAAAATTAGAACATTAGACCACAAATCATGAGAAGCAAGAAAACCACAGTGTAAGACCCAGTAGTGAAATCCTCTTTGCTGGGGCTCAGAGGTACCTGACAGGGTTCAGAGGACAATTCTGTGAAACAGCTGTGCAGAAGATTTCTGTGATGGTCTCCTTCTGGAAGCCCAGGCTTTCCAGACAGGTCAGATTCTGCAGGTGTGTTGCTAGACAGTCTCCAGGCTTTTCCATCTCCAGATTTGTTTTTCTCCCTTATTGCTGTGGTCAGTTCCAGTGAGGACTGTGTCATCCTGGATTGTGGGTTTAATATGAGAAGACACATCTGGAACAGAAATACAAGCTTTCACTCTTCTGAAGGGCTTCTCATTGGTGCAATCTCATTTTCCAATCAAACTGATACAAAGGGACAATCAAGGAAATAGTCCTTCAAAACTGCACTGTTGCTTCAAATCAGAACACTTACAGTGAAATCAATGCCCTGATTTTCATCTTTGTGGTCTTTCTGACAATTACCATCCTGTAAGAGCTGTTATTCATTGTTTTAATACTACTGTGGAAGTTCTTTGCAACCTTCATAGAGACAGAGAACTATTTATCTGCAAGAAGGACTATTTTGGAAAGCAAGGGGAAAATTTAGATCAACAGACTGCATACCAGCAGTCTGATTTTCTTCCACAGAAACCTTGAGTGCAGTGGGAAAAAGTGCTGTGTTTCATGACGCTGACTACCATGACTAAATTAACAAAAAATTCGTACTCTTTTCATATGACAGGAGCAGTTGACATATCTTTTGCCACAACATTTTTCTCACCAAAATGTTGGATTATGTTCAACATTTTGTCATAAAACACATGAAGTCTGTATTTGAGACAAACCCATGCACTTCTTCCTGTGGAGATACAGCTGCAGATTTCCACTGGTGTTTGCAAATCCAGTAGATTTTAATGTATTTTGAGTTGGTTCCATTTGAAATTCAACCCTTCCACTCTGTCCCTGCAGCTAGATACTTTGTTTCTGTGACAATCTGCTTTTACGTAGAATTTATGCCAAATCTGCCAGTGCATTTATTTTGTGTGGTGATGTTTCCATTTCAAATTCCCAGGCTAAATGAGATGGCAATTTTGTTCCCCTTTAGTTAAGAATAACCTAAACAAAGGAAGCTACTGAGCAAGAGTGGGCAGGGAGCAGCTAATAGAGTTTAACAAATATCCTTTGGTGCTGTGAAACAAGAGGGATTGGTTGAATGTGAATGTGAAAGACAACAGCAGAAACATACTGAGCACAGGCAGAGAAGTAGCAGCATGCTAAGGGGAAAGCAAGAAGGAGGACTGGAAGCTGATGAGACCATCAGCACAAAGAGTGTAGAAACAATGCAAAAGCAGTTCAAAATGCTCCTGAAAGTAATAAAACTCTTGTAGAGAAAGACTTGTAATGGATGACAAAATAATGCATCCTACTGACTTTGCTGAAGAGTTTAGGGCCATATGAACTTCTTCATATGATTAGGCCATATGAACTTTTCCTGCCCATACAAAAGATTGCATAAAACCAGTGTCTGACTCCACCATTAGATTCTCCTAACACAGAGAGCCCTGAAACACTGTGGCAAGCAACCATTGCACAGGTTTAACTCTGTCTTTTGGGCCACTCTCTGCTGCAAGGAGATGGCTGAGATATGGCATTATCCAGATTTATAAAGCATTTCAAATCATGACTTTCACTGAAACCTTTGCTCTTAATTTCATACTTTTAATTTCTATGCCTTTGGGATTTTCATCTTCCTCAAGTTTTTGAATCAAAACTTCTGTATCTTTTTGCAATGCACTACTTACCTTAAAAACCAGCTCAGAACTGATGTATAAATTATCATTCACAACTGCAAATTATTCTCAAACTCTTCCAATAAATATGTAAGAATCAAATGAGTTATAAACTAGTTTTGTAAGGAAGAAGGGTGAAGGAACAAAGTAAAACTCCTAGGGAAGGAGTGGAAATTCAGGATTACACAAATAATTTTTTTCTGTGAATTTGAAGTAAATTCATACTATCTGAGAGTCTGATTTTGCCAGAAGGGAAGGAGCAAAGGAAAAAAAATCTTCAGTATGTGTGGCATTTTGGAGAAGTGTTTCTTTTAAGGTTTCAGAAGACGAGTAATTTCATGGTAAGTATGTAGTGTGAGTCTGTCTTTATTCCCTTTGAGAAGCCTCAGGCAGGCAATATGTGGCATGTTATACAATAATACATGAAAAAAAAAAGCCCTTTGACCAATGAATTTTTTATGAAAAGTTGGTTCTCCTGAGTAGCTGTAACTGTGATTGCCTTCTTAACTTCGTTGGTTTACCTTTTTCTCTACAAGGTTGTGAATTTTTCCCCTGAGGCAGATCAATGCTGTAATTTTAGCACGATAATTTTATGGAAACTTTTCAGCATCACTCCTTGATTTTCTGGACTAGTTTTGAAAACTGAATAGAAAAAGGAAAATAGTCCAGGAAAATTAACCTCAAAAATCACTTTTTGTTTCTCTCTTCCACATCTGAGGAATCATGTCATCACTCATGCTTATTTTATGGAAGGCATGATCCTTTTGAAACTGTTAAAATTTTTTCTCTCTGAAGACCCTTTTTCCTTCTTTCACCAGCTTGTTTTCCGTAGCATCTCCCTTCATCACTTTGCAAAGGCTGTGGAAAATCCTTTCCAGCTGACACAGACCCCTGTTTGCATCTGTGCACTTTAACAGTACAGGGCACCAACTACTGCCCCTTCCCAAGGGCCTGGGCTGGGATTCTGGCATCCAAAAAATTGTGTCAGAGATTTTTATGTTCGCACTGACCTGCTTGAAAATTTCAAGTGACATCTCAGTGCTACCACAGAAAAGTCTTCCTGCTGTTTTTTTTTTTTCCATGGTGAAAAATAGGGGTAGGGTGACAACCTCTACTGTAGCCTCCTGTTGCTGGCCAGAGGTTTATTACTGGACTGAGCATTGTCCAGTGGCATCCACTACCTGGTTTATTCCAATTTATTATTCTAAACCCCTGTCTGGGTCAGTCTACTCACCTCTCTTTCCCTCTGTGCTGAAAAACAGTTCACCTCTTGTCATCTCTTAGCTTGCAACCTGCTTGTGGAGCCCACAGGGAGACATTTTAAGTCATTCCTGCACATTCATAATGGCTTAAAGGGAAAAGAATGGGCAAATGCAAGCTCAAATGTCTTTTGAACCTCCCTATTAATGAAATGAAGATTGAAGTCTCCAAAATTAATAACAGATAGGTAGCTAAAGTACTATTAAGCACTGCTTTGTAACACTTATAGTCTAAAAATGCCATTAGTGTTTCAGTGCTTATGTTACCTCTGCTAATGTAAAACATCAGTAAAGCTATCAAAACAGAGAGCCACCACTTGAAAACTCCTTGATGGCTAGTCTATGCTCTGGAGTATGTAAATCATGGCATAAGGTATTATCCAGATGATTTATTCTTTGTGGGAACCAGTTGGGTCCTTCTGAAATTACCCATCTTGCAAAGTAAAGCCATAATTTTCAACACATACTGGGCTAAAGTGTGGATCTGCTAGGGAAAATGCATGGCCCATATTGCAGTTACAGGCTGAGGGAATCAAGTGGCTGAGTTTCTGTGTAAGGTGATCAACAGGCACTGTGATAGGTAAAGGGCTGCTCTGAAAATGGTGTAAATTGGTTCCTTTCTATCTGTTAAACATTAAGTGCAGTATAGCTGCTGATGGAACTGCAAGGGAACAAACTGTCTGTATTGTTATTTATAATACTGGTGATGCTCCACAGAAATGTAAAAATACAGTTTTAATCCTCCCATAGTCCTGTCAGGTATGCTACTAATTATCCTGGTTTATGCTCTTGGAAATGGGCTCATACATTCTCGAGCCAGATTGCTGAAGCAGCATGTTTTACAGGATGGGAAAGCACTCATTGTTTCCTTTCATTTGTAGAAGTGTATGTGCAGCATTTCATTGTAGCTGCAGCAAGAAAATAGAAAATAGGCAATCTGTTTTAAACAAGTTGGTGTAAAAACTGCGCTGTGGTCTGGCATCTTCACTTTCAGCTGAACTGACAAAACTTTCTTGAAAAGCCCATCATGCTGCTTCAACTATTTCTGTCTCTACCTTCATCTTCTTGCAATACAATATTCTGTATATCATCTAGAGAAGAACACTGATCGTGAGTCCACAATCTTTGTTTTGGGTTATAATTTTTTCTGAGCATTTTCTATTTTGACTCTTATGTTTATCTTAGTTTTATGATGTCGGGACAGATTTTAATATAAGCTCCAATAAGAAACCTATTATGTAGTTAATTACTGAGATTTCTGAGACCAAATTTGAACCAATAACCCCTCTGTATATTTTAAAAATTAAAAAAGCTATTTTGAGAAGAGTGGAAATCTGCATCAACATTAGATATACATTTTCACTTTCCCCTATTTATTTTGCAAATTCAGGAAAATATAACAAATAAATAATACTAAATTTAACGATTATTAAGCATAGGGTAGGAAATATTTGCATGAATTGAAAAGCACTGGAAATTGTATCATTGTATTAACATTTATATGACATCTGTATACCAAAATACTTGCTTGAAAATAGTTAGCATATGTAGAGTAATACTGGAATCCCTACTGTAACTGTTTAAAAAACTCATAGGATGTACCAGGAAAATGTAGAATATGGGAAGTGAATCTAAAGTATTGTAGAATATGGGAAGTGAATCTAAAGTATGTCACGTCTCCTCATTTTTAAATGTATGTGTAGCAAGGTCTTCCAGCAAAACTTGTATTTATTTCTGAAGTAGAAAGTCAACCTGGACATAAAAAGTCCACTTAAAAGTTCACCTCCTTAAAAAGTAAGGACACACATAAATGAAATTTAGAATCACTTCAGGATCAAGTGGTTACTTAGCGAAAAGAACAAATAAATGTGATTTCCATTGCAGTAGAACTTCAGGCAAGTAATGTATACAGTTCATTTACATATTTAACAAATATTTTTCCTGACTGACAAAATCAATATTTACTGTTTCGGACACATGAATTTTTTGTTGTACAAACAATAAATATCCTGGCCAACAAATTCTTTTGGGAGTCTATGGGGTAGCAATCTAAAATAAGCTTTTCTGAATAAATGATCTTATTCTAAGCATATTAAAATTAACATCTTCCTCCTACTACTATGATTCTTTGTCTATGTGCAAGGACCAGTTGGTTAAAATCAGGGAGACCAGTTGCAAGTTATTTCATGCAACTCATTTTAAAAAACAAATAAAACCTGGAAACAAAGGTCTGCAAAACAAATTAAGAATTTTGATTTTGAGATATATTTCAGTTGGGCTGATTTTAAGGTATTCTCATTTAGAAAATACTAAAAAAATAAATCAAAACTCTATATGAACATATTTCCTCTATAGAAATATAATTTAAAAAATAGGAATTTCTGCTCACTGTTTCTTTATAAATTCTTTTCTTTATCTTTCTGAATTTACAAGAAAAGGCTGAAACTGTTCAGTCTGGAGAAAAAATGGTGAGGGGTACCTTATCAAAGTGTATAAATTAGATAATGGAGCAAATGGAGATGAGCAATCAGGCTCTTTTTAGCAGTGATCAGTGCCGGGACAAAGGCAATGGGCACAAATCAAACCCCATGAAATCCAGTATGAACACAAGAATTGAATGTTTTCTTGTGGGGGTAGTCAAACACAAGCACAAGTTGCCCAGAAAGGCAGTGGAGCCTCCATCTGTGGAGATATTTCAAACCTGGCTGGACACAGTCCTGGACAACTGGCTCCATCTAATGCTGCTTGGGCAGTGGGGCTGGATTAAATCACCTGGAGAGGTCCCTTCCTAAACATTCCTGTGACTGCAGCACTTCAGCCATGGAGCTATCCCACCAGGTCTCTGTGATCCCAATGAGATTACAGCATTGTGATTGCCTGCAGGTCTCCAATTTAGCCTCTAATTCTATAGCACTGCATGCGTCTGAGGCATTGGTTTGCTTTTGAGCTACCAGCTTGAACTCACTGCAGAGGATCAGGACCACCTCTGTCTAATAAATGTTTGCTGACTGCTGTAAGATGGATTTTGAGTCTTGCATTTCCTTCTGTAGTGCATCTCTAATAATTGAAATGAAAAAAAAAATCCAAGAGATTTTTAAAAGCTGTGTATGTGATTTAATTACATTAGTCATACAGAAGAGATTCATATTGTCATAGTAACTAAACCAAGATTCTTTTTTTCCCTCTTCTACTGCCATAGTAGATTATGTTAATATAATACTAGGTCTTGTTCTTGGAGAGGCAAGTCTGAACACTTTCTAGGATATTTTTTGTTGTGACATACGTTCTACAGATTGCTGTTCAGATGTAATTCTTCATCTCACAAGTGTTGCTTGAGCTTGGCTTTAGGGAAATGAATATGCCATAAGAGCACAAGACCCCAGTCATTTGTGCAGAAATCACTGTGAGGATTCAGGTTACTGAAATTCATGCTTAAGTTTGAATTGGAATTTGGACACATACTGCAAAATAAGTGATGGACTGCTTCACCTGTTTTAATATCTAAATCTTTGCAGAACTGGGGCCTTAGGATTGGAGTTGCAACCAAATCAAGCCACCACATTCCATGTCTTAGGGTTATTTGCTATCTCCAGTTTTGTGGGGGAAACACCTTTGCTACAGAACAATCCAATGATGCTGGAGTGTACTGCAATGAACTTTTTGTTTGAATTGTCAATCTTTGATCATCCTTAAACTTATAAGGAGTTACTCTGAAGTAATTATTTTGCCAAGTGTTACCTTACATTTACATTGTACCTTGTTCATAAGGAAAACCAAAAAATTGATTATAAACCTAGGAGATTGTGTTTTGAATTTGATTGGTAGAAAATCAGTCATTAACCCAGGAAAATCAGTAATTTTCCTGCACAGCTGCTCAAACATGCTGGGGAATTTACTATGGAAAAAAAAGGGGGTGAAGAAAGACATTATCAGCATTGTAAAACATTGATTAGAGTTTATTATACAAAATAATTACATTTAATCAATTATCACAGTTAACAAGTGACTTCTTGGGGATTATTATTACCTAATTGTTATTAAAGATCTGACTACAGATGGCATATGCAGTTCATTGCTTATTATTGCTTTTACAAGCACAGATGGCACAGTACAAGCAGTAAGACTAGCAGACAGTGATCTTTTCTTCCTAATGTAGTAACAAATGAATGTGAAGAGTAATTTATATTTTTTTTAATTTTTACTGAAATGCTGCAAAATAGCTAATGGATTCAACTGTTCAGATCATTTTACTTCAATAGCAATTTCTACTGGGTGCATGTAGAAGCCTGCCCAGGAGATTCTCAAATTAACGTTACAGACTCAAAATATTTGCCTTATGATGCTCATTCCAACTTGCCTGAATCTACCCTTTGCATAAGAATCAGTTTAACTTGAACTCTATGAACTCTATTGGCAAAACTTCTAAGGCATAAAAATATCAATAACAGTCATATAAAGAAAGAAAGAAAGGAGTTAGCTCAAGAGCATTTTAAAGCTATTTATTTAAAAAGAGAGTGGTAGATTTTTAAGAAATAAAAGAAATAAAAAAAGGTAGTTACGTAAGAGTCAAAAAAAATCCTTTCAAACTGGCAAGAAAAAAATATTTCAGCAAAAGATCAAAAGTTTGTTCAGGAACAAAAACACAGCATGCATGTTATACTTTCATATTTTCCTTTCCATCTTTGTGTCCTAAGGGATGGGTGGGAGGATAAGTGTGTGATTTTATGGGCTGTTTACTTAGATAAAATGGATCCCTATAAGCAAGACAAGTGTGCTGTGATAACTACAGATTAATTACTTGGCCAAGCCTATCCAATAATTATGTTTTGGACTAACATTCCCTCTCCAGGTCCCCATCTCTAGGAAGCAAGCCAATCATGTCATTCATGGTACAGTGGCATTGTCACAATATATAAAAAGTCTTGCACTCCTAAGGCTTAATTACAGTACTCCTCCATGAGAGGTTTTATACTCAGCGGTTGCACAAAGCTGGAATATGCTTTCACTATTCATCTTAGGTCATATTAAAAATGTATTGTTAAACCATACCACTGTCCTTTAGAATATCCTAATCATATTTCTGAAAAGGCAAACAACAAGGCTAAGTGTTATGATTAGACATATGTTATTGGAATTCTCCAGTATTGAAACAATGAAAAATATATCTCATGAAAAGAAGACCAAAAATTACATCATGTTGAGTATAGATAATACAAAAATAAAATTAAAAAGAAAAGAGAGAGAGAAGAATCATATATCAAGATTAAAATCCCTAAAATTCCCTGATAAATAGGTCAAACATGGGAATAGAAATAGAATTTGTTTTTGTTTTTGCAGAGGGCATATATCACAGTAGCTATATCCCTAAGTATGTAGCAAACAAAAGGAGTGAAAGTAACACCATTTATTTTTAGTACACTTGTGTGCCAGTTCTGCCATTACACTAATTCTGCCATGCACTGATTCTGTCTCTAATTTAAATCAATCGAATGGCACTTCTAACACTTAATCTTATTATTAAAACCCTCTAACATTCTCCATTTCCAACCCCTTTTAGGTCTGAATCAGCCTGCCAAGGAATCAAGAAAAAAAATGTATCTATCCTTATGTATGGTATACTTACAAGGTCAAAAACTATTTAATTACCTTGTCTTATTGAATTGCTACTGTGCAGCTGAGCTGTGGTAACTGGCAAAGTGCATATACCCTAGTAGAATCCATCTGGTGAGTAAAGCCATTAGCTTAAACCACTAAGAAACTGTGCATAAGAAAGTCACCATCAAGGAGCTGTGGTTTAACTGGTGGTTTGATTTAATGTGTTTCACTTATCACAGCTTGGCAGAGAAGCAGTTGCTTGTTTAGCCACAATAACATGATAGCTTCCATTCTACAGCCATTTCCTTATACATTTTCCATTAACTTAATCAAAGAAGGGCCTGGTTCTACCTGACTTACATTAAAAGGGTGCTATTTTTAAATAGGCATGACAGAAGAGCACCCACACGTAATTTCTTTCCCTAGAATCTTTAATTGAGAGCAAAATAATTTTGCCTTTCAAACTCTGAAAAATACAGGAAATAATGCAGACTGTTAGGTGGGTTTAAAATGGCAGATATGTCAGGTTCAGAGGGTAATAATCAATGGTTTGATGTTAGCTGGGGGGTCAGCAACTAGTAGAGTACACCAGAAGTTGATACTGGGGCCCTTATTTTTTAGCCATAGTCATTAAAGACCTGGATGATTTTGAAGTTTACCCTCAGCAAATTTAAATCAGAGGGTAAGATTATCATAACAAAGAGTAGGCCCTGATAAACTGGAGAAAAGGATCAGCACAAAACTCATGAAATTCAGCAAGGAAAAACATCAAGTTTTGCATGCCAGGTCATACAGTCCTGTGCAGTATTATGGTCTGGGAGCAAGGTGATCAAGAAAGAGTCACACTGAAAGGGAACCTGAGCCAAATCACTTTCATCATGAGGAAGACAAATTTTCTGCTGTGCGTTTTGTCAAGGAATGTTAATCTGATCTGCAGATCTTGTCCTCTGCTTGCTGTTGGTGAGGTTACATCTGGAATATTTTGTCTAGTTTTGCACCTCCCTGTTGAGGTGAGGTAAAACTGAAAAGGGTCTAACTAAAGGCTGGAAAGTAGGACATGATGTAGAGAGGATGAGGGTGATTGGCTTCTTTATCCTGGTGAAAATGAGTTAAAGATGATCTAAAGGAACTCATTATACATAAATGTTGAGTAGCTTCAAAGATGAGAGATGAGGTACTTTGTAGTACCAGGTGATAGAAGGGACAACCACAAGAGAGGTTCAGGTTACCCAAACAATTTGTGAAGCAGCCATTAGTAGAGAGCTTTGTAACTTGGCTGAAAAAAGCTATTGCTGACCTGACCCCAGCAAAGTAGGTTGCTTCCTACTTTGACTGTGACTTTTGAGTAGAATCTCCATAAGTCCCTTCTACCCAGAATTTCAATGTTTCCTATGAATGCTATGAATCTATTACAAATCCAGCAAAGGTATGTATGATTCAAATAAATATTTTGGAGTTCAGTATCAGTAATACAACCATTTTCAGTGCACAAAACTCATGACATCAAATGTCCAACAGCAACTGGTAGAAGAACAACCAGGAGGAATTTGCTCATATACTCCATGGTATATATAAGAATGGTTCCATGGTTCAAATAAAAGAATACACCTCCCAAAATTAGCTTTTTAAGTATTAACTATCAAAATTTTAAAATGCAGAAAAAAAAAAGAAAAATCACAAGTATCTTCTTGGATTTATTTCCTGTGATTGTAAAAACAAGTATGCAAACCCTTCATTAGATTTTCTGTTATCTAAAGCTACTCACTTTCTTCTCTTTTCAGTATGGATTTTTAGGATAGGAAAAATCAATTCTGGGAATTTGCAAGACAATTTGATCTAATTGCACACCGAATAGCTAAAAATCTATGTTGCTTTTAAGTAGACTGTGACTATAAAAGGATGTTTAAATATCTTCATGTTTTTGGACTGTGCTTGTCACAGTAATATTTTTCTCTCTAATTCCTGTTTTTTAAGTGTAAATAAATTGATAAGTTTTTATAATTGAGTCATCGAATGGTTTGCACCAGAAGACCATTTTAAGACCATTTGCACCTTTAAAGACCATTCTGTTCGACCCCGATTATTTAGTCCAACTCTGTTTTTTTTAACATGTTCTTGTGAAGTGTTTTAGCTTTAACTTCTTCTTGTCTTTTCTTGTCTCTTTTCTTTTTCTTGTCTTTGCCATTTGGTCACTTCCCCACTTGGAGTTTGCTCTGACTTCTTTTCCCAACACTACACAGAGAAGAAATGGTTATAGAAGTGCTTATGGAAGCACCAAAATCTGGGAAAAAATCACTTAGAAAGATATTATTATGTCAGCCTGTGGGAAGTATTGGTGGAGATGGGAGTGAGGGGAACCTCACTTTCCTTCAGCTCCCCATGGTGTGTCATGTTACATTATTGTCCATTGTTGATGTGAGAAGGGTTTATTGCACAGTTCATGGGTCACTTCCCTATTCCTCTTTTTTGCTAACCAGTTTAAAGTCAGCTTTCATTCATCCATACCCTAGCCTCTCTTTCTTTCCACACAGGTTATTTGAAGTCTTAATGATGCAATGTTTTCCTAAAATTTTTAGTTTTCTGGATAATTATATGCAAAAAAATAAGAATAAGCTTCTCTAAAAATTGTTGAGACCCTACAAACAATCTTTTTATTGTTACAGATGTTGTGGCTCAGGGACAAAGCTAATCTTCATAAAAATAATTAGGGAAATGTCAGCTTTATAAAAAATATTTTGAAATTTGGAAGATTTTGAGAAAAAGCAGTTTTTATTGGAAAGCCAGCACTTCTTATCAGAGGTAAGATGTAAAGATTTCAATATCCAGATGTGATTAGAAAGCAAGCCCAATGTTTTCTATGGTTCAAGCCCTTCTGTAGTGAGTGTTTTGTCCCTTACAATAGAACCTCTTAGCACTTCAGAGAGAAGTGGCCAGAATCCTGCTGTAATACTTGGCCTCAAAACATGGTATGGATTTAGAATCATTAAAATCAAAATGAAAAAAAGCCCATCAAACCAACTTATACTGTAAAGTAAAGCAAACACAAAAGATCCCTTTGAAATACTTTTTCAAAAGCAAAAGTAATGATCTGGGTTCCTATCGCATGGGCAAGTTCAACAAGAAACAAAAAGAACGTTCGTGTGTATAGCTGCAGAGGCAAGCATGGCAAACAGCTTTATGTGACTGTTTGCTCAGGGTTTGTTGTCTTTTCAGCCTCACTTTTTCTCTTTTTGTATTCATTTTCAAAAAAAAGTATAGATGGTTACCATACATCTTGGCCTTGAGGCTGCCAGAGTAATTATTAGCAAAACTACTTGACACTTGAGAATTTGTGAATTCTTCTAATCTGAGAACAGAAACAACACCATATGACTTGTCTGACCAGTCACAACTAATCAACACAATGAGAAAAACAAACATCAGGAATTGAATAAACACAGAAAACTGTTCACAAGAGGTCTCAACATTAGTGTTGCATAACAAGCACTTATGATCAGCTCATAGATTGTTCAGTATCACAAAGAATGAGCCTTAAGGTGATGACAAACAGAAATACTTTCTTTCTGGTTTTTTTTTTTTTTTGATTCTGAGCACATGTACCCTTAAAGGAAAATTGCCACCATGAAGTCTTCTCCATTAGAAAACGAATAATTCTAAAAGAAGCTTTGTGCTAAACTTTTGATTTAATATTGATTAAATCAAACATTCCTTGTGCTGAAGATCACCTTGCTGAATTCCTAAGTCTAGTCCTTACCTTGTTTACATTCTGTTTTGATGCACATAACTGTGTATTCACAATACATGTAAGTCAGGAAACCACTTTGGTATAATACAGTAGAGCCACAGCTTTGCCCTGTCAGTGCAGAGAGTTCGCTTTTTGAAAAAGTGGCTTCTCCTAAGTACTCTAAAATCCCCACACTTCCTAAGTCTTGCTCCTGGAGACAGTGAAAGGTGTGGATAGAAAACCAAAGATAAGAATATCTGAGAAAGAGTGACAAGGTAAACAATGCTATTTTAATGAGTTGTGGATCTTCTTTTTTCTTATCTTTGGTTTGCTTTGACTTTCTGTTTGGATATTACTGTGCTATAATGATTTTTCTTAAAATGGCCTCACTTGCTGAATATGTACTTCATGCTTGGCATCAGTTGAACCATTGGAGAAATCTCTAAGAAAATTGTACTCAGACACATATTTTTCCACTAAAGGAAGTCTAAAGCTAACTCTTGTGAACCAAATATTCACCTCAGAACAAAACTGCCCTCTTCTCAAGTTCTCTTCCCTTTTGAATTGGGTGCATTGGGTACATCTCCTGTGGCTTGGGAACTGAGGACCACATATGAAGTGAGGTAGATTACTCACCTGTATTAATCTAGGATCTGGAGAATAATACCAATGACTTACATTTTGAAAAGAACACGGGCAGATGTTTGGAAGGCTGGAGACAGCCTCCCTCTGCAGGCTTTGCAGCCTTAGAGTTCATGGTTCAGCAAGGAAAGGTGCTTGTTATTTCCACCTTTCCTCAATGTCTGTGTGAAGTATTTTTACAGTGCTTCTGATTGTCTTCCCAGACAGGAGGAAAATACCATGACAAGAAGTCAAGTGTCTGTTACCTTTTACAAGCAAAAAATAAGCATAATTGCTGATTCAGAGCTGTTTTCAGTCCAGGGAGCTGTCAGTACCACATTATCATTAAATATATCTAATATGACCTGTCAGTAACAGGATGCTGAATTTTGCCTTCAGCAGCACATCTCTCATATTCAACTTCTTTGTACTCTCAAATCCAGTTGGACAAGTTGCAATTTCCTGTTTTATGGGAGAAGACTGCACCTTTTCAGGCACACATAACTCAGCCCTTAGTAGTGTCTCCAACAGATGAAGGAAGCTGACAACCGGCTCATGGGGACTGAAAAGTCAGTAGACAGGAACCAGTGTGAAAGAACTTGCCTGCCAATACATCTGTCCATCACCATGAGTCTGTGAGGACAAAAACCTAGAAGTGAAGTTTTCAATGTGGAATTCACTTAAATCTTTGGCATTTAAATTTAGAGCTGCTACAAATGTGACCATCTCGTTTAACTTTCCCTGTATGTTTACTTGGAATTCAAAATCTAGATATCCCTGTATATGGGTTTCCTCATGTGCCTGGTCCAATAGGCAAACTCAGATGGTGCCTAATAATTCTAACATGACTAACTAAAAACAGGTGCTTTGATCTGAAAGCAGAGTGTTCAGTTCCCCACATTTTTGATAGAACACTAATTAGGGCACTCCTCAATAGAAAGCTTTGGTCAGAGAAAAATAATTCCTCTGCTTGCTATTTACCCCAAGCTACAGAGTGTTAACCATATGCAGCCAAAACCATAAAGACCATGGTGTCATCTGGTAGAGCCAGGAAGCCTTTGTAACCTTTGGTTGCACATAAAGCTACAGGCCTGCTGTTATAGTAACACTTGCATATCTGGATCTTCTAATTGATGTAATTTAGAAAGAAAACCATAAATGTGGGAAAATTTCCATGGTATGTCCCTTCTTCCTAAAATATCTTTTTGTGCCTTACCTAAAATGTTTTAACTCTGATAACTTCAATCAATTTTAATCAGTTTTAATATTGGCTATAGCTCAAATGAGTTCTATAAAACAAAATATATCTCAAGCACACATCTGTTAATGAAGTGTTATCAAAACCCCACTTTAAAGTAAGTAAAGAATTTAATATTGAGATAATTATTCAAGGTTTCTTAAAAAAAGAGATTTTTTTCTAGTTAATCAGTATATGAACAACAACTCATATTTTCAGAATTTTGCATGTTGATTTGTGCTTCCTTTGTCAGAACTGGTTCAAGACAATTTCACCTGTCTCTGGTGTTAGATGAATATTTCTTGAACAGTTAATATAGAAAAATATGAGGTTTATCATCACAGTGACTGTAAAATTTATTCCCACTGGTGCTTCCACTCACTCCTGTGATTTGAATGGTTTAGCACAAGTAGCCTTAGTTTCAATTTGACAAACCATTTTGCTTGTAAGATATCTGGCAAAGCTACCTGAGCGAATTGAAATAATTTTCCCTGTCTGACCTGATTCTCCAGTCTTGAAGCAGTAAATAGCAGGAAAAGTCTGTTCAATATTAATATTGTGATCTCAGGGGTCTGGGGTAAACATAGTGAGGAGATCAGATGTACAAGGAGTTGCTGTTTTTGCATACCCACTGTCAGAGCAGAACGGGACTTCAGCAACTTTAAAGAAAGTGTTCACAACATCTTTGTGAATGCTTGGCATTCACAGCAAGCTTGACTCACAGAATATACTGTGCATTGAAAGACACTCATCTAAAGAATAATTAGTAGGCAATCCATCTTTGAAAAATATGAATGAATAAAGGGTACCATAATACATTTATTTGTAGTGTGTAACAACTAGATCTAGGGATAATTTCTAAATGCTTGTTTACAAAAAGTTTAGTTTAATGAATACATTTTGAAATGGGCTATTAATGTCACTACATACGTGTCACCTATGAAAACTTGCTGAATGCAACTATGTCCGCTCATTATCTCCAGAAAAAAAGTAAAAAACAAATTGTGTTATAATTTATTCATTTAGATGCTAGCACAGAAAATATTTGCTGACTGTTCCTGCAATTCATTTAGTCCATTATTCAAGAGAACTTAGTTGTGCACACTTCTTGTGCCTCTTGGGTAGAAGAGAGCAAGTGTTCCACTAGGAAAGAGAAGCTTCTGATACCTACCAACCTCATCACTAATACACTGCAGCAGTATTTGTTTCTCCTTCATGCACCAAAAAGTTTTGCACTTCATGATGAAAAAAATCATTATTATCACTGAAAGCAAACATATATTTCTAAACCACACCTAAACCTACAAAAACACAAGGACATTTAACATTACTAAGCCTCTTCTCTGCACTACCATGCAGACAGTACTATAAGCCAAAGACTGGGATCTCTAATAGCCAGATCAGCAAAAGTGTTTAAGTCTTTGCAGGAGGGCCCAGGAACAAACTCCCAGAGATCACCAGGGAGTGTGTATTTAGGTTTCAGAAAAAAGGCTTTGAACCCCATTTGGGTAAGAGAAAGAGATGCTACTCACAACTTAGTCAAAGGCATTTGATAAAGTAGGGTCTTGGCAAGAAAGCAAGGGAGAAAGAAAACTCCCTTTTTCTCTCAATCTCTTTTTCCTCTCTAATTTCCATTGCTTCTTTCTTTCTTTCTGCATGATTGGTGTGCTCAGCTTTTGTCATTCTCTCCATACTTCTGCTGTTCAGTCAACCACATTTCTAACCATCTAGATAGCACTGACATTTCTGTGGGCCTAATTACCACTGCCTGCAAGACAGAAAGCTTGTATCAGTCCTCCTCGGATGCTGCAATCTAATGAAGTGCAAACTGGAGTTTTCAAAAACACCTGCTTAGCTGCCATTATAAATGGAGATATGTTCTAGTTTGGTCAGCATCCTGCTGTGGTCCTTAACATCTTCCTATAGCTTGACTGCACTGTGTTTTCCTACAGCCACAAATGTCTGGATATGTGGAGTTAGACATACAACTTCCTTTGAGGGTGCTGGTCTGAGCTCTCTTCCTCTATCAACTGTTTTAAAGTCTTTTCAGCCCTGGGCAGTGGGCAGGATATTACCTTCTCAAAGAGCCAGAATGGAGTTTCTATGCATGGATTGCTAATAGGGTGAAGAAGCTGCCTACATTTTTTTTTTTCTGCTCTTGGACAAAGATTTTGTCCTGTAATGTTCTATATATGGTATAACTGTCCTACTATATATATACAAGTTGCTGTACTGTTATCTCTTGCTCTTTTTTTTTTCCTCTTTAGGATAACTATATGCCTTTATCTTGATATTTTCACTGAGTATATTTTAACTAATTTTGGTATGATGTAGTAGTTATTAGTGCCAAAGGCCCAGTGGGAATTTAAGTTGATTTGTTGGTTTGAACTGTAGCAAGCCTAGAGCAGAATTGATATGCTGCATGTATTAACATATAGAACACAACTCTATGGAAAAAGGTAATTCTCTACTTAGGTTAGGTCTTAGCTGGGATATTACCATGCTGTGAAAAAGAACATCTTTCTACATTTAATAGTTCTGAAAGCCTTTCTTCTTTTCCATTCTGGAATGGAATAACAAAAATGGAAATCGTTATAGAATCATTCTCTGAAAATAGCTGAAGTAATAACATGGAGATGAATTCAAGTTCCATAGCAGGATAAACAAACAAAATCCCCAGGAAGCTAAACTTGACAAACACTAGTAATGTTGCAGTACTTGCTGTTACTATTAAAGCTTTCTCTATGTGTTATTACCCGAGCTATGTGATTCACTGTTTAATTAGGCACACACAGAGCAGCAGATTATATTGTGTCTCCCATGAAAACTTTGAAATTTCAAAATATTTTCCATTCCACATCAGGATAAAAGCTACAACCTTTTGACAACTCTCATTTAGGAAACAGCATACCACCTCAGTGAGCACTCACACTGAGATGAAGGCACAAATCACTTCTCTTATTTAGTCTGACTTATCAGCTTTCAACTTAAAGACCCACAAAATTGCTCTAGGCATGAGGCTCTGCAGTGTTCTTGAATGGCAAGTCAGCAGACATGCTCTTTCCTTTCCACTGCCATCCCTAGCTGGGGCTTGCTCATTAAAATTTTTGTTTACATGTAAACATATATATGTATTTAAATTTTGTAATTTAAATTTTGACTAGCTGTAAGAGCATATTTTCAAAAGGCTTCTTTAGGTTTTGTGATCTATTTTTTAACTAGGGCTGTGCGAGGCAAAGTTTGCTACAGGAAGGTTTTTTGCCAAGGACTATTGTAGATGACATTCTTTTTGCAGCAATATTAAATTAAGGTTTTTTTTGTTTTGTTGTTATTGTTTTTGTTGCATTCATCTTTCTTACATAGCCATCCTGGCACATCCAGTTTCTTGTATATAAACATTTAGATTCAATTAGCCCCAAGTAGATATTATTTCTAATGGTCTTGGTTTCACAGTACAAAAACATTTCCCCCTTTGGATATAATGATAATAATGAGAGGTCAAGTCAATGAGGAAATTTCATTTTGAACTGCTACTTTTAAATAGTTTGAGATTATTTATTTGGGGATTTTAAAATTAATTTTCTAGTTGTTTTGTCTATATTAAACTTTCAGATTAACTGCACAGTATTTTGGAATATGGCTCATTTATGTACACAGTAAAAATATGTGTCTTTTTAAGAGCCACGCCAAAAAAGCCTGCATGCAGAGGAAAGTAATCTGTAATTTACCTGTGTAAAACATAACACCTGTGGAAATCTTGCATTCTCCCATTTTCATATGGAGGCACTAAAGCAGATTTCTGTTGCATGTCTCACTTGTCACAAGATAAATTTGTATTTGTAATTATTTCAGACACTGAAAAACAGTCTTTCCCTATGTATCTATTTCAGTTGTTTTGATTTGGTGCTGTTTTCCAAGAAAGGAAGAAACACTTAGGGAGAACTGGTGAAGAGGAAACCTGAGTAATCTACACAGATTATATAATATGTTCCTGTGTTTGTGCAAACAAGCTCATAAAGTATCTGACAGTGAAAAGTCAGAGTAGTTTGCCACATACAAACCTGTCTTCAGCTTCTACTGACATGGCTAAAATAGCAAATAAACAAATCCAATATCATTCTTCTGAAAATAAAAACTGCTTAAACTGCTTTATCATCTTTCAGGATGACGTCTAAGATTATCAATCATGAGAGCTGAATAAAAAAAAAAGACTAAAATACCTATGAAATTATTAACATACAGTGGCTGCAGGGCTTGTTTTCCCAGAACAACCCCACTGTTTTGTGCATTTCAAGCAGTTGCTTGGAAAGTCCAGCTAAGTAATCAGGATAAAAGAGAGGTGCAGATTTCTGAAAATATCAGTACCAGTAAAGGCAAGAAAATTATAATAATAATGATAATGATTATGATGATGATTATTATGATGATAATAATAATAAATATATATAATGATAACAACAACAATAATCAGCTTGACTAATAATAATAATAATAATAAATATAATAATATAATAATAAAAATAATAATCAGCTTAACCAAAAATGCCCCACAAATCCCCATTAATAAAAATATTCAAAACTGGTATGAGATTGATCACGAGTGAATTCAGAATGGTTCTGTAGTATCAAGACTACATCCATGCTAGAAATGTTCTAGAGCACTTGTTTCTCTCATTTACATTCATTTTATCTCTGAATAGTTTTACCAACTTTAACAGTTGTACTGGGTCTGGCTGGGATGAACTTAAGCTACTTCACAGCAGCCTGTGTGGTGTTGTGCTTTGCCTTTCAGGAATTCTATGACTGGGACTGTGTTCACAGGGGTCTTAGGATGAGAGAAGAGACGAGGATCTGACTCCATGTTTCAGAAGGCTTGATTTATTATTTTATGATATACATTATATTAAAACTATACTAAAAGAATAGAAGAAAGGATTTCATCAGAAGGCTAGCTAAGAATAGAAAAAGAAAGAAATGGTAACAAAGGCTTGTGTCTTGGACAGAAAGTGTGAACCAGCTGACTGTGATTGGCCATTAATTAGAAACAACCACATGAGACCAATCACAGATCCACAGCAGCAGATAACCATTGTTTACATTTTGTTCCTGAGGCCTCTCAGCTTCTCAGAAGGAAGAAATCCTAAGGAAAGGATTTTTCATAAAAGATGTCTGTGACATATGACAGTGTTAACACCCTAAAGTTTTGGCTTTTGCTGAACTGTGCTTGCACAGCATCGGGGTTTCCACTCTTCCCATACACAGCCAGCAGTGAGTAGGTTGAGGGAGAGGAAAGAGAGTGGCCAGCAGAGCAGCCCCACAGAGCAGACTCAAAGTGACCAGAAAATGTTGCATACCATGTGAGGTCACTGTCAGGAAGAAAAGCTCAGGGCAAGGAGGAGGAAAGAAAGATAATTGCAGCGATGGAGCTCATCTTCCTGAGCAAGCATTATATGTGCTGAAGCCCTGCTTGCCAGGAATTGGCTGGACATCTGCTTGCTGATGAGAAGTAGTGAACTAATTCCATATTTTGCTTGGCTTGTGACCACAGCTTTTGCTTTCCCTATTAAATGGTTATTATCTAGATACATGAGTCCTCTTGCTTTTGTTCATTTTTTGCCCTGTCTTGTGAGAGAGGGAGGTGAGCAAGCAGCTGGGTGGGTGTCTGGCTGGGCTCAACCCACCATAGCTGTATTTCCATCACTTTATACAGACTCTGAGGGAGTAGAAATATAGAGCAAACATTTAAATCACACTCTGTTTTAGATGCAAAACATGGGTATCCTATAAGACCTATTTTGAGCTGAGAAAAAAAAAAAGTATTTATCATCTCAAGTCACATTACTATGTAATTTTATCATATGAAAAGATGAGAGGCTTACATGAACATGTCTTTTCTAAAACACCTTTAATTAAAAATATGGTTGGTTATATGGGTCTTACCAAAATTATTTTTTGCAGCTGATCCAAAACTGAGCCTGGCTTTATGATTATTGTGACTGTAGAATATCAAAGCTGTCCTTAAATCTGGCAGTGTGCACACACAATTGCATCTGAAATGGGAGTAGGTGAGGGCAGGCTAACCTCCCATCTGGCTCCCATGGGTTCTGGGGCAGAGTTGGCATCCTGCCCCAAAATTCTCATCAGCATAGTATGGCTGTTTCTGTACCTCAGGTAATTTGTTTAAACCTGATTTTGGAACATTTATGCATAGGCATTATGTTTTGAACACCAAGTATACCAGTGACAAAATGATTATGAATTAAAAAAATAAGAGCAATATTTACTCAGAGTAGACATGCTCAAAGCATGTCTCACCAGAACAAAATGATTCATTTAGATTCCAGAAAAGATAATGAAATTTCTCCTTTGTTCTACAAGGTAATGGCATATTGTCTGACTTAGTGTTAACAATATTTACACTCATAGTTAATCATTGACTACTGAGATGCAAAAAAAGTGGAAGCCATCACATAAGCAAGACTGAATTTTGCTGTGTAATGATGTCAGAAGGCCTTTTTGTTGTAGCAGATGGCAAAAAAATGTTTCAACTTGAGCTCAATCAGAGCTCAGTGCTCTTAAGTCTTTTCATTATTAACCACTGGTTATTTTTGTCTTGCCAAATAATCCTATTACTTACTGTCCATCCATGCTGTACCTGTTTTTTCTGTGTAAGAAAATATATATATTCTGTATACTGTCAGGAGTGGGGAATTAGAGACATGTAAATTTACCTTTTTGAGTGTAGATGTGGGTATTCATTTTCTCAGATTCCAAAACTCAGAGATTAATTTTGTCTCTTGAGCAAATGATATGATTCTCTCTTCTGAAGCTGTTCATAAGAATTTTTGGCTTTGATAATCAAATCCATACTTAACCACCCTGACAGGTTGCCTGGAATTCCTCAGCCTGCCAAAAAAATGTCAAATAGCATTGAGTGGTGAGGGGCTCTGAGATTCATCAATTCATTCCTCTTCTGAACCTGAAGGCAGTACTGAGAGAATTGACTCCTCATTTGGTTTTGTTTGCTCTGTAATGGCAACTATGGTGCTCTTAAAATAGTAAGCCAATTTTGCCTTCTGTAGATACAAAGGGACCCATAAGTCTGCTTTTATAGGCTTTAACTCTGATCCAGAACCTTGAGATCTTTTAGAAAGCACAGGTTGTTCTTTACCTTTCAGCACAGGTATCTGAACTGGTGTTTGTGTCAATGTTTATTTGAATTGTATTTCACCTGGCACAGTTACTGCTATTCATCCTGAGGTTCTTTCCATCTTTTGTGAACCAAATGGACATTTAGTACTAGTACCAAAGATATTATCAGATACACAGCTGACATGAATCACTCTATGGAGCTGCTCAATTACTTCTGTCAAAGTTAAGATCTGAAATTTGTTGGCAACTTCCTTCTGCTCTGTGTCAATATCTACATAAAAAAAACCTATTTCCTGCTGCTGTTCCATGGAGGATCATGTAACCAAACATAATCCCCTCTGCAGCAACTAATCACAAAAGCTTCTTCAGTATGGCGTGGGGTCTTCCTTTGTTGGTGTCTAGATGCCAAACTGGCACAGAGATTTTTTGACTGATGGGCTCTGCTGTATGATGAGGGAGAGTTTAGATAAGCCTATTAACCTGGATATCTAGGAATTACCTAGGAGTTTCTGTTAACTTGCCCACAAGCTTCTGAAAGTAGAATGTAATAGAACCACTGCAAAAGGTATTAATTTTTGTGGGTAAATGGAAACTTGTAGTCAGGCTCTGATAGCTAATTTAAGGCAAAGTATATTTTTTCCCCATAAAGAATTTAAGTCAATGTCATAGGAATGCCTATGTACAGCTTTGAATCCTTCTGAAGCATAAACAGATATGTGCATAGAGTATGAGGGGAAAAGCAGAGCTCCAGCTTGTCTTGCAAATTCTCTCAGTCTGTGCCTGGGGAAGAAAAAGGACCCCCTCAAAGATATTCCTTCTCCCAGCTGCTTCCTAATCAGGCAAACCAGCCATGAACACTTTATTTATCATTAGTTTTCAGTTAATAAGGTTTTGCTTTCTCCAAATTGTTCAGAGCATCCCTAGAAAAACCAAATAGACCAGCAGGTTTTTATTTTAATTCAGTGTTTGTTATTAGCAACCAGGGATTCACATCCAATTGCTCTATTTTTTCCTTAAATGATACTTGTAAGATTCCTATTTAAATGTTTACACAAGTTACAAGCACACTGTAGTGATAGCTCTTTATCTCAAAATGATACCTTAGGACCTTCAACAGCTGGCAGTGAAGTTTAAAGATGCATCTAAACTGGAAAAAAATCCATCAGAGATACTTGATAGTTGTAAGTAATTATGAATGTTGTAACTGCAATATTTAGGGAAATATTGGACCTGGATATGTTTGGAAATGTTGGGCCTGTCCTTTGTTCTTTAGCTCGTGAAGAACTTTGTATTGCTCTGACTGGAACATTTTCCTTCATGAGTAGCTATTTTAAATGTAGCTCCAACTTTTTGATGCTTTTTCATTGATAGCAGTAGTTGCACCACAGAAATATTCAAGGGGTTCACAGTGACCCATTCACGACACTGAGGAGATAAGCAGCTCATCACAAATATTGCCCCTCCTCTGAAGGACTAGCAGAAGGCCACCTCTAGCAGAGTGAAAATATTTAATAGAAGTAGATCATCTTCATGCCAGCTCCTACCCACAGTGACCCTAGCTGCTTTCTATTAGAGGTTTGATCTTCTTAAGGGGGCTTTGAGGACACTGTAAGAGGTACTGCTCCTACTGCTTTCACTTTCCAATGGTAATTTCAGCCATTTGGTGTCACAGAGCTGAAAGAGACTTACCTAAGGTCCAAGTACAATCTGCTTGGTGCTGTGGCTGATGAGGTGACTGTACTTCACACTATCTCCTGGTGTGTTTTAGCTACACTGATGATGACTGGAGTTCTGGCTTCTTGCATTTCCATATTCTTTGGTCCAGCTTGATGAGCAAACTGTATCCAGGATCCTAGAACAGCAATTAAGGTAAAAGGTTTCCTATCTTCAGCCCAGCTGGATTCAAAACTGGGTGAACAGAATGATAGATATACTCTTTACTAAGGACTGTGGACTTGCTCTGAGTGTGCATTGTTATTTTGTGGACAAAAATGTCCACAGGCTTTCAACAACAACAACAGATGGTCCTAGGGGCACTAGCCACTTGAGGGTGTTTGCAACAGGTAATTGTATGTGGAATAAGGCACAAGTATTTTCTGCTCTCCTTTAATTGCTCACGTCCCTGCTTTATCCACCTCCAAATCATGGCAGCAGGTCAAAAGAGGCACAAGTTCTCAGGGTTTTGTGGGAAGAGTGCTTTGCTACTTGAATGTTTCTTTTGTTTTGTCCTTTTTTTTCCTTCATCAAGCCAGCTTGGGAGAGATTACCATTGGAGTCTTTTCTGCTCTGCCCTTGGGAGTGTTCTGAGCTCTCCTTTCCTCTTGTTGGAGGGGGAACTGTTGAAGTGGGGTAGTGTTTATAAACAAGACATAAATGGAGGTTTTTCTCCCTCCATTTATGTCAGTGGCTATGACCTAGATGATTCAAGTATGTTTCCTGGGAATATGAAATAAGTCTTTTAAATGGGAGTAAAATTTTTTAATACCTCGGACTGTGCTTTTCAGGCTTAATTACATACATTTATTTGACATGTTTGTAATGTCTGCTCCTGTGTGAGCTCTAGGAGTCTACATAATTCTTTCACAGTCTGTCACCTCTGTGTGATCTGCGTAACTTCTGTCAGGAATGTTGACCTGGTGCTGTCCTCATGCATCTGTGTCTGCCCAGGTCCATAGTGACTCTTTGCTTTCACATGAAGAGAAACAGAGTGATAAGGAAATCTATGACATTTCCATCCTACTTAAAAATGTCCACAAATAATAAGAATACTGTATTTATTCAATAAATAAATTATATGCATTTTTTTTCCTAAGATGGTGCAACACATACAGGGCTAGGAGACTGCATGGTGTGTTCCATGGCCATATTTTTTGAGCAGCATTGCTTTTGAATTCCTTTCTAATTATTAAGATGTCAGGAATAGCAAATCCAGAAGGTCTCTTTCCACAGCCATGGAAGCAATGTTTTCTCCCTCCCTTTCCTTCTCTACAGAATTACAATGAACTGGTCATGGATCTGACCAGTTCAAAAACTAATATATTTGCATCTTGTTTGAATATGTTGAATACTTGTTTCCCATTTGCTGAGTAGTCCAGTTGCTGGAAATTCAACTAAGTCTGGAACAAATGAACTAATAAATCTATCTAGAAAACAAACATGTCCAAATGAACATTCCAACCAGTATCCTTGACAACTGGCTGAATATTCAGATGTTTAATTCAGCCCCTTTCTACCTGCTTGTGGTAGGCACCAGGAACACAGTGCCTTCTGCCTTATGGACTCCTACCCAGCACCAAATATGCTTCTCTGCTTCAGACAAAATCATGTCTAAGCATCTTGCCAGCTCATTAATGCTCAATGCAATCTTTGCTGGACTACAAAATGAGATTTCTGAACACTCTCTGGAAATGATTTTATGAAAAATCTAGCCCAAAATGTCAAAACAGTTTAACAAAAAAAAAATCTTTATAGCTAGAGCTCTCAGAGGAAGCTTATATCTGAACCAAATAAAGCCTTATGTTTTCAAGTATCTTGCTATAACAATAATATTAACAGGAAAAAAGTATTTGCTGTATCCTTTCCGCACATTTCTAGAATTTATGAAAAAATAAACTACCCTTGGGGTTATCCAGTAGAATGAGTGGAGGCTATGGGGGCTGTTTTCAATAGTGTGTTTGCACTACCCTAAAAATGTCTAAGGAAGCCTCAGAACAGCTTGCTCAGGTAGGGGAATCCATCTACCACAGGCTCAAAGACAGAGTTCAGATTCCTTTAGGAAATGCTTGGCACAGTATGGTGCGCTGCAGTTCCAGCGCTCCAGGTCCCCAGAGGGCTCCCAGGGAGGGGTGCCCCACAGCATGGCCCTGTGGTTCCACAGCAGGGCTGTGTGGCTGGGCATGAGGGCAGGAGGCACTGCACTACCTCCTCCAGCACACCTTTGGCAGGGCTGAGGCCTCAGATACCACACTCACATACAGCTCTGCTGCTCCAGGACCCAAACCAATATTTGTGTGAGGAGTATCCAAGACATCCAGTCCTACTGGAGCAGAACTGGCTCCATTTGTGACTCAGCCAGGCTGAACAGGTACAGCACCTGTCTGGGTGCTCTTGGAGGGAAGTCAAGACTCACAAACTACATTCAACTGTATGCTGTCAGTCAGCCCAGATGTTACCTGGGGACTGGATGTAGCATTTTGTTCCCCTGGTTTTCTCTTATTTTTTCCATTAGTTTGTAATTTTAAATTAGTGAAAGAAAAAATTTCAGACAGTATGGGTAAAGCAGTGCCTCCTATTTATAGCCTGTGCTTGGAGGCCATTTTTCACCTCTTGAATAAGTCAGCCTTTCCCTGTGTCCTTCCAGAGCTCAGGTGTAACTAATGATGGACAATTGCATCTGGAGGGGAGGTCCCTGGCTGGCCATTGAGGCATTCACTGGCTACACTGGGGAAGATGGGAAGGTGCCCCTAGAAAACCTCTAAGGAAAGAATTTTCAGAGACACTTGAAGTATGTGTAGTTGTGTATTGAGAAGAAACTTTGCCTTATTAAGGTAATCTTATATCATTAACACTTTTTCTATGGTAATTGCTTGTGCATATTCTGCTAAACATTAGGAAAAATTGTTTTCACTATGTCCTGGTTTCCTTTTCTGTTTTTCTTTTACTTTCCATCCTCCCTCACTGCATTTTTTTTTCAAGCTCACTAAAATAGCTAAAATAGCTCATACATTGTTTTGGAACTTGTAGTACTTCTGTTATGCAGCAACTTGCTTTAAAAAGGGAAGCTTGACTGGCCCAGCCTTCGAGGAGCTGGAAAATAAGGACTTCTGCAGTGCAGCATAAAAAAAGAGATTCAGACTCAGCCTCGTAAAGAAAAACATCTAAACTTTTATGTGATTACCAGGAACAGCGTATTCTCCTGCACCCATGTGCTTCTGGACACATTCCAAGATATTAATAGCAGTAGTGGCAGGGCTGTACATTATATTGTTATTTCCTCCTTGGAGAGAACAGAATGTTAGACTGTGAGAATATGACATGGAAACTATGTGAGTTGGCTGCCCTCTTCTACTTTATTTACTCCTTCTTAGATCTTTCTGACTTTGGGGCTTTTGCAGTCACTTGAAAAGGGATTCGCTTTTTGCCCAGGAAGAAGATTACTGGAACTGCTACTCTGGGTCAGATGATGGATATTAACCCTGGTTTCTGTCTCTATCTGTTGGAAACAGAGCAGACCTGAGTTGTCAATAAGGTGTCAGACAAAGGCAAGATCTTAAATTTACTTCCCTCTTGAGTTACAGCAGTGATCAATACATGTCAATAGGTAAAATATCTATACGCTTCATTATTTTTCATCCTATTTGTACAGAAATAACCATTACACCTTCCAATAAATGTCCTTTCATTTTATCATCTGTCTCACTGAACTCTTCAATGACATTTTGTCTTCTATGAGGTTGATCTAGGACTCAGCTAAGAGTGGGCCAAATACTGCAAAGAGACAGGCTTAAGAAGTCAGGCAGAAAATAGTAATTTAGTTTTTATTATTGTTAGAGCAAGGGCTGTCCTCTTCCTGAAAATCTGCCATTCTGTCACTAAATGGGAACCCACATATCTCTTGAATTGCCTTAATCTGATGGTGTCTAGCTTCATTTTCCAAGATTAGGTTTTCAAATTTGTGGTTTTCCCAGCACCCCAAAGAGGAGGCAATGCTCCTGCCAGTTGAAACTTCCTCTTTTCTGCACCTTCTTTGCTTTCCCATGTTTTCCTGCCCTTTGCACCATGCTGGCTCTGGCACCAAAACAATCATCTGCATGGTGTCTTGAGAAGGCAGATCAGGAAACTGACCCAGTTTGAAACTAGTTTGAAACTAGTTGTTAAGAGAGCTCAAGCCTGTTTCCTGCTGCTTTTCACCACTCAGCCACGCCAGTTTGCACTGCTTGGTTGCACAGGGTGGAAGTGAGGAGGGTGAGGGAAGGGAGGAAGATAGGCAGAACTGCATCTACCTGCAGCATTACTGCTTTATGCCTTTTTTTAAAGTATTTTATAAGTATGGGCTTGGATGTTGTCAAAATTGCATTTATTGATAGAACTTTTTTTTTTTTTCTGGAAAAGACAGATTTTTACCAGTTAATGCCCCTAGTCCCTCCAGGTTTAGGAAAAAAAATCCATGTATCTCGAGACAGACAAGCTTAGGATATACATGCTGTCTGTGATTGGTAGCCAGTGTAAGCTTAAAGGATGTGTTAAAGCTAAAGTAAAATTACTCCAAACTAGAGGCAATGAGGAAGGGTTAAAGGACATTGACAAATTGTAGATGTATGGTATAGCTGATAAATATATTCCTACCCCAAACTAAAGGAGTGCTTCTCTTGTTCTCCAGATTACAAGAGGAATCTGCAGATTAAGACAATAGCACCTGTTAAATGTTGAAATAGAACTGCATTTCAGGGGATATGCATTCAGTCATCCACATAGTACCTTTCAGTGTTCCAGGCAATGTTATCTGTTACAAGACAGTGACACTTTGAAGGGCAGATGCTGTCTCACCATAAATTAGCAATGGGGTGGCAGGAAAGATGCAAACATTTGATTTTCATTTCTCTCTGATGTAGATAGGGAGCAATCAGCAGCTCCCATTCTCTGAAGACTGTGTGGCTTGTTCACCAAGGGACAGATGGTACAAGAAAAGTCTTCCCACACCGTTTAACAGAAGTTGTTTCCCATGGACAGATTTTGCTATGGATAGAATCAAATTGTAAAGCCCACTGGCAGAACATGTAAGGCACCAAGTTTCGTGCAGTTGTGTTTACACAGCTCATTGGAGGTGGTGTTTGACATAACCTAGCCCCTCACTCCCTGACCTGTCATCACCATTCTAGATTTAGAAGCCTAGAAAAAAATTCCTATGTTGGTCTAACTGGCTCTAAAATATTTCTATATTTTGATTTAGGAAGCTGAAGATGCTTGTTTTTTGTTTCTAGCAGAAAGTACTACAGATGCAAAACTTTGCTTTCTGAAAGCAATCAATTTTTTCTTATTAATATTTCATTTTCTCTTGGTGTGAAATCACCTTGAGAGTCCTACTGATTATTTGTGTGATAAAACAGTGCTTCTGTGTTCCCTTTAAGATTGTTCTGTTAGAAGCACATTAGTTTTCTGCTTGAATGAAAAAATGCTTGAAGACAATTGGATCCAAACTCTCCAATGCAGTTTCTCAAGGGATCTTCGCAAAGGTTTCTTTGCAAAAGCTGGTCCAAAACCAGAAGTTGAGTTCTACATTGCTGCTGAAAAAAATCAGATGCTTGGTACTACAGGGCAGTTTTGAAAATAGCAACTGATGTGTGGGTTTAACACTTCATGAGGTCTGTCTCAGTGTGCCAGGAACTATAGAGCTGATGTGCAGGCCCTTGCCAATGCAACAGAAAAAGGACTCCCAGGCTCTTATGTGTTCCAAATCTTGCTGATGAAGATGCCCATTGAGAAGATCAATCTCAAAAAGCCAGACTTTCTTTGAAGATGTTAAAGGAACTTAATTTCCTCATAAATCAAAGAAAGTCATAAAGAAGATTTGCGAAATGATGATACAAGATTTAGTCTTGTTCGTGACATTGGGCAGTAAGGCTTATTGTCTTTTTTACTCCCTGCCACTCTTCACAGTGTCTGACAGCAAGGAAAATAAGGTGGCATACATGCAGGACTAAAGCCACTTAATGAAGTGTATGTATTTTCAGTTTGTTTACTTTGGAGGCTCTTTATTTTAAGTGAAGTAATGTATTCAAAATACATTTTTAATATCTATTTGCCATGGTACCTTCCAAGGTTTTGCTGTGGTACCTTCCAGCAAATAAAGACAAAGTGTCACCCTTGCACAGTGACTTCATCAGAAAGTTACTTTTGGAATAGCAGCTGCAGCAAGTGCTAATCTAGAGAATTGTCAAGGAAATAAGGGGGACTAACTCACTTTCCTGGAGTGTCATTTAGGATTATATTAAATATTCTAATAATGTGCAGACCCCAGCATTCAGAAGCTGTCACAGGAATTTTACAGGAATCAGGGTTTGCATAACAACAGGAGGGGATATCCTTGCTATGTTTCCTCTTGTTCTCCTGTTCCCAGTCCTCCCTGTGACTGGAATGTAAATTCTAAACCACGGCAGCAGTCCAGCCCTCAGAAGGCAGCTGGCAGGTGGGCACAAGTGGTCAGACAGCAGGAGAGCACCCGTACATGCTCTGCCTTAACACTCAGCACAGCTCTTTAGGTATTTCAGAGCATGCACAATCTGTACAGGAGACCATGGCTCAAATGTCCAGACACACGAAGAGTGAGCATGCAATCTTGTGTGTGCACATCACTCTGCTTTCCTGGAGACTCCGGTTTTGAGTACTTAAAGATCTGTTTAGTCAAGAGAAGCCTCAACTTACAAGGTGTTTCTTGTTTCTGCATGCATAAGAATGTTCATTAAAGACTCTTCTGTGATGGTGTTGTGGCCAAAGTGACCTTCATCTGTACAGTTCATGCATATGAATTCACCACATAACCTTCTTTGACCTTAGATGGTCCTTTTGAGGGAGAGGGGATACTGCCTGCCCAGTAACCAGTCTGGTGCTCTGCAGAATTAATTGTGTTTATAAAGTAAGATAAAATATTGTGTCTGTGATTACTAATTTTTTTAATTAAAAAGAATTTAGAAGCAGCTGAATGGGAAGAAGCCAAAAAACATGAAGAAAATAATATCCAAAAAGCTTGAGACATGCTAGAAAGCCAGCAATCAAACAGGAACAATACCAAAAAAATCAATAGGAAGAAAAAGGACATATACTGAATCCAATTAACTTTGAATTGATTATAGAGAGAAAAACAAAACCAAATTTTAATCCTCTCTCTAATTTTTGATCCTGAGAGCAGTGCACTTGTTTAAAACATTCTCATAATCAGTTTCCTTTATACTGCTTTTTCCTCTGAGAATGTGCATTACACCACATTTGACATTTCTGTCAGAACAAAATAAAAATAAAAACAAGAAGCTGGTATAGTCAGTTTCAGTTTTGAGAACTAAAATAACAAAAGCACAATCAAAGAACTGAAAGGATAATTAGTAACAATGAATACAAAAATGGCAGCTTAAAAGCTCTTTCATATTTAGCAATATGTCAGAGCAGGGCTAAGGAAGCAGAGACAATGAGAAGACTGTTTCTTCTCAACAGAGTGGAGGACAAATTCAGACCACAGCAAGGGCCTAACCAATATTTCAGTTAAAATTCTTGAGGTTAGAGCCTAACACTGAGTATAAAGAGGAGCTTTTATTTATTCACCTAACTGCTTACTTTGCTACCGAACATTGCCAGGTGATCAAATTGCTCTGACTGCTGTAAAACTTTTACATCAAAAAAAGGTCCATATACAAACCTGGATCAGACAAATGGGTAAAAAAGTAAAAAAATAAGGCAGTGTCCAGACCTTTTAGGACTTTAAATTTCACAAGCAAGATAATTAAAAACAACTAATGGCAAATAACAATTGGCTAGCATGATGAAAACATCTGTTCTACCTTTGACTTCTTATGTTACTAGTCTTGAAGATTCATTGACTTTCTAGGCCAAATGAAGATGATGTCAGTATTAAAAGTAAATATCAGAAAATGAGTAAATTTAGGATGTGCAGTAGTACATCCAAAATCTCAGTGATATTTAGCAGAGAGAGCTCTGAGAATGCTGTTGTTTTGTTTCTTATCAGTTGTGAGGTTTCTATTCACATATTATTTCTATTAACTTACTGGGCTGAGGTTAATCTCTTCTCACATCTAAAAGCTGAAAATTGAGTATAATCTAAGCTTGTTGTCCAATTTCATTCTGTTGTGAACAGAAAACATTGCATGCCTAAGGCACGTATCCAAGAAGGTGAAATAAATTTTCCTTTAAATGTGCTTGCTTCTCAGCCAGTGTAAAAAGCTTGAAGTGTTCATCTCCCTGTTAGACAGTTAAACTTAAATAAGAGGAATCACAGCTTGAGATCCAAATCTACAAAGGCATCTGTTGGTGTAAGCTGTATTACATTGAGAGATCTGACTTCAAAATGCTACAGTTCATAAACTCAGTAGCTTTGGACACTGATAAAAAATGCAAATCCAAGAGCATTTCTTGCAAGACACATTCCTGAAATATCCCCTCTCTCAATCTTTATTTCTTTTTTTTCTCTCCATCCTCTCACTCAAAAAAGGCTTCACCATGATAACATATGCATATAAAGGCAAAAATAAGCAATGAACTTCTGTAGTCACAAGAGAAAGCATGAAGAAATTACCTTCATTATAAAAAAAAATGTTTTGGGCATCAGAAAGACATTCTTACTTGTTAGAAGTAGAAAGGGAAACTGGAGTTGTAGCAGTGTATAACATACTAGTTGTGTGTAACAGCAGGTCCTGCTCTACTCTGCACTGGTGTGGCCTTACTCTGAATATTCTGTGCAGTTTTGGGCTGATGTCACTTGGTTTGTTCAGCCTGCAGGAGACAGAGGGTGACCTCATTGTGGTCTTCAATATCCTCATGAGAAAAGTGTAGGACAGGTACCAATCTCTTCACTCTCATGTCCAGTGACAGGACTTGAGGAAATGGCATGAAGTGGAGTTAGGGGAGGTTTTGGTTGGATTTCAGCAAAAGGTGTTTCACCTAGAGTGTTGTTGGGAACTGGAACAGACTCCCAGGAGAAATGGTCACAGCACCAAGCCTGACAGAGCTCAAGAAGTGCTTGGAAAATGCTTTCAGGCACATGGTGCTATCCCTGGTGTTGTCCTGTGAATGGCCAGGAGTTGACTTGGACGATCTTTGTAGGTGCATTCCAATCAGAATGCACCAGAATTCTGTGATTCCCTGATTTATGATCTGCCAGTGAAAACCTCCAGAGAGTAGATCTTACTGGCCCTGACTCAGCACATGAAAGGATGATTTGGCTTGCTGACCTCCAACATCCTACTTCTTGCAATATTGTGAAAGGTCTTTGCATTTGAAAGAACTCTGAGCTAACATAGAATACACAGGAAAAGGTCCAGCCCTATTTTATAAATCTCTGTCCATACTGCACAATAGAGACTGTCTTATTTCTATCTGCCAAGACTTGAGCAGGGCTGTGCATGAACTGAGGTGTTACTCAATGTATTTGGAAAACTTTAAACTGAAATATTGAAATGGAATTTAGCAAAATTTGAACAGCTGAACAGGATCACAGCTTTAGCCTTGGGTGTCTGTGTGTTCTGTGCAAGTCCCAGTTTTGGTAAGTCCCTTTGGCTCTGCTGAAGCTGTGGGATGTGAAAGTGCCTGCCAGCTTCTGCATCCCTGAAACTGAATCTAGTCACATACCATCTGCCTTTCCTCCTCAGGCTGTGGTCTTCAGCCAAAGCATATTAAGACATGCAAGAAGACAGTGACAGCAAGTTTCAACAAATCCCCTGAATGAATGGGGGGTTCAGGACTGGGTAAAGTAGGGTGCCATCAAGGACATGCAGCATAGAATATGAGGTCCCTCAGGCCATATGAGTAGAGACAATATATTCATTGTTCCTGTGCAAGCCAGTAGTGGATTTCAAAAGAGGGATATTCTGCCTTTTGGTGTAGGCATGATCTCTCTGAATCTTGCACAGACAGCTGCCCAAAATTAAATATGCAAGTAAGTAAAGCTTCTGAGGAGAAGAAATGTTTCCTAATCAATTTCCATTAGATAGAAAGATGTTATGGAAAAGTAGGTGGTAAGCTTTTCTGCCAGTGAATTAATACATCTATGTCATGACCATCAATTGTCAGAAATGTGTGCGTGGTATGGAAGACTTTTTACAAATTGGCAGTGACTGGTCAGGCTGACAACAGGTGTATCTATTTGAATCTGTCCTGACCTTTGGTTCATGGCATATGCTCATGTCATGTCACATTACCTCATCATATCACAAAAGCTAAATGTCATGCAGTGTCACATCTTAAGCTAAGGCAGCTCATCAGCCCCACTGGTGTCACATCATGTACAATATAACAAAAGCACAGTAAATACAACATCCTGTATATTGTTTAAGCAGTTATCAGTCACATAAGGAGTTGAAAGCAATATTAATGTAAAGGGAAAGATACAGCATAATTTCTTTGGAAACTTTTTGGGGCTTATTTGTTGTTATTCCCATAAATCATTTTGCTGTGTGCTAACAAATCTTTTGAGCAATTCTTCTCAATACTCAGAACTGCATGCCCTTGGAAATCTTCTGTTTAGGACTCCCTGAATTATTATCAGCACATTTAAGGTGAAAATTGCACCAGAGAGCAACTGCCTAATAAACCTGTCCTTGTCTTCTGCTTGTGGGATTGCCCTTCTCATCATGCTCCTACTTTTGTCAGCCTATGGCTTAAAGCCTAGTAACTTAATCAAGTTTGTGTTTATAAGGTTTATGTAATCTGAGTAGGAAACAGAAGCAATCCTTTGTAATTTAGGGCACCAGTCACATGCTTCCAAAAATGAATGACTGTGGAGCTTGACTGCCAGGACATAGTCTGTTTAGATGAATGGCTGACAAAAAACTGAGTGATACACAGGTTTGCATAAATTATCATCAGCCTATGGGAAGCTCATAAACTGGGAAAGAAGTCAGGCAAAGGATACATTCATGTTACAAACTGGTTAAGTAATCTCTCCAGGCATACACAGCCCACGAAATGCTAACGTGTCACATAAGGTTGCATGTGGTCAAACCAGTAAAGGTTTAATCCTCTAAGGACAGGTAGTTGCATGCAGCTGCAAAATGACACCTGGTGGCCTTTTGGGAGAGGGCTGTCATGCTTTCTCAAGACAAGAGCACAGGGGTGGGCAGGAGCAGTTGCTTTCAGAAGACCTTTGCTTCTGGGGACTGATAAGTTGTGAGGATATGGACATAGCAAGTTTCAGAGTAGATGCTTGTGACTGTTCATCTGACTACTCACACCTAGCTACCTGTGAGTACAGGCAAATGCCATTATAATGACCCTGATTTTGTCAGGCCACCTGACACAGTTCATTTCTTTCTCTCCTTCTCTTCCCACTCCATGCTGGGCATGTAAGGAGGGAGGGAAGGAACATGCAGGACTGTGCCCTTCCTGCCAGGCTGTGTGCTAAAAGATATTCCCTTTTCTTGTTCCTTCTATGCTCATGCCTTGCCAGCTGTCTCACACAGAGAATCATAGACTAATCAAGGCTGGGAAAGACCTTCAAGACCATTGAGTCCAGCCTTTGACCAAACACAGCCTTGCCAACTAAGTGCCATATGCTGGTGTTTCTTGCACACTCCCAGTGGCTCTACCACCTCCCTGGGCAGGCTGTTGCTGGGTCTAACCACCTTGGGATGGGTGATAGGGGCTATGGAAACAGGAAATGGGAGATGGGATTCAACAAGGGAATGAGGATTTATGATGTAGCAGCCTTAAGGACCAGCTCTCTTACATATCAGATCCTTCTGTGGGAAATGCTGAGCATCTGTAGGCTCCTCAGTAGCCCAAGAAACAAAAAGTATTTGTCAGTTCCCAAAGACTCCTTGGAGATACTCAATTTCTTTCTAGACTACAGTTCCCCCATCACTCCCTCATTTTGCTTTCTTGTTCCTCCTTTAGTTGAAATGTCTGATACTTACAAACTAAATCATTAACTGAATCAAGCTTTTTAATAGGCTAAGTAATTATAACCCATGGCCATAATAAATGATATGGAGAGGGGGAGTTTCAATTAGGAGATATTTTCCCACCCCTGTGTTGCATATGACCCTCAGTGTATAGGCCATATTTCTCACTCATTCTGCCACCCTGAGGGAACTGCTTCCCTTTATATATATATTAAAAAAATTGTTAATGATGCACTTGTAATCACATGGCTTCATTTGAACTAATCTCATTCCAGACTTTCCCTGGAGGGTTTAATTATTCTGGTTTGTGTAGAATTACACCCAGTTTTAATTCTGTGTTTCTGACTGCAGCTGCTGGTTCATTTGAGCATCCATTCTTCAAACCAAGTGCTCAAAGAAGTGTGATGCAGCAATCAAACAAACAGCTTAATGAAAAACTGTAATCTGAACCTGTCAAACAACAGCTATATGCACCTTTCTGCAGAATAGCAGATCATAATTCTGAGCTATCCCTTCAATGTGTGAAAAAAAAAACCCATGGCATCAGTTACTTTCATTATGCAAATTAATTAAGCATTTTCTTTTTTGTCACAGGTATTTAAAAAATCAAAAATTGAAAAGCAGTTCCTTCCCTGATATCCTCCCTTTAAAGGTCTGGGTCAATGACTAACATCTGCTACCTTTCTATAAATCTAGAGATGATACCTGGATTCCAGCGGAGCAGTTCAGGATTTATACCAACTTCAATGAGAGCTAATTTGGCCTTCTAAAGATGTAATTGTTCTTAGCCAAAAAAAAAAAATCTATTAATCCCTCAGAGCAGTCAGTGATTGTGGCATTTTAACAGTAACAATGAGCATGATGGAGTGTTTTCAGTGCTTACTGAGAGATGGTCATTGTGTTACAAAGCAGCCTCCAATAAATAATGATCATATCCACACGAGAGGTGGAAAATATTTCTCTATTGTCAATAGAGAACCTTTTTTGCTGCAGATAATGAAGCAGAAATGTTTCTTCAATTCCATTTTATTCTGATACTGAAAGTCAAAAACTTCAATTTGAATGAAAGCTGATAAAAATTTGAAAGTAGAAACATTTCAAGTTGTTTTTATTTGTTTGCTTACCCATTTCTTTGCATCTAATAAACTTTTTGGTTAATGTTATTCAATCCTTATTTCATAGTATACATTTCCCTTCAGGTGCCAGTGAAGCTTCTTATAAAAAATCACAAGCTCAAAGTGAAGATATTGTTTCATATTCACAATATGATGGGTTTGAAACTTATTCCTCATAACATGATGAGCATGAGTGCACAGTGCTCTGTATGGCTGGGATAGAGGTTTCATTCTAATCACAATGCTTCAGAACATAATGTGTGCTAACAGTTTATGTCAAGCACAGAGCTGTGAATTTACTGCTGTTACTAATGATGTTACAGAAATTGCAACTCTTATATTGTAAAATAATCTGAAGCATCAAGTGTGTTCAATATATCCCTCAAACATATTACTGCATGTCTTGTTGTACACTAGGACAGCACAGTAGAACCATGACTACTTCTGACTGGGTAGGAGGTGAGAGTCAAATGAGGGGAACAAGTTGTCTTGTATCAGATTGCTGATGAACAAAAGGTGTATTTTTCACAAGCACCAAGACTGGCTTACAGAACAATGCAGACTTCAATTTTTGAGAATAAATTGTTGATCAGTAGTTATCCTGATTTTCACTGCAAAAAGTCTCAATGATCCAACCGAGCTGAAGTAGAATGATGAAGCACAACTAGAAAAAATATTGCACAGCTATTTGTTTACATGTTACCTGTTCAGGAGTTCTAAAAGTAGCTAAACTGTTTTTTTTTTTTTGTTTTGAAAAGAGCAGGTAAAGCTAAACATATGGAATGAACATCTCTATGAAGCAAGAAGGATTCCTGTCAGCTCTCAGAACCAAGCTATCCTTCAGCAGTAATTTTCAGCCACTTCTTGTACAATCTACAACAAAAACACTCATGACTTCCAAATCTTTATCTGTGCAGGACCTGATTGTTCACCTCTTCATATTTGCACTTGACTACATGAGATTTTAAACTGGATTATTTTGAGGTTTGAGGTTTTAAACTGAATTATTTTACTGACTCTTACTTTGTAATCAGGGAAAAAAGTAAAAATCACAAGCATCTTCCCTACAAAAGTTTTCAGGGCACACTTTACATAAAGTTCACTACTGTGGAGGTCAATGATCAGATTGAAATCAGAAACTTCTGTGTGTCTAAATGACCCCTACCAAGGGCAAGTGCTCTTGGGTCATAACCCATGGGTTTTATGTCTCTCTACGTGTTTACATGTGTTTAAATTAGGAATTGTCTGAACTAGGTTCTGCAATTAGAAACAAGGAGCTGTGCTTTTCTTAGAAGCCATAATGAGTTCTCAGAGCTAGCCACTTGACCCAACAAGGTGTGGGAAAGATTTTCTATGGTGGTTCCCACTTGTTTCTGATAATGATGTAGCCTCTTCAAGACCAACTAATCTCAGTAAAGGTGACAGATATTCTCATATCTATTAAGCAATGGTTTATAATTCAGAAGAACATTTATGAAAGCAGCAGCATGTCTTTTGTCTTCTATATATAGGACAACATTCAGTGTTTAAACTAAGTGAGCACTTTTGCAACAACTTGTTGGCAGTTTGAAATCCTGTGGGGAAATGAGTTCATGGCTTCATCACCTGCTAGAGAGCTATCACAGCTCACCCATAGCTAGCAATCTCATTAACCTTGAAAGCTGAATGATTATAGAGATTTTCCTTATCATATTGGAAAGGTGGTATCTTAGAATCACACAATGGTTTGGTGTGGAAGATCATCCAATTCCAACCCCCTGCCATGGGCAGGGATGCCTTCCACTAGACAAGGAGCACAAATACTCTATCTAACCTGGCCTTGAATACTTCTAGGGATGGGGCATGCACAATATCTCTGGGAAAACTGTTCGAGTGTCTCAACAACCCTCACAGCAGACATTTTCCTAATATCTAATTTAAACCTGCCTTCTATCAGTTTAAAGCCATTACCCCTTGTCCTGTCACCATAGCCTTTGTAAAAGTCCTTCTTCAGCTCTCTTGTAGCCCCCTTTAGGTACTGGAGGGTGCTATAAGGGCACCCTTCTCCAGGCTGAACAACCCAACTGTCTCAGCCTGTTCACATAGGAGAGGAGCTCCAGCCATCCGACCATCTTCCTCTGGACTCACTCCAGCAGCTCCATGTCCTTCCTGTGCTGGGGACCCAGGAGCTGGATGCAGCACTGCAGGTGGAGACACAAGAGCAGAGTAGAGAGGGACGAGCACTTGCATCCATCTGCTGCCCACACTGCTCTGGATGAAGCCCAGAACAGGGTTGGCTTTCTGGGCTTTGAGTGCACATTGCTGGGTCATATTGAGTTTCTTGTCAACCAACATCCCCAAGTCCTTCTCCTCAGGGCTGCTCTCAATCTTATCTTCATGTGTTTTCATGTCAAGGCTGCAACAAAGCAAAATGGATCTTGTAATAGCAGTATCTGGATAAAAGGTGACTCCTGGCTCTTGGCAGTCTCAAGATCTTTTTTCTTAGGTCTTTTCCAGCCTAAAGAATTCTATGATTCCAGGATTCTTTGTCATATTTTAAGTTATTCTTTGTAAGTTAAATGTATGAAAAAATGTATGAAAAAAAAGGCAACAAGGAGAGAGATAAAATCACTTGCTTCCTAATTTTCAACTGTCATGATTTTATGAAACTACTTTCCTGTTCAGTGGTACCTTTGATATGTTCTCTGATTGCACCCAAACAGAGCTAAATCTTGCTTTATCTTCTTACAGAACTCTCACCCACCAATTATTTCCATGTATGAAAAGGAAAGGGAGACATAGGAAGTGTTATTTCTCCAAATAAAAGGATTTAGAGCTATCATGGACTGTACAGTGAAAGGAAAATATTTCTAACACGTGAAGACATATACTGGAATAGAATTTGCAGAGCTTTTGTGAGGTCTGAATTGTGAATCCCAGTGTTCCTATAAGGGCTTTATTTGTAGTAACACCTGAGGAGAACATGTTAAGTTTACAGACAGCAGACACATGTGCACACACATTCACAAAGTGTATCTCCATGCAATACCACACCTATGACAATACAGTTTGTTTCATGCCAAGTGCTGTGTGCCATAGACAGCTGTCTCAGCACGGTACTCACAAACTCCACCAGACTATGCTCAGTTCCTAGACATGGTCTTCCAAAACTGATTTTTCCTCTCTCTAGAGAGCTTTGAGTCTTGAAGCCTTGTCATGTCTCACACTGTGGGCATGCTTTTCTCCATTGAGGGCTAAATGAGCATCTCTTTCATTCCTACACTGTGGGAGAATGTTTGGCAATTTTTCATTATAATTTTGAATTCTGGCCCAGCATTCTTATAAGCTTATTTGAGTTTGGTGCCATCCTTAGTTCTTCTTCTATTCAAATAACAAATATTTGGGCTCTCAGATGACTCTTAAGAGATCTAATGTGGAATCTCTGCTTCCTGCCAGTTTGCCAATGATTACTTTCTTGGAACTTATTTTCAGCCATCTCTTTCTTTACTTTATTGTGAACCAAAGTTGTTGTCTATGAGAGCAACCTACACTCTAACTAATGAGATATGACTCAGGTAGGTGGACTTCATGTTTGGTCACAAATTAGCTGGACTGCCGGGTTCAAAGTGTATTACAACAGCATAAAGTCCAGCTGTCAGCCATATAATAGCTTTCCTTCAGGGTTAACACTGAGGAAGATAGTATCTTTATTAATGAGCTGTACAATCAATACATTTGTGCATAATACACAGCAAATTCTGTGCATGCAGCAGGATGAAGAGGAGTCAATGCTTCAGTTAATCTCTGGAGGACAGGGCTGGTGTGTCAGTGGATGCTGGCAGCCTGAAGGAATGGGCTGGCAGAACATTAACATTGTTCAAAAACAAATTAAAATTTTGGATCCTTAGTGGAAAACCCCTATGTAACAGAACAGATTGGGGGCTGATTGGACAGGAAACACCTTTACCCATGGGGGCAAGAAGTTTCAATAGCCTGCCTTGGCAGTAAAGGAATCCAACCTCATCACCCCCTCCAAGTCCCTGAAAGGAAGATGTAGGGAGGTGTGGGGAGGTCTCTTCTCACAAGTAACAAGCTGTGTTAGGATGAGAGGAAATGGCCTCAAGATGTGCCAGGGAGGTTTAGACTGGAGGTATTTAAAAGACTTGTAGATGTGACATTTAAGGACATGGTTTAGTGATGGACTTGGCAGTGTTTGGTTTACTGTCAGACTCGATGTCAGAGGTCTTTTCCAACATAAACAAAGCCATGATTCTCCTTTTCTCTCCTGAGTACAGTGTCTCTTTCATGATGAGAATTTGGAGTCAGATGGAGTCAGGAATTGGAAGCCCAGAACAGCCAATATGGAAACCCAGTTTAGTCCTGCCTACCTCTCCAGAAACAAGGCACCTAAAAGGCAGGTCTAGTGTAATTTCCTTGTAGGAACTGAATCCTCACCAGATCTGGCCTTTTATTCCTCTACAGGGATTACATGAAATATTAGACAAATACATTCCCTTTTTTACTTTTCTTTCTTTTTTTTTTTTAATTGGAATATCTTATTTGAATATTTGGTAGGACTCTTGTACACACACAGAAATAAGTAAATCATCTGTGAGCCACAAAAATCAGTTGGGGTCAAATCTTGAACTTAACTGAAGATCTTTGTAAAATCATGGACTTAAACTAGACCCCCATCCCCCAGCTACAAATCAACCTCTCTGTTTAAAAAATAAGCCTGCTAGAGAGTGTTATATCTTGTCCAGAAAAGCAAGCACACTTACACAAGATATCTGATAGGAATCATCCATCATTGTGTCTTTGATCAACTAAATGAAATGTCTTTCCCAGCTCAGAGAAGCTGAGGTCTGGGTGTTTGTCTCCCCCAGGAGACAAACTCTTTCCAGGCTGCATGATGTCTGACTTTGGTAACTACTCATGCCTGGTGAGAAGTCAGGGATTACATAGGACAGGAGCTTAAGGAAGAAAGAAGTCTTTAAACTTTGAGAGCTACTTTTGGGACATTGTCTTGATCTCTGATGATATAGCATCTACCATGTTACTTATGATAATTCTAAATCTCAAGGACCACCAGTCTCAGCATGAACATAAAACATATGTTTCACATGCTCTAATTTCCATATTGTCTTTTTTTACTTTTTCCCTTTTCTAACTGCTAAATTCATATTACAGACATGGCACTATGTTAGTAAAAGCAAGATGTGAACAAATACTTTCAGTAATCATGTTACTAAAGTATAAATTTAGATGATTAGATGAAGTAATTTCTATTCAAAATATTTTTAACTGCACTGACTGATTGTGACTAGATTCATTAGGCAAGAATTTAGACCAAATCTATATTCAGGCTACTGGTCAGAACCATGAGGAAGGTCATGATATCTGGAAAATTCCAAAGCATTTACTCAAACTTACCCATCCACTGAAGAATGTTTTCCTATCTTAGCCCTGTCAAATTTGGGAGCTCCTTGCCTGACTATCTGATCTGTAAGGCTCTGACCACTCTTTCAGATAGAGATGGTTTTAATTCAAACAAACCACATGGAGTTGCCTTCCCAAAAGGATTCATAGTCCCCGAGTTTTCTGACCACCAAGCTGTACTATGTGGTAAGACAGAGGAACTATATCTGCATAAAAAATAATTTAATAGCTCTGGTTATTTCATTGCCACAACTCTCTAAGCTAGTGGTATGGCCAAGCTAGTCATACTTGGACAGTGAGAAAGTTGCATTCCAATACTCATTTTTGGAAACATGTAAGTAATTTATATTAAGCTGTAATTATAAAGAGGCTGCAACACATTTCTCCCCTTTCTCTGAGAGTATATGACAGATTCAGCACTTTTCTTTCTGTACTCTAATGAGTATCAGGAGACAGGTGACTACATATCCAGGTAAACTGAGAAGGGACTAAAGCCCAAATAAAACAGAGGGAGGGCACCAGCATTAGCTAATAATTATCACATGAACAGTGCTATGACAGCAATATACCCATGCTTGTCAAATTTTCCCTGTTGATACTTCAAAAGACATCAGCAATTCTCCTGCACTTCACAAGAATTATCCCTTAGTGTGGTTTTTCAGAGAAGAGTGGATTTATGAAAATGTATATTTGTGAAGAGTTGAAATTATGTGCAAATTCAGACTGCATCCAAGACATAATTTCAGCTAGAAAAGGTGAAAAACATGTTGAAATACTGAAATATTCTATTTCAGTATTTTAAAGTATTTTTTTTCAAAATAGAATTTTAAAGGTTATGCTGTAATTTCATTTAACATTTTCTTTTTTATCATAAAAGTCTGATTAAAAATTAGGCTAAACATATATGAGAACCAAACCAAGCTAAGTAAGGTTGAAATAAATATGTCTAATTAATTCAAGAGGAGGTTATTTTGTTTAGTGTAATAAATCAAAAGTCCGCAAAAAGTCAAATAATGACTTGACTGAACTTTTCTATGACACTTCACAGCAAAATGCATGATTTGACCAGATCCAGCATACATTCATGGGTTGGTGACAAGGCCAAACCACAGTGAGGAGAACAGACAGTCTTTGCTAATGATCTAATTCTCACAGCCACAGTATAAGCCAGTACTGGGATTTATTTATTTCTTCTTAAAAGGAAAGTCCTGAGTATACAGAGAACAGCAGAACTGGAAGAAAAGCATTTTCTTCTATTTTGTTCAGCTATTGTCAAATAGTTATGCTCAGGTGGTGTTTTCTTTTTAAAAATTATATATTTAAAACACAAAGCCATGAAATGTTTAACACCATTCTGGAAAACTGATTTGTACAGAGTTTAGTTACATTTATTATTTAACAAGTGAATGGCAAAACTTACTTAAAGTTCCTCCGAGCATTTCAGATATTAGCAGGCTTTATAGAGATAAGAATAACAGGATTACTAGGGATGCTAATACTATACAGCAGAATTAAAAGCTACAACTAATATGGCTATTACTATCACTTTAGAACTATGCTACAATCTATTATGCTTTCCTAGCAAGTTAATGAAATTCTTTGTCCCACACACAAAGGATCTGCAGTATAATAAAGTTATTAATGAAAGTAATTAAACCTGTTAGAAAAAAAGGATCACTGGCAAAAAATAAAAAGGTAAATGCAATTCACTTACTCAACAATCATACTATTGTTTTGTAAACAATGCAAATTTTTAAAAGGCTTATCACTTCATGCTGTACACAGATCGTTTGAAAAATATCGGTGCATGTATTTCTTTGAACATTTAAGTCAGTTTTTAAAAACAAAGTTTTGCTTAAAAACTGCAGCAGGAATGTAACTACAACAACTAAAAAACACCAAGTGCTATTTCAGAATTAACAAGTAAGGTATACAAGCTTTAAAAAATTTCTCCTGCCAATAGACGCTGTTTTCCTTTTATTGTGGCTTAATATGATTTCATAATTTCCTTGGCTTTAAGACCAATGACTTTTTAAAGTGTAAAATGTATCTGATTATTCTTACCTTATGCTGAAGGACAGATTGACTTGTTAGGCATTTTGGTTTTTTCACATATTAAAAATTAAGCAATAAGGCACAATGTGGAGGAGTGATTATCTGATGATAATCCCAGCATCCTGAAATTGCTTTATTGCAAATAGAAATATATTTTAGATTTTTCACTGGATATTAAGGGCATTAGCATGCCCATAAGTTTAATCTTCCCCTTCAGAATATTAAATTCATAAGGCTTTTTTATTTCTAAGCTATTTTTAATGCGCAAGACAGGACTTCATATACTCAAGAAATACTGTAATTGGCTGGTGCACACTCCACTGGGGAGATAAATTTACAAGCACTGTACAGTTCTGCTAAAACTACTTCTCAACCTTTCAAAATGTCAATAGTATATTTTCCCAGCCCTGTAAACACATTTTGATACACAATATAAACTTTAATGGTAGTTTTAAGACACCTCTGGGGGTATGGTTATTTAAGCAATAAGACACAGTGGGGTGTGAATTATGGTATAATAATTCCCTACCAACTGCATTGTTAGGCTCAAGGCCAAAGGCCAAGAGACCAATGAACACACTAGGTGTGAATTATGACTTCATAAGTCACACTCTAGAGTGTTTTACTGACATTAGAGAAATATTTAAAACATGTTTTAGAGCAAGTACTTTATTCCTATAGTACTACTGTACTTTAATGCAATATAATGAAAAATCTTTCCAAGTAAAAAGTTAGCCATTATGTAACCTGGAATTTAAAAAAAAAAATAAAAATTGAAACAAATAAAAAAAAATCTTCTAACTTTGTCTGTGCACTGTGGTGACATGCTTTAAAGAGCAACCCCAGAAAATACACATCTTACCCAAGTTTGCAAAAATTAGCATGAAGGCCTTCTGCACAGGGGATCATAATCTGCTTTGCTTATTGTCTGTGGAATCAGACTGCCAGAATCAGGAATGTACTGGCTTCTCCCATGTAACTGTGTTGCTGAAACTGCTAGAAAATCTACACACCTTTTTTTCCATGCTTGTCCATACCACTGTAATGGGGCACAATGTGGACTATGAACAAGAAGCAAAAAAGTTCCTTAAGACCTTGTTTGAACTCCTGCAGTTGAGTTCCTGAGGCTGCTCACAGTTCTAAAACAACTTTTAGCAAGGACTGCAAGTAGGATAATGTATATTTATACTGTTTCCCGTTTTAAACTCCCTTTGACAAATGCCTTTTCTCCCCTCTGGGTACTCCTGCGTTCCAAGTGCAGCACTGACAACGGTGTCATCTGGAGATACACAAGCTCACCTTACAAATAGCTCAGTCACTGGGAGCAAGCTCACTGCAGCAGCAGGGATTTTGGCATCATCTAAACTGGCTTCTCCTCAGTCAGTTTTTACAGCTTGTCTTAAACATCCAGGCTGCTGTGGATTGATTGCTACCAGTGGTCGAGCCAGCTAGAGAGCATTAGGGTTAGCAATAGGATAGCGTTTATGGGAGGGCTGCTTGCCAGGCCCATTTGGGGAGTGATAAGCCTCAGGGCATGTCTGCACGTCTCAGTGCACTGAGGTGCTCAGCACTGCCAGCCTGCCTGGAGAGAGGTTCTTGTGGCTATAGACAGGGATGCTGTGCCATGTGGGGATAACAACCTGCATCCTGGAGGCAAAATAGCTGCAAGGTCAGGTTAATTAGCTCTTCTGCATCCAGTTCTGGAGCTGTTGGATTGTGCACTCACAGAGGGATCTCTGTGTGTCCCTGGTTATCTGAGCAAAAACCAGAAACCTCAGTTCTTCAAGGCATAGCCTCATTGTGACATAATTGTGTAGCAGATGAGAGTTTTTTCTGCATAACCTCACTCACAGGGGTTACCTGCCCCTCCTGGATAAAGTCACTGTCTGTGGCCGTTTATATCAGTCAAAGGTAAATCTAAAGTTCCTCATTCTGGAGTCTAGAGTTCCTCATTCTCCATGAAATAGAAATGGATATCTTACACAGAGGACTTCCCTGAAGCTAACAGTGGTAACAAGGTATAATTCTGAGCTAACTCGGTGTCTTCCCTTCCTTGTCCACTCAAAATGTCTGTTTTAATCTCCAGCAAGAGAAGGTGCTTAATTCTGCTACAGCTTGATGATACTCATGGGAACAATTTGAGTTTTGCTGCTTCCTTGTATAAACAATCAAACCAGCATGTGGTTGTTTTTAACTATTCAGCCTGATTGAAATTTTATCAAACATGATGGAAAAACCTACACCTCTATGGATTTTTCCCTTTTCCCACAACTTCTAACCAAGAATGAGTGCACCTTTTTAGATCTAGCTTATATTTGAAAATATTTGTTTTATATCCACTTGCAAAACTGGTAACACTTTTTCCTGCATCTCAATAGGAATGGGACAAACAACCAAGAAAAGGGTTCCACACTGGCTCTACATACTCCAAGAACTTAAAATAAGTAGCCCCAGAAAAGTACCTTTAAATATATATAAATGACACCTTTTAGTGGCAAAACAGTATTTGAAAGACTGCTAGGTAATAACTGACAAGTTCCCAGCAGCATGTTTTCCATAAATTAACATTACTGCTCAGAACTCATCTACACTAACTAGAATGCTGCAATTTCTGAAACCATTTCATTACATGAAATTTGAGGTATAAATGCATCACTGTGCTACCATAATAAGGACATAATACTTTGATATACCCTTCTCTGCAAAGCCTTCTGGCCTGTAACAGTAAATCACAGACCTATTTTCATACCTCATTACCACTATGTATCTTTCCTCTGACACCTGACCTTATGCATAATCAGTTATGAATTTCAAACCACACTTATAATCTAAATGAATGCCTCATTATTTTACATAACCCAGAATGAAATAAGATTTGAGATGTAATTTCAAATTCACAGTTCACACATTCAGAAATGCAGGTCCATCAAAAAGAAGTAATGGTCTCTAATTCATGACTGTGAACAGCACCAAATCACTCCTGCACATAGGAGCTTTGCAAGAATTTCGGGATTGGATTTTAGAAAGGATATTGCCAGTTCTGAAAAAAATAACACAGTGTTGAAACTGTTTGGTATGTTGTTAAAGATAATCTATAAAAGAAAAATGCAAGTACTGAATTTATTACCTGTATTTTGAAGAAAGAACGACAGCACCAATTGCATGAAGTTATAAAACACCAGAAATAAACATGTAAATAATTTCCATGGAACACAGACATCTACAAAGAAATATATATATATATATGTATACATGTAAGATAATAAACCCATTCATTAGAGAACAAGAAACATATTTTTGTACTGTATAAAACAGCTGTACAGTGTGCACACAGACTTTCCTGATCTCTCCAAAATGTCTGTCAGTCACTTCTCCCCATCATCATTTGCTTAACATATTTTCTTCATTGTCCATGGGAGAACTCTATGTGACTGTTTTGTACTTTTAAGCTAAGTACTTATAGTGCAGTTTGTCTCCATACATATATACACATGCATACATATATGTACTTGCTGGTGCACACATATATGTATACATGTATATATATGAAAAGAACAAACACACATGTACACACACACACACAACAGATCTAAACAACTCCTCCATCCTGTGCTATCGAATTAGTGCTTGTAAAAAATCCCTGCACGTTTTGTGAAGGGAAGGAAACTTGCTGATTGTGCAGATTGAAGTCATTAGATGGTTCCATTTCTAGCAGTCTGCAAACACACATCTGAATCATATGGTGGTGTCCCATATGCCTGAAGAGAGTCTGTTGCAGGAGGTATCTTCTACCTTCTTCAGCAGCGTCGGCTTCTTACAAGGGGGTGGAGGTGGGGCTGAGATTCTTTGCTCAGTATTGTGCAATATTTGCTGCCAGTCTTCTCTCTCTTCACACAGCTTTCTCCTCCAATCTAGAAGCTCTTGTAGAGCCACACTCTCATTTTCGGAAAGTCTAAGCTGATGAATTACCTGTGAGAAGAAAATAATAATAACAGCAACAATAATAATAAAAGTGGATAAGGAAAACAGATCAAGTAAGCCTGTCAATAATTTGAAGCAAACTTGTCCTTCAAAAAGGTTTTAAATTTTTACACTGAAAATAAACAACATTAGTGATTTAGAATTGCCTTATTGCAGTCTCATGGCTGAAAGTCACAGCGTCTGAAGTCACAATGTCTGAAGCTGTATGAAGCAACTGCCAAAAATGAAACAGAAAAAACTTCCCTGTTTCATCAAAGGGTACATGAACACAATTCTCTAAAACACACAAAGCAGACTGCCTACATCTGCTGCAGGAGTAGCAAGGCTTTTCCTCTAACCAAATAGCCATAACCAAGAAACCATAACCTTTGTTGCATATTAGAATCAGTAAAGCTACTTGTCAGAGACAGGTGTTATCCTCAGCATCAGGGGGCAGTCTCTGTCTTCCTCCAGAGTATACAGTAACTGCTTTAACTGTAGTTTCAGCTGGCCTGAATCTACTTATAAATTCATTCTGAAGGAGTCACAGTTCTGTACTAGATTCATAATCCACTTAGAAGAAACTGTTCCCTTCCATTTAACTCTTCTATTGCAGTGATTATTTATTTTATTCAAGTCAGTTTGAAGCCCTCATGGCAGCACAAGTCCATGAAGCAATGAAGTCCATCTCACCATCCTTTAAGACTTACTTGACACCTATGCAGTACAGCAGCCCCTACAGCAAGGATTGAGATCCATTGTCTTGGGAGCATTCTGTAGCAGGAAAGGCTTAACTAGAAAATATGAAACAAGTCCATCATAACATCTAATAGTCCACAACCCTTATCCTGTTACCTTCTTTCTTATGAGCCCCAGAGGAGCACCTGTAAGAGGCACCTGTGGCATGACTAAAATGTCCACATTTCACCTCACACAATGGCCTCACACTAAGGCTGCATTTCTACTTGTCATAATGAGGGATAGCAACAAGTTGGTTATGAAAAAGGAAATGATGTGCAGTGCTCATGAGACACCCCACACATGATTAGTTCCAGTTGCAAGGAAAGCTGAGTGACATCAAGGGCATTTTTGTCACTGATAGACAATGGGGTTCCTGGGGCAGAAGAACTACCTGTGGGCTCTTCCTGTGGCTCCTGCTCTTCCCCCATGGAATAGCAAGTGCCTGGGTACAGAGGCTATCCAGGCTTTACACTGCTATTTCAAATGTGTCCTGTGCAAGTCAGACCTTTCACATGCACAAGGTGTCAGAGAAGGAATGAGCCCTTACATGGATGTACCTGAACATGTACAGGGAATTTGCTTAATTTCTGGTTGGTTGATACTTCAAAGAGAAATGCATTAACATATAATATACCTGTCTTAATAACAGGTATAATAAAAAACAATTTAAAGTTCTGAATTTTTTTTTAAAGAAGAAAAATGAAAATGTTTGAAAGACTTAATTAAAGTGTATCTCAATTACATATCACTATAAAATTAAAAAGCCTCTTTGCTTTTATATTTACACAAAATGACACAGGGAATCTCAACAACTCAGATAAAAATTAAATGTTTCACATATATTGCTAGAGGGACATCAGAGACAAAACATACTACCTTTTATTTTTTTCAGCAGTATATAGAAGATTACAAGACAAAAGTTTGCACTTGGAAACAACTTATCAAGAAAGGCCAGGTGGCTTTATCCTATAGAACAGTTGGGTAGTTTGTGAGTCACCATGGCTTACTCATTTCTGGCCATTTTCTGTAGTTTCTTGTGGGTTTAAATTATGAACATAATCCGTTTTAGAACATACATAGATTGGAATACAGTCTTCCCAATTTGGACATCTTATTTGTCCCAAAATTTTAGATATTTCATGCATCTGCACTAGAGATGCTTCTTAGAGAGGTGCTGGAAAACACAAGAACCAAGTTTTGTTAGACTGTCATTGCAAGAGTTTCCATGGAAGAGTTTCAGAGATAATTAATCAAAGACATGCCTGAACATTGGAGGACAAATATAGTTACAAAAAATAGATATTTTGAAACTGTGTAATTGGATGTGTTCTGGTGACAAACGTTTGAAAGCATGACTAATAAAGTCTGGAAGAATTTTCAGATTGAGAGATGGACAGAGTATTTGAAAACAGACAGTGCTAGTGCCATTCCAAGGAACACAAAGGCACATAGGTGCAGGTGAGCAGTGAGTACATTTTGCCTTGGCATGGAATTGACAAATGTATCCTGCTTATAGCTTATAGGCATTGAAGAAGCTTTATTATACTGGCCCTGCTTATGCAAGCTGTAAATTAATATTAGGTTATCAGTTAGAGCTCATTTTCCAGTGCATAGTGGAAAAAAGTTGGTCCAGTTAACAAATAAGTGTACATATTTTATCTCATTTTCTAAAACAAGGATGGAAAAATATCTCAAACATTTATTCATTGTGAAACTGATCTGGTAAATAAACTGGAAAAGAGCCTGGATGAAAGACATGAGATGAAACTGCAGTCAAAATGAAATGGGTGAAAATGCATGAGAAGTGGCAGAGCTCTAAATGAACCAATTAATTTAATTAGATCTATTTGAATAACATGATATATTTTCTCTTTTCCATTTATGATTAGACCTGTGACGAGCTAAATATCTACTATACATATTCATTATAGAAAGGGTTGGCTGAATAATTTTACATGAAGCACAAGGTAAAACAGTAAGCTATGTTTCTTCATTATTATTCCATATCCTGAGTGATATATTGTGAAGGGTGAATGATGTGTGTAGGAATTAATTAATTTAAGACTACAGATCTTTTAATGGACACTAAACAAACAACTTCCACCACCTGTATCAGCAACTGTAGACCAGGATTTTCATAGTGAAAGTCAATGGTCAGTCAGACATGTTAAACACAGCATTTGGGTTAGACCCACAAAACAAACATTGGCATTAACAGCTCTGCCATTGGGTGGAAACGCCATCCCTGTGTTTAGTATCCAGAGTTCTTTATAAGCAAACAAGAAAAGCTGAAGTGTCAAAGTCATACACAAAAGAAGAACTTTTCTGTGGAGTTACCACAGCCACTAATTGGAAACTGCGATGGATTGAAGGATTTAAACCAGATCCATATTTTTCACTGCAAAATATGGTAAGATGGACAAAATAAATTTGTAATGAGCAGCCCAGGGAGGAGCTTTCAGGATTCATTCCTTCCACTTCACAACCCAAACTCTCAGGCTGTAAAATCAAATTCTCTCTTACTGGCATCAGGGATTTTGGTTGGTGATAGAACACCAATGGCTAAGTTCCATCACAAGATATATGGAAAGAGTTTCATCATTCTCTAGAAGTTAGAGCATATTGGAAAATTAGAAGATATGGATTCAGCTTCTCTGTGTCAGTCCTAGCTGAGATGAAAATAATTTTCCTCTTTGCATTGGGAGCTAGAGGAGAGCTGATAGCACTGCAGTGTTTTGGCTGGTGCTGAGCAGTGCTGGCACAGCCACAGTGCTGTTTCCAACATTCCCACCTGACCAGTAGTCTGGGGGTGGGCAACATTTTGGGAGGGGACACAACTAGGCCAGCACAGCATACCCAAAATGACCAAAGGGATATTCCATACCATATAAGATCTGCACACCTAAAAGAAAAAGCATGGGGAAGGGGAGACATTAATTATTTACAAAATTTGCCTTCCAGAACTACCTCCACATATGCTGAAGCCCTGCTTCTCAGGAAGTGGCCAGACATTGCTTGCTGATCAGAAGTAGAGAATGAAACCTTTTTGTTTTCTTTTTCCTTTGCTGCTTGCACATGCACAACCTTCACTTTTGCTTTAGTAAACTGCCTGTATCTTGACCCATGAATTTTTTCCGTCTTGTTTTTTCCCCCTGTCCTGTTGCAGGGGGGGGATAGAGTGGCTTGGTGGGCACTTGGTGTTCAGCCATGGTCAAACCACAACAGTTCTTTCAGGTTAAGGAAGAGATCAAGTTCTCACTTGCTGAGAGGACACTGCAACTACAAGGGGTGGACTCTGAGCACAGAGCAGGTCTCTGACTCCTGTGCTTTGTGCAGTCAGATTAGTGTGCTAAAGTAAATCCTTCAGAGAGTCCTTTGTGGTTCTAATGCACAAAAAAACACTGGAGACAGAGCACTTTGGTTATATGCTGGCAGTCATGAAAGGTTTAGAACACAATTTTGCCTATACACATTTGAGTATTGCATAGTCATTGGAGAATGAGACTCTGAACTGCCTTTTGGATTTAGGATTGTAAATTCTGCCTAGATTTCACTTTACAGCCTAAAGAAGACATAATGGATTTCAACTTTGTCTTAGAATCAAGATGAGTTGATATAAGGTAAGTCAATAAATTATTTTAATGACAGTCTATTTCATATGCAAGTTAAAAATTCAGCAAGTTTTTAATTATAGAAAGTAAAAGGTTTCATATTTTAAATAATTTTTGACAAAAAGTATGCCAGATAAAGTGATTAACTGGCACATTTAAAATTAACTTTGAGTTATTTAGAGATTTAGCTCTAGAATTTCAAGAAATTCATTCTGCATTAAAAGATCAAGCACTATAACTTTATAGAGGATGTTTTGTAACATTCAGAAGTCAAGAACTTACATTCTCTGTTTGTGTGTCAAATGCAACAGAGTCTTAATCATCAGCCTATGACTAAAGGGTTCATTAGACAGTCTGACAAACAGAGATTTATTATTGGCAGATCCTTTTCAGTATTGCACCTCAGTTTGCTCCCTCACTGATGAAATAGTAGGGTTCATCTTTTAAAAAATATGTGTATACTACTCCAGTAAATTTTTCATTTGTGAGTGCATTGTTTTTACTACTATCCACCAGAAATGAAGTATTTAATTGCATATGCTAATTACATATTATTTAAAACATACAAATAATTTTCTTTGTGAAAAATGTAGCACTTCATATTTTATTACTAAACCACCAGAACTACCAACTAAAACCAGTTGCTTCTTTAAGTTCTAGTAAGGTTCCTGCTTATAAACATATAAGCACAACAGAAACTCACAGAGCAATGTAAGGACCTGCAAAGCACATAAACCTGTGTTCCTGAGACACATGCATTTTGTGGCTGGTTCATATTTTTATTTGGATAAATAATGTCAGTTGTTTTCTTCAATAGCTTTATCAATGTGTAACTGTTAGTAAATGCTCACAGATTACATCATTAATTTTTCTCTTCCATTAGTGAAATCACAGAATCCATGGCAAGACTGAATTCAGGAGAGCAATGATTTTATCTTTCTAAACTTTTATCAGGATCTAAAGTGAATTATTCAATAAATGTATATTGTTGATGATAAAAATATCATAATTATTTTAGAAATGAAACTGCCTTGACAAAACCCCTGTTTACAATCTCTTTCAGTTTGTAGGCTGCCTAAGTATGAAAGCCAAATAAATTTCAGCCATGAGGTGACTCACAGTTAACCTTATTACAGCCCTCAAAAGCAGTTCACAGACCCCACTAGATCTTCTGTGGATCCCCAGTTTTAAAAACAATAATGAGAAGGACCTCTTATTCCAAAATTAAACACCATTTCATTCAGTAATTCAGAAAATAACTCTTAATGCATGCAATTATTAGCAAGAGCAACATATTTTGATTCAACTAGTATGCAACTCTCACAAAAATGTTTCTAACTCATTTTACTGGCCTTATTTAATTTTTTTTTTAATCTGAAAAGCCCCCACACTGATTCTTTCCAAACATGCATGTCACAACTTTATTTCCAAACTACAGAACAGGCACACTGCAACTTCTCCAAAAATCCTAACCCTTCAGGTACCAACAGATATATTTGGGGTTTTTTTTAATGTTAAAAAAAGAGCAGAAAGCAGGAAAGGATTGCTTTTCCATTGACTACTGAATCAAGAAAAATTAAAAATTTGATAGTCTACATGTTTTTTACCAATAAAATACTCATTTAAATATATAAGGGGAAAGCACACAGTAAGCCAAGGGTGTGTTAAGAAGCCTAGGTAAGCGTTCAACATAAATCAAATCAATATGTAAATTTGTTTTTGATTGGAAACCCTACATTGATCATGAATGACCCCAGCACGGAGCAGAGAGCAGCTATAACAAATGAGCTTACATGCTTCAATGTTCCAATTAAAATCCTCAAATAGAAACATAACACTGGGATCCAAACTGATTCATGTGATTGTCATGTGAGTGCTGGGATAGGCATTTTTTTTACAATAGCAGGCCCACTGAATGTACTAACTTGATATGCGATATACAAAAATAAAGTGATTTTCGTTAATTATTCTTTTAAACTGCTGATGATTTTTCTTTGTGTTGGAGCAACTTTACAATGTCCAAAAAACAAAGCTCTGAATGGATGTCAAATGGGTTCATTGGAAAGGAGAAAATGGCAAAGAAGACAGGTACTCTCTCTGGTGCAAATCTAGAATTTCTCTGGAGGAGGTATGCCAGCAAAACATTACTGAGAGCTGTAACTGAAAATGCAATGCATTTTCTTTTTTCTAAACAGGAAAATACTTTTTTCTCTCTCAGTTAAAATTTCTAATTAAAGCAAAAGAATAAACTTCTTTTAGAAGAAATGTTTCTATATAGATGACATACCAAAGGAAGTAATAACTTGGCTGACCCATGTAAATTTGGGATAATCTTAAAAGTAACTTTGTTCTTAAAATGAAATTTAAAAGGAACAACATTTACTAACAAAAATGCATTGCCACATGATTCAGGCAGACATGTTTTCTTTTCTGAAGAAATTTATGGCTATCTCTTGGATAGTGTTTTCAAGGGAAAGATTCAATTTTCTTCCAAACATCAGCTGTGGAATGATGCTGGAAGTGGGATGATCTTGTGTCAGAGATCATGCAGACACAGGTGTCTTTATCTTTGATTGCCCACTCCAGCCCTCTGCTATCACATGGCACTTGGAAAGCTCTCAAACCTCATCCTAAAAAATTAAATCCACTGTTTGCCTTAGTTTCACCTTCTGATAGGATTTTCCAGAAGAATTAATGAAAGAAAAGTGTAACAAGGATAATTATCTACTAAATGAACTTTGCCTCTGGAGGCTCTTCCTGACAGAGCACTGAAAACTGAGAGATCACACTTGCAAAAGAGACATCTCATATCTCTGACTTTACCCTGGGTAGCAGAGACTTCTTGTTTTTATTAGAAAGAGAATCTTGGGCTACACACACCTATGCTGTGCCTCAGGCAGGATGTTTTACATTCCTCATCTAACTGCAATTCTATTTCAGGTGGAAGTTGTCTGATTTTCTGCCATACTGTTGTGGTTTCCCGTAGGAATTTTTTGCTTGTTTTGGTTTGGGTTTTGTTTGGGTTTTTTTTTTTTTTTTGTTTGTTTTATTAGTTTGCTTATTTGGTTTTTGTTTTGGTTTTTGTTTTATTTGAGGAGGAGGGAGATGGTTGTTTGGTTTGAGGTGATTTTTAAAATTAATATTATTTTTTGAAATAATAGATTTTAGTCACAAAACAGGACCTGTCTTCCATAATTTAGTATCTTTTAGTGAAGTAGTTATATCAATATTATTAAAATATATCAGTAGTTATATCACAGTATTTCCAATGAATTTTGTTAATCATCCTCTATACAGACTAGAAGTATCTCAGCAATCAAACAAAGACAATATATCTTTGTGAAAAAAAATCAGCACACAAATCTTGAGTACAACTGTAACTTGCAATCTGGTAGAAAATATTAGTACAAGGTAGGCAATGTTCAATAATATATGACAGTAACATCAGGCACACTGATTACCATAGCTGGTAGTAGAGTTGGGCAAGTCTATACATTCAAAACAGGAGTGTACTTTCTGTATTTGGATCTTGTGGCTTTCCGTTTTTCTTTTTTTTTTTTGGCTGAGTGTTTTTCAACTCTAGATTTCTGATGTCAACAAAAAGGTGACACATTCCCAGAGGGACTAAAGTATCAACCAGCAATAAATATTGAATTTGTTTTTTTTTTTTCTTTAAGGTAATATTTATCTCTAGATAAAAAAATTATGCAATGCTCTCTAAAACCTCCAAGACATCCTCTCAATTTGCCTCTGATGCTTGAGAAAAAGAATATGTTCAGACAGAAACTGTCTTTCTGAAGATGAGTTCTGAAAACAATCATTTATCACAGAGGTTTTTTGGAACAGCTCAGCTAACCATGCTAATACTGCTTTGCACCTAATCTAACAAAAAATATCTGACAAACTAAGTCATGTTGCTACTTAATTAATCTCTGCCTTTTCATGACATTAATGGAGATATTTTATTTGCCTATATACAGACTATGTTTGCCACAAAGCTTTCTAAGTAATTACAAAAATGATCAACTTATATTTGCTGTAGTTGGGTATTATCCTTTGTTGTATAAAAAGACTGCACTTACGGTCAAACAATGTTAGAAGAAAACATCATTTTAATGTACGGTGTGTTAGCGATCCAAATCTCTGCTATCTGCATGCAGCAGTGTGAGACAGCAGGAGAATGAAGGGCAGAGGAACCAATTTATTCCCTCTCACACCCAGCAGTCCTAAGTGCAAAGTGCAGTCACTCTCCACAGTGGGGTGATGGACCACACTCCCCTTGAGCTCAAACTGGAGGCAGCCTTTTAGGGTGAGCCACTGGCCATCGTGGCAGCCCAAGAGGGATAATTACACCCTCTAGCCAAACACCAGAGCTGAGGGAGGCCAAAACTCAGGAGGTTTTGTTTCCTTCTCTTCTACAATCTCATTTGCCAGGACAAATGCAGTGAGGATGAAGCCCTGGAGACAGAAAAGGGACCTGGAGTATGTAGGGAACTGACTGTGACATCCACTGGTTCAAAGAGGAGGATCTGTGCTCTCACCTGTGGAGGTCACAGCAGTCAGATCTGGGATATAGCTGCTTAGCAGAGGGGCATCAGCCCTCCAAGAGCCCTTCAACATAAACACAGGATACTGATGAATTTACACTATGCATTACCTCACAGCATTTAATCTATAAGGCACATACTTTTGGCTGTAAGTCTTATAAAAATAAAGCCACAATGCGTTATAGGTCCTGATTTTCATTGCTGAGTGTGACATTACAAAGAATATTCTTTGTGCTACTGTTGAAGCAATGAACAAAAAGTGCAGGGTGAAATACTGATTCAGATCAATGATAAGCTTGTTCTATGTGTTCTCTTGGATGCTACATGTTTACAAAGGTGTTAGTGGTTTTTTACTCCACCAGACCTGTTTGATTGCCACTTTTTGCTTCAAAGATGATCAAAGATTACTTCCAGCTAATGAGCAAACGAGATGGACAGTAAGAATGAAAATCCAGAGCCCATTGTTTAGAGCTGTGACAAAAGGTAGGGGATAGCAACACATTGCAACACATTGTTGACTATTCATTTTTTAAACTTTTGAACAGCCAACAAAAGAAGTGATTGGCAACAAATATTAAATCAAGTAGGAACAAAGAAGACCTTTGAAACCATAATGAATATGCAGCTCTTTCTGAGGGAAGAGACTGCTGAAAGCAATGAGATTTCATGAAATAAGAGCTATGGCTTAAGCTGTAATGAAACAATAAATACATACTTCACGAATATGAAAAGACACTTTCAATTTAACATTGTCAGATGTTGGCTCCTATATTACTGCAATATGCCAATCTGCACCATGGGGTTTAAACAAAATAGAAGAGATAAGACTCTGGATTTTCTAATATAACCGTATGTGAAAAAGTAACCATGATTTTTTATCTCACCTCTTTGAACACAAGGCAGATAAAATATATTTCAGAAGTGGGTAACCAAAATCTTACACCAGGGCATGTCATATGTCTGATATGACTTAACCTACTAGAATGGAAAGTTGCTTGTTTATTTGTGTTCTTGTTCTTTCCATAGGATTGAATGCATGTAATCATCCAATTACAAATAAACTAATATGCAGCCATTCAAAGCTAAACTGGACAGAGGCTTTGTATCTATCAACAGAAATTTTTACACCTTTCTTTCGATACAACTGAATCATCAGGAGACTATGGTTAAGACCTAACTTGCACAGAATGCAACCCTATAAATGTAGGCAATAATTATAATTATTTTTATTTTATCATACATAAAAGATCACACTGATATGTGTATGGATATGAATATCAAATCCAGAATATCACATAGGCTTTCTACTTTTTTCCTCCTTAGTCCCTCTCTTTTTACTGTACCACCGTCTGCTCTGTTCTTTCCCTCCAGTTCTAATCATCCTTTTAGGGTTTTTTTTCATCACTTCTTCAGGTTGATTCCTCCTCTCTAGCTCTTCTATATTTTGTCTTTCCAAATCCCTTGTTCCATTTCATTATTTATCTTCTCTCTCAGTTATTTTTATTCCTTTCCAGATTTACTTCTTAGAATCCTCCATTATCTGTGCCTGGTTCACTCCACACTCCTGCTCCCCACACATGCTTATTATCACTCTAGTCTTGAATCTGTCCCTCACCTCCCATCTGTTCATTATCTTCAGGTTGTCCATCTCATCCTGTTACAGACAGACCATGTTGCTTCTTGCTGCCCACATAAGAAAAAAAAGGACCCTTTTAGCTGGCTGGCTTTTCTTGATTCCACTATATCTTTCTCACACCACTTCCCACTTCATAGTGAATGGTAATAACAACTTTAAAATATCATTGAAAAAAAAGCCCAAACCCAATCCACCAAAAACCCTCACAGTCCTGGATCTCTGAAGAAAAGACAGGGCCACTTAGCTTTTGTGTGAGGTAAAAAATATAGAGGTTTGCTTTTATTGACTCTATTTCATCTTGCTGCCATTGCCGACATTACAAAGAATTTATATATTTCAATGGTCTTTACCCCCTTTTAAACATAGACACTCATAGCAGCTGTTTAGAGCAGAGGAATCACTAAAAACAGTCTGGAGAGAGCCTATTGGATTTGTTAAGGAACTGAAAAATACTTTGTGTAAAAGAAAAAGAGCACAGGATCAATATTTTAGCTCTTTTACTTTAGAGGAGGTTTTGGGTTTTAGACCCTTCTAAGCAATTTCAACATTTGTGGAATAGCCAATATGCTTTGGGATCACTTCCTAGAGTGTGACCAAATAGAAATTACTCTTAGTCATACCAGAATTTCCTACCTAAGCAAGTTTATTGCAAAAAAGACCAGAAGAAGCATCTCTTTCATTTTGGTGAGGTTTTTGGCTCTGGAAGGAAATTATGGCATAAGAATTCGAGACTTCATGAAATAATATCCAGGCACACTTGGAACTGCCAAACTGTTTAGAAAAATCACTGAAGCAATTTCAAACAATAATTGTTTAAATAATTTTAAATCTGTAATTTAAAATCAAGCTTGCAAAAGGAATATTCCCAGTTTTCTGCTGTTTGGGGAGCAAGAGGCTACCATAACACTTCCTGTACAAGTTGAGTTAGAGGCATCTCTGCTAAGAGTAAAGTTTTCTTGTAAGGGTAGGTTAGGATATTGCTTCTTGTAGGACCATTCTACTGTAGATTTTTGGTTTTCAATATTGAATATTTCCTTGAATAGAATGCTTTGGTTTACAAGGAAAGCGCAAAACACAGAAAATCTAGTGTGCTGGGTTGGGAAGGATCTACTGTCTGGACAAATGAAAAGCACATGAAACTTTTCAATAACTGGTTTCACCCCCAAATTCATGCTTCAACTTTCATCTTCACAGAGAATAAAGATGAAGTTACAGTGCTATATCAGATGTTAGGTTCTTTATATTTTATGTGATATTTTTCAACCTATTGATTAAAAACACATGGAAATCTATAGCTGTATCGCCACAAAACAATATGAAGAAAAAGGTAGTAGTTTAAAAACCCTATAGTTGTTCTTTTGACATGCAAAACTCTTATTTTGTTTTGATGCATGTTCTTTCATTCCTGAGGAGACAAAAATTAAACCTTAATACTCCTCCACTTTTTCTAAAAGAATAAAGTAGAATTTTATTCCATAACTTTCCAATGAGAAATATTTTGTTAGTATTGGAATTTTTCAATTTTTATTCTTTTTCATTCAGGAAAAATTGCCCTTTTTGCAACTGCTGCCCTAGAAAATTCGCATTTATAGCCAACAGTAAACCTTTTTCTTCTTTATTTTTTAGCAGACTTTATTTTAGGATGATCATCTGGATGATGTTTTACGCTTGGTAACTACTTTCAAAAAAGTTTGTTAAAAGATTGATCCATATGCTGCGTGTTGACAGACACTGACCTGAAGAATTGTCTCTGGAGTGTGTAGATTTGCAGTGTGCAGGACTGTCAGGCAGTGATGCAGGTAATTAGCACCTGATGTGACAACACAATGGAAGCACAGCCACAGTGTCTCAGCTTAATGGAATGGATATTCACCTTGAGATCCTGTGACACAAATGAAACGAACTAACTCTTGCTGTCACTTCAGTAAGGAACTAGCAGGGAGATATTTAAAAACCCATAAATGTTGGAAGCTCCTGAAAGCTAGAGAACCAGTTTCCTTTAGCTGAAGTGACAGTGTCTGCCAAGATATCCAAGGAACTAAATTTTTCTCTTTAGAGCAATTAGTCAATCATGGACCTGTGAAAAAATATGTCCCACTTCATACAGCTGTGCAAGAATTATTTTAAGTGATAAGGTTACTACAGTGAAGCCTGGCAAAGATTTTACCATCAGCTTGTACGCTGTTATAGTCTCTAGCAGCATGCTAAGAAATGTCAACAGTAATTAAACCCAGTCATTTTCAAATATATGCCATGCTTTGGCAATGCTGAGGAAGGCTTTTCACAGTAAGAATTCTCAGCCCTGTGAGCATAGATTTTTTTTTAAGATTTTTTTTTATGGGAAGAAGAACATTTTTTGCTTTTTCTTTTGGCAACACCATTTTGGAAGATGTTTATTCATTAAAGGAATTCTATCAAAAATCACAGAACTACAGGTTTCTTCTCTCAACTTGTCACAGTTCTTACTGAGCTTGAATTTAAGGATTGTCCCTGTGTGCAATTCCGAGTACATTGCATGGAATTTATTTTAAAAATTTGTGAAACACTTTGGCAAAACATCTGAAAATTTACTGAAAAGTGGCATTTCAAAAGAAATTCTGTTAAGGTTTTGGCAAGTACTTTTGGAAAAATAAAAAGCACAAATTTGCAAATTGTTAACAACTTGCTTCTAAAATAAAACATTTAAATGTTGTTTCCATTTGCAAAGAATTGAAGAAGAGGACAGTGGCTTCCCTGTATCCAGTTCATTTAACTTTTTGTACTGTACTGATGCAGTAATTTAAACATGACCATCTTGACCCAGGTAAGCTCATTAGCAGCAGAGGTGTGAGGTGCTTCAGGACAAAAGCTTCTCACCGTGAGAGGTTTGTAACTGGAGCAGTGCCAGAGACTTGGACTTTTCATTTTCCAGAAAGGTCTCTTTGGCCACTCTCATAGGTAATAAGTGCTTGGTTGATGTAATAAAAATGTAACAGAGACAATTTGATACACCCTTATCCAGGATACTCCTCTGCAGACAGAAGAAAGGATTTTTTTCACAAGAGGGTCAAAGTCTGTTTCTGAGAGTCTGAGAGGTATGGTGAGGTGTGGTGTGCAAGATGGATTTGTTCCCATCTATGTTCCAGTAAGATCTAGCTGGCCTTACTCAAGGGATAAGTGTAGTGCTGAGTGCTGTTTTGGCACAATTTTTGAGCTCAGAATAGGTCCTGTAGTTATGGGCTTCTGACAGTAAGGCAGAAAAACAAAAAGCGAAGGCTTTTGTACTAGTTGGCTCACGTATTTATCCAGTTGAAACTTATTGTTTTTCAGAGCTACATTAACACCGAGTATGATGTCGAAGGTTGAATCTTGCTCCTGCTGGAGTCCAAGGCCAAACATTCATTTAACTTGGCTAAGGCCAGTGTTTTGTTGTTATGAAATGTCAGCTGTCCCCTACAGAAAACAAGTGATAAAGCACTTCTCTTACCTTCTGGTAAAATAGTTTGGAAATGGTACAATTGGTTAATGAGAGGTTTCTGTTGAGAAAAGTCCTCTTAGCTCCAACTTGTTTTCTATTTGGACAATATTTAGCTTTACTGTAGACTTCTTACAATCATCTCAAATAAAAAAAATGACTTGGGACTACCCTTTTAGAGAAGTGCACTGAAGACATAATGACAACAGGAGAATATGCTAATGCTGTTTAGTAAAGTAATATAATAAAATTTTTGAATGTCCTCATCCCAAAATTGGCTACTTAGAAGGTAAAGTGGTTCACATTAGATACAAAATGTTGAAGAAGGAACTTAAAAATATCTTATTAAAAAGTTTATCCCTTACTGCATTTGGACTGCCCTCAGATGAAGGAAGGAACGATGAATCTGACTCCATGTTCTCAGAAGGCTAATTTATTATTTTATGATACTATATTATATTAAAGAATGCTATATGAAACTATACTAAAGAATACAGAAAGGATCCTTACAGAAGGCTAAAAAGATAATAATGAAAACTCGTGACTCTCTCTCCAGAGTCCCAACACAGTTTGACCCTGATTGGCCAATAAGTCAAAATAATTCACAGCAGAAACCAATGAAACAATCACCTGTTGGATAAAAAATCTCCAAACACATTCGAAACGAGCAAAACACAGGAGAAGCAAATCACGTAATTATTGTTTTCCTTTTCCTCTGAGGCTTCTCAGCTTCCCAGGAGAAATAACTGGGGTGAAGGGATTTTTCAGAAAATGTGAATGCCACAATCCCTTTTTGTTCATTTTATGCACATCAGAATTAATCTATGTTGCAATTTTAAAATTACTTTAGCTCATTAGAAATGTTAAAAAAACCAATTCAAGCGTCACATTACCTTAGTACCTGCTGCTGTTTTAATTGAGAGATATTTTGATTTTATTACTGATTGGTATCTGTACAAAAATTCTTAAGAGCATTTTTAAAGTCTTCATTGTATTTAAATTAAAAAGTATGATATAATTATACATTTAATTCTACCAGGTTCATGGAAGTATTTCTGGTATGAATGAATCAGTATCTTGAAAGAGATAATATCTTGGTCCTCTCAGGGTTAAAAGACATATTTCTTGCCTGGAAATAGCATCCTCACAACCAGCAACAATATGTTTCATAAATTTTGAGCTCACTATAAAAACCTTTCAGTATGATTATTCTTCCAGTGAAAAAAAAGGTAGTAAATTCATTATTGTCTTTAGCTCAATACAAACCTGTTAAAGTAGTCTGCATTTTTCAATGCCAATACCCAAATCTGAATCAAGAGAAAGCTTTCAACATGTGCCTACTATGATCTTTTTCTCTTTTAGTGGTTTAGCAGGCTATCAATGAAATATTTACCTGACTAGTGTGGCTCTCCCTGTGCCTTTGAATCGATGAGCCTGCTGTAGTGCTGGCAGACAGTCTGGAAAAGTCATTTTCCTCTGGTAATCCTAAAGCAGAAGAATACTAAATTATAATCTGAGATTTATGTACTGGTTGATTTCAAAATGAGGTTCAAAAGACCTTGATATGTTTTACTAAAAAAGAAACAAAAAAAAAAACCCAAATCACATATTTCCTGAATATTTACTATTTCCATGCTTACTGAAACAGAAAAATTCTTTTTTACCATGTAGGGATAATATAATAGGTATGCATGCTGGTTGACAAGAAGGAGCAATTGTAACTAAAAAGCCTGCAAATAAGACTTTACCTATACACTGGCCAGGGATTCCTCCTGCAATGCAGAAATCCCTGGTTCCTCTTCCCCTGGCTTGTTTTCATGGCAGAAGCAATGCAAAGGGAAAAAACCATGCCTGCAGCATTCTGCTCTCAAATTATATCTCTGTGTCACACAGGAAGTCAATATTCAAGTCCACGATTCAAAACTTCATCCCCTCAGTATAAAACATGTTTTTTGGGAGTTTTGTAACTATAATGTGCTCTCGATGTGGGAATTAGCTGTCCAAAATTTAGCTGTGTAAAAATCAGTCACCCAGTGTAAAACAGCCAGGTAATCTCCTTCTGCAGTCAAGAGAAACAAACACCTCTGCAAAGTTGATCCTATAGTGAGGCTCACAGCGTGTGCTTCCCCATCACTTCTGCAGCAGTGGGAATAGCATCCACAGAGCACTGCAGGGGATCTGAAAGGTGGGATGAGGGGAAGCAAAGGCAGAAGGAGAAACAAAGGGAGTCCACAATGGGCATTATTAAGCACCTCACAGACAAGAATCACAGACATCATGGTAGGTCTGTGTGTTGGGCTAGCAGAGCTGGAGATCATTTTTCCCATAGCAGCCCTCATAGTGCTGTGCTTGTGGTGGGTTGACCCTGGGTGGATGCCAAGTGCCCACCAAAGCAGCTCCATCACTCCCCTCCTCAGCTGGACAGGGGGAGAAAATATAACAAAGGCTTGTGGGTCGAGATAAGGACAGGAGAGATCACTCACAAGTTGCTGTCAGGGGAAAAAACTGACTCAGTGTGGGGAAATGAACTGAATTTATTTATTATCAACGAAAATCAGAGTAGGAAAATGAGAATTAAAACAAAGCTTAAAACCCCTTAAAGCCCCTCTATCCTCCTTTTAGTTTCCCCCTTATAACAGTCCCTTCCCATTTGTTCCCATAGTTCCCAAATTTGGAACTAGGGACAACAGTTTTTAAATTTTCTTTGTTCTTCTGAATAAAGCTCAAGTAAAATATTCATAAATATGGATCTTTTTCTACATCATCTGGACTTCCTCTGAACACACAGTGAAGAAGGTGAATCCCTTATTTGAAGCTCAGGACCTCATTTGAACCAGGTCAAATCTGAGAGAGTCCAGCATTTCAGTTCTTTACTGCTTGCTGCAAAGGGAATCTGACCCTGGCCTCTCAGTAATTGGAATTATGTGCTGTTTTGAGGTGAGATTATCACTTTTTGAAGCTGGGAAATTATATATTAGTATATACAGGGGAAAGGTGTGACATCCAAGGTCTCTAGTGTACTGCTAGTCTTGTAAATTATATGTCAGGTACCACTATTGCATTCTTGTCTACATTAAATTCTCTGTACTCCAGGTAAAAATTCTCCTTTTGTAAGATCCCATGATTTTTGGTTGAATGAAATGCTTGAAATAAATTTCCCTCCAAAGGATCTCAGTTTTTGTGAATGCAAAACAACCCCCTTTTTCAAATAATTTCCTGAACTAAAAATTTATTTACATGGATTCAGTTTGGATCCATCTCAAATAAAGTAGTAAAAAATTAACATAATTTTAACACAAAGTACCTTCTAAAAGTAGGTGCTATTAATTTAATTCAAAGAAAAGATAAAATGTAAAATATTTTCATAATTCTAGACCACCATAAATGAATAAAAATACTTTCCTAAGCCAAACAGCAAGTTCTGAAAAATATATTGATTTTGTACTATGTTAATACACTTTAGGATTGACTGCCCAGGACAGCCTTGAGCTAAGAATCAGGTTATCAATGATTTTCTGTTTATTTCTGTAAAAAGCACTTTGATAATTGGCCTTATCAAATAAGTAAAGTTTCCATGTACAGCAACAACACATTGCCACAGACATGGCAAGCAGAGGCTTGGTAGAGCTTGGAAAGACAAATGGAGTTGTCGATTACATCCTAGGAGCTTTCCTTTATGTACACCTAAGTAAATATTAGGATATCACAGTTGTGCATTGAGCAAGACCGTGTTTAATTCAGTCCAAGGTTGGAAGCATCAGTTTAGCTGGGCCAGAGGCAAAATTACAAGAACCTAAGTTAATCAGGGGTGCAGTCTGGAGTACAAACTACACCATCTGGATTGGGCTTTCCTGCAACTACCCTCAAGTTACCAAAAGTAAGCTGAATTTGGTTGGGGTTTTTTTGGTTTTTTTTTTGTTTTTTTTTTTTGTTTTTTTTTTTTTTTTTGGTTTTTTTTTTTTTTTGTTTGTTTGTTTTGTTTGTTTGTTTTGTTTTGTTTTTTTGTTTTTGGTTTTTTTGGTTTTTTTTTTTCAAAATTAAGTTTTCTAAACATTATTGCTGCAATTATATATGCAGCATTGTTTTGGGTGATGTAGGATCACAACTTTCAGCATTGCAATGTAAAAGGTTACTTCAGGCTGATTACTTTGTCTATTTGGCAAAAAGCTCCTTCTTTCAGACTAAGAATTCTGCTAAGCATGGACGATTTGTGGCGAAGTCACTGTTTTATAGCACAGAGATGTAGAAAGGTGCTATTCCTTCTGTCAAAAATAAGGTAAAAAATAAGAGCAATTATATTCGTTACACAAAATGAAAAAGAAACTTCTATTAAAAATCTGACCTCAGAGAAGTGGTATTTCCTTAGGAATAGTGCCTTTTAGAACCTTGAAACATATTCTGTCACTGCTCTTGTACCATTCTGTGTTGCAATCATAAACAATATTTCATTCATTAGTAAGGCACCTACAGCAAAGGGAGGTCCTGATTTCCTATTTTCTGTCCCATTTTTGTTGATTATAGGATCAGAATCTCAAATCTCAGTCCTCCATACCTTAGGCTGCTTATAGACTTGGAGCTGAAGGAATTACTAATTCCTCAACAGAGGCTGTTTCATGTTCTTCACATTCAGCTTGTACTGGGGAGGGGCTTATCAGTTCACACATACAAAGTTAAGCCAGTTCCAGAAAGAGATCTTTCTCAACTCAGAAGATTCCAGCCTGTCTATATCTTACAGAGCTCATTCAAGGAAACACTTCAGCAATTTTATGTTAAAAGAATTTTGGGGTTAAAAACTACTTACCATTTGATACTGAATTTCCATTTTCAGCAGTCACAGAACTGGACAATGGATTAGATGACTGAGTTCCATGATTATTTGCATTTTTATCCTGTGTTTCTGATGCAGGATCTGATGCATTTGGATCTTCCCTGCTCCTCAAGTTCAGATTAGTTTCAGCACCTGACAGAAAAAGAAAAAATGATTGTCAGCATTCTTTTAACTAGTGCCTTCACATGTAATTAAATGAAAACTAACACAGAGAGACCAAGTTACTTTATTAAATTAATCACTAAATTCACAAGTCCAGTGATAAAAGTGAAAGGTTTAAATCAGTGATTTTTGCAGGTTTGGCTTTTTTTTGGTTGGTTGGTTTTTTGGTTTTTTTTTTGTTACTGCTCCACTTGAAGCTTTTAAAATTTAGGGGAGTGAAAGGCATTACAAAATTTCATTTGTATTGTTTCTTCCCACAAAAATATCAGTGGATATAGCTCACCAAGTGTTTGTATTGTTTCTATTTTAAGATTCTATTTCACTTGAGCTTGCATAGCACTGTCATCATTGCAATGCCTTTCATCATTGCACTAAATGATACTAGAAACAGATATAATGTGATCTTATCCTTTTCTTTTACCACCTACCACAAGAAACAAACTGGCTTTTGAGATTAAACCACAGTAGCAATATTCCTCCCAGCAGATCCTCCCCGTGGCCATTGTTTACCAGCCTCAGGGCTCTCTAGCCATCAGCTGTCATTTTCTATAAAGTGCCAGCTATTCAAGTCAGAGCCTTTTAGTTAAATTTCTTCAAGACATCAAGAAGAGGTCTGATCCTGAAGGAGTTCCAAAGCTTTTTAGCATTTGTTCAAAGAGAAGGGCAAAACAAAGCCCTTATCTTCTTCTCCCTCTGACTGATTGCATGTCCAGGAAAATCAGAACAGCTCACAGCAAAGTGCCTGGAGCTGCCTCTGAGCTTGCCTGGCTCTGTCAGCCCAGGGCTCCACAAGAAACAGGCTCAAGTCATTGGCTGTACCCGAGCTGGGCTCCCCACTGGAGCTCAGGGACCAGGGACAGGTTCAGAGCTGGAAGCCAAGATGGATGGGGACAGCAGCAGGATCCCCACTGCAGTGCCTGTGTCCCTGCATCCCCACCCCACTCCAGTGTGACAGGGCTGATCAAATGCTGCACTGGCAAGGTTATGCATTTTCTTAAGGATTTATCTCTCTTTTCTGTTTTGTTTGTTGGGGTTTGTTTTTGGTTGGTTGGTTGGTGAGTTTTCTGTTTGTTTGTTTTTCTTTTGCATTTTTGGGGGGTTTTGTGTGTGTTGAACATATATACATATTCTTTCCTTGCCACAGTCAGGTTTGATTCATTCGGTGCTTTCTCCATTTCAGTCTTCCTATCAATTTCTGCTCCCTCTGAGGCCTGGCCTTAGCTGCAGGGCTGATGTGTTATGACTGACCCTGGTGCAAAGGTCCTCCTGTAACACTCTAAAATAAAAATGTTCCTTCTGTGAAAACTCTGAGAGAGTTATTCCTTGATTTTGGTTGTCATAATGATAGCAAGAACCAATAGAGGTCAAAAGACTAGCAATTAAAACCAACATTTGAGCATTCATCCATACTTCCAATAACATTCTCAGCTTTCTCAAACATATGATACATTCTTATAAATCTCAGGCACATGAAAATTTTTCAAGGAGAAGGAAAAGCATTTTTTTCACCCGGTAATAGATGCTTAACCTGAAGATTTTATAGCCTAATGCTGACTGCTCTGTCAATTTTTCATTTTTATGCCTGAAATAAAAAAAGAAAACCCAACTGATTGGGAAGCCTCAATTTAAAAACCTAATTAATGAAATGGAAGCTTTAAATCCATTCTGATTCCCTCAAAATATTTAATTTAATTGAAAAGGTCTTCCCTATTTTTGTTTAGCTTTTAGTTATCTAACACTGAATTGTTCTTAATATTTCCTTGTCTAAAAAAGTCTGTCTTGAAAAGTCAAAAAGTTAATTTTCAAACTGTCAGATAAAAGATTTCCATGTTTGTTTGATTTTCGTCCCTTCCTCCCTTGCCCTCTTTCCTTGATCATTATATTTTGTCAGATCTGATTGGATTGTTTCCGTGACACTGAAACATAAAATAAAACATTTCATAAAATGGATCTTCAGGCAAATGTGCTTTGTATTGCAAAAATTAGGCCAGCTCTACCCACAATAACTGACTTGGGAGAGGCTGAGATGGAAAGTCTGAGATGGAAAATGCATACGGTACAATTATAAGAGCATGCTTGATTTAGCTTTTGTACAAGCAAGTTGACTGCAAAATGCATCTTTGCAGCTCATTTTAAATTTGTCTGAAAAGGAAATGTCAGTTTTAGATGTTACTAGTCAGTGCACTTGCCTATAGATCATAATCCACCTACATAATTATTGTGCCACTTTTTACATAAAGCTTCTTGGGGAAGTGTCTGGGATCCTTTTTTCTTGATATTCGAAAGATTTATTGATTTGCCTGACATGTGTAATTCATTTGAGAATGAACAAGTAGAAAGAATTTTTCTTGCATTGGTATTTGCAGAAGCCTTTTCTTTCATAGGTACATTGATATCTTTTCAGGGCATTCACAAAGGGCTCTTGGAAAAAAATCTTTTCTTCTTTGTATCTGTAAAATGAAATACTACAAAGAAATGTGGATAGTTACTATGAAGCTAGAATATCATACCAAATTGGCAGAAATAAGTAGTGGAATATATGCAGCATATCTTTGGGGACAGCTATCTAGACAGAAATTTGTTATCCCATTTGCTATATTCAATCATGGTAAAAAATGCACCCTTTTAATTTCTGAACAGAAAACTATATAGAGAAAATATATTTCAAAGTGCCTTATTTAGCTGATCTTGGGGGTGGGAAAGAACCCTATATTTTATTTCAAAATAATCTGGGTTATATAATGGTACTTGAACTAATTTCCTATATATAGGCATCTTCAGCTCCTCATTGGAGGAGATTCATGTGAGCCTATAGAACAAGTTTAAATGTGTACATCAGCAAACTTCAACCAGAGGTCAGGAGAGAGCCCCTGAAATCAGCTCTGGCCCACACTGGACAAGCTCCCCCAGCCCCAGACTCTGCTCACAGGACATGCAGCAGCCATGAACATGCACTGTGTCCAGTTCTGGGCTCCTCAGTACAAGACAGACAAGGTACTGGAGAGGGTCAGTGGAGGGTCACAAAGATGATGAGGGGTTTGGAGCATGTCACTTATGAGGACACGCTGCAGGAGCTGGGCCTGTTTAGTCTGGAGAAGAGAAGACTGAGAGAGGATTTCATCAGTACATATAAATAAATATCTCAATGGCGGATGTCAAGAGGATGTCAGGATCTTTTTGGTGGTGCTCAGTAACAAGGACCAGTAGCCATAAGCTAAAACACAAGAAATTTCACCTTCCACCTTCTGAGGAATAACTTCTTTACACTGAGCATGGCAGAACACTGAGCAGGCTGCCCAGGGAGCTTGTGGAGTCTCCATCTCTGGAGACATTCAAAACCCATCTGGACATGCTCCCGTTGTAGTGACCCTGCTTTGCCACGGGGTTGGACTGGGTGATGTCCAAAGGTCAATTCCAACCCTAAAAATTCTGTGATTCTGTGACTGCTGGAGTAAACTTGCTCCAGGTTATCAGCATCTTTCTGCAGTGGGAGACTCTGCACACACCAGATATGGTCTAACAAGGAGTGCTGGGTGGAGGAATGATGGACACAGCCCTGGATGCAGTCGGCTGTCTCGGCTGCCAAGGCTCCCTGCCAGCTCCTGTCCAGCTCCCAGGGCCCCCAGCACCCTTTTCCCAGGGCTGCTTCCCCCAGTCCCTACATTATTGTACTTTTCAAGGTGCAGCACTTTGCATTTGCTTTTTCATTAAATGTGCTAGAAGCTCCTAACTTTGTCTTCTGTGCTGAGGTATCCCTCTCTGTCATGCCTTCACACTATTCAAAATATCCCTGAGCATAACAAAGGTGTCTCCTGACACTTTATCTTAATATTTCTATTTAAAATTCCTACTGATTCCTATTTTATCTGTCAAGTATTGGTCTGAAAAGCACTTTCCCCTCATGTTTTCTTAGTCACTTAACATGGAAGTTTGGACTTTTCTCCACATGAATGCCAATGTGCTCCTGCTGCCATCAAACCTTGCAGATACAAGTATGCAGCGCACTCTCGTCCCTTATCAACATTCTAAAACTATCAGAAATATTTTAAGACACAGGAAAAAAAACCCTTATGGTTCCTACATTTTAACATCTTCACCAACATGACAAATCTTTTTTTTTTCAGACTTGTGCTCTGCTGTTCTCACTAGATGGATGGATTACTTACCAGGTTTCAATATTATTTTTTTTTTAAAGTAATGACATCTTTAACAGTTTTCAGCTGCTAATAAATGCTATTTGTAGAGACATCCATGCCTACTTGCAAGAGACTAGCTACAAAGATGTATCGGCTGTAGAGCATGGTGGAAGTTCATGATTATAAGAGGAATACAAGCTTAAAGTGAAAAATCTAGAGTCTGCAAAAGTGAACAGTGTTTGGATTATTATTTCAGTAAACTGACTTTGCCAAAAAGGTATCTCTGTCTCAGTAAAGTCCTACTCTGACTAATCTTGCAGTTCATGAGGATGCATGGACTAAAAGCAAGCTCCATATTGCAACAAATCCACAATTAATTACATCAGCATTACTTGAAAAGTGCAAGAGGAACAGTATGCAAAAGAGGCAGCTCATGAAACCCACAGTTCCTCATTATTAGTGTTCTTGGAAAAGACTGAGTGTAAAACTCAAGATAAAATCATAAGGCACAGGATGGACAGAATTGCACTTATTTTGTAAAAAAGAAATTTAGAGTATGGCAATGATGGAAATTAATGTATTTGCTTCCCCCTCCCCCCATTTTTTAGTCACTATCTCACTTTTAAAAGAAACCAATACACTGAAAGTCTACATGCTAAAACTTTTTTGTCAAAAGATTGACTTAAAGTCTTGATTGAGCTATGACTTCCAAATATCCTATTATAAGACTCTTTTTTCTCAAACAAAAAATGTATGACCCTAAGCATCATATGTTATTTCATAAGTAGTATTTAGCCTGAACTAATGATTTATCACCAAATTAGAAAATGAGCCAGTATTAGCTCTATACATAAGACAGATTAAAGTACAAAACTGAAATATTTTGAGATACTATTAGTTTTCTAAGGAAATCATATACTTAAACTATTTTATAAACTATAAAGACAAAATATAAATTGATGACTAATATCAGAATTTAGGTGGAATCATCATAGACTCATTGTACAGCAGTATGTTATTAAAGGCCCAGCAGTAACTCACCTGAGAGGGCTGCATTTTGCTTTTCTGCCAAATCCCTTGTTTTGCTCTCCTTTCTTTGAATGTAGGTATATCCATAATGTATATGGATACATTTGTCCCCATATGTTCTTCAAATACTTCTCCTTTTAACATTTAGTGCTCATTTACAGCCTAACTGAAAGCTCATTAATAACAACAGAAGGCTCCACTGCTTTCAGCAGGTTTTGGATCCTATTCATGCTTACCTTGGATGCTTTGCGCAGCACTGCTTGCTTTGTCTACCCTGGTTATTCAAATGTGATCACAACTGTTCTCTGGCCCTGAGGCAAATGGTAAGAGACCCATATCAGTACTACTACACTTTCCTTGCTCTCCACAGCAGAGAGGAATCCAAATCCTCTACTGGGAATAGTCCCTGGAGCTGTGTCTTTTCCTGAAGCACTCCCAGATCTGTCTGGAAGGGAGCCAGCCTGTCAGGTCCCAAGGAATGCTGGGGATTGCTCTGCACTTCGGCTGTGCCCTGGAGTGAGCTGCCATTCCAAGGACATTCCCTGGCATTGGCTCACTCAGTAAAACAGATACAGCTATTCACTTTGACAGCACTAGTTACCACGATCAAAAATCAGTGGTCAGTATTAATCTATCTCAGAAAAAAAAAAAAAAGGAAAAATATGGAAGAAAAACTGCCTCAAAATCATATGGAGCTGGTGGAGCACTGAACTGTTGCACAGCTTCTACTGAAGCCACACTGAAAGGTTTCATCGTGACTGTACAGGGAGAGCAGATTCTCCCTGTTCTGCTCTGGTACAAATGAAGGCATGCTTTCCTCTCAGTATGATTTGACATGACCATTCTTTCAAGGCACACATTTCTTTTCTAGAGAACGAATGATGAGTTTCCAGCTGAGGAAATTCAGTGTCACAAGCTAGGCAGGACATATCTCAGTACTAAAGCTGACACGATCTCAGTATAAAATCAAACATTATTTCCTCATTCATGGAAAACATGACTTTCTATAACTAATTATCAATACACAGTTTTAGGTATCCAGATCCACAGTTATACATTCTGTATCAGCAACTATGAAAACAGGAAAATACATAAATTCTGGCAGATAAATTCATGTTGTACAGGAGGAGAAGCTTTTGGTACCTGTGCTACCATGGAATGTAAAAGCTAAATAACTCAATTTCCTTAAAACCTACAGCTGGTATCCAGAAAAATGCAAATTTCAAATCAAGCAGCTTGTCATTAAACATGTTAATAAGAGAGAACTGATGGATCCTATTAACCAGCGTCTGAAAGTCAAGACTTTGCAGACAGAAAGGATTTCTAATCTGTGCTCTCACTCTTTCTTGGGAAAGTTAGGAATGCACTGAATCCTAATGGCTGACCCTGGATATTTTTTTATATTTACTGTGACAAGTGGATGTTGTGAAGTAAGGGGAAAAAATAAAATATGGTAATTTCAGAAAATTTGCAGATATTATTTGATGAAGGAAAGGGAGAAGAAGTTTAAATAAGAATAGGCCATTTTATTTTGAGTCAAATGTTTACCCCTGTGTTTTCTTGTATCTTTTCAATTACACGTGGTGTTTCCTGTTTTGCTCTGACTTACTGTTGAGACATTCTTGGTCTGTGGCATTTGCTAGCTACCCTCAGCACAGGTTGTCTGGGGTGTCCTTTTGCTGGATAAATGCATATTGCTTCAGAGTAATTCAGTTTACTCACATGAAGTCCCACTGTGACCCTCTGTAACATGACTGTTTACTTTGTCTGCTGAGAGCTGGAGGCAAACAGCTGCATCTTATTTGCTGAAAGAAATGGAGCAGGCTGAAAACTGTCAAGACAGGATTCCCCCAGCCTATTAGCATGTGCTGCCTGTCTCACCCTTTTAGCTGTGCTGCTGGCTGCCACTGCCATCAGAGGCAATCATTATTCCTTGGTTTGTTTCACCTCACAAAGCCTACCCATACAGCAGCAATTGTCTAGGATTCTCCCCCCACCAGTGATGCTCCTAGGAGGCAGCAGTGAATTCATACTGTCACTTCCAGCTTCCTTTCTCTCTGAGCTGTGCAAGTGGAGCTATCAGATGGTGTTACTTCAGAAGCCACATACACATGGTATTTACCACAGAGCAGGTAAATACAGAAACAGGCCACTTACTTTGTCAGGGAAGCTGCATTTGTGGAAGCTTGGTGTAAACATGGAAAGCAAAGAGAGGAGACACAGGCCATGGAGAATATCAAGTGACAAAACTCACTCAGCTTGAGGAAAGAGGTCCTCTGAAGAATTTTGTGTTAGTGTGATACCAGCCAGCCAAATTTCAGAGGATGAGGCTGATAGTAAGAAGGAAGTTGCAGAAGCAGCTGCAGGAACTCCTAGGTCTGGTTCAGACCTTAAGAGCCATCAGCTCAATTATAATTTTGTAAATCACAGCTCTGGAAAGTACAGAACAAGAACAAGAAGCTTTCTTCTGCTTTCTTCTCTGATGGATTTGCACTGGTAAAAAGACAGTCTCTCATTTTACATTTATTTCAGTATCAATCATTACAAGCTACAAACCTTTCCCTCTTTCCTAGAAGTAATGTCAGGGACATCCCTGGATCAGGTAAACTCTCAGAGTTGGTGTGGGAGGGATAACACAAATGCCTTTTTTTCCCTGTCTGAAGGACTCTGGCTTGTTTGAATTAGTTTATTTTTCCCAGCATAAGACTAAGAATACCATTCTGAAGTGGAGAAAACAGCTTTCTCAAACAGTGGTAAAGGATGAAGAATATCTGGACAGGCTGCCATCTCTCCTGCCTGGTAGGATCTGAGCAACAACTTGGAACATCTTTTCAGTGCAGCAAGTGAGCTGGACTCCAGTCAGTGCACTTGTTTCAGAGACTGGGGATTTCATTTATCACATCTTCTCTAGGAAGGGATCTCTGAAGGCTATTCTGAGGTCCATAACAAACCACACAGGGCAGGAAGGAGGGCAGTCCTTGTCCCACTGCTTGGGACGATATCCTGCCTGAGAAGAAACATTTTTTCCCTCCATGTCCCCATGTTCCCCTCTTTTTCAAGTCTAATATGGAAAAGAAGTAGTTGACTTTACTCTGTTAATAGTTTTATTTACTGCTAGGTGTGTTGATTGGCTGACCAGAGTCTACTTTTTGTATTTGCATGTTTAAAACCTGCTGGTGTGCTGGAAAAGGAGGAGGCAATTTGTTAAGAAACACAGCTTCCCTTTTTTAAACTGTTTTCTTCAAGTTTGTGTGGATACAGCAATTCTTCTTGGACATTTAAGTCTGTTTAAGTTTCTTTGTGGTATCTCAGTTATAGAACAGCCTTTACTGCTGGGCTTTAGCTGCTGTTGAAAGAAACTATGTGATGAGACACTGTCTCAACCTTCCTCCCCTTCAAACACAGTTTCAAATATTGTAAAAATAAACCTACAAAACAACAATCAAACAAATAAACAAACAAACAAACTGGTTGGGGTTTGACACTCCCAGAAGCATCACATCAAGTCTATTTACTGCTCCCAGAATGCTTCTACAGATATTTTTCAGGATTTCTCATACCAGCTCTGGCAGTGACTGCAACTCAGAAGTCTTGGCATAAGTGACTGCACTGGACTGAGCAGATAAATTGTTTGAGCAGATCCTGAGGAGCAATCCAAAGAATATTTTTGGTTCACCTGTATTGTAATCCTGCCCACCAAATAGGGATAGCTGTTCTGGAAAACTTCTCAGAAAACATTCATATTTTGCTTTCCAAGTGAGTTTCTAAGACAACAAATGAATTTAGATATCTATTTAGTTTGTTTTTAAGTTCATTTTGAAAGGATAGAGTGATGGTCAATGACACTGTCATTAACCTCAAAGCAAGAACATATGGCTATTGCAGATGCAGCGTGATAAACATCCATACTGTGCACAAATACAGATAATCAGTGGCTAAAAACTGTCACTAAAAGCTACTACTATGTCAGGATTGTTCTGCAACCAGCCCCTAAGGAAAGATCTAAGAGAAATAATGAAATGTAAAACTTCAGGCCCAATTTAATATGTTTATTTTGTTTTTAAATTTTCACCACACAAAGGTGTGAAAAAACCTAATTTTCATGCCTTTCATTTTAAAAGACATTGAAAGCTCAAGCCAAAAAGGCCCTGAATTTAAGGTTTCTGTATTTTCCCATTCACTCATGGTGCCAGGAGGAAGGCAGATGTCGCTAACTGCTTTAAATGCTACTCCTATCTGGAGTACTCCAAAGCACTTGACTACTCTCTCACATCAGAGTATAGCAGTGTGGAGAGAGCAGGAGGGTCAGGCTACCCTCACGTTCATGATAAAGTCTTTTTATGACTCTCTTTAAATTGTCTTCTCTTGCTTCTCCACCCAGCCCCACCAAATTCCAATGCTGGAACTAGAACATAGCCACACCCTCAGGTCTGTAGAGTTGCAGAGTTTCATGATGAGCTGCATGAGCCCTGCCAATAACTTTAGGTCATCCTGAGGGGCTGGAGTTTGCACAGCTCTTGGATACCTGAGCCAAGGAGTTAAGAAGTAGCTTGGCTTGTTTACAAGCCAGTCATTCCCCTAAATGCCAACCCTTGAAATGACTACTATTGAACTTATCTAGGTCTAGAAAAAGGTCAACACATTTAGTTGCTAACATTTTCAGTAAGAAGCATTTTACTTTACTTCTGTAAGAAGCATTTTTGCCATCTTTGAGGCAGACCGTTTCAGTGCTTTACAAACATTTTTGAAAGCCTGGACATGAAAGAATATTTACTTCTGCACAGAATTTTGGAAAGCTTGATTTTCATTTCAGCCTAAAACAAATATAAATGTCACAATCTTGACATTTTCTGTGAAATGGAATTATTGTTCTCTACTGAGGTTCTTCACAAAAGATAATTTAATGCTGAGATGGATGTAAAGAAGTTAAAAACATCTGAAGAGATTTCTCACTGAAGCTGAGAATTTAATTAGAGACCTTCACTAAAATGTATGTCCATATTTCATTCTTCATTATGTTTCAAATGCTGGAATTCCTGTAAAATGAAGTGACATGACATTTACTGCCAAATACCCAAATTCTTCTTTGGTGTGAGGAACATAAATGTGGTACAAATAATTTTTTTTCTCTTAGATATGGCCAATTTCTCTCAATTGGTTTACAATTAATGATGTAGTGGTTCCTTAACAAAGTAATTTGTGGTTCTGCATTGTGAATTACAAATGAAATTATGACTATTTAAAGAAGCCCATAACACTGTTAGTAAAGAGACAGCTTTCTGAACCATTTCTGAATTTGGAACCATGATGTCACAAAGATGTTGAAGAAAAGACTGCTATGAAAATAAAAATCCTGTAAATGTCTACCTGAATTATCCAAGTCACAATTAAAATTGGGGTATTATTAAAAACTTTGGGTTTGAAATGAGCTAATATGAACCAGTATGGTGTAGTTATTGTACTCAAGTATCAGACAGGATGAAGAGGACACAAAGCAAAACCAGCTCAATGGAGAGGAGCCAAAAAAGAGTAATTAATTTAAAAGAAATGCCTGCAGTTCTCAGAAATGGACCATATAAAAGGAAATGAAAAGTCAGTGCAATTACTTTTCCTCAATGTCCCTCCTCTTCAGCAGTGACTTGGTATGAGAGAGCCCACAGTAGGTCTGACCAAGATGCTGCCTACTCCAGGATCCCTTTCTAATAGCCATAGATAGATACAGTGTAAGGTCATTGGAAATCAAAAAATGCAGTGATATTTGCCTCTGTGATCAATACAAGTACTTAAAATGCAAAATAAATACGAATTTTTATTATAATACCCTTTTTTTTCCACTTGAAAAGTAGACTTGATTTGTTCTTCTAATAATCTTTGGATTAAAATTATTTATGGTAATCACACACAAAGCCTCTTTGACATGTTGGAACAGATAACCAAAGCAAATAACATATTATGTGGTTTTAGGCTGTAACAGCAAACAGTGAAGTCAACCAGAAATTGAAATGCTTTAGTGAAAAAAAAGTCAGAACAGAAAGCCAAAACAGTCTTCAGCAGTAAAATATACTAGTTTTCATACATTCTGACATGGAAAATTATTCTTGGTACATTGTGTTTATCCAGAAACAACAGGTCTTTTCTGTGATACATTATCCAGATAATGGCAGACTTTAGATCAGTAGAAGACTGTAGATTAAGGTGGTATCTCTCAGGGTGTACAGGCTATATAGATATTCTGAAAATAGGAATGGAGTGTACTTTCTCTAGACTCTTCTAACCTTTTTCTGCTGCAATAATAGAAAGCACAATTATTGCCTCAGAAAAATCACCTAGCATAGGCTGGATGGCAAATGTATTGCCAGCAGTTCTGCCTCCTCCTGTGTAATTTTCTGTATAGGGCATCTGTGACTAGCCAAGAAAGGGCATTTTTGTAATGAGCTGCATTGAACTCTTACTGGCAGTGCTTCCTTCCACTTTTCTGCACCTACAGCAAGAGATTCAGATTGAGAGTTGCAAGTAGTCCGTAGTGAAAGTGTAAATTTGCCAATGATACTAAACTGGCAAGAGTTGTTGACTCCCTTGAGGGCAGAGGCCCTGCAGAGAGATGGACAATCAACAATTCTATGAAGTTTAACAGGTGTTGTATTCTGCACCTGGGATGGAGCAACCCTGGGATGTGCAGGCAGACTGGGGAATGAGAGGCTGCAGAGCAGTGCCATGGAAAGGGACCTGGGGGCCCTGGTCCATGGCAAGTTGAACATGAGTCAGCAGTGCCCTGGCAGCCAGGAGGGCCAACCCTGTCCTGGGGGCATCAGGAACAGCATGGCCAGCTGGGCAAGGGAGGGGATTGTGTATCAGGAAAAGCTTTCTCACCCAGGGGGTGGTTGGGCACTGGAACAGGCCCCCCAGGGAAGTGATCACAGCATCAAGACTGTTTTCACTTTGAGTGTTTGGACAACAGTCTCAGGCACGTGGTGTGATTCTTGGAGTGTCCTGCACAGGGCCTGGAATCAGACGATGATCCTGATAGGTCCTTTCCAACTCCACATATTCTATCAGAGGTTGATGACTCTCCTGTGTTTAGAGATCTGATCTGAAAATTAGTCACAGAAAGTCACCCTCACTCCCTATTAATTAAGGCAATTATGTAAAATATATTAATCTCGTTCTGAGAAGTGTGCTGAAGCTTAATTGACTAAGTTTTAATGAATTGAGAATTTTACTTTAAAGATGTAGAAGTTTGATGCCTTATACACTCATTCCCCCAGCATTTACAGGTAAAAGACAAAAAGTTGAAAGCACAGCTTTTTGTATTACTCATGCTTTGTAAGTTTTTTGCTTTTGCCACAAAGAAAGTATATCTGTTTTGTTGTACAAATAGGAAGGAGATGGAGATATGATTATTATCTTTATTAAGTTGCTTAAGACAAAAAGCTGAGCCGCTTAGAGAGAAAAGACTTTGGATTTCATCACAGAAGCACAAGTAGGGATTTAATTGCAATTCACAGTTGAGATGTTAGCTATGCCATAGCCTGCTCTACCTGATGATAAGGGAAAATTATTTACTAGATATCAAAGGAATAGGTGCCTTTGACAGGACAGTACTTTTCATACATACACATTACATTTTGTTGTTCTCCAAGTGTGAGTCAGTCTCAATAGAGGGTATTTGGCAAGCTTTAGTCCCAAGGTACATCTGAGTATCTGTATTATTTGTCAGTTGTAACTATCTTCCTGTGACTTTCAATGCTTAAACTGGAGAATGTGGGATGAGACACTGATATGTGAAACTACCTAAATCATAGGTATCATATTGAAAATATGTCACTTAGGAAGAAAGTGAAGAAAGGGGTCACAGAATGAACGGATGTCAAGGATACTGGACAAATGATAACTGTATTGATAACAATAAATTGTTAACAATCTAAAGTTTTCACACCTTTGCTGTTTTTACCAAACCATTTGGAAAGGAATAGGTCACTGAAGAATGGGTAGACTTGAATATACATACTTACTTGTACTGAAACACTAACAATATTTCACAAAACTTGATGCCTATACATTGGTGACATATATAAAGGAAATGTCTTCATAATTTTTCTTCTTAGGCACCTAGATGTGGGGTTGCAAACTTGTGTATTTTCTTTTTCTCACATGCAGAAGTTAAGTATCTATGTCAATTTTTTCTCAACAAGTGGGAAAAAGAGGAAACATTGTGCCTTCATCTCAATGGACTAAAGGTAAGAAATTCACCTTTAGTGAATTAAGGTGAGGGTAAGGTAAAATCACACCTCCTTGGAAGGAGCATACTTCCCCTTCAAAATCCACATGAATACTCACTCTACCAATCTAAGCATGGGTGATTGGTTAGGATTTATTCTACCTTTTGTTCTGAAGGTGAAATGATTCCCCTTTGCATGGAATAATTTAATATCAACTATACCAATTAAGAGAAATAACATCACGACCTAGCAAAATCTGAGTATCATTCCTCAACACTGATGAACAGAAAATTCTGTCCTTGCTCATGAATATTTAATATGAAATGCTTAACCATGTAATTGTCTCTTCCTTATATAAGGAATGTCTTATATGTTGAATAGTCAAAAATATTTGGATATCCTGCTAAGGAGTGCTGTTTTGTGATTAAAGGATTGAATTCAGTTTCAAATCGCAGGTCCTGTCTATTTGAGTAGGGGCTCTGCACATGACCATTCAGTTTCAGTCTGTCTTGCAGACTAAAATTTTCACTTCCAGAAATCACAGAGAACAAAAAAGACTTGTGTGTCTGTGTATTATCACTTATCTGCTCTCAAGTCTCATTTTATATGGGGTAAAAACAAATCCCTGTGTAACAATACAACTGCAGTTTCAGTGACAATGCTTCCCAACCTTTGAGAAATCACCTTACCTAGCTTCTCACCTGTTACAGCTTTGCAGAACAATAAACTTCTCTTGTTACATGTGAAGTATTTTTCATGAAATTGCATACTATATGATCTGGATCATTTTTTGGACCAGCAGGGGCTAGTGTTGTATTTAAAAAAAGGACAGGCTCAACCACCAAGAAAAGAAAGTTGTTGTGATTTGTTTTTGTTTTTTTTTTTTTTTTGTTGCCCTTGTGAAAGACAATGCTCTCAGTTCAGTTCACAATAACTCTTCAGCACATCAGAAAACCACAAATGTGTTCTACTGTAATTCTGGATGAGCTTTTCTCACAAAGAGGTCAGGAGCCAAAAGGACTAAGTGTTCCCAGGCCTTGGAATTGCTCCTCCAGGTGAGAGGGAGGCATGCTGGGGGGCCTGTCTGTATTGCTTTTATATTGGCAGGGAGGCTTTCATCTCCAAGGCTGACGATCCCATACAGAAACTCCCTGATTCCCATAGGTAACTCTCCCTGACTTCAAAATGGCCCACAATTTTACTTTCCAGTTTTAGTTAAGATTGTCGATGGATTATAACTTCTGAAAATAAAAGAAACTGCACATTATAGAGCGCTGTTCTAGGCCATGTCTTCAACTGTCATGAAATTCTATTGAGTTGTTTTTTTTTTCCACCATATCATTGTCGATAAATAAAGTACTAAAAATGATAAAAAGAAAGAGAGGAGTCTTCTAGGAACTTAATATGCATTAGGCAAGAGGTGGTAAAAATATCAGAAGTAGCACGTGACAACTTCTAGTTTTACACAACTTGTAGGGAGTCATCTCTGATGACTGCCATCTTTTTACTTTGCACGAAAGGTTAAATAAATTTTTGCCAGCTGTTACCCTAGAAAATAGATGAACACTTGAAGTACATGAAAAAAGGCAAATTGTAAAAACACACACATATGTTCACTTGTATTTCTTAGCTACTTTCAATCCATCTACTTATCACTGAACTATTCATATGTAACTGCACTTAGTATACAGTAGCTTCCTAGCTCATAAAATATTGATTCAGGTTTTTTATCGTATATCTTTCTTGAACTTTGATCTTTCATACTTACTGCTCCCTTGATGAAATATTTAGAAGTACATTTTCCATGTGAAAGGTAAATTTAGAGTTTTTTTATGGTACCCTCTGTTAATGCACTAGCTTCAACCCACATGAGACCCAAGCTGAACTCTATCTTGGTCACGTTTAGTTGATCATTGCATTTGCAAAAATCTTCCATTCCAAAGAAACTTTTATTTTAAGGTAAAGGTAATTTTTTTTTTGACCTGGTTGGAGTGGTTTACAACACTTTCTCACCAGGTACATTGAGAGAGACTTGAGAAGATATATCCAAAGAACTAACTTTAATAGTTACTTCCCAGCAGATAAAAATGTATAAACTATATGATAAAACAACACTCCCAACTTAAAAAACCAACCAAGCAAGCAAGCAACCAAAATCAACCACAAAACTATCAAAAAACCCACAGAAAACATTCTGTGGGTTTATAGACAGTGAAGGCTATTGAGTAATTTTGTCAAAGCAAGAAAACTACTGGAATAACTCCTTTACCAATTTCATCAATTTGAACACTTAGCATAAGAAAAAACTATTCTCTTGAGGTTGAGAACTGATGAAATCTCAGTTCATAGCTCATTCAACATACAGAATTGAATTTGGCATAGAACAAGCATGGTTCAGCTAAAGCTTTTCAAGGATCTGGAGGACTCAAGGGTTCTGTCCACCACAGTTTGTCTCATACCTGAATGTCTCTTGTCTCAACCTAGACTAACTTTCACAAAGCTTGTAGAATTAACTCAGTTAATTTTGAGACATTTATGTCCTTGTTGTATTTGGTTGAAAGCAATTTTGGCTGAAGGCTGCCGAAGTTGTTAGGAATAGAGACATAGGGTGGCAGACAGACACACATATACAGAGCAAGAATAAACACCTACTTCTCTTATAGTGCAGCTGTGTAAATTAGAATGTGATACTAAAATCAGTGGAGCAGTAGGTACTTGAGAAAATGGACAATGAATAATAAGAGAATCCATCCTGTTCTCTACAGGATTGTTTTGTATTTCAAAAGTATGACTTGGGATTCTTCCCAAAGAGGTGGCATATCAATAGGCCAATGGAAGTTCACCCACATCAAGGCATGTAGCATGAGCAACAAAAAGGAGGAACTAGAAACTGTGCAGTTGGACAACTATGATTAGTTGAAATAATGGAAAGTGTTAGTTTTGCAGCTGGACTCAAGGATCTTAATGTTCTTTTCAAACCTAAGGAATTCTATGATCATGTATTGCTTATTTTGAATATGCTGCTCGCAGTTCTTGATTAAGACAAGCTGTTTGGACACATAGAAGTGAAGAAGCAGAGAAAACAGTATAGAGATTTTCTCACTCCAAATTTTAAATTCACAAAATTTTGTGTTTAGGAGATATTACTATGGGGAGAAATTTCCATATAAAGTGTACTGAATATTTTCAATAGGAAACTTTTTTTAAATCAGAAAAGTAATGGAGCAAAGTACTCCAAAATATTGGAGTCAGTGTTGTTATTGAGATGCAGAACCAGGATTTAGTTTAATTTTTTAAATATTGTTCATTGCATGACTCTCTGTCCAAGCATTATTTAGGGGAATAAAAAAGACTGTATCCCCAAATACAGAATTTCCTGGAAATTAAATGATCAAATTTTAAAAGACAGTCTTCAAAGTAAAGCACATCTACCAGCTATATATTTAATTCAAAGCATTTTTATAGTTTGATAACATAAACTCATTTTTCACACAATATAAAATCTGTGTTTATTTTACTGAGACAGCTGGAATGTTAAAAGAACATTTAAACTTGTGTCAAACAAACATTTTGGTAGAAGAAAAGTTGATATCTCAGACATAACCTGAAGACTTTTATCTCAGACAAATCTTATCTCAGACAAAACCTGAAGTTTTTATGTCATTTATATTATATATGAGTTTTTTATGACCTTTAAAAAAACCCAAAACTAATCAAGGTTTTCATTCTGCATTTTTGCCCACTTTATCAGTGTCCAAGGTAAGAAAGTTTTGATGCAGAGAAACTACACAATACAGAAGCACAGAGAACTATCTTACCTTCTGGCTCCCTGATCTTGCGTCCTGCTGCAGATTTTCGTAGCACACTCCTTCCTGAGTTGAACAAGCTAGTTAACTCATCAAGGGGACTGGTCAATGACCTTGAGTTTGTAGGGCTGTATGAAAATGAAGATGATGAATTTGAGTTCAATTTCCTGTGCTCTGCTCTTGCCACCTTTGGGGAGTAAGGCAGTTTGGAAAATGGAGAAGACGAGCATCCAAGCTGAGCAGGATTGGTTCTCTGAGGTACTTTTGGCAGATCCGAATTTGTACCTGTTTTCCCTGCATTAATCAGAAAACTAGCACAAGTCTCTGGAGGAGATGCAAAATGTGTGGAAGCCCGGTAGGAAGCAGGAGGTGGTACAGGAGGAGGGGGTGGTGGCAGTGGAGGAGGTGGTGTGGAAGGAGGAGTCACTTTGGTGGAAATACTGAACACAATCAAGCCTGGAGATACTGGTCTTTCATTCTCCCCTTTCTGCCCTTTGGAGTACTGGGGTGATAACGGACTTGAACCTTCTGACTGCACAGGGTATTTTAGGTTGGTTTCCAAAACAGGAAGCTTTTTGACTTCCAGCGGTGTTAAAGGTGATTCATCAGAAGCAGGTGAACATGTGACAGGAGTTGGAGGGAATACAAGAAGTGGTGGTCTGTGGGGGAGCAAGTTAGGGAAAGGGGCTGGAATGTCACATGAGTCTTTATAGATCAAAGCTGCTTGACTGTTTCCATCCAATGTTCCATCTTCAATGTTAATATTTTTTTTGCTTTCAAACAACAGAGGAGGAGATCCAGTCACTACTGGAATTATTCCATTACCATTGCTTCCTTCTTCTGGTAGAAAATACTTCATTTCTTCATATACAGACTCTCCTTGTTCTGGACTCTCCACTTCAGCAGAACTGCTTTTCACTGCATTCCCTACCATTTCAATATAGACAGGCTCATTTTCCTCCTCTTCTTGTGACATGAAGAGATTCAACACACCGTGTTGTGGTCCCTCAGTAGAAGCTGCTCTCTGTACTGTCACAGTGTCATAGACACCTGGTTTAACTACTGCGCTTGCTTTTTTTACATCCCCAGGCTTTTGGCCAGGTATTTCTTCATAAGAACCACTAAGTTTTGTATTTGGACTTCGCTTTGGTTTTCTGGGAGGTATTTTTTTCATGGTACTGTAGTCATCACTGTGTGGTCTTGGACGGGTCAGTACTAGGAAAGTGAAAAAGGTCTGTGTTATTAACAAGTTAAAGTCAGTTTTTTCTTACACTGGTCTAGTACTTCAAGCCCTCAAATGTTGCCCATTTAGTTCTACAATGAGCATCAGTCACAAATACGGGGCTCCAAGCAAAAGCATAAATACTTCTAGGAATAAAATGCAGAATTTTCAGCTACCCAACCACAGGCCTTTGCTACCTGGGCATATAATCTCCTTTGGTAAACTCTACTCCCACTAAAAGATGAGAATTCGCACCTGAGGAAGTGTATTCTGAATCCAAAATATACTTGTGCACTGCAAGATCTGTAACACACGGAAATATGTGCTTGTTTCTCCTATTGCTCCAAGGGAGAGGGGCACGCTTTCAAGTAGGAGTCAGCACAGTGCTACTTTGACACATATGTGACTGCCAGTAACTGAAATACCCCTCTTTTATGTAATATCTCTAAATCTCTAATTATGGGATGATATTATGTTCATCTCTTCTTTGGTAGTGTAGGTGTGGAAATAATTTATAACTTTAGGGAATCCCATAGCCTAAGGGCAAATCCCCAAGTGAGTATACATTTAACTAAACTAGATGTCTCTTTATAGCCTCCAGGCATGTATGGAGTGAAGAGACTAGATACCTAGATGAGTGGTCTTTTTAGATCAAAATTAGATGGTATAAATCAGAGCTGGTTTTGGACAAAAACACAAAACTGACATAATTCTTAGAAAATCAGTATATGGCAGAGAAACTTGCCCTATTTTTTCATACATATAAGAGCTCCAAAATTGTCTTGTGAGTATATGTAAGCATGATTGTTAAGACCACACATACATATATAAATTTTTGTTCTTTCAAAACACCTCTGCTAGAACTTCTTGGTAAAATCTCTTGCCGATTTGGACACAGAAAGATTAAATTACTACAGACCTTCTTAAACCATATTAGTTTAAAAGTATGTTGGGCATAGTTCCTGTCTCCTTATGTAGAGCTTAAAGGAAGAGGTTAAAGAAAATGGACTTTCACCTAATGAACTGGGCATGAGGACAGTAATTATTTTGAGAAAGAGAGCTGCAAAGACTTCTATCCATTGTATGCAGGACTAGGGAGTTATAGAGAGCTTTAAATCCAACCTGAAGGATCTTCCTTGATAAAACTTGAGGATCATTTAGACAAAACATGACAAGTCAGGCTTATCAAGGAAAGCAGAATGCATTCCTTTCCCTCATCTTCTACTCATTCATTTCAAAGGTAAAGGAGAATAGAACAAGTGAACTCAAAACCATGCTATGGTCATCATAATGCACTGAGATACTTTGGGACACTTGCAGCACTTTCCTTCTAAACAAAAATCACTATAACCAAATCATGGCCAGGAAAAAAAATAAAACAAACCCCAAAGAAACAAACAAACACTGAATGCATAAATTATTCATGTGAGCACAGAGACAATGTAGGAGAAAGTTTAATGTTTAAGTCTGTGAAATTCAAGATTCTAGCATTCTGTTTTATTGATGCAAGATATTCTAACAATTTAAAAGATGAAATAAAATGGTCAGTGGGATAAAATAGCTCATGTTGACACATTACTAGTTTCTAGAGAGATTTCTCCAAATATGTTTTGATTGTTGTCAAACTGGGCAATTAGAACACATGAGTATTATTTGCTGATTTGGGAACAAATGACAAATTGGCTAATTTTATTTACTGTCATTGAAATATTTCAAGGAAGCAGCACCTCTCAAAGGCATTTGACTGTGTTTAAAAGGATCAAAGTGAGGAGAATAAATCAATAACTCAGAGTAACGTTTGCGACTGTCTCTGCCTTTATGTCTAACCTTCATTAGCGGTTTCCTTAGAAGCTGCCGACAAGCAGGCACTAACAGCCTCGTAGGAGGCACTCAGTCGTGTGTTGGGGTCCCTCTTTGGCTTGGGAGGAGGCTGTTTCCTTGGTGATGGCAGGCTATTGCTGTCGTCCATGCTGAAAACAGAGTGCAGGGAGGGGGATCTGATGGATGACCCAGCCGCAGAATGCACCAAGCCATCCACTGCCATGGGGACAGGCACGGAGCTGGAGTGAAAGTGCTTAGAGGTTCGACAGCCGGCAAAGCTGTCCTCAGAGACCTTCCCACCCTTGTCTTCAGCTCTGAAAACACAGAAAAGAGGCCCAGATGCATTATTCAAGCAATAACAATGAACCTGTTCATGCAAATGTAACAACAGCTTTTTGGTAAACAATCTCACAACTCCCCTGCTGCGTCGAGGGGATGTGGGTAGTAATCTTCTGACAAACAAATCCAGATCAAGCTGCTAGCTTTCTTCCATTTCCTGTTTCATGATAAATCAGGACACCGGCCCTTTTTCACACAAATGCAGCCTTGCTTAAGCAGTCTCATATTGTTGACCAGACATTCACTGAATGAATTGTTCACACTTTGATTGCTACACACAATCAAAAGCTGGGTTTTTAATCTGAATGATAATTTCTGGGAAATCCATTTTAATAGAAAGTTACTGAGGCAGCAAATGCTGAGCCTTTATCATTATTTTCTAAAAAGACAACTATAAATTCTATTTAGATAATGCAAATCTTTAAAATATTAGATGGCCTTTTTAACCAGCTACATTGGCTGCTTGAGCAATTCCACCCAGATATCCCTATGTCTTCCAGTTTAAACTTAATTATTAGTCATTACTTTTAATAATAATTTTATTATTATGATGTTATGTTTAGTTGTTTCAATTACAATCCAGTTTTTCAATTTTTCCCTTTCCTTTTTTTTTTTTTGCTATTTGAATACATATTGAGAAATAACCTTCTGGCTGCTTCTGACAAATTGATTTTTAACAAAAATTCTTCTAACATTTTATTCCTCCAAGAATCAAAACATTGAGACCCTTTTAACTTAGAGTAGTAATGTAATAGAAGATGTCTCTACTGACATTTTTCAAACAAATCCTCAAGCATTTGTCTTTTTAAATTGTATTTCTGCATGGCAAATCACCAGCAGAGCTGAAATTCATGCACAGGATATAGCCAGCTGCCCATGAAGCAAATGAAATAGCAAAAGATGAAAGCATGGTGCTCAGTGGATAATTTGTTTTCACTGTAATGTTTAATTACAGTCTTTCCTACAAAGGCATTTCCTCTAATATGTAATCACTGGGATATTTGAAGCTAATTAAGCAGATGCACTGCCATTTTCACTTTTATTAAAGTCACTGACAAAAGCAATGATAGCAAAGGGAGCTGTTCTGGATGAAAATTAAGTTCCTATGGAAAAATAAACATTTATATGTCCAGCAAGTTATAGACATATTCTTTCTATCGACACATACCGATTAACTGCAAATGCTAACTCTGAGATAGAGCTGACTATCTCAGCAGTCTAAGAGAGAAATCAGAGCCTCAGTTCCTAGAGAATGGCTCTCCAGCATTTACTGGGCTTGTAAAGTAGGTACTCCTGAAAATTCTGACATGAGTTAAAAAAATATCATTTGCCCATTTTTAAATAAAACCATCCTCCTCACAATCAATCTGCTTGTTTCAGTGAGAAACCGGTATTTATTAATGTGGACTTTACTGTATTTTAACACTTTCCTAACTGTTTTTCATTAACTTTGCAACTTCTCAGTGTTGGTATTTTAAGTCAGAGGAATTTTTCTTTTGCTTGTTTGGTCTGGTGAAGTTAAACTATAATCTATTTATCATAGAATTAGAAGTATTTCTGTAAAAAATAAGTGTCCCAGAGACTTGAATAAGTTCCTCTAAGCTCAGTGCCCCTTGAATAGGATATGGTGGTCTCTTAACTTTCTAGACTTAATTATCTGATATACAGGAAAAAAATATGACCTAATATTGATTTGGGATGAGCATATACTTGAGAATCCTCTCGCAATCCTTCTGTCATTTCTATTGTTTTCTAAGCAGGGAAGGAATTTACAGAAACTGAAGAGACTCATTAATTCTTCACAGCAGGTGTTTCTCATCCTACCTTTTCTGGCCTTCTTCTGGCCTGGTTCTCGCCTCTCCCTTTTCCCTGTGGTGAGCAGCGTTCATCTCGTTGCGGAGCCGGTCATTTTCCCGAGCAATGTCAGAGGCATTTTGAATCACCAAGTCATCATATGTTTTCAATCCCATATCCTCAGCATTCTGCAAGAAGCTTTTGATTGAGGTGACCTCTTGCTGTTTGATGCTCATCTTCTGTAGCAAGCGCTGGCGAGCTAGAAATCCTCTTATAACTACCATAGTGGAAGGAGAAAACATAGACCCGTGAAAGACAACTAATTGGGAAACTAACTTAATATCACTGTGAGTTCTGTTTAAACATGAGCAAGCCAAGTTCAGTCAATATCTTATAGATATTAGAAAAGAAATCTGATGGCATATAAATAACATAGTAAAACTCTTAGTGGAGTAAAACTAAGACTACTCTTAGTGGAGTAAAACTCATAGTGGAACTCTTTCTGTTTTGTACTGCCAGTGCTTAAAACAATGTAGTGACAGTAAATTAATAAATATGAGCTATCAGTACTCAAAATGTTTATTTCCCTGAATGCTATTTTTTATTACATTACAACACAGATGTAATAAAATGTATACATCTTGCATATGCATGATGTAAGGTGTATGTATAGATGTGTACTACATATTGTGAAAGCATACGTTTACACTGCAAAGGTCAAAAGATTGTTTCAAAATAAAAGCCTGGATAAATGAATTGCAGTGAATGCAGTGGGAATGAAATGATTGCTGTTGTTTTGCTTTAAAAAATGCTGTAAGTGTTTCAATGTGCCTAATACCACAACAAAATCATACCCAATACAAGGGGGTTTTTTTGTTTGACTTAAAGACCTTTCACTGCTCATTTCCTTTCAGCTAAAAGAATTAGATTAATTTAATGCAAATTTCTCAAATGTATCTGTCATATCATATCTGCATTTTTCAGTTAAAAGTTTTCATCTACATTGCATCAGCTTCATTTATCTATTAGACTTTTTCTTCACACTCTTTGTCAGCTTTATACTGGGAAAAGATTTTAGTGCATCTCCTATAAGAGCTTTTTCTATCTCTTTGCTATATAAATACCTTCCTTACAAAAAAACCTACCCAAATACCACCCAGTATTCAGGATTTTCTGAAGTACAGTTGATCAGAAACACAAGGCACAGGGGCCGCTGTGGCCATAATAAATTGGGCACCATTTTAATCCCAGTGCCTGCAACAGGTGGTGTCATTATTCTTTGAACGTATGTTTTGGCTTAGAAGGCAGAAATATGCTGACTGAAAGTACTGTGTTTGTGTGGGTGTTTTTTTTTTTTCTAAGTTCCACAAGATCATGTTTCCTTCCAGATGTAGAATCACACTGTGTATCTCACAGGGAAGAACCTGTTTTAGAATAATTTGTCTGTTGCCTTAAATACTCTTGGTTTTCATCAATTTGTATGTATCAAAACCAAGTCAAACTTCATCACTGCTTCTTATGGTTACTCTTTTTCTGATCAATTGAAAGTTTTTCATAAGTGAAGTTAGGAGACAATAGCCTGGGTAAGACTAGAATTGTTTGAATTTGGAGGAAGTTACCGAGAATGTTGATTGCAGGATAAAAAAGTTAAAATGTGTTAGGTATTTACAATAACAAAGTTAAATTTCAGATTTAGGATTACTGAAAAACAACATTAAATGATGAAGAGTCAAGCTGAAATAATATAAAGGGAAAATGTCAACAGAGAAAAATACAATTAGTCTTCTATGATTTTAAAATGTTATTGAATAAAATAAACAGCTAAAGCATAGGGTAATGTAAAGTACATTCTATCATCTTCTAGTGCCTTGTTTAGACACTAAAAAAAAGATTTCTTTTATAGAGATGCCCAGTGCCCAGCTGACAAGATGTAAGAAAGGCTAAAATTAATAATAATAATGTAATACTGCTTTTCTCCAAAATTCACTGGGCTTGAAAAGCTTCAAATTCAGATAACTTGAAATAATTTCTGATAATAATTTATGATAGACAGCTTTGAAGGTTTATACTTTTATAATCACAACCAATCAATGCCTTTAATTACATTCCATAAAATCTGACTTCTTTAAACTCTGAAACATTATTGCACATACCAAATTTACCAAATTAATAGTACAGTTATTGTTGACAATTTTATGAGAGTATTCATAATAAAGATGTTACTGAATCTGAATCTAAGGGTTAGATTCAGACTGTTGCAAAAAGAATGAATACATGCATAGAATATTATCAGAGTTCACTGCTCACAAATACAAAAATTTTGAAAGAGCTTAATAATAAAAAAATGCTTTTTCCTAAAATATTCTCCTTAAACCTACCTTCTGCAGAGCAAAAATAAGCATCAAATCCTGGGTGACTTTGGAAAAAAAATCTGAGTTTTAAAATAACATTTTTACAAGGGTCTGTGTGTACTTTTAACTTGAGAAAAAATATTTAACAAAAAAAAAGATTGTCAACACCACCAAGGTTGGTTAAAATAAAGAAAGTAAGAGATCAGGTCTCTGACAGGATTGTTAGCAGGGATGAATGAGTAGCTTAGAGTAGCCTGCTAGAATGGTCCAATAAAATGAGATCCAGTAGAGCTAATTGTAACATTTAGAGACTGTACAGCTACTCTGAATTATGCACTTTCACCAAAATGAAGAAGAAACCTTCAACAAAGCTTTATTAGGAAGGGTTGGCAGATAGACATCCCTTTTTTGCACACATTTTCATGAACTAAGTAGTTCAGGTTTTTCATTAAATGATACACATTTCTCCACACTTTTTTCTCTAAGAGAAAATTTGAAAGATTTTGGTTTTGTTTAAACAGAACAATTTTATAATCTAAAAACTGCTGTGAAATGAAACTCTCAGATCCTAGACTTTTACTGCTCAGTTTCATCTACTGCTGTTGGGTACTGGGTACTATGATTGCCTTGTGAATTTGCTCCTCATTTATGTAGATCTAAAATAATTCTCATTATGCAAATTAAAATAATTGAGGTTAGCACCCCCAGGGCAGAAAAATATCTAGTATTTTAGAGTTCATCTAAGGATGAGGATTGGAATAACCAAAATTCCAGTCGACAATGGATCTGGGTTATGTGAGGAATTTATTAACTATTGTGTACACAATGTATTCAAGTTAATTCCTCATATATATTAATTCTAATGGAAGAACTTTCAGCATGATTGCCCTTCCTATGGATAAAAACAATTTTCTCAGTGATTCAGGTCAAAATGTATCATATGTAGCTCTCATACCTGCAGAAAAAAATATGACAAAGTCTCTAAACTCACAGGTACATTTTCAAGTAAAAGTGTTTTGACACATGCTTTCACTTTAGTTTGACCCTTTTCTTTGCTTGTGTAAGATAAGTTTCAGGATACCAGGAAGGACTTCTATGGTTTGCTTTGTTTTGGGTTTTTTCCCCCAAACCTAGAAGAAGGGATTGCTAATTAGACTTGAAGTAAAAAGAATTAGTAGGATTTTTGAGCAAGACTTGCTTCCCCTTAAATCTGAGCTCTTATCTAGGTATATGATGTTACATTTAAAGCCTGACACAGAAACTAGAATCATAGAATGAGAATATTCTGAATTGGAAGGCATCCACAAAGTGTCTTTGGATCATCAAAGTCCAACTCTTGGCCCTGCACAGGACACCCCGAGTGTCACACCCTGTGCCTGAGAGCATTGTCCAAACAGCTCCTGAGCTCTGTCAGGCTTGGTGCTGTGGCCACTTCCCTGGGGAGCCTGTTCCAGTGCCCAACAATCCTCAAAATTTCATGATGATCCCTTGGGTCCTGTCACTGGTCACCCAAGTGTCTGTCATCGATTCCTCCTCATGAGAAAGCTGTAGGCTGCTGTGAGGTCTTCCCCCAGTCTCCCCTTCTCCAGACTAAACAGGCCAAGTGACTTCAGCCACTTCTTGTACAGCTTCCCCTCAAGGCCCTTCACCATTTTCATAGCCCTCCTTTTGGATGTTTTTAAACTGATTTATTTTTTGTTATATTGTGATTATTGACTGGTTTGGCTACTATTCAATATGTTTTCAGGAGACATATATCTTCCAAAGACTCCTGCATGTAAAGAGTGAGGGGACAGAAGTGCATTGGGACTGGCACCATTACTCACTAAGCATGACTATGTCAGCGTAAAGTATATGGATATCAATTTTAGGATAAGATAAGAACAATGTACGGGTACTCTATTCTATTCCAAATCTGCCAGAGCTCTTTGGCATGCTAATTCTGCAAGTTTACAATTGCACCTGTTTGCAAAAGGCAGCTTCTTTCATGAGGCAATGACATGAGGTTGATGTCTAACTACTGCCTACTCATCCAAGTTCCTGATTTTCTCAGGTTCCCCAGATCATAAAAAGCATGCAGATGAGCCACAGCTTTAAATACACACTTTTGGCAGAAATGACTTTTCAAGTTACCCTCATTAAGGAGGATAGAAGCAAAACCAAGAAAAATATTTCGTAAGGAGCCAAGAAGCCCTATTATCTTCATTCTTCAGGCAGGCTTTGGTGATCTGTTCTCTTACTTGTGCAAAACACGGACATATCTAAAGAAGGTTTTAAATTTTGGTGTAGGGTTGTATTGAAGCATTCTGTTTGCAAATAGGATTCTGAAAGTAAATATTTCCTTTCTTTTATAAGTCTTTTATAACAAGGGAAAGAGCATAAACTATTACTGCTTTTCAAAATGCATAAATGCAATAGAGTAATTTGCAGTAAAAAATCACACCCAAGTATAAACTCAGCTGAACTGTGGTGTCTGTTACCTGTCATTCTCCATGTTCATTTCTGAACTGTTACCATTTGGATTTCACTTGCTTCAGGTTTTCGCTTGACTTCCTCTTTTTCGCTACATGCTTACAGTGAGGAACAGATAATTAAAATGAAAGGGGTTTATATTTCTTAAGTCTGCAATATTGTGTGTCTGACAATAAAAAAGATAAGATTTTGTAATTTTAATTTCCTTTAAATAGGTGAAAATGGGACATCAGCCAATTAGGTAAATAATGAATGGTGTCAAGGAAGCTTCTTCAAACAAAGCAATATTCATATTTTCAGCAGTTATTTGAGATTGATAGAAGATGGAGCATAAGTAACAGGAAATCAGGAAGCAGTGGATAATATCTCCTTTTAAAAATGTGTCAAAAAGTGAAGTGACCTTAGGAAAAATGCAGGTGTAAAATGGGGAAAAATATAAATAAAATATAAAAACATAAAAAACTAGCAGTCAAATAAGAAAGTAGTAAGAAAAGGGAAAAATAAGGACAACTAAACACACTCACTTATTAGCTTTTTTTTAGTGTTGATATATTTGAAACTATTCCAATTTTGTACCACTGTTACCATATGTTATATGAAAAAGAAAGTAAAGGTGATATTAATGCCTTGAAAAATCACTGAACTTACTCTAAAAAGAAAATATTCAAGATACTCTAATTTTTAATTACATTCAAGACTGTCATAAAATTATGTTGGACCAACAGAAAGTGCAATGCTATTATCTCAAAAATCTGTGTATATCTGTAGGGAAATGTATAAAATACAGCAACTATTCAAGATGGAGAAAATCTCTTTGTTATGCAATGTTCTGCTCCATGTACAAAGCAACAGCTCAGGAATACTTGTTCTGTAATTGTTACCTTTTTGGCAGGTTATAATTTTCTTCTGAAGCTGAAGGCACAAATCATTGAGATGGTCAGCTTGCCAGTACTTTAGAAACACTTTTCGAACTCCTATCTAGAATACAAACAGCAGAGAAATCATCAACAAATAAGGCCACAACAATGACAGGTAAATAGAGATTGTACGTTAACAATCCAGCAAAGGGTTGAAATAATATCTGCAATTTAGGAACAGTACAATGCCAATTCTGTAACAGAAATGCAGTTATCACTTGGTTGAATAAAAGATGTATTTGTAAAGGATGAACAAGCTGTCAGACAGATAGTTCCACTTCAGCTCCAAAAATATCCAGAACAAATAGTACAATCTTCAAGTTAAATACAAGTTGGGGAAAAAAGCACTCTGAATTTAATGTGTTAGACAACATAATAGAAAATAAGGTTTAGGTCTTATAAAGCAGAAGGCTGTGTGCATGGGGAAAGGTGACAAGACAAACCCACGTAGAACAGAAAATGGTGAGATAGCTGCCATATGTGGAACAGGAAGAATTTAACTGAAGTTGGAGGATGGGAGAAACTCACTGTCATTAGTGACAATGACTCCTAATATCCAGTAAAGTTATGAATCTTAGTTCTCAGCCTTGCTTACTGAAGCTGTGCTTTGGGTCTACTTTCAGGATCAAAGCAAGAGACAGAGGGACTGATTTGTGAAAAATAATCTCCTAAGTATTGATTCTGGCGTTGTGTAGTATCTTGGTTTAATCATCTAGCTCTTGAAGTAACAGTCATTAGATGCTCTCACTCCTCTAGAGGCAAGTTTATCTAGTTATAAAAAAAAAGAAAACACCTTTTTTTTGATACCTTCTGAACAAGCCGGAACAGTCCTATAAAATTCTTTGTATCATCTTCAAAAGCATTCCTTTCTAATAGACTTTAAAAACCACACACAACCTAGCAACTCTAAAACCGGCAAGTAACTGGAAAAAAACCCCAATCAATAAACCAATCATTTTTCTCAGGAATTTTGCAGAAGTAATTTTCTTGACTTCATAAAAATAAAAGGAGCAGTGCCAGAAAACTGTGCTACCCTCAAAGATTCTAGCTGTTGCCTAACTATTAATTTTTTTTATGGCTAATAGGCATACTGATTAATTCATACAAGTCTGGCTAAAATTGCAGAAATTAATTCCAACTCTTGTTTGTCTCCAGCTTACAAGCTCACTCTCCTCTTACTGAACCATCCTGTTCCACTGGTGTTTTTTACTTTAGATCTGGGAGACAGGTATCTGGAGGGTTAATTGCACACCCTTCCAAATTGTTTTTAATCCAAACACTGTTAGATGTGCATCCTTGTAGGGTTTGATGACAGAAAGCCAGGATATATATTTCTCTCTCAACTCCATTAACTAAATCAGAAATTATTGTGGCAAAGTTTTGTCCCTTGGCTTCACTTCTCTCTACTGTAGAGAACAACTTATTTGAATCAAAAGTTTTAAAAAGTCTGTAATCCTGAAGTTTGAGCTAACAATGACGGTGCAGTTGTTAGTCTTTTAATTAAAATCAGATGCACTCAAATGGCAAAACTAGAATGCTTCCTAATTTTTTTTTTCATTAGTCTCTCTTTTCCCTATAAAATAGTCCCTTTTGAATTATCACAAAGTGTATGGAAGTAGGTGACAAAAATGACATGTTACTTGTCTTGCCATTACAGAAAGTCAGAAATAGGGAAGAGGCTCTCTTTGTGTGGTGGTTAATCTGAGGCAATCTCCCTGAGATCCAATTGTGCACTCACACACTGCTCTTAGGGCCACATTCTCATCTTCATTTTCCTGACTGATGACTTCCAATAAATTTTTTTTACTTTTCTTCCTCAGCTTTCAAAATTCTTTATTCACCTGGTTATCTTAACCCTTTGCTCATTGAACATTTTTCCAATCCATCTTGTCAAACCACATTCTGAACCTGCATTCTCACTAGTTTTGGCTACTAATACCTTCATAGTCTTGCTTACATTCCCTTGAATACAGAATTCTCTGCAAAAAATAACTGAATTATTATTCATATAGTTAACTGTAATTAAATTATTGTGTGGTTATTATAATTACCATTCCATCTGAGCAGCTCTCAGACAAAGCCTGAGAACAAATGCTTAATAAAATTATATTCCTCTACTCTGATTGAATTTTCTCTTTATACTCCACCTTTCCACAAAGCCTCTACATCACACATGTTTTTTTTGTCCTGTCGCAGGCCGATGCCAAATCATCCAATTTTTCCTTATTTCTGTCCTTTGTCCTTAATTTACTCTGAGTTCTAGCTTCTCCCCTTACTAGAGCAATACTGACACTCTGACAGTAGAAAAGGGGATGAAAACTCACTCTTTAAAACCTTAAAAAGCTCTTATTAAGAGCTTATTAAGCTTTAAAGAGCTTTAGTAGTGCCCATGGCAAAATTACCAACCCCATTCTCAATTAGTTTCATTGTTGACACACTGGTTGGTCACATTTAGGCTATATTTCAAAAGTGTAACTTAACTAAATGAGTTGCAATTTACTGTGCAGTATGCAGTCACAAAATCACAGTCAAGACAATTGCTGAAGCTTATGTTGGTTTAGCTACAAGTGTCTGATGCTGCAGTCACAAAGCTATCCAGGGGACATGCAAAGCCTTATTGCTCTTTCCTTTCATCCTACACCCTAGGAACAATATAAATGGAGTTATTGTGGCATCACTTATGCTATGAACTTCATTAATAGGAGCCTGCTACAATTTTTAAGTGAATGGAGAAATACAGAATGTCAATACAAATCCATTTTTACATTCAGATAAAAGGTATTTATAGATTTTTACATCATATGACAGGTCTACAGAGAGCAGAGCTCTAGACAGAAGCATGTATAGCAGAAACTACTATTACACGTTTGATTATGTTAGTACAGATAGAAATCTCTGTTGCTTAGTCTTTGAATTAAATCTGAGAGCCTCTAAGGCTGACCAAGAGAACAAAATAGTCTCACTGCCCTCTTTATAGTTCTGGTGTTCAGTGAAAGCAATAATGCTGAAAAATGCTGGAATTTCACATCACATATCAAAACAGTTTTTGAGGTTGCCACCTGTCTTCATTCTGGTCTCTTCTTTAATCACAAAATGTTTCCTGCTTGCCTAGGGGGAAAATGGTTCAAATGTTCTTTCACTAAAACACTCACTTTTCATTATTTTTTCTGGACTACAAAGTGCTCTCATCTGAGACTGAAATTTTAATGTCATTCAGACTCCTGTAAAAGTAAACCATCTGTGAATTACAGTCATAGTTATTTTAATTAGGAAAGCATTAGTGTTTAAAATCTTGTTTTTCAAAATGATACATTTTTTAAAGACTACGTAAAATTGTCGTTGATGACTACCAAAGCTTCAATTGCTGCTATGGGCCAGCTGGGTTTTTTTGGGAGGGAGCTCTTCTTTCTATTTCTTCTTATTTTTATTTATTTTAAAAAATATATTTTTTTCTTATTTTTTAATCTTATAGAAAAGGTGTAGGATGTAGAAGTACAGACATTTAAAACTATGGAATGGATGCTGAGATCGTGTGTAGGTGGCATGGAGGCAGTATTAGCTCATACTTAATAGGTGTCAAGGGAATCTGTAAAGCTGTTCTTTAGTTTAAAAAAGGCAATTTGTGGGAGTGCTGTGTGTTTCTGGCAGTACTTTCAAAATAGCTACCTACAAAAGACAGAGAACTATAGTCTAATGATATTTTACACAATGACACACATTTTCACAGAGCATTAATGAAATTTAGAAAAAAGCCTTAATACTATTGAAATATGTGTCTTCTTGCAGTGTACATGTCTACAAAGATATTATTATGACACACACAGAGCACTGATTCTTAAGGACTGAAATTTTATTTTAAAGGTTTACTCCCTCTGTTTCGTACATTTTAATAGTCCCTCTTCATAAACTAGTAACAATGCACTGTGATACATACTGAATAAACCTACATTTTAGCATACTTTATTTATGGCCTTAATATAAAGTATGTGAGTAGTCTGGTATTCAAGCAAGTGACATCAAGCATTTATATACATTCTTGTCAGTAGCTGGAGTTTAGGGAGAAAAACTGTCATTCAGGTCTCTGGGAGAGGGCAGAATAATGGTCACTCCTTTTCCCTAAGCTGTACAAACCTCACAGCTCTTCATACCTGCGAGACAAAATGAAGAACTGCCTTACAGGAAAGGAAAAGTGATTAGGAAATGTAAGATGCATGTAAGAAACACTCAGTAGGGGAAACCCTACACCAGTTTTATCCCATGGGATCTTGGTGTTTACCAGACCTACCATTCTAGTTTTCAGAATTCTAGAAACAGACACAGCACCAAAATGTGGTGGCATATCCTCCTCCACACCTCCTCCCCAGGCCTGCTCTATGATCTCACTCCTAACCTGAGCCAAACCACTCATTCCCAACTCAGAAGAATCAATAAGAAAGGGTCCCTTGGCATGAATGAGAAATACAGGCTACAGGTGACAGGGAGAGCGGTGGCACAGAAACCAAACCCTAAGGCAGGAGACTGGAAAATGAATCACAGACAAATAAGGGATGAAGAGTGGGACCAAATATGAAGCAAAGTACCTAGAAAAGTGTCAAAAAGTAGAGGTACAAGGGGAGAGAGGAAGAGGAAGGCATGGAATCCAGATCTGAGATGCAAAAGATAACATAAAGAAAATTGAGTTAGCAAGACTAGTAATCCTAAAAAAAACCTGAAAGATAGATAAACAGAGGGAGGAATATATTCTACAGGGAAAAAAAAATCATAGAAATATCGACTAAAAATGGAGGTTTGTGTTAAAAGAGTGAGAGCTTGTGAGCATTTTGAGGTCAAAGTCAACCATCTGTCCTATTCTCTGGCTGAAGGGAATCATGGGTTTATCCAGTGTGGCACAAAATCACTGAGTAAATTTGTGGGCAGTGTCTGGCCCAGGCCAGTCTTTTGGTAATATTGGTGAGGTAGAAAGTCACTCTCTGGTGGTTTCTGCAACCAGCAAATTATTTCCAATATATAATGGTGTGACAAAATGAAACAAAAATATAATGGGACAATATCACTTTACTGATATAATCCAAAGTGTGAGATGCTTGTGTTTTAATAATTTCTGTTAGTAAGACCCCACACCTTCCCCCCTCCTCCCTCCACTCCCAGAATTTTGGTGTTTTAATTGCCTAAAAGAAAATTGACTTTTAAAGTAAGATATTCAAAACAAACACAAAATTGACTTGAGTTAAAATTACTAAATAACAAATGAATGAACTGTCATACAATTTATGAAGCCTAAATTTTTCCTACTTGAGGGAAATAAAAAAGTTAAGAATCTCTTATATATTAGATTGGTAACAAAGTACTCCAGTACTTCAGCATATCGGGTACAAAGCAATTAGTGTAGCATGACCACTTTAATTTTAAGCCAAAATAAATAATTCTGTTTAAAAAATAATTTTAAACTAAGCATGAAATTTACATATGTACGATTTCATACACTTCTGCTCATTCCTCTGATTTAATCATATGCCACTTATGTTCTACATTCTGCTATTTAATCATAAATATATATTTTTTTCCCAAAAAGGATAACATTATATACTGGTACATTGAAATTTAAAAATACTTAAGGACAGCTCTATCAAATCCAATAAATGAAACACCCATAAAACAGTAATAAAATATGATTTTTTTCTCTGACTGGTAAGAACTGTGGATCAGACTTTGTTTTCCCTTTACAGTTTTAGAAGTGTTAGAAGAATTTAAAATCTCTAAATGGACTTCTGGGATTTCTCTACATTGAGGACTTATTCCCTGTTTTAACACTCATGACTGCAAGTTTGATAATACAGCTCCTCACTGGCAAAAATGATTTCTCCGCAGACACTGCTGGCTCCTGAAACAGCTTCAGCAATACTTGTAGTTGTCAAAGTGTGAACTGGCACTACCACAGCATCTATCTCAAGCAGTTACCTCATTTGGAGCTTCATTAAAACATTCCAATCGGCTCTCCTGTACTGCTTATTTCATACCTGGGGAGTCTTTGGATCATGCCATTTGAAACTTAAGACTTAGTCTTTGAAAAATCAGTGATCTCAAAACTACTTATAAGAAGGAATCATTGTGGGTTGGTGGAAGCAGGCTAAATGTTGGAAACATGAACTAAGACAAAGCTTTTATTAGAAGTTTTTAAGGATTGCTATCTTTTAACCAGATAAGAATTTCTAGTAGTCAAAGGCTAAAATATTTAGTTTCAGTGAAGTCTGACCTTTGCAGTGCTTGTATTTAACAGATGCACTTTATAGTAAAAGCAAATTAAATGGATGTTTTCTTTTTCTTCTGGTATGGTTTGCATTTCAGCAAGCTCCATCTGAAGTAACTCAGAAGTGAAGGGTTAATTGCAGACTACTGATCTTAGATAAACAAAATGTAGAGCTACATGTTTTGATGAGAAAGCTCAGTAAGCTATGAGCTAACAGCTAACTCTTTTTTATTGAATTTATATTTGCAAGCTTAGCAGTGTGAGGAATGATAATCCAAACAAATGAAAGTTTCCTTATGTCAGTTAAAAGAGCCAAGGACTGTTTGTGCCCATACTTTTCCCAAAGCATGATAATGTTTGCAAATTAAGTCATGCCATTGGGATGGTAGGTTTTGCTTAGCTAATGCATCACTGTATTACAATAAATGAACACAGCACTGAAAATGGGGATTTCCTAATATAAAGACCTTAACATATTCTGGAGGACAGGAGATTCTTCTGCTTTACATGGACCAGCCAGTACTTCTGCTCAATTTAACTCTAAAGTTACTAAATATCACCTCACTGACTTCTCCAGGGGTTAAACAAGTCTATTATTTTCTTTCTGCCTGGAGTAGAAATGGTTTGTTTTGATTTAGCAATCTAATTTTCTCTTACATCAGATGTGCTTAAAAGTCACAGCAAGTAGCTAAGCTTGTAGTGATCAAGTATATATTTAAGCTGAAAGAATACCTTATCAAGACTGCACACAGAGTCAAGATGCAAAAATTGCCTTTCATTAGTAGCTCTGCACTTTCATAATTCCAGTACTTAAGTTAAGTGCATGACTGAAACTGCATGGTATGTCAGCTTCAATGAAACCACTATTTTATTGTCCTAGTTTAGTTATCTCAGTTTACCCAAGGAACAGCAACATTTCATAAAGCTATCAACACTTCCGTCCCTACGTGACAAAAGACAAGTCAGCAGGGAAGACCAGCCTGGCTGATTAGGGAGCTTTCACTGGAACTCAGGGAAAAAAAGAGAGTTTACAACCTTTGGAAGAAGGGCCGGGCAACTTAGGAAGAGTACAAGGATGTCAGTAGGTCATGTAGAAAGGCAAAAGCTCAGCTGGAACTCAATATGGCCACACTGGGAAAGATAATAAAAATAGTTTCTATAAATATATTTAAAAAAACCACCCAAAAACAGGACCAAGGAAAATCTCCAGCCTTTTCTGGATGCAAAGAGGAAAAGACAGAGGTATTTAATGCCCTCCTTGCCTCAGTCTTCAGTAGAAAAACAAAGTATTTTCAAGGCAACCAGCCTCCTGAGCTGGTAGACAGAGCCAGGGAGCAGAACAGACTGCTTGTAACCCAAGAAAAAGTAGTTAGTGATCTATTGTCCCACTCAGACTCTCAGAGGGCACTGGATGGGGTCCATCTGGGGGTACTGAAGGAGCTGGTGGAAGAGTTTGCTAAGGTGTTCTCCATCATTTATCATCCTTTAGTCCTGGCTAAACAGAGAGGTCCAGACAATGGGAGCTTGGCCAATGTGATGCCCATCTGCAAGAAGGGCTTGAAGGATGATTTGGGAAACTACAGGCCTGTCAGCCTGACCTCAGTGCCAGGGAAGATAATAGAACTGATCATCTTGAGTGCCACTATGCAGCACTTACAGGACGATCAGGGGATCAGCAGCCAGCAAGGATTTAGAAAAGGCAGGTCCTGCCTGACCAATTTGATCTCCTTTCATGACCAGGTGACCTGTCTAGTGGACAAGGGAAATGCTGTTTGTCTACCTGGACTTCAGTAAAACCTTTGATACTGTCTCCCACAACATTCTCCTGTAAAAGCTGTCAGGTCATGGCTTGGACAGGTGCACTTTTTGTTTGGTTAAAAACTGGCTGGATGGCTGGTTCCAAAGTGTGGTGGTGAATGTGGCTGGTTGCACATCCAGTTGTTGGCCAGTCGATAGTGGGGTTCCCCAGGGCTCAGTATTGAGACCAGTCCTGTTTAACATCTTTATCAATGGTTTGGATTGAGTTACCCCCCAGTAAGTTTGCAGACAACACCAAGGTGGGTTGGAGTGTTGAGGAGGCCAGGAGGCTCTGCAGAGGGATCTGGGCAGGCTGGATCAATAGGCCAAGACCAAAGGTATGACATTCAATAAAGCCAAGTGTCAGGCACACTTTGCCCACAACAACCCCAGACAGCCTTTCAGGCTTGGGTCAGAATGGCTGGAAAGCAGCCCAGCAGCCTGGGGATGCTGGTTGACAACTGGCTGAACATGAGCAAGCAGTGCCCAGGAAGACCAATGGCAGCCTGGCCTGCATGAGCAATAGTGTGGCCAGCAAGGCCGGGGAAGTGATTGTCCCCCTGTACTCAGTAGAAGCCACACCTCGAATTCTGTGTCCAGTTCTGGCACCCTGACTCCAACAGAGAAATTGAGGTTCTGGAGCATGCCCATCCCAGAGAGGGGCAGTGGAGCTGGTGAAGGATCTAAATGAGCAGCTGAGAGAGCTTTCATTGTTTAGCCTGGAAAAAAAGAGGCTCAGGGAGGACCTTATCACTCTACAGCTACAATGAAAGGAGGTTGTAGCAAGGTAGGGGTCTGCCTCTCCCCCAGACAGCTCGTGACAGGACAAGAGGAAATGGACTCAAGCTATGCTAGATGAGGTTCAGATTACATATTAGGAAGAAGTTTTTCAAGGGTAATGAAGTACTGGAACAGGTTGCTTAGGGAGATGTTGAGGTCACCATCCCTGGCAGTGTTGAAGGAACAGTTTCATATGCCACTTAGTGCTATGGTGGTGGTGTTCAGCCAAAGGTTGAACTCAGTGATCCTGGAGATCCTTTCCAGCTCTAATTATTCTATGATAATAAATACTTGCTTCTAACACATAAGCTGGTGAAGCAAGCACAAGACATTGGCCAACTAATAGTGTTTGCTCTTATGCTCTGTTAAACAGTAGAAAATAAACCAAAATTGGACCCTAGCATTGGATCTTCTGCACTTTTTGTCTACTTGAAAACAGACTGCAGTATTTATGAGAGAACAAAGAACATGTTCTGTGAGTAGGGTCTGAGCTTTGTTGCTTTGTTTTAATAAAATGCTCTTCAAATACAGCTTATGTAAGAAGGAACAGAGAAATTGTGAGGCAGTAAATAAATAAAAAGATACCATGTTCTTTACTCATTTTCAGGGATTTTAATTTAGAACACTTTTCCCTCCCCCAGGTTAATATCACCTTTCTCAAAATGGGATGGTGAGGTACATTATCAGAAGAAAGCTTAAAGTATCATCCAGATTCGCTCAGCTAAAAAGTCCAGATCTTTATTTTTCCCCCTCTGCTTTTGAGCCTATTGGCAACTTCATCTACTGACAATGACATATGAGGTGGAGTTTGACTTCAGATCTGTGTTGCTTTCTCCTAAATATCGTCATCCTTGATGAGGGTATTTTAGTTGTCTTTTTTGTTCATTTTTTTTTACCTGAATTTGCAACAGCTCTTCAGGGAAGAGCATGTAACATTTTGGGGAATACAATTTTTGATTTATTCATGAACTCTTGCAACAAATAGATTTTCAGTTCCAGCAGTGACTCATTTGAAGTAGTTACTGCTGGCAACAGTGGCTGAATAAACTATATGTGTAACCCCCTGCTTCTTGGATGATTTTTAGTAATGCACTACAGATGACTCTTTTCTTCTGACTTTGCTGCCTGACATCATCCTTGCTTCCTAATTCCTTTTTTTCTTTCCTTTCCTCCTCCCTCTTTCTACCTTTTAAATATTTTCCTTTTTTCAGTGTCCTCTACTGTAAAAGCATAGAGTACCCATGACAAATGCAGATTGTGTAAGCTTCTTCATTTAGATTGTTATTTAAAGTTCAACTTTCATAATTAGTCAAATGAATCAAAAAGATAATTGAGAGAGAGATTATGTGACACAGACATTAGTCACTACTGCTGATAGTTGGGTATGTGATTTTGTATCACCTATACAAAATAGGTTGGTACCAAGCTGTTATTCACTGGACATCTAAGAAATTTGACTTGGAATGAATTTTCTTTTTAAACTTTCTTCTACACTTTTCATCTTTCCATTTGTTTTTATACCTCTCTGTGCCTTGAAAACTGTGTATGGAGAAGGTCACTCATTTTTTCAAACCTCATTCCTTGCAGCTTAGTCTGTTGCCACGTGCTTCTTAGTCACTGAGTGACAATGGTATAACTCTCACCCCCAAACTCTCCTATTCCATTTAGCTTAACAGTGTCTCTGAAGAGTTTTGTGCCTTTCTGGTCTGAGTGATAATGCATTATGCACTGCTGTAGTTTTGCACACCTGACTTCTCCTGGAGTTAATGAGATTCTGGAGTTCTGGATTCAGAACTTCTAAAGTCTGTTTGAGATCATAAGCTTCAGTCCTCTGCATGATGGAAGGTTTCTAAGGTTTCTGTTTTGCGATTTCCTTTTAAAATTTTTGTCTTCCTAGGTTTCAGTCCTGTTAACAAATGCCAATCACTACAGAATCACTAATCTTGAGCTCTAGGCTTTCACTGATGACCAACTTCTTTTTTTCCTGTGCTGTAACAATTGCTCTTCTCCAGGGAAATAAACTTGATAGGCATCCTGCTCTGTGTTTCTTGACTGGAGCACACTGTGCAATTATTGTTGCACAGCTTTTGTCCAATGTCAAGCTTGTAACCCCACATAAGTTCTAAACATTAGGGGTTCTCTCACATCTCCAGGTACTTGTACTTCACAAAGTGAAGGTACAGTTTCTAGTTGTTAATGAATGGGGGTTTTTTAATAGGAAACCTTGTGGCAATGATGCAGAACATATATCAGAGCAAACTTACAAAACCTGGGTAGGAAAAGCAAGTCTAGTTTAATATTGTTATCTTTTTCAGTCTTTTTGGTCTTTTCTACTCAGGGACAGGGGGACTATATGTGCCCTCTTCTTTGCTTGGTGACTAAACTGAGGCTTTAAACAGTATTTTAAATAAAGAAAAATTTTCTTATATGTCTGAGTGCAGGTGATCATGCATGTATGCTCCCAGCCTAGTGGGGGGCCTATTTTTGGTCCTGTTGATACTAAGGAATCTGGGCCACTGAGAAATATCCATAGCACACATTCTGACTTAGTCCTTGGCCTTTATAAACAGCTTGCAGAAACTTTTCTGGGCATATTAATACTCAGAGGTCATACATTTATTAGAAAACCTCATCCTTTAAACTGAAGAAGCCTAATAGGAGTGCCCTAATCACTGTCCAATCCCTTAACTTCATGGCTATCCCTGAAATTGGTCTGGATGCTCTCTTGTGTAACATATTTCAGTCCTGCTAGGCTGGAAAAAGGCCTGAATCTGAAGCTCACACTGCCTGCAGGAATGCTCTGTACGGGAAGCCACAGAAAGCTCATTTCTATTCAATAGCTTCTATACTATGCAAAGAAACACGTTGGTTTTTTTTTTAATGCACATATTAAAGAAATCAGTCCTACTCAATTACAAAGCTATCCAAAGCATATGACTGAGTACTCTGGACAAATGCAGACATCCACCTTGCAGTCTTCATACTGTTGAGTATTATATGATATAAATAGAATAAGGAGAAAGAATAGGGAGTTGATAGTTTCCTGTTTAGTGCTTGGTACTTTTTTTTTTTAAATTTACTTGAGGTATGGCAACCTCAGGTTCTCTGGTGGATCTGTGGATCAGCATGATGGCACCTACAAATGCACTGACCATCTGGGAAATCCTAATTAGCTGTTTTCAGTCTGCCCTGCTAAGACAGTAGAGCATTTAGCATAGGATTTTAAAGAAATAAAATACCTAAGGTTATTCAGGAACCATTCAACCACTAAAATGCATATATCAAATACCTTCAAAAATCTTGAAAAAAATTTACATAGTGTGCATGGTTAATTGAATCTTTTTCTTCCCACAAGAATACACTCATTTTTTTGACACAATGATCACAGCTACTCATAAAACTCTGAAAATCAGTTTGATAATTTACCCAAGCATATATTAAATGGCAAAAAATACATCACTGCAAAGGATGTGGTGGCTTGCCACCAATGGAAATGACTCAGCTAGCTTGTTTAAAGAATGATATTTTAATTGCTTTGTATATCACAAACCTGCCAGCCTTGTAATTTACACTGCTGAAGAACAAGACGACATCTCTCCTTGGCACTCAACTTCTTCTTCTCTCCTGCTGCTGTATCAGCCAAATCTTTATACCTAAAAAATCAGCAGAAGTAGAGTTACTCTAATGTTGGCCTGGTTGATGTCTTTGTAGAAATTGTCAGTTTTCCTTTGACTCTCAAATCTTTGATATCCAAACTGGAAGCTTGGGATTCTGATCAGGGTGAAGAAAACAAGAAGGCAAATCACTCAAAATCTTGTATATTGTTAGACATGACCTTGGTTAATAACAAGTGATGCCTAAAACCCAAATCTGCTTCCTGTCTGTTCTTTGGATGCCTCACTGAAAATCAATGCCAAAGGAATGAATTCCCCTGCGACTGAACTGGGTCATTGAAAGGAGGAAAATATGTTTTCAGTATGTGTCATACAACTTATGCCTCTTAAGGAGTAATTCATAAGAAAGTGACATTGACAAAAATGATTTTCATCAATCTGAGATAAATTTTCATTTTGAACAGAAAGTCATGAAGCAAATGCACTTCCAGGAACTGGATGTTTTTACACTACTGGAAAGAAGTTCAAGAGGAGAGTTGATTATAGCATTGAGTACCTTCAAAGACAGAAAATGCTGGATATTAAAGGGCTCTTTGATGTACCAGATAGAAATATCAAGGAAGGAAACTTAAGTAATACAAAGTCCAATAAAGTATAAAATTCAAAATTTAACTGTGGAATTATTAAATTTATGTAACTTATTGCTAAAGAAATGGAATTTTATACAGCTTAATGCTACAAAATATTACTATACTTTTTTGGAGGTACGCCTCTGTCTAGATCTGACTGCATGTAATGAGTCAAATGCTTTTTCATTACAAAAAGCCAGGCTTTGAAAAGGATATACACTTTGCAAACATGTCACTTTTGATTAAACTCCCACTGAAATTGATAAGTTTTGAAGTTTGTGAGCTAATTACATTTCCTGACATTTTATTTATTTATTTATTTATTTATTTATTTATTCAACAGCTGAATTCACCTACATCTCTCCTTCAACCCAAAACTGTGCTGTCTTGTTGTCTTTCACACAACATGGTAGGCAAGGCTGCAGTGCTGGAATGAGTCCAGGGATCTCAATTGTACCCAAAGCTGTGGCAAGTCTGGAACAACATCTGCAGGTAAACAGCCATAGGACCAAATTTCATCTAGCCTTCTAGTTTCCTGTAGCTGCACAGACCCTTGGGTACCTCAGCTCCTGCAGTCTGGAAATATTCTCTTGTCTGGTAGCAGTCCTGCTGAGGACCCCATGGCTAAGTCCATGTTAGTAAATGCAAAGTGAGAGGGACTGCTTCTCTGGCGCAGAAACCATCTGGCAAAACCCAAGCCTGATGATTTATTTATGCATTTAATATTATGGAATCTGTTCTGTTCTATTAAATTCTGTCCCCTTCCAACAGAGTGTAACCCAGAGTGTAACCATGTCTAAGCTGCCTTCTTTGACTGGTCGCCAGCCTGTCCTAGTTCCCAAGTTGTGCCCAGGAACTGTTTGGAGGAATGATGGTAAGAAGGGCCCAAACCTTCACCACAGATCCTTGTATTTAGTCTCACACTCCAGATTAGCATTAGAAAACTGGGGATAGCACCTTCCCAATATTCCACTAGCTGCATGGACATTTATTTTGCAGGTTTCTATTACAAGGTCATTCATTTTACAGGTTTCTATTAAGGCTGGGGTCACCTTGTTTCCTTACTTGTATCAACAGTTTTTTCTTAGAAGTCATGGAAAATCAGAGGTGTTAGAGAAACAACTGCTGGAAAGCTTAGCAACTGCTGACTGAAGTGAAGATTCATGACTAAGCATTGACTCACAATGCATGAAGAAGTAACTGCAAAAGTGATCAGCCTGAAACTCCATTACAGCAGAAACCCAAAGAAACATATTTCTCTCTTGAAAAAAAGACAAATTAAAATTTAAAAGGTTGAAGTTCTATGTTTGGCTCAAGTTTTCTTTAAAGACATGCAAATGAAAGAATTCAAGGATAGCTAAATATTCCTTACAATCTATATTATACAGAATGTCAGACAAAAATGATCCACCATTTTCCTCAGCCTTTAAAGTCTCTGAAATCCCACCACGTTATCCTGGAAGTCTAATCACAGTTCACAGTCCTCTTCTATCTGTTAAACAAGCTCTAAGAAAAGGAGGATGTGTTATGGTAGTAGAAAAAGAGGAAGCTATGGAAATTTAACATAAACTTCCTCTGTGAATACAATAGGACATTTGGAAGATGATCTACTTTCCCTATGTTAGACACTGAAGAGCTGTGCTCCTGGCCTGAGTTAGTCACCTTGTTCTCAAAGCAGTCTGTGAAGACAGGTATTTTCCACAGGGTGACTTGTTCTATGCATTCTAGATGCTTTTGAAAAAATGAGAAGACATTGCCCTCTGGAGGTGCCTTTCTCCACTCTGGACTCAGAGATGTCCAGACCAGATGCTTTCATTTGGGTGCCTGAGAGGAAGCTCACCTTTATGCCTACTTGTCTGACCGAGCTACTCATCCTGCAGAATAGCTAGCAGAGGGTCTGAGACCTTCCTTATTTGTCCTGTCACTGGTTGAAATCTACTGGCTAAGCACCCAAAATGAGAAAGTACCTTTATGTCCTGTGTTATGATTGGTTATCAACCATTTTCACCTTGTATAAAGATAAAAGCAACACAAAATTTGCAGCTATTTTTCAGCCACAATGGTGCCCCAATTTGGCTCTCAGTCCAGTTGTGCACATACCCATGTCAATGCCAGGGAATTAATGAAAGTTCCTGAATGGATGGAATAAGAGGACTACACCTGCTGGTGGGAGCCCAGGTTTGTTCTGGACAGAAGGGATGGTTTAACCATAAACTTACATAATTTCTTCCGTACTTAGTTTTAAATGAGTGAAAAAACTAAAACCTTTTTCTTTAAATTGACAATGAGCTAAAATATAAAGAAAGAAATAAAAATTTACAAGTGTGACATTATTATCAAAATGCAAAATATTTTTTGGGTATCAGATACTTTTTATTGTGGATTGACCTTGTGTTTCCATGTAGACACAATAATTTAATATCATCCTAAATTTAATCATTCTCAAGATGAGCAAAATAACTTTTTTTTTCAGAATTTATTCTATCACAGAAATTAATAATAAGAATACTGAGATTACAGTGCAGACTTGTATAAATAAACTTGAATTACTTGCAACAATGGGGCTTGCTTCTGGGGAAATGCAAACTGGAGTCTTTGAAACCTTCCCTTACAGAGAATTCTTCTCCTAGCACTTTAGCCTTAGTTTACTCTGAAGTTAATGAACACACTTAATCAAGTACCAGGCTTCTTCCTACCTGACAGGTCACACATTTTAACCCCATTAGATAATGCAGAATGTACAGAGAGGATCCTAAGGAACCCAGAAAGCATACTCAGTGCTACCTTGCTAAAAAAAGTGAAATATATTTCAGCTAAACTTGGATTGACAAGTCACTTGCCTAGACTGTCTTAAGATTCAGTAGAACAGACTATTCTGGTGTCATATTCCCAACTGTAATGGTGATGTTTACAATATATCAGATGAACTGTGCACTGTAAGACCATCATGTCTTTCCACTAAGTGTAAACATGCTCTTGCCTCCAGCCTGGACATCTAATATCAGACAAAGTGAATCTCCTTCATAGCCAGGAAGCAAAAAAAAAAAAAAAAACCAGCAATTCATGGCTAGCCAGAACAACTCATTCACTAAGGAATCCAAAATAAAATACAAAACAGGGAGGTCTAAAGGATTAATTTGAATCAACACCACTCCACTGCTATGCCAAGACTAATGTACTGTTGATTAGGAAGTAAATTCCAAACGTCTTCTAGTTACAAGTTGAGACAGTGAACACTACTATCAGGGTGAAGGAGGGTCTCCCCAGCACCCATCCACATGATATCAGTGTGAGAGAAGATCCATTTTCCCCAGTTTTTTCCTTTAGCACCCTCCTTGTCCTAACTTGTCATTTTCAGAAGCATAAACAGAAGAAAGACATTCTGGCTAGACAGGCTCACACTGTGAGCATGTACAGACTAGCCAGGATTCTCTGGTGTTGCAGAAATGTGCTCTGACCTCTCTTCCTTTGCTTCTGAATGATGTGCTCTATCAGGGAAATTTTTTGTTTGTTTGGAGTAGAAACTGCTGCCAATAGCTTGTGAATGAGGAAAACTCGTTTCTCTTGGGTCTTCACAGATAAGGATGTTATCTAATCATTTTCTCTCTCACCTCCCTAAGTGCACAGCTGACAAGATCCAGCAGGCTGTTTTTCCCCAAGACAGAATATTCTGCAGTTCAGGCTGTGGCACAGTAACCCACAGCAATATTCTAAGGCTCAGCACGCTATTCAATTTACACAGAGTGTGCACAAATGGGCTGTAGGGCTGTACTCCCAGTTCTGTATGCACAGCAAATCTTTAAGCATTGGAATAAACATGACTCAATTTCAATAGCACAACGTGACAGAAGACACTAAAGGAAAAAAACACGGCAAGTACAAAGGGCAGAAAAACAAGCAGCTCCAAATCAATAGCTTAATAAAAGATGTCTTTGAACTGAAGCCACAGAACTACTTTTGTTGGTGGGTTGTTTGGCTGCTCTTATTCTCAGGTCTTTCTCTTGCCTAATTAAGAAAGATACACCAAAAATAATAAAGTTAGAGGTAGCTACTGACTGCAATCCAATGTCCTCACTAAGAGGATAGTTTCTAATGCCACAAGTGATAGTTTCTAATGCCATATCTTTTCTGAAGGAAGATCCTTCTTTCCATGTCTTTGTCTTGCTGGTTAACAAATAAAAATCACATATGGTTGGCAGGTAACTGCTTTAAAAGGGTAAAGAGTGATAAGTTATGTACTTTTAAGTTTAAATATCCAAACACAACTTATGTAAGGAAAAATGAGTGACACACTTGTCAGCATAATTCGTTATGTTAGCGCAATTTTCTCTTTTTTTGCTTACTACAATGTAGTCTGTTTGCCAAAGTAAACTGGTATGACTTAATAAGATCTATTCAAAAGGTAGTGAATAAAAGGCAGCAATCAAAATTAAATTTTGTCCTATATTTCTGCTAGAAGAAATGCAAAAATTGACATCATAAAGGTTCAGGTTGTGCTGTCTCAGTAAATGGTCTCTTTTCCCCTTTCTATATTCATTTTCTCTTTGACAATCATTAATTTTTGATATCTGAAATATGTGAAAGAAATGGACTTTGTTTGCCAAACTTTTCACTGTGTGCTTATAACTCAGGATTTTTAGTTTTGTTTGTTTGGATTTGGGGAGGATGGGAAGAGTGGGTTAGGTAAGGTTTTATTTGAAGTCTATCAAGTAAAAGCTGACACATCCAAAGAGCCTATCTACTGAAGAGAGATTGCCTGAAAATTTTTCATTAGAAAACTTATAAAATCAGTGAGTAGCAAAGAATAGGATGAAATTTTGATTAATGTTACCTTTATATAAAGAATAAATATTCATTTATTCATTCATTCCTTTTCCCTCTGTTATATTCTTTTTGTCTTGAAGGAATAACCTAACTATTTTTGAAATATGAGGAACATGGGAAATTCCAGATAATTAGAAAAGAGGAAATAGATTATTGTAATTTCCAAGGGAAAAAAAGGGATTCTGTCAATCTCTGCACAATATATATGGCATAAATATCTTATTATGCAGCATAAATATTAAGAATCAAAGCATATATACAAAATTTTTTAGAGAATAAATCTTTGATGTGAAGAAGAAAATAATGCTTGTAGAAATAACAGATTACATCAGACAAACTGCATTTGGGGCTTCTTTTGTAGAACTTCAAAAATTCAGTATAAGATTATAAGGTTCACTTTTTATGAAAAATTTTGCACCAAGGCTGCTTCAAAGAGACTTGCAGAAATAATTCAGAATATTATAAATGTGAACATGAAGAGCAATGTAGCTGAAAGAATTAGTAAGGATATATGGCAATGAACCAAAACTTCAAAGCACCTGCCTACCATATTATTTTTTTAATATCTTAATTGATATCAAGAAACACAGTCTTAAGTGACTAGATGTGCAGACCAAAAATAATTAAGTGAAAAAAATAAAAGTACAGCAATTTTGGAAAATTAATAATGCTAAAAGTGATCTTACAACAAACTGACCAATTATCATAGATTTACCTGGTTTCTATATATGCCTCTAGATTTTTTTCTGGTAAAATATACTGATTTTTTTACTTCAACAATTAAAAATTCACTTCCTATTACAAGGGGTAAGTGGGAAATATACAGCATGCTTTAATGTGTCTGCAGAAAAAGGAAAATATACTCAAGAGTGACCTTAAATGACATGTAATTGAGATAAAAGAGTAAAATTTAGGACTAAGAAATAAAGCTGGAAGAATACTCAGAAAATCTCCAGAATAAAATTTTACAGTGGCTCACATGTGAGTCAGCCACTGGGCCAATGTAGAGCTCAGTACAGACTTTTGAGGCAGGGCCATGACTATGAAATCCACTGAATCAAAGCACCTTTGCAGAAGTGGCCATTTGGGATGATTTAATTTAAACTGAATAAAAAGTAAGACAAGTTTCTCAGATAAAGATACTAACTTATAACAGATGATAAAGAAATGAATTGGAAGAATTTTTTCCTGAGTTTTATGAGGTTTTTTGCATTAGGCTTTGAAACCCTTAATCTTTTCTAGACATCTGAATTTCAATTTCTGAAGAAAAGAAGTAATGAAGATATGTGTGTCTTAGTCCTGGATTATTTATTCATATACTTCCTGTAATTAAGCAGAGGCTTCCTCATCTCAGACAATGTGGCAGCAGAATAGTGAGTAGAATATAAATTATAGTTCAGCTCCTGGGATTAGTGGATTCAACTATGCAAATACAACATATGAATTCGCAACATCTGCTAAAGATTTGCTAAAGATTTGCAATAATTTTGCACCATCTTACTTAAAGCTGACATTCCCATTTCATCTTGACACAGCAATGTAAAACATATTTACTTTAGAAATTGTCAAAAATCACACATTGTCTCAGAAACATGCTAGCATTGAGCAAACAAACAGCTCTATTACATCTACAACATATTCATCTGACTCTACTTCAGCAAATGTTTACCTTTAGCTCTTGCTAGGTAGGTCTTTCCCACAGCTAACTACCTCTCCATGCTTGGGCGTCCCACCAACACGCACACGGGGCCATAAAATGCTTCACTGTACACAGAATATATGGGCTATGTAATACATTTAAATTTCTTTGTTAACCTGCTAATTTGATTCTGTTGAACACAAAGATGTGTGACTGGCATCCACTGAAGCTACTTTTCTTTCTCTGCAGACACAGCCATATGATAATAGGGCATCAAAATCAAAATTTCAATTGAAACACTGAAGTGGGCTTGTACAACTTTCCTGCTTGGTCTCCTGGTGACATTGCCACTTCACTGTTTGCCAAGAAGGCACTGCCCAGCTCATTGGGAAATATACTGAGAAAGATATATGTGGCAGAAGCAGAAAGTAAAACCAGACTCAAATAGAAATTGTGATATTAAAGAGAAATAGGATTAGATTTGCTGTTCCACCTAGATAATGCTATATTTCTTCATTCATTTTGGTGTTTTTTTTTCTCCTGTGTAACCAGTACTCAGCCAAAAAAGTATGGGAACATATAGAAACCCTCCCACAATACTCACTAGTAGCTTAGACAACGTTTATTTGGATTATGGGGCAGGATTTTTGGACCTTTTTAAACCATATGGCAAAATAGCTTCTCTGTGAGATCATCTCTACTTCTGCTCTTTTCTGTGGGAGCTTCCCTTGTGCCTCTGAACCCTGTGAGTACTATCAGTCTGGGTAACAGGGATTCTCCTGGCTCTGGATTGTATGATGGTTAGACAAACCGCACAAAAGCATCATTTTTCAAGATATACTAAGGTCATGTGCCAAGAGTGGACCAGATTCTGCTCTCATTAAGAGTGCAATACACCTGGAGTAATTCTGCTGAAACAGATGATGTTAAATTAATGCCACATTGGTCTAAACAAGAAAGCAAAGTAAGAGCCAGTGATTAAGATGCATAAAAGGATTTTACGTGCACGCTTGCATAGGATTTTGTGTTTGCTCTCAGATATCACCAGGATAAACTGCCTATTATTATTCAGCCTGACTGGGATATCTAGCTTTAGGAAGTGTCATTCCAGGTTCTCCTGCTGAAGATTAAATGGTTGTAAAGAATATCAAGATATGGATAAGGAGAAAAAGGGTGCCCTGAATATCTGAGTTGAGTGGAAAGAATTTAACAGCTGCAGAGCCACAGAAAGAAGAAACAGCAGGAGTGTGACAGTTGTTTTTGAGTGTGAGGCAGCTGGACTGCATCTATACAAGTCCAATGACCTATACAAATCCCATGACCATAAAAAAGCAGCACTCAAGATCAACTAATATTTTTCTAAACAGTGAAACTGCACAGACGTGTTTAATTAAGCAATAAATAACAAAGAGTTATTTTAAAATTGTAAAATTAAAAAAGTAAAAGTAAAATTAACCTATGTGACAATTTGCACCTTAATCTGATAATTCAAAGTTCCTGCACAGTGCCAGTGGCACAAACTAATGTGTTACATACTTACTTTAAAATATTTACTTTAAATATCTGTTGTATTAATTTAAGAGGTCAGAAATTCTAACAAGCATTTCCTTAGAAGAGTTTCAATGTATAAAGATTAGCGAGAATATTAGTGGTTGATAATATTTTAAAAGGTTTATTTCTATGGCAAGCATTTAACTGAATTTCTTACTACCACACATAAATCTGTGTCCATTATCTTTGTCATTATGTGCTGTCAACAAATTATGAAGTACTCAATAAAGATTTTTGTTGAAACCTTAAGGTTCTGAAATAAAGTTATTAGCTGCTCATTATAGGCACATTGAACTCAGTCAGTTTGTGAGAGAACTTTCATTATACTTATTTGTGTACAAATATAATTCTATCTATTTTTATAATCCATACTTTTAAGTGAAATCCAGTGCTGTGGTAGGTATTTCAGCACCTTGTGACAACATTTCTCCATGTTTAGAAATAGCACAAGATCTAAAATTCACAGATGTAAAACATGTATTGATTTTTGTAAGGATTGTAAGGGTTATTTAGTGATCTAATAAACATTTTGTTAAATCTGATGGATAAAAAATATCAAGTGCTAGTGGAAAGCAGAGGTACCAAGGGTGGCACTTTAATCTAGAAATTAAATAAACATTTTAAAACTTCACAGATCTTGAAGTTTAAATAAAGAAAACCACAAGAATTTCTGAAACAGTTCAGCCAGAATTATACTTGTGTGTGCCCAATAGATCTATGATTGCCTAAAGAAATTAATGTAGTTGTATGCACCTAATAGTGGAGGGAGAATAATACTATGAGATTCTCACTGAAATAACCTAAAAATTGGGACATTCTCTATTGCACAAAACAAAAGATTGCAAGAAGCTTCACTAAGTTTTATGCATTCTATACTAAATGTAATATACATAATGCTGGAAGATTATTCAGATTGCACATCAGACATTTGAAAGTTAGGAACCATCAGACTTAACTGGCCATGTCATCTGTATTTCCCTGTATCTAGCTATTTAATGACCTAATTACATTCTCCTGCTCAAGGGACCCCTTTTCTTGTCAATCTTGTAGAACTGTTAAGTGTATGACAGATATGAATAATTCAACTGACTTCAATTGTTTACACACATTTACACATTTGTAATTGCTTTAGCAAATGAGGCTTGCATTGTAAGCTTCTGAAGATGCCCAAGCAAACAATGCTGATACTTATTTTTGCCTTCAAAATATAGCTGGATGCCTTCTAAATAAAGTCAGGTGTCTAGTCTTCCACTGAAAACTCCAGTCAAATGAGAAACTCTTTTCTCTTATAGTCAGTCATTTGTGCACTCTCACTAAGCCCCAGAAACACCAGCAGCTTTATCATCCTCACAGTCCAAACTCTGCGACATGTAAGGTAAGCACTGATACTTTGTATTTACAAGACAAATTCTGTGGGCAAGAGAACTGATGATGCCAAGGTATAGCTTCAAAAACTGCATCTGTCTTGTCTCCAAAATGTTGTTCTCTGATTTTTTTTTTAGAGACTGTTACAAAGCATTAATTCATTCCCTTGCCATAGAATGGAGCTACACTGGGATTCTGGAATTCTGGGAAATACCATGCAGAAATGGATAAACCCAAGACTAATCAGTTGAATCCCATCCTTTTCTTTACACCCTACAAATTAAGTCCTAGTTAATTAGGCAAGTCAGCACAGGCATATGAAGTTACCTTGTGCATTTCTTGTTTCTAAAATATCAAAAAGGACCTAATGGGCATAATGGGGCAAACAAGCTAAATGGATACAAAGAAATAACTCCAAAGGGGTAAACCAGAAGATTCCAGTCAGACTGAGTGGAAAGAACTATTTGGTTTTTCTATAATATGAGTAGCTTGGTAATTCTCACTACACAATCACATTGTACAAGTAGATTTGAAACAGCCTGCATCTCTTAACACAGTCCCAAATATCTAGTTGCACCTCAGAAATTCCCCAGGGTGATTTACTCCAATTCTAGGCTTCTCAGGGAGAATGCCAGAGCATTCTGGGTTCTGGTCTTCTCCTAATCCCTACCAGTAAGGTTTAATGAGGAATTAGTAATTTATAGTAACTCTGAGTGCTGTAAATTATCCTAAACTGGGTTCCCCTATCCAAAAGGTTGGTGAAAGGAAAAGAACAAATAAAAGCTGAGGGTAGAAAAAGGAAGAAGGGACTTTCAGAGTAATGGTCTTTGTCTTCCCAAGTCACCAGTACTCATGATTAAATACTTTCCTGTCTGCCAACGGGAAATAGAAAATGAGTTCCTTATTTTTAATTTATTGGTTTCTCTATTCAATTGTATTTATTTCAACCAATGAGTTTTCTGACTTCTCTCCTAATTGTCTCCCCCACCCCATTGAGGAAGGAATGAGCTAGTAGCCAAGAGGGGTTGAGCTGCCAGCTGGGGTTAACCAATGACACTTCTTTATCCAAGTGCTTTATTTGGGGTGCTGGTGGATGAGAGTCTGGCAATGTGCATTTGTAGTCCAGAAAGCCAACAGTATCCTGGGTTGCATCAAAAAAAGTGTGACCAGCAGGTCAAGGGAGGTGATTCTGCCCCTCTACTCTGCCCTTGTGATTCCCCTTCTGGAGTGCTGTGTCCAGCTCTGGGGTCCTCAGAACAAGACGGACATTGACCTGTTGGAACAAGTCCTGAGGAGGGCCATGAAGATAGTCAGAGAGCTGGAGCATCTCTTCTGTGGAAACAGGCTGAGGGAGCTGGCTTTGTTCACCCTGGAGAGGAAAAGGCGCTGGAGTGATCTTACTGTGGCTTCCCAATACCTAAAGGTGGCCTACAGGAAATCCAGAGAGGGACTTTTGAAAAGGGCAGGAAATTATAGCACAAGGGAGAATGGCTTTAAACTGAAATAAGACAGGTTTAAATTAGATATTAGGATAAAATTCTTTGCTGTGGCATTGGAAAGGCACTGGAACAGGTTGGTCAGAGAAGCTGTGGATGCCTTATGCCTGGAAGTGTCCAAGGCCAGGTTAGATGCGGCTCTGAGCAACCTTGCATAGTGGAAGGTGTCCATGGCAAGTTTGGAGCAACATGATCTTTAAGGTCCCTTCCGACCCAAACCATTCTATGATTCTATAGTAATTACCAAAATCGCCAAGGACACAGACATTTTGAAAATCGCAGTTTTAAACTTCAAGGATGACCTTCACTCCTCATGGGAAGCCAGTCATTACCAGTTTTATGAGTTTGTGTTGAAAGTGCCCTCAAAACTGATGACTTTAAGATACTTCATTTACTCACCTTTGCTTGCATTCTGAAAGAAAGACAAATAAAAATGATTACCCTCAATCAGAAATATCACTTCCAGCTCTAGGTCTGAAGGAACAAACTCCACAATGGCAAGACTGCCATTTGATATAAATTGACATCATTACATCTACTTTAATGAAATACTGCCATTGTAGCAGCAGTCAGATTGCCTCTTGCTTTCCTTGAAAAGATTTGAGGTATCATGGCACATATCAATGTGAGATGACTGATGCTGCATAGCAGACAACAAAGCTGAGAGGGCCAGTGTGATGATGACCCATCACTTCTTAATCTGCTCTGTACATCATTCTCACTAATGCCCTAACTTACTCATGAGAGTCTGGAATGTTCTGCTGACTTTTTAAATTCAAAAATTATATATTATAAAACATTATAGCTTCCCTGCTTTCAAGAGGAAGAAAAAGGGAGAGGGGAAAGAAAGAGAAAAAAAGTCAACAACAAAGTGCTTCTGGATGAAGGGAGTATAGATAACAATGATGACTCATGCGTATGATTTACAAACAAACACAACACATCTGTGCAATACGTCATCAGCTAATAGCACAAATTTGGTGAAAATATTACAACAGCTATTAAAAAGGGCTTTATAGGAAAAAGATAGACAGTACTTGACAAAGCAATGATATTAGCATTAACATAATCTTTCCTGAGAAAGCAAGATATCTCTTCAGAATAATCTCTTAGCAAAGTCAATTATTTGAAAGAGTTAATAATAATTTAGTACTCTGAAGCATTAAAGTTTTGATGTAAAGACCAATATTGGAGCATTTCATTATCAATGAATGCTGCCCCGACTAGAAGAACAGAATTTAGGATCTGTAGTTTAGTGCAGCTTGAAGAACTAATTAAGAACTTCATACCAAAATCAGAGGAAAACCTGTAATTAGAACAGTCTTTGAACATACTTGTTTCACCCTCACTGCTATGATTACCATAAGAATCCATTATCATTGTGTTCCATACTCTTCCTTCTGAATATTGCCTAGGAAAATGGATGTTTTGCCATCTTTTGAAGTTACTTTAAAATAAAAAAATCATCAGAATGTTAACGCTTTATTTCCTTTTTGTTAATAAGCTTACAGCTGGTGATTTCGATATTTTTTACCTTATTTATAGGAGAGCAAGGTTAGATTATGAAAGGAGGAAGAAGAAGGAGAAAAAGAGAAGATGGGGAAGGAGGGGGAAGGGAAAAGAGGACAAGGAGGAGGAGGATGAGAAAGGAGAAGCCTCCAAACCAGCATCTGACACTGGCTTAACAGGATAAATAACTACTTATAAAGCTTCAGAGCTGCATTAGCCTAGGTAAAACTAAAGATTAGATTGGTGCAATTTAGGAAATTTTAAAAGATTATTGGAAATAGTAAATCATAACATTCTAGTGACTTATCTCTTCTTGCCACCATACTGTAAGGAATGTCTCTACATACAGCCTTCATGTTCTCTTTCAGACTATGAAATTTTCTCTGCTCTTTCTTGAGCAGCAACAGAAGGCAAGATGGGACCTACATGATGGAAAACACAAGGATAAATTGATAGAATTAAACCCAGGAAAGACCATCTAGAAACTTGAGAGACAGTAATGTAATTCCAAGAAACACTCAAAAAGTGCAGAAATAAATGCAAGGAACAGGACACTAGAATTTGGGCTTTCTGAACAACATGATTTTTGCCAAAGAAATCCTGCCATTCTTATCTGCTAAGTGAAAGGCTCAAATTGCTTATCAGTTCCAATAGTCCACAGATGACATCCTGAGCTTCAACAGCTCTGAGTGTTTCCTGTAAACTGGCAGGGAAGGCTAACACAGATGCCTCATTTAAGGACCTGAGTAACTGGATTCTTCCTTGGGCATGGAAACTGAAATACAGACAGAGAAAAAAAACTGTGTCTAGTTTAGAAACTTGGTGAGCAACATTAAAGTAGAAAGAAGGAATTATTTTAGTTTCTATTTCAATTTAGAGAACATAGAGTGTAGAGGAGGATGCTACCAAAATAAAATTTTTCAGAGGGAGTGAAACAAAGCATCTTACTACCTTATTTTTACCTGAATATCCCTGAACAGCTGTATTCTTGTATTTTGCTGAGGTCACCTCATGGGTCTTTGATCACTATAATTACTTTTAAAAATTTATATTCGAAATGGCTTTTGCATGTCTTCCTTGAGCACCACGTGTGGTGAATGACACAAAAGTCAGCCAGGATCCATTTTATTAATTGATGCAAAGAGATTAGATTCTAGATATTAACCTTGTATAACGAGGCTCTGTCTGTGCCCCAGAGAGTTTCTGAGCCCTATTGTTCTGCACTGGAAACAGTGCGGACACTTGATACTTATTTTTCCTGTTCCATGGCACTGGCTACCAAAACCATAATAAATTACTGTTTCTACTACTGGGCTTTTTGCATATCTTATTCTAAATTATATATATTTCAAATTAGAATTATTTTAAATCAGAAATAATTTTAAATAAGTTATCAAAACACTAAATATTGGAAAGAACAACAATCTGCAGACAGTGGCTATTTTACTGTTATTGTATTGTTAGTGGCTATTTTACTCCATGGCTATTTTACTGTTTTTCTTCTTCCAAGAAAAAATATATTTGAGGATACTTTACCTATGTGTACAATTTAGACTGCAAATTGGAAACTTTAAACCCTTTAAAAATTTGTTTGTGCCACTGCCTTGACTTAAAAAGCAAAGCTAGAATTTCAAAAACATAGTCCACTGAGAACCATTCTGAACATAATAAGCAAAATATATGTATGGGTAAACTTTTCCAGGAGTGTAAAATGTGTGTTACTCAAGGTTTTCTGTTTTTAAGGTAAGGTAAAAACTGATCCCTGTCTCTGCTCACAGAGCTTTAGAAATTGAGCCAACACTGCAGGTAAATTCAGCAGAAACACTGCATCTGGAGTTGGAAAATCTGTTGAAATCACATATATGATTTCTTAATTATCCTACTTTAACAGTATTTAAAGCATCTGATATTATGAATTCTCATTTTATAATATATTCATTGAGAAGAAGTGTCACAGCTTCCATTTAAAAATGAGAAATTATACAAGATTTCTCTTTTGATCAGCAAACTTTGGTGATTGAAGGGTTCACCTCACAGCTGGCAACTTTTACTTTGATAAGATACAAGCAGAACCAGTAAATCCAAAAGGACAGCAACAGAAATAATGATTAGGCTTTGTAGCCCAGGAAGATATACTCCTGCAAAATATGACATGTCTTTAGCTACCTCTCTCTTAAGCCATTGTAGGAGTTCAAATGGAACACATAAATAGGTTAAATAAAAGTCATATTAATCCCTAATTAGAAAGCAGGAGAAATGTATTCAAATTCATCCAATTAAGAATGAACTGCTACTGTCTGATTGGTGATAGAAAATAGGTTTTCCAACCTTCCATCCCTCTGCCACAAAGTCTCCTAATTCAATCATACTTTCTTCTTGTAAGCCTGCAGAAAAAAAGTGTTTTAATTTTTAAGTAATAGCTATTTTGAATTTTAAGCCAATTACCTATACGATAAAGAAGATCCAAAAAGTAAATGCACAAAAATTGCAGAGATGGTGAGGGAGGATAGTAATTTCCTATCTTTTGGGAATTTGGGTTGGGATTAGGGCCACAAATTCTCTTTGGAATACTAGAAATACCAGTTTGACAGCAAAGGAAATAAGAATTTGAAAGGTGAAAAACTCCATCAGGTTCAGGTGTGTAAGCCTATATGGAAATATGACAAAATCATTTCTCATTCCAATCAATGAATAGTAAGACAAGACCAGAGTATGGCTGAAAAGCCAACAAAACTAAAACAGTTAACAAAAAAATCACCAAAACTAATTATCTGGTTTCTAAAAACATCCTGTTCAGTCACCAAGGCAACACAGAGATGTAGCACAAATGAAGGTTTTTAGGAAACTTTTTGAAAAGGTAACTCATAATCTCTGAATTCAATATTTCTTTCTTACCTCCAGTCTATTGGCTGAAAAAAACATACAGCAGACATTGCCCATACAAACTCAGAACATGAAAGCTTTCCCAAATCTCCCATTATGTGCATCTTCTCCTCAACCAGCCTGCCCAGCTTGATTCACGCTGGAGGATGAATATTGTGGTAGGGCACAGATGGCTTATTTGTGAAAGAGATAGAATTATAAACTCCTATACTCCTCACTGGTATTTACAGAGAAAAAAATGTTCTGCACAAGCACTAATTTAACATCCACAACTTTTTCCAAGAAGACAACTCAAACTTGTATAAGCAGCTAATGCTATTTTACAGAAGAAAAATAATAAAGGCCAGATCATGACTGGTAAATATGCATTAATCAAGGGCTAGAACATGCAGAGGGATGGAACTTGTCTTGAGTGCATGAGGCTGCTAAACAAATACTTCTTGGACAAGACAATCCTCTTCCTTTCCTGAATCTTTTAAGAATTAAGTGACCCAAAAACCCAATACTGAACTGGGAATGGGGAACAAGAGTTTGCCTTCTAACAGAAGCAGACCTTTTTGTCTTTTTACATTAATTCAAGATGTCACTGATTTCTAACAATAATAAAAATGGAGTTTTGGTATGAGCATTAGTACCTCATGACCAGGCATAAACAAATCCTAGCCTATGAAATACAAATAATGAACCCATGACACCTACACCTAGAAATCTGAAAAATTAGACTATTTCTCCTTCTCCTTTTTAATTATCTACAGACAATATACAATATTTTATATATCTTAAATCATACAAATAGCATAACTTGTAAAAAAAGGGCTCCTTTATGAGGTCATACTTTTAAAACTTAATTTTTCTGATGATGTTTATAAATACATTTCTACATATTAATATAAATTTTATAAATTTATGAATTTATAAATCTATTTATAAAGTTCATTATTTGTTCAATTAAAAAGTAACAGGCCTATACCCCTTGCAGGCAGACAAGATTTTCTCTGAAAAAAGTCTGAAAGACACATAAGCAAAACAACATGGCAAGCGCTACCAGAACATGACAGAAGGCTTTGTACTATAGGTAAGAAAGAAGGTTTTATGAAACCTGAAAGAATTTACCTTGACAAGAAGTCAGTGAAAGAGAGACGTATTGGATACCCATGTCGGATAATTTTGACCATGTCTAGGACACCAATATACTGCAGCTGAGCAGACACATAAAAATGATCAAAGGTATCTGGCAACTTGGAGTTATTAGGTTTTATACAATGAACGGAATGTGGGGTGCAATTCTGCAGCTTCCCAATAATATCGGCAAGTGATTTCTGGAGAAAAAACCAACAAAACAGCAATTATCAATCACTCTTATGCAGCTATGACTATTGTTCAATACATATGCTCTTCCTAACTTTTTATTATTTTCTCAAAAGGGTTGACCAGGTCATGCAAGTCGCTTCTTCAAACATAAGATTTTTCTTTCTTCTATTGCAATCTGCAGAGGGTAATCCTGCTAATAGTGGAGCCCTGGAAAATGTTAAAGATAGACTCTGAAAATGTTAGGCTTTGTGTTTTCTCAGATCACTGCACCTGCGTAAGCAGTATGATAAATGATATAATTGTTAGATGTGATGATTGTTTAGTAACTAAATATAATTATTGTATAATCATAAGAAGAATCATGAGAAACTATGTTAGAAATTTAAGGGGGAACCATGAGAAGCCATGCTTGACTGAAATCTATGTATACAATAGAACAATATAAGTTTAATAATTAACATGAAAGTTATATAATGATAGAATATAAAAACACGATCATCTCAAATGTATGCTCAGAGTCAGATTTGAGTTGAATACTCCTGACACCCAGAGCTCTTAATAAAAGCACCTGCATATAATCGCTTATGTGATTATGTGTTTCTGAATGCTAACACTGCCTTTAAAACACCTGGAGATTCTTTTGCAAATTTTTCTGTCCATAAGATGTTCACTGACCCTGAGCTGTATTGCCACAGTGGTTGGGCCCCCTCGTTCCAGTCTCTGAAGAAATGAGGATGTTCCTTTCTTTTTCAACAGCTGTGGAAGAGAAAAGCACACACTCAACAATTTTATCTCAAGATGGGCAGTAGACCTTTATTGTCATTGTTGCACTTGACTAATGAAGGCAAAAATTTGTACAAACATAGTGCCATAGACAAGGATTGAGTTTCAGAAAGAAATGGGAAGTGGATAAATATCCTCAGGTATTTGCAGAGCCACGACCGGTAAGTTTTGATTTCAAAAGCAGCTACATACATTATAATGATAATACACCTTTAACAAATAACTGGGCAAATCAATATGTTTCAGAGGTCTGTGGAAGTAGGACTTGTGCAGTTAGTATCCCATAGAGTCTAGAAGTAGCATAATTCTGTAGCTCTGTAAGAAGGTGCCTTATGCCTTTGGCAGGTGTTAAAGTCAGTAAATCTAAGAGTACAGATCATTTAAAACAATCTCAACAGCAAAACAATAATACAAATATTTAAAAAAATCTTCTAATTTCTTCTTGCACATGAAAACACAGTTAAACTTCTCTTTTTTAATACATTTTAACCAATTTGAGATATAAATTATTAACAACTTCCTATCTCATTAGAACCAATGTTACCCCATACACCAGAATTGGGAGGGGAAAATTAATTTATTTTTCGCTGCTCTACTTCCTATCTTTGAGACTGAAACGGAAATAATCATACTAAAAGTGGTCCCAGAATTTAGGGTCTTTTGTTAAACTTTCCACAGAAAGGCTAGAAAAATTATTGCATTCCAGGGTTTGGCAAAGCTGTGAGATTTAAACCCCCTTATCAATGACAACCTTTTCACCTCTGACTCTCCATTGCCTTTCTTCCACTTACCTCATAAAGAAATCCCCTCCTACTGAGTCAGCATATTCTGGCCTACTGCTTTTTCCAGTTTTATCAAAAAAGCTTACATCTTCTCAGCTTGGCCCACTCAAGCCAAATGCCATTAAAAATACTGTAGTGCAAGCAATTTTCTACTCACCATGCTAAACTTTGGAGCTCTTTTTTATTTCACTTACTAGGATGCAATGAGATTTTACAGGCAAATTCCCCCTCAACTTCAAAACTAAAAAGTAAAAAGATCTGCTTGTTCCAGTTTGTGGGAATCTATAAAATCAGAAGGCTTTGGCCTTCTGAAAACTGCAGAAGACAGGCTTCAGATACAGCAGAATTGTGAACAGTGCTAAAGCAGCAGAAAAATCATTTAAGCTGTAAAAAAGATATGGGAATAGAACAATAAAGCTGTGTATTATTGCTTGTATAAGCTTTCTAAGTAGCAAAAAGTTGATCTAGCAAGATATTAAGAAGGTTAAGCTTATGAATAGTGCTCTGTGTGTTGTCTCTTATAAACAGGTATTGTATTTGAAAATAAGTAAGCATTGTTTTAACTAAAGTTACACAAGCATCTGATGATTGGATAGAACTACTGTCAATATGTTTTTGCTTCATGTAATTGGCTAAGCAAGTTATATAGTATGCTGTCACATTAAGTTTTCTGGCCTGCTGCCTGGACAGTGAGCTGTTAGCATCTTTGCATTATAATAATCATGTAATGAGACTGATGCTGAAAAATAAACAGCTTGAGACACTATCCCAGCAGCCCCATCCTGTTCACATCTGTAAATAAATTGCTAGCGTCACCAGTTTTTCTCATAAAAAGGACCACTAGCACCCCAATGACATTTTTCATTAAAGTTTAAAAATAACTGAGGAATATAACCAAAATAGAATTTTTCCCACTTTATGGATAATGGTGTCACACTTTCCTCTCAATATTTCAATCAATAGTTCAAGATTGGTTCTTGACTTAGTGGGAGATCTAAGAATAACACTTCCTACTTGCTCTCTCCCATGTTACATATGACTTCCCATGGGAAAGAAAAATTTGTTTCAGAATGAGAAAGAGAAATCAAATGAAAAATGAAAAAAATACAAAGGCAAAAAATAAATTTCATTCAAACTCTCAAAACTTGGACATATTTAATCTTCAGCTATGGGCTAAGGAAAAAGGCTATATCACACAGGCTGTACCTCTCTATTGCCCTGTAATATACAGCTTTACATTGGAATATCTTTTACCTCTAATCTATAGAAAAAAATGCCACATATATGTATATTTGAAATCTCTATTAAGAAGCTAAAAATCTCCTCCTAAAAAATATCTAAAGACTTTTGCTGTATAAACTCTGAAACATACCAATTCTTCCAAAGCAAGTGAGGAGAGGACAACAGAGCCAAAATATGCACCAGGAAAAGATTAGAGAAAAACAAGGGAGCAAGATTTGATGTGAGCAAGAGTTGTGAGAGTGTCAATGAAGATATCTTTTATTTGAAAAGGGTACATGATCTTCATAAGTCACAGAGGCTTGACCAGGCATCCCCAAATTCCTATGACTCCTTATGTGCCCCAAACTTCTGGCCAGTTAAAAGGTCTGTTCATGTCTGCCTTAGAATGGATGCATTGTTGTCCTGGATCCTACCATGCTAGCATTAGTTCAAAGAGGCATGCTCAGCATTAAGAGTCATTTATGGAAAGGTAAACAGATACATGGCAATATGAAGAGACATTTATAATTATATAACCAAGCATTTAGCTAGGATTGCAGTGACAAGATGAAAGAGGAGGGGACTCATAACAAAATCCTATTTGACTTTAACTTTCTCTAATTCCCTTCCCTGGATAGGTGGAGCCTAGCTTACTGCCCATACACAGCACCATGAGTACCTCCCATTTCATGATTCCTACTGCCTACAGTATGATGTATGTTGTGACTCAAACCTCAGATATAAAAGGAATATCAGTCTCTGGTTGATAATTTTTGCCTTAATGTCCCTCCTTCTCTCCCTCCTCTATTCTATTTTTTTTTCTTCTCTTTATTGCCATTAACCTCTGAACAAACTCCAATTAAAATTCAGTGGTTATGATTTTCCAACTCATAATAATTTAAATTTTAAGCTGACAAGAAAAAGCCCTTTACATTGCATTTGCAATTACAGTAGAAAATAACAAACCAAACATTATTTCAGTCCACCACAGCAGATTTTCAAGGCTATATTGAAAAAGGGAAGGAATTACTTGGGACTGCACAGTTAGAGATGTGGGTTTGATCCACAATAGAATTTAAGAACTTACCTACTTCCAGCTCCTGCAATGAGTGCCTATTCCAAAAAAACGAGTTGCTTTTTGCCAATGGAACAGCTTAGATTCCTAAAGTTCTGCTCCAGTCCTGCAGGGCAGCCCAGTACCTTGCTCAAATTAAGCCAACTTAGTATCAACAATGTGTTCTGTCTCACCTGCACAGCTCTTCTCAAAGCCTGTGCTTGAGAAGCAAAGCCATCCTTGTCTCTGCAGACAGATGAAGGATGAAGTTCTTCCCACCTTCTAACTAATGCCTAAAGGTTTACAGCATTCTCACTGAATCTGAAATTTCTGACTTCAGATATCATGACTCCCAAGGGAATTGAATGTCTTCTGTCTCTCAAGAGAGTAACTAAAGGTTAAAAGCAATTCTGGACATGTCAAAACCAGCATAATTTCAGAGATCCCAACTGCTCAGTGTTTTGCCCTGGTTTTTAACTCAGATATGCTTTTCATACTTCCTCCCATGTATGGGACTAGGATCTTTTTCACATCCTTAGGAAGCTTCCTCTAGGAAGCTGTTACTACAGTGGAAAGGCACCTAAAGGCACCTTGTAAGGCCTCAGCTGTTTGCTAAATATAGCCTTAAACCAACATCATTCACTTCAATTTAAGTTTTTCCATTGAGATTACTGACAAGAACAGTAGTCAGGAATTATGCTGTTATCAGCAGGGGGACTATAAGGAAAGTCCCATTGCTAAAGCCTTCCACAATGACACATGAGTGCAGGCTCCTTAATCCCATGACAGAATCAATTTTATGCAGCTGTAGACCAAAAATAGAGTTGTAAGATTCAGGAAGCCTGGTGAGGCAGCTGATGTATTGTGAGAAGTGAGTCTTTTCTAGAAGGATAAATTCCAAAGCTCTGTCATGAATTAACTCACTAAATCACATTATTTCTTTTCAAGAGAGATGTTCCATGTGACATGAACAATTAATTTTCTGATAATCTTCAAAGTTTCTCTCCTGCTCCTCTCTTTTTTTGCTTTTGTTTATGGTTTTGTGGATGGTGTTACTTTGGGTTTTTCTTTTAAGTTTTTTGTCTGACTTAGCAGGAAAAGAAGTAAGCTTAGAAATAAGGCATATTTGATTTGATTTAAAATTGACTGGGAAAATTTACTATAAGACACCATTTAAAATAACAACGGCGGCCAAAATTTACATTTGATCTTCATATGAAATGACACAAAACTCTGTTTAGCAAACCAGAAATCTTCTTATGTTGACATAATAAGAATATTAAGATTTTATTTTTCCACTTCCTATGTCTTAATTTACTCAACTATTCACCATAAAGTCTTTCAAGGAGAAAAAATGAAGAAGTGTTCCTGGAGAACCAAAAATTAGACTGGATTGACTTCTAGTAAGCCTTGGAACTAGGCAATCCTGGAATGATTCAGACTCGAAGGACCTCATCATCTTGTTTGACCTTCCTCTCAAAGAGTCCAAGAAAGAGACTTCTGAACCAGAATTATTAGTGTTCATAAATTAGAACATTTTCTCACTTTTGCTGCTTTAGTGTTGGTACTAAGTACTAAATTATTTTAATAACGTAATGACTACAGAGAATGAAGCAGAGAACAAGATGATTTCAGAAATGACAAAATAACAGAAAAAATCTTCAAGGAGCCAAGAGGAGAAAGAATTGAGAACTAATCCTAAATTCTTACCTTGCTGAGTTCAATATACTTCTTTGCTTCTCCACTTGCACAGGTAACAGATGTTTTTTTACTGAGCAAAGCTGCTTTGCACCCTTTGATTTTAAGGGAATGATATGGAGGAACAAGTGATCCAGTTTGTGTCAGTTTGGACTGGAACAATTGATTGATGACCACATTTTCACTAGCTGGAAATAAAAAAAAAAAAAAGAAAAAAAAGAAAAGATTGCATGAAGATAAAAGGTAAGTTAGAAAATTATATTTATTTGTCAGTAAAAAGACACACAATAGGAGAGAATTAAATAATTAAACCTAAAACAAATGGAAAAATCAAAAATTAGCATTATCAAAGTTATCAAAGAAAATTCAATGTCTGAAAAGAGTAACACTCTTTTCAGCATATTCAGGTCCTGTGCTGAACCAATGGAGGACATAAACCAAAACCCTTCAGACTGATCTGTCTAAACTTAATTACTTATGGGAACATCACCTCTGAATTTTGTTCCATTACAGATTCCCAATTTATCTATCTATTAAAGCAATATAAGAGATGAGTTCTGCACAATTTCCTAACATGTAGTTTTTAGAAACAATCAAGGCACTTGGCAGAAATAAATTATACACACTCATTGCACTGAATTATATATACACAAAGCATGAGCAGGGATTTAAAAAAAAGGCAATGCAAAGAATAGAACTGTAGAAAATTTGGTTTCTCTATATCAAGATCACACTTAAAAACATTTACAGAAAAAAGACAATGGCATACGGATATATTATTACTTGTACATATGCTTCCAGGAGGCGCTTTTAAACAAACAAAAAAAAAAATCTGAATTTTAAGACAGATAGTATACTTTCTCCTAATTTCAGTCTAATTATCCTTTATGGATTTATGGCCACAGGGTTTTTCAGATGAACATGATAATTACATGCTGCTCGTACTGCCTCAGCACCAATAAGTGTTAAGAACTCATTGTGTGATACATCCTTAACCATGCTGAATTTCAGTAATTTTTTTTAAGAACTAGAAAACTGGCATTATGATCACACATATCATATCTTTCAACAGAAAGATGAATGGGATAAGCATCATAAATAATAGTTTAACAGGTAAAAATCTGCAGTTTACTCTTTATAAATAAATAACCTGTAATAACTGGCTACAGGTTTCTTACTATATGATAAATGCAATAGATTTGTTTCTCTTTTTCTGTGGAGATTCCTTACTTAACAAGAACATTAAATTTATGAGGAAGATATGGAAACAGATAATTGAAATTATTTCAGCACAATCAGTGGGCATAATATGTTTAAAATGTAATAAGTAGGATTAGGACAGGCATAGAAATTATGTCTTTCAAATTAAAACAGATACATCCTATGTCAAAATTCTCTTCTGATACTTTTCAGGCAGGTATGTTCCACATTCCTACACATATATACAAATTAATTTAATGTAATTATAGTTTAAAAGTTTTGATTGAGGAAATGAAATTCAATGAAAATCAATGGAAGCATGCACTTAAGTTATACATTACGCAACTTATGAAACTGACTCCAAAGGAAATATGTCACTGACAATCAACAGGTTTTAAGCCTAAATAACTTAAAAAAGAAGGCTTTTAGATCTCAAATGACTCACATGTTTTTAAATATTCTAGCAGAATTGATTGTTATTATTATTATTACTATTATTACTCCTCAGTTGTATATATACTCACCCTCACCCACATTAAACTTTATATATCCAATTTCTTTATATCCATCCTCCATTCTTGCTTTTTAACAGTTGCATAGCCGATTACACAAAACAGCAATGAAAGTGCAAAAGGGACTATGTGGAAGAATGGAAGAATGCTCTCTCATCGAATGTACTGGAAGTTGTCATACCTGCTCTTTGGCAGATTATCATCTATATTCCAAGTAGTGAGAACTTTAATATCTCTAAAACTACAATCAATGGGCTTATATTCCAGGTAATTTCTTTAATTTCTTTCTTCATTCGGAATGTACACTATTTGCATCTAAAATGCACCAATTATTTTACTAAGGTGCTTGGCTAATTTTACAGTACAATTGCTAAAATGAAATCAATTTTAACAGCAGGCCTCTATTTCTAAGGAAAGAAATATAAGTATATAATATATTAAGTGGAAAACCCTACAGTGGTTGGAGAGAAGACAAATGACACTCAGGGTGACACTGGCATTTCCCTGAGGAAAATGTTTTGTTTTTTCCCTCTCCAGAAAGGGGAAATGAGAGAGGTTTTCATTAATCAAAATATGAATCATTAATTATGATTAATTAATTAATTATTTGGTTGCATTATTATTATTAGGCATAATTATGTAACATGCACACTGAAAGGCTCTTAATTTTGCATTTCAATGGACATTTATATCTATTCACTGAAAAACCATAAGAACGCCCACAAGTTACTGCTTTTAGAAAGGTACTCAAGCAGTGGAGTACAACCCACTGCTGCCTCTATGATTTTGGGAGCCCAATTTCCTTCCCCTGTTTTATAAGTTTTATTTTTGCTGTAGTTCATACTCATTGTCTTCTGTAAGTCATTCTCACCAATCATATTACATCTTTTTATTTAAATCATATGATAAAGATGCTCTATGTTCATTAATCTAAAAGCTTTTAAATTAGAGCAAATTTCAAACAATACTGTATGTAAATACTTGATAAATATAGGGGTGATTTTTTTTTTACTGGAAATAAAATACATATAAAGGTCTCTTAAAACGAAAATGAAAATTAAAATCAAGTCATAATATCTTGATTTCTAACAACAGCAACCACAAAAGCATTTACTTACTTTTCATTACAAATATGAGATTTTGTGAAAGGGAATCTTTATTTTTTTCTATCGCACCAGCAATTTCATATGTAACCTATAATAAAATATTGCAACATCATTAGTAATGACCAATGCATCTTTTAAAAATCTTACAGCACTAGAAATGAAGCTATGTTTTTTTTCAGTCAACAGTTGAAGGCTGGCACCAGGTAGTATCTTTTGGCATTTTCTAAGAGCCTACAATGCTGACCAGAAGAACTGGTTGTTGAACATTACACGCCTCTGCAACTATACAGAAATTTCACTGGACTGATTCAAAAACATTTCCACAATACAAGGCTTTGAATCAAATATGTACTGTAAAGCAGGAGACACTGACCTAAACAATGCTTTCCCTGTAGGATGAACAAGTCACTCCCAGCTCACGGATCTCCTTCTCAATGGGAAGGACATTCTAACCCCACTAACCATGACAAAATAATCTGAGTCCAAACTCACACAGGACAAATTCCAACCATTGATGTATCCTTTGGAGGTAAGTTCAGTCAATAGGTTATACACAAATCCCATTTACATTTCGAACAACTATGCCCATGAGGATTTTGGGTCACCTCAGTTGCCTGATGTCGTGATTTCAATAATAGACAGCTGGATTGTCCCTGCATCTGTCATCTGACTGCAGATAAATTCTAACACATGTGCTAGACTCTAAAAATTGAGCAAAATCTGAATTCTAGCCAGAGGTGCTGAGGGTACATCCAAAATGAAGAAATACAACCAAATGTCTCTTTTAATACTGAGCCTATCCCTGAAGACACTGTATAGAAAAGGAGCACTAAGACAAGAAAGCAGTTGTTTTTTAAGTTTTTTATTAACTTTGTATGGGGATGGATGAAAAACAACTAGTTAATTTACAGAAGCTCTGGCTTGCATAGTAGTAGAATCCAAAGGGAATTTTTAAGTCAAAAAGAAAGAAAATTATAGATTTCAGTATTTGCATGATTAGGCAGGTATTAATGGGACCTTAGAATACAGTTCAGTTTTATTTACCTTGGGACCATGTTTCCATGTAAAGCCTTCTTTAATTTTTTGTATTGGATCTATATCCTAAACCCCTTAGGTGTTTGGGGAAATTTTATCCTTGTACATTTAATAAAGCCATAAATATATAATTAAGATTAGTAACAGTAATTTGTTCATTAATTTTCCATGGGGTCACTTGACAATTATGCAATGCTATCTTGCTCAAAAAAGAAATTACGTGATTTGGAAGTGCATAATCTGTTAGAGTGAGTAATTGTCAAATTATGTAATTACTATGGCTTCTGACATGAACAAGGTATAACAGGAGAATTATGGTTCTTTTCTATGACAGATCCAATGTTATGCATTTTCTAATTGCATTTCCTAAGAACATACAACACAGTTAGCAAACTATAAGAGTTCTTTAAGTATACTATTAAATGCTTTTAGTGTACTCAACATAAATGTTGTGCTATCTTGGTCCATAAAAGGTAATTAACAGAACTTATATGACAAATCCATAATGCCAGTTCCTAATTGAGTATCTTGGGCTTTCACTAAATTAGAAGAAGAGAATTAGTATTGGTGGGAAGAGTAGGTAAGTATAGCAGTGGGAGATACTATATCATGATTAACTGCCTAGATTAAAACAGTATTAATGCTGGTATAATACATCACAAACTTCTGGAACTATATTCATAAGACATATTTAATATCACATAAAATAGATTAAAGTTAGGGGGATTCCCTTTTATGAAGAAATTGCTAAGACTCTAAACAATTTTCCCATAGACTTGGTAAATTAATTTGCTGCCTAAGGACATGAGAACTGACTCAATGAAATGACACTCTAGTGTTCCATAGTCATTGCCAGTCCCACAAAATAGAAAAATAAATAAGTCCTCTTTCAGCTGCCAATTTTGTTGATTTACTCTTGCCCTCATCAGAGATGGCAAACTACATGCCACCTAAAACATATATATTTCCCTCAGTTTTCTTCCATTGTGTTTGTAAAACAAACCTGGCCCAAACTCTGCACTGGCTGGCACTCAAGCACAGTGGATAGTTATCCTGGGGAGACAAAAAGCAAGCAAATATTGTATGCTTTAGACAGGAAATGTGTGCTCACTTAGATAATGGGTCCAGTATTATAAAACATCCTACTTATTGTCACTTTTTTTATCACAGCTTGCTTTCTTTGCTTTATATGATGACTTTTTAGGGAAGACAGTGTGTAAACCTTTATGTCTGTGTTAGCCAGAGGAAACAAGACTTTTATATAGTATCTGAATAGCTGAAATATTTTTATTAAAAAAAAATACTGTCCCACACTGTGCTTTATTTCATTATAAGAGATTAAAACAAAATGGAGCTGGATCTGCTTTCCTTCTAAATTTAAGTTCATAAAGAAGGAAAGCTTAACATAAGCCATAATGGGTATGGCCAAATATTCATCTAGCCCTGAATATTTTGGGAAAACTATTGAGGAGTATTTCCATCTACCAGCACCAGTTCCCTTCTCAGCTTTCAGGGCTCTGCCCATGAAGGAGCTCTCGTCCTGCAGGCTGTATCTTGCCTTTGTGCTTAGCATCTCTTGACTTGCATTTCCTCCTCAAATATGTGTTTCCAGATCTCATTAATAAGACTCTGTGTCAAGGAGTTTCAATAATTACTAAGTTTTAAAAAAAACCCAAAAAACCCTAAGTTTATTTGTTTTGAACCTGTTTTCTGCTTGTTTAAGTTAGCATAGCCGGTTTTAATATTATAAGAACTACCAGGTACAATCAAGAGCTAAAACACCCAGAAAACAGGAGGCTCACCAGATATGCACAGAGCTGACTTTGGGAACTGAGTATTCCTCTTATCTTTTCACATATTTTTGCCTCTTTGCTTCATTAATTATCTTCATGCCAGAAAATCAGAAGACTGTGTATATTTTCTTCTGAACAAAAGTATCCTCTCTCATAACATCTGACTTGCTTAAGGGATTTTCTGCAAGTTTATTGGATATCCCAATATACTTTATAAACAGGACCCCCTTTACACATAGTTTTCATCAATTATTTAAAAAAATCTTTTTTTTTCCTAAATAATTTTCATATCTTGTGATAGGCCAAAAAAAGCTCAGGGTTAATGGCAGATTTGGCAGGAACCCTAAAACAAGCTAGGAAAATACCACCTGGAATATTAGGAACAATTTGGCTGCATTCCCAGTTAAAAATGAAAATTTTGTTATTTTTATAGCAAAATGCAGCTGAGAAATTCAGTTTTGCCTGTGTTGTAAATTTTAGGTAATAAGACAATAATTAGTTCATGTAGCAAAGAAGAAATTTTTGAGAACATGTCCAAGGACAATTCAGTGCACAGGGAGACACTTGTAGTTGCTAATTTTCTACCAGTACTTGAATGTAAGTGATACACTTGCATGTACCATTTTTTAAGTATCACTGGGTTTATAAACCTCCCAAAACAAGTCTTGTTAAGCAATGAGTGAGTTAAATAATTTTATAGTCTGCAAGTCTTATTCTAACACTTTGATAGAATAGCATTTTGAAAGAAGGAAGTATTTAGCAACAAAATAGATGGGTGGGGGAAAGCATTTTATCATTTTCTCTGGAAATCCAAAATCAAGACTACTTAAAGAACGCAAGAGAGAGAGAAAGGAAGAAAAAGCAAGACTGTCTTGTCTATGTGAAAACCAGAATCTGTGTCAGGTTGCCTTTATATGCCTTGATACAGTTTAGATTAGATTGATTTGATTGTTCTGTCTGGGGATTCAGCCTGGGGAAAAAATAGTGAGAATGAAAGCATCCTTATTGATTAATCCACCTTCTTTTGTCTTTTGATTTAGAGGTTCAGTTTCAGAGTCTGCCTGGGATATACAAGGCATTTGAGAGAAGACTGCCTTGGTGAAGGTGAGCTGACAGCTGAGAGGTATTTTTGATATGCAGGTAGCTGAGAAATGAAAGACATTGATCTGCACTTAAAGGAACATTAAGTGCATTGGTTTATAGAGCAAAGATGTTGATCTTTAGGTCTGGCCAGTTTATTACAGTACAGAAAGCCAAAACAGTGGCAAGGCAAACAGTGACAAGGGGCTTATTTAATTTGTAAATTCAAGTTTAATTTAAACAGCAGAAAGCTTAAAGTATGATAATGTATTATTCAGACCACATAAATAAGAAGTCAGATACCATTGTGTTAAATACGACTATTAGGTAAAGCTGTGTCTCTTGGCACTGTGCTAAGACAATACATTTCTGATTTACTTAGTGATATATTAATTCTTCCACAAAATTTTAAAAAACAAAGAACTTTGAGTCCTTGAGAAAGTGCAATGATGGAAATGTTACTCCTCAAAAATCACAGTATCACATATTGATATGCCTGACAGTTCAAAGATATAATTAATGTGAAGCCCTTCCTTAAGTGAGAGTCCACAATTTAAATATTAATGTTATCAATAAATGAACCTAGAAATTCAGTATTACAGATTCTTAGGATAGTTTCAGCTGAGGGTCAGATGCACCCATAAAGCACTTTGCTACCTCAAGGCAAGCTTGCAGGTGTTGTGTGTGCCTCTTCCCCGCCAGACAGTGTCTGTGAGAAGCATCTCAGGATACCCACAGTCATACCAGGCATCAGAAACAAAGCAATGCCCTAGATGAGCAGAAATTTTCTGGAAGAAATCAGACTGCTAGTATTCAGAGAAATGTGTTAAACAACCTCCAGATAAAGCCTTTCACCAGGATTATTTTTTTTTAGTCATAAAACCCTTAAATCATTCTCTTCTACCTTCTGCCTGAACAAAACAGATAAGCTTTTTGTCTTACAGCACTCAGATACCAAGACATTAAACAGCTCTTAGAAAAGACTCATAATGTGTCAAGGCATTGTAGGATTCTGTTCAGCTGTAAAATTAAAACTAGGAGATAAAGTAAAATACTTGATATGATAAAGTACTGATGTTCACAGTGGCCTTTGCTAAGCATGTGTTCATGTGTGTTCACAAGCAATATATCATATTGCCCATGCAGAAAAAGACAGATTTAATCTTGTTCAGGAATAATAGCAAAATTCAAAAGAAATGAGGCAAAATCCATTTTCTCTCTTCCACTGGATCATTCTGTCACATTTGTGTAAAACCATATTCATTCTCAGATTCCAATAAAATATCTGAGCCCTGTGCTGATTTCTTCCATGTGCAGAAGTTAACTTGTGCATATTGTTCCTCTTTCTTCCCTCCAAAACAGACAAGAAAATAAGAAAAAAATCCAAGGTTTCTCAGAATGGTATCATACATGCAGACTTCATTGAAGTATTGATCCAGCCAGAAAATTAAGTAAGGATTCCAAATTATTTGGATTTCTTTTCCCCCTTGAATGTTACTTTGAACCTCCTCTGTGTTCTTTGTCTCAATTCAACATTGTGCTTTCATTCTTTTATTTCTGACTCATTCTGTCTGCTCTTTTTCTCTCAGTACTGCTTTTTCTGGGATAGTTTAAGGCTCATTATGCTTGGATCAATAAAATGGCATATTTAGTCTTAGGAAAAGTTGCTGAGCATGAAACTTAAGGGAATGCACAATACCTCCCAATTCATGACACAAATTCATTCAATTAAAAAAAATTTGATAGTGGAAGAAAATATAATTTTTCTACCTGTATCCTGACACCAAATTTCACCAAACAAGAACATATTAGAGAGGTCTTTAAAACTGCATGAACACATGAATCTGTATCAGCTGTAATTATCTCAGAATATAAAGCTGGATGTATCACTTTTGTTCACAAAACATTGTCTGTCAATCTCTGTTAAATATACAAAAGTAGGTCTTTTCAGTGAGGAAGTATTTTTAATAACTGCATTTTCCAGTTTAACTGCACCTCTGACTTGCTAAAATAGCTACTGCAAGTGTCTGAGTAAAGAATTGAATCTAATTCATTCTGGACTTTGACCTACAGCCATACACTACTGATGAAAAGAAGCCCAAAATACAAGGTCATAAGTGGCTCATACCAAGGGCCAACACAGAATATTAGCTGTTTGTTTTGGTTTTTTTTAATGACTCAGAGTAGCTCTTAAACACTGGCTGTGAAGTACATTGCAGTCAGAACTGTTACCTGGAGAAATCAGGATGTGTGCCTTCACACAGAGCCTGCTGCATTCAGTGCAATTTCCTCCTCAACTGCCAGCCTGGACACATCACCTGAGCATCAGTGATTAAAGCTAGAAATGAAGACTTTTGTGTTGGATTACCTGTTACAATTTACTGGTCATTCTTTCTCTACCTTCTGGGTCTGATTGATTTCCAGTTACACTCATGTAAATACAGAGAAGCTTTACCAAGTTAAAGGAGCAAAAATCAGTGAAAAATTGTGGTGAGAACAAAATTAAGGCCCCTTGGTTTAAATTTGGAGATCTCTGAAGGCAACAATCGAGGGTAAGATTGCTTTATACTTCACTTATGTTAGACCCGTTTAATTGATATCAGACTATAAAAATGGGTCTCAAAACCTGCCAAACTATATTGATACTTTATATATGAAATTCTTATTTTTGAGTGCCAATAAATCCTGATATACTTAAAAGCCTCATCCTTTAACAATTTTCATAAAGCATATATCACAAATGACCTCTATAAAGAGCTACTAAATATAGTAATAGTGAAATCTAAAGAACAGCATCACCAGTTTTAAAATCTGAGTTTTTCATATTCAGGTTCTCAACATATGAAGACGCACTAGTCTCAGAATAAACTCAATTTGTGTCAAACTCAATTTAGTACAATCACATTATCATCAAAGTTTTATATAAATAAATATCATGAAACACTGTCAATTTCAGTCTATGATAACAGTCCCATAAGATACCGAAATGCAAATGTCTTTAAGGTTTTAGCTCCATTACTATTAAAGCAAGGAGAGTTAAGCAGTTGCAAGAGAACTTTTCTGTTTTGGCAGGGCTAAGCATTTTACTGTTGTAAGGATGCAAAGAACAACCTGACTGGAATAGTTCCTTGGCCAATGTACATCAGAGGATCTCCACTGACTTCGAAAGAATGTGTGGATTTACATTTCTTCGAGAGCTGTCTATTTGTTCATGCCTTTAGATTAAATGTCATTACTATTATTAGGAAAAGGTCAAACCAAGTGTCTGTGTTATAAAACAAAAAATCTAAACAACCATGCGAGACTAAAACACATGTTAATGAAAAGTGTCCTCTTTACCACTCACAGTTTAACTTTCAGAACCTGAAATATTGGTCTTTATCTTCTGATTGCTTCTTCAGAGAATAAGACAAAAATTTCTCCCATTTTGAAGAAATTTGCTTATTATTCTCATTATGATTTTAATGTAGATGCCTTGCTGCTGCTGCCATGTCAAGTTTTGGGGTGTGGAACCTTTTTGAGCTCTTATGAAAAAATTGTATAAGCAGAATGGCATTAAAAAATACTTGTGTAACAAGTATAAAAAAAGTTTATAAATTAAAGTAGACATCTGAAGTTCCTGGTCAATTCTTTATTCCATCACCTGAAGTCCTAGTAAGTTTCACAAAATCTTGGTTGCAGTGTTATCTAATCACTGTGTGCCCCATTCCTACTGACAAGTCCCAGTAGTGCAGGTATTCAAACCACTTAACTTTGGCAAATAATTTGATTCTAAGTAGAAGGCTTTGTGATGAAAGAAGAACCTACAGGGAGTTATTCAGAGTATTTGGGTTAGGAATTTAAGTAGTACTCAAATAGTCCTTTCCATAATGACCAAATTTCTATCATGGGGCAGGAACAAATTTGCTTGCGTCAAAACACAACTCCAGACTTCCATCAGCTTTATCTCCAAATCAGGAGCCACAAAATAGATCTGTCCCTACTTATACCACTGTCAGATTATTAAAAAACAAAACAAAACAAAACAAAAAACCCCCCAAAAAACCACACCAAAAAACTATCCCTTTAAACACATATCTAACTTGCTTGCTTTGGGTTGTATGTGATTGTGGGGACAATATGAAAATGAAGTATTGGAAAGGAAAGGGCAAGAAGTCTAAAAGAACTGATTACACTGTTCCTGTGAACACTGCTGGCAAGGGAATAAAAAAATAATAATCTAATTTACAGTCATGCTGAAAGACATTTAGCACATTCTGGGGTTTTTTTGTAGGGAAAAAAAAATATTACGACTACTAACAGAAAAAATGGGGGGTCTGCTTTTGATTTTTTTACCGGATTCATGCTGGTAACCCAGGTATCTACATACAGAGCAGAGCAGCTACAGGGAACTGTACTGTTCTGGAACCATATCTGTGTGCAAAGTGGAGCCAGCTAGGACAGCATTAAACATCTGTGCTGAGGGATCTGAATCACCTCCTTCTACAAGGAAGACAGAACCAGAGCCAGAGCTAGGTAGACCATATCCTGCATGTTGTGATGCAAGCTGCTCATTTTATACGCTAGATATGCCACTGAGATTCTAAGCAGTCCTCTGAAAATTTAGCACTTGACAGTGAAATCCTATTTATAGCCAGGACTTGGAGAAGCCATGTAAAATTTTGTTTTGTTAACTTTTTTCATTAACTGCAAGTACATGATATTCAAACAACTTACCCTCCCAGCATAGTGCATAACAGTGAAGGTAGAGCCCAGATCCTTTGGGGCAAGGTTACCATTTCCATCTTTTGTGGAGGAATAGACTGTATTTGTATCTGATGTATCTAGGTAAGACTGAATGCGTTTAGAAAGACTCTGTTCCACTGACCAAATAGATTGGCTTTCTTCATCCAGCATTGACAAAAAGCCTGATGGTTTCTGAAATGAAAAACAGATTTTTCTCATTTTATGCAGGACAAATAGAATTTCAGTTGCTCCTTGTAGAGTAACACAGCTTCTAATTTAGTAAACAGAAACATATATCACCTCAAAAACCAGGAAAAATAGAAAAATATTGAAATATTTTGGTAAGCGTTCAAGGCTGGTCCTTCTATAAGAAATGTAGGGAACAGTATTTCTGTTGCCAAAAATGGTCACTAATGATGATCTGTTAGAAACTGATTGTGTTACTTGCTTCTTAGAAGTTGTCCAGAAAGTAGCTTCAGGCACTGAAGAAGCTGCCAGGCTCAGGACAGAGCCTCGTCAGCCCTAGAGCAGCACAGTCCCCATGCCTCGACACACAGAGGCTGCACAGGAATCGCTACAGGCAGGGAGAGGATGCTGCATCCTCCACAGCCCTGCTCTCAGTGAGCTCTGGGAGCCACTAAGCCGTGGCCTCTTTGACCCACAACCTTGCCACGAATTTGAAAATGCAAGCAAAAGTCTGTATTAGCCTAACACACACAGAATGTATAAATATCCATGGTGTAAAATGGATCTGGAAACTACCTGAAAGAAAAAATCCAAGACTGCAGTATGGTTCCCAGGAGAATACATTGTTTCCATGGCAACTCCCTCTTGTACACATTCTGCTTGCTCTTGTAAGAAAAGCACTTCATTGATGTACTGGTGTATCTTCTCATTGGTCATGTTGACACACAGCTATTGTAAAATGAAGAAAAAATTAGTATTAGACATTTACTGGATAATTCATCGATGTAGGTTTTACTGCATATCTAATATTGAATTTGAAGAAATGTCAATCCACAATATGGTATCTCTTGGTAGACCACAAATTTAGGAAGACCCTAGGGAAATTTAGATTTTAACAACTGTTATTGTTAAGTTGGGAATACACAATTTTCTGCCCGCACAGTTCATTGTGAATTCCACATAAGAGTTATCAAATATAAGCATCATCAAATATAGTGTACATTTACAATAATTCTATTGAATGAAGAAGGGTAACTATATATTAACTGGTATATTTAATATTCTTCTGCATTTTATATTCAGGAAGGTTATGCAAATAAAATGTGCTCTTAGAAAAAAAAAAACAACCAAACCCTACATATTTGTTTAAGATCCTGAGTCTGTACTTAGTTCAGTGCTAACAAAAACAAAACTCTGTTTCCACATACAATGTCACTGAAGTCTAAAGTCTCTGAAGAGCTCATTGTGTTTTACCAAAACACATAAAACACCCAGGGACATTTTTTTGGATGCTGCTCTCCATTTTATACATATTCTAAGGGAAGGTTGGAAAGAAAATGGTGTTCCATAGAAAAGTTCAATATCTGGGGAGATAGTGTAGAAGCTTCTAACTATTTTCTTTGATTGCCCTATAGGATGTAAAACTAAACAGATTCACAGAAATCTGATTTTCAGTTAAAAACATATGGGAATTATATCAGCTTATTTGTATGCTTTTGTATTTTATTCAAAGCCCTCCTACTAAAATAAGTAAGTATTTAATAACCCTGTGGAATAAATGTTTAAACTGGTTTTTTTTGACATTAAAGTGGAAAGTTTAGTTGAAAATCTGAAAACCTCCTCCAATGCTACATTACCCATGACTAAGAAATTAAGAAAACAGAAACTCCTAAAAGGGTGTAAGAACACTTCATATGAGGAATGGTACAAGGAATGCCTACATGCTTTTTCTTTTCAGTCTAAGCTACTCACATATTTGTGTTGGCCAGCCATAAACTATATCTTCCATGAATAAAGTGTGTAAAGCAATTCTACCAGTAAGTCATATTAAAAGGTATGAAATATTTAGATCAATCCTAAAATTACATGGCTTAACATCCAGATGAGGGAAGAAAACCTGAGTAATGTGTAAGAGTTGCCTGAATTTTCCATTAACACCTCCTGTTAGCATAGCCAACTTGTACTTGCTATACAATAAAATGGACTAGTGTGGAAAACAGCAAGAAGAAATGAGACAAAGCTCATTTTACAACCAAATGTCTATTAACTGTCTTTACTAATGCATGGCAGTGCAGACAAAAGACAACCTCGAATAAACCATTATTTCTTGAAAGTGGGATTTATAAACATTCAGATTGCTATCTTCTTAGCAATAGAAGTATGCAACTGACTTCCAGTTGTATACTTCTATTGTTATTTTATGGAAAAGACAGCTTTTTTAACTCTGTGACATGCAAACTCTGCTTTACTGATCACTTCTGGAATTCTAATTACAAAATTTTTCCAGAAGCTTGTTAACATTATTTTATAAGGCAGACAAGCTTATACTTTGCAGAATATGGTAAAGCCTTAAAATGATGCATGCTGTATATATCTTTATTTGTGATGACCTATTTAGAGAACCAGGTCATTCAACTTTACAAAGGTGTATTCTATAATAAGAAAAGCTGTCAGAATTCCCATAAAGTCAAGCTTACTTTTTATCATGAGCCAATCTCTTAAAATGCATTAAAAAAAGTATTTGAGAGCCTGACTGTGCAGCAAAATTATTTAGCTACACAATTTGAGACAAAGGAAAGATTGTCTTAGACACGTCCTACAAAGATCTGATAAACAGCAATGGTTTTAAGTAGCAAAATAAAAGGAAGAGTATTTTATTAAAATATTCATGATGGTAAAGATAAAAACAATTTTTAAAATTCTACTGGGGTGCTTCTTAGCAACAAAAGCAACATTGTGACCCAGATGGGCAGACTTGCCACACTGGCAGCAAGGTACTGCAGACCAGGGCAGAGAGCAGCTCAAGCACTTGTACAACTGCAAACTGCAGACCCAAAGCTGCTCTCTGCAGAACGAGAACCAGGAGAACAGCCAGGGGCTGCTGGAAAGCAATGTGTTCTGATCCGTTCTTTCTCCATTTCAGCGTTTTATACAACCTGCTGGGAAGAGGTAATGAAAGGAATGTTTCAAATTAAAAGCTTGGCACAGGCTGACATAATAGTTAAAGCAGCTGAAATGCAGAAATGGGATGGATATGAACTAATCTAGCTTTGCAAACCCAAATTCTTTTGCTTCAAGTCTTCTAAGTATTACATAAAACAATTATATACTTTCTGTCTAAAGGTTTTAAAAGTTCATAGAATCACATTTTTTAAACATGTATTTAACTGTACTCATGTAAATTAGATTGAAATATAACAGTAATTTAAAAAAAAACCAAAAAACCAAAAACCAAAAACAACAACAAAAAAAACCCTCAAACCACTTAAATATATTTTTACCTAAAATAAATATTTGGGGAACCTTAAGAGCTATATTTGCTTTAACTAGCACCATTACTCGATATTACCTATGGTACTTCTTGTCATGAAATGTTGTTAAACTGTTCTTGATATGCATCTCGTGGACTACATATTATGTCTTCTAAATAGTTCTCTTTTTACCAACCTTTTTTACATTAACTCACTATCACATCTCATTGAAAATAAATACACCATATATTTGTTTCTCTGCTCTAAGTCCTTTCAGAATATTATTAGAAGAAAAAATATGCTTGTTCAAGTATTTAAAAGAACAAAACCAAAACCAAAACCCCAAACAAAAACAATCATAACTTGCAGCACCACCCAAATTTTAGATTTTGGAAAATAACACAGTGGCATTTAGTAAAAGCAATAAGTATTCATCACATTAGACTAAGTGCCCTTCAAATTAAAATTTAGGTAGAATACCAAAATTGTGCTGTGCTCTGAAGACAGAAAAGCACCCATGACTAATGAAATTTTTCTGCTCTTTATTCAATTTTCAGGCTCTTATGCCTATTTGAAAAAGGCATTACCAAAGAAGAAAATTTGTGGAAAGCAAACTTGGTGACTGTCAATCAGTGAGGGAAAGATGGATGCAAAGACCCTTTGGAAAGCTCATTTACATCCTTTGGTCATGCAGAAGGATTAACTCTCCCAAGGAATGCGTATTCAGAGCATGGAGTAAAGCTAACAGCTGTCATTTCAACACATCTATCAGGCCCTAATTTATGGATTGAAATGATGAAGTTACAGTGTCAAATTTCACCTGCAAGGAACTGCCCTAGCGTTTCTCAAAAAATGTAATTTCTAAGATAATGAAACACAGAAACATCTTTTTTTTGAGGTTGGACTCAGAAAATATTTTTAAACCTAAGCTTGACACTTATTTTTTAGAAGTATCTTGAATGCTGTTCCCCTTTGTGTCTGCTACCCAAACATTTCAGCATCCTTTTCTGTATGTATAGTACCCATGAGAATATTTCTAAGGAATTGATAATAAAACCAGAACCATTACATTTCTTCCTTTGCCTTTAGTACTAATAGGATCTAACACAGATTTCTTCTTCTCCATGCAGCTCCAACACAAATTCAGACATAATCCTACCTGTGTCAGAAGATCTTTAATTCACTGGGACTCTCTGTCATCTCTGGGATCAGTTGCCATTAGCTGATTTTTGTTCCTCAAATAATGTAAAAGAGAGCCTGGTGCTATATTAAAACTTTGCTACAAGTAGCTGAGAAATCTTCCACAGAGGATCTGAAATGCCCCTCAAAAAAGGAACAATTTCAACACAAAGTGGAATTGTCCCCCACTGACTTTTCGTAGATATGAAAGTATTAAACAACCAAGCTAACAAAAAAAACATGGTAACAACAGTCTTTCCCTGAAAGAGTTTGGAATTGTTCTGAAACTGAAACAGTTCTAATTATTTTTTCACTTGTAATGCTGGCCAGAAACTAAGTACTATGGGGAAAAAAAAAAGTGCTACCGTGGAAAAGAAGTATGTATGTAAGTTCAATGTTGTTGTACAGTATTTCACCAATCAATCATAAACTGGGGATCTCAATTTGAGATAAATTATTTTATTTTTGGCTACAACAAATCTAATGTAAAAGAATAAAAAAAAATTATTTTCATGTCACATTCATGATAAGCCAGCTTGAAAGTCAAGTAACACTGGTTTTCCAGTGGCTCACTGGAACACTGGGAAGATAATAGTGCCTTGCATAAACAGAAAGAAATGAGTGCACTGGGAAGAAGAGGACCAAAGAGTCTAAGAGGGAAGAGGGAGGAGTACATCCTGACAAAGGCCATGAAGAGTGTAAGATCCTCAGGAGCTGGACTGAGGAAGAAAGTAAAACACAGGATTGCCAGGCCCCTGAGGGAAGGAATAGGCTTTTACAGCCCTGCTCAGCTTTTCCTTGGGCTCCCACCCACTCCTTGCTGATGGGCCCGGTCCCAGGTGGTGCCGCGGCAGTGCCAGCTTCCAGCTCTTTCTCCAGCTGCCTGTGACAGGGTCCCAGCCCCATCTGCCAGCCTGCCAGGTCAGGGCTGCTGATGGGCACTGGTCGGCCCACCAAGCTCCAGGGATCCTGCCCTGCAGGGAGGGCATGGCCATCCTCTGGCTCCTCTCTTGCCTGCCTCCCTCACTGCTCCACAGCCAGGTTGTTAAAACCTTCCTGTGTATGGAGGCCAGCAAAACTCTGAACACCACGTCATGTTTCCTTGTTAAAAACTGAATTAAGGTAGTAAGCACTTTCCATCATCTTACAGGGAATAAGGAATACTCCAGCACTGGGAACTGCATGGGAGGTTCTGCATTAAGTCCCTACATAGTAATAGAGCTCAGTGTGCACCAGCAGCTGCCTGTTCCACAGAGGCACACAGCAACCTCCATCTGTGCTCTGCACAGGCAAAACCAATGAAGGCTGATTTCTTCTGCACAAAATAAAATCTTTAAATGCTCTTCCAGACTGTCCAAATGTAAAACCTGTGTGTGAACTCCCATCTACTGTTACATTATGTAACTTTTGTCTATTCATATCCATCCACTTTCAAAATAGACAACATGACCTTACATTTAGAGAGCTAGAAGCAGTCTAATGGCTGAGACAATGCAATTTAATGTAAAATAATCTGTTATGGTTGTTTTTGCTAGGAAATGTTATGTGACAAAAATGTAATGTCAGCAGAATTAACCATAGAAATAATAATAATTAAAATCTACCACACCTAATAATAAACATAGGTAAAACTTCCAACACAGCTGGGTTCTATGACCTCTTCTGCTTCACCATAGTGGCTGAAGTAGAGTCCTGAGTGGGGCAGGCAATGCTCTCTGCTCTCAGAGCCAGCTGGCTCCTGTGGCAGGAGATGTGCTGCACAGAGCTGCCATGGAAGCTGTGCCTCTCCCAGGGCTCTACTGCATCACACAGATAATGTGCATGCACTTTAATAGGTATGAAACTGAATGGGAGTCAAGAGACAATTGACTGTTGCACTGACCTGCAGTACTAATTCAGATAAATCACTTTTATTTCCTATAAAAGAATAATTCGTAGATACTTTCTACTGCAAAACTTGAGAGGCCTGCAGATGTAAAATACCATGCAAGAGCTAAACACAGAATTTACCAAGAGCTAAATACTTTCTTCAGTTTCTCATTTGAATTCTTTATCGGACAGGAAAGACTACTAGCATTGTCCATTTAACTTTATTGCATTATTGTTCTTCATGATGAACCTACAACCACAGACTTCCATTTCTGTAGAAAGACCTGACTTTCTGCAGGGGGAAGAAAAGCTACTCTTTCTCCTCCACTGTCTGGTTCTTCTTCTATAATACATTTTTCTTAGGTACAGCTGGGGGAAATTGGTACAGGTCACTATCAATCCTGCTTATTGCTTCTTATATTTATTGGTTGTGAGTTTGTGGTTAAAAATATACTATCATAAGTATGATATCATAAGTATGAAGGTTGTAACCTTCCTTGACTGTACTATTTGGATTAGTGCTGTGAAGGAGCCATGAATAAGATCTCACCTAGTTTTAAATTCTACTAGAAGAGAAGCAGACATCTTCTAGTTTTAAAGGGGTGTGGAATAAACTGGAAACAAATACAGTCCCTCTCAAATAGGAAGCCTGAGAAAACATTGAATTAACACTGGAAACTACCATTGGTATTTTTGGTAGAACTCTCATAGTTCCTGAAATGACCACAAAACGAAGGCCATTTCTTTCAGAATAGGAAAGAGAAATTGTGCTCACTTCTGACCACGTTCCAGTGTGGTTGTATACAAAGCTCTTCTGGCACTGCAGGTATGCAGCTGCTCCAGGAAAATGCTGTTCCCAAGCTAATGATCACTGCTAGGAAGTGACTGTAAATTGTTATTAGGGTGAGCTAAAAGTGTACTGCAGTCATTTACCATAGCTCAGCTGATGAGCAGTAAAAGCAGTAACTCACTGGGTCCTAGTGATTCAGAAGCTTTCAGTCTTTATTGAGCAATGACTCCTTCAGATTGTGCCTTCTAAAACTGTGTTCCCTGCCTTTCAGCTTTTGAATTTCATATCAAAAATCAAAACTCCCCTCACTATTGCTTATTCCACAGACTTATTTACTTTTATCTAAGAATTCCATGTCCCATTTTTGCTCTTATAACATATCACACATGTTCTATACAATAAATGCTTACCAATACTCACCCAGTAAAAGGGAAACAATTAGTAATGTTTTTTTAACTTCTAATGGCTTGTTGTTTACAATGGCCTATAAAAGTTTTCTCTCTACAAGCTGTCAGCCACATCCTTTTGCCTGCAGAATTTATTAGATCTTGGTGTAGGCATAATTCATCTTACTTTTGTAGTCCTTTGACAGATGTCTTCCTTTGCATTGCTCATGAGTTGTTCCTAGACCAATTCTTCATTTGACTTTGATATTTCAATACCCTAATGCCTTGTTATTCCAAAACATCCACTGGAGTAAACAAGTTATTCTACCCAGTTTATCCATCTCTGTTTGCCTGAACCATCTTCAAACACAGTTTATTAAAAATGACATGTGATTTACTATCTTATTACTCTCTTAATTATGATATTAAACTGTCTCTCTACCAGCCTGATATAAAGCTCCAGAAAGATTCACACAGCTACTTTGAATGTCCCCAGTTTTGGGCAAGCAGGAGGTTTTAATTTTTATTGAAAACAGTCATAATTTTTTCCAAGAAACAAGGAAAACAGATCTTAGAAAGAATGCCCTATTATACACTAATTTGAAAAAAAAGAATTTCCCTACAATTACTTTTCTAATGGCATTTTCAAATATGCTAATCTAAATGTGATTAAAAAATAATTTTTATGGCTCCAATACAGTCTGGTTGTAACATTTAATGCTAACATTCTGCAATCACAGGCCTTGACTCTGGGCATGTTTGCAGACATGATGCAATGTTTTGCATGAGGACCCTATCTGGGCTAACAAGAGTGTTTATTGTTAGGGTTAACAAGCCCAGGCAGAACTCTGAACTACACTAGATTGCTAGAGAGCTCCAGCTTTGAAGTTCAGGCTGTTTGGGATAAGTCTGCATGATTGGTACGTACTGCATGCAGATGCAAACTGCTCCTCTTCACTGGTACTAGAACCCACCACTTCAGGAATACGTTAATTGCATTATAGATACGTTAATTGCATTATAGAGTTCATATAAAAAACTCTCACTTCTGCTTTGTCTTTTCAGGAATGCAGTTAAGTGGATTCTGAGATGATTCAGATTATTAGTTCATATTAGTCAACAACATGAATTCAGTACAGGTGGAAGGACAGTAAGTGTCTCTTGAAATAGATTTATTTTCATTTAGGAAAATATATTTAGAAATAGAAATATATTTATATTATTATAAAAATATGTTTACTTTCATTTAGAAAAAATGAAATAGAAATGCAAATATCGCTTTGAAATCATCATGTTTGCCACACAGAAATAATAAAATTAATTCCTTTTTACTAATTTTTCTTAGAACTTGTATTTTCTCTTCAAGCATCCTTTGCAGTTATTAAGCAGAAAATTACTTACCCCAGAAAATTGAATTAATGGTATTTCATGATATCAATTGCAGATCTTTTATGAGTTTTGAGACAAAAAAAATGCAGAACAGGGTCAAAGGAAAATAACCAATAAGTCCCAAGATGAACCCCTCTCTTTTGAGAAGTATTCAAATTGCATAGAATACTTCATACTTATTAATCAGGAGGCTTATGGATTTTTTTTAATTTCATATATTCAATCTGTTAAAATTTTTTTTAATTTTTCACTTTATATTTTCCCCTGAAGGTGACATTCACAATGAGTAAATGACTAGGAATATTGGTACACAGGAAGAGTCCTTAATCCAGCAAAAGTTCAAGCAAGGTAGAACTGTAACAGCAAAAAGAATTTTGTGAGAGGGAAACTGGAATTTGTTTTATTGCCTTCTTACATGCTCCTTTGATGTACAGGTAAACCTTTTGTGTGCTTTCAAACATTTGGAAATTGGGTAGCAATGTAAACATGTTATACAAGCTGAACTGATGTGGCTCTATGACTTCTATTTCACCACGAGGAGGAAGCTGAGCCACAAAAGAATGGACTGACTGGGACAAAGGGGCAAATCCCAATTTCAAACAATAACAAGTCCTTTGTTGCTGCTGATACCTTCTCAATTCTTTTCTCTGCTTTGATTTTTTGTTCTATGCTTTGATTTTCTTCCTCTGCATCACAGAATGAATGAACAACTAAACAACAACTTAAACACCTCTTTGAGTGTGCTGTGTAGAGTCACTAATGCTTTCTGAAATACGTAATTTCCAAGAGCTCTGGTGTTCAATGATTAATGCTGAAGGTAGGCAAACATCTTAAAAAAAAAGTTTGATATTTAAAAGGATTTTAAAGCATTAAGCAACATAAATTTCAATTTCTTTTCCAGGGATGCAATTCAATTTTTTGAAAAGTTACGTGTTGTGAAGTCACACAGAGGTGAATCTGCCAATAATGGCACTTAGCATAATGGAGCATTCTCATTTTATTTTTTCTCGAAAGCATCTGAAGACCTTTTGATTTTTCTTCCAATTCAGTATATTGTCCTTCTACTCATTGATCTATATTATATATATAGTTGAAGTATAAATACCACAAGAATGAAAACAAACAACACCATTTTCCTCAGACTGTCTTTCAGAGCTAGTACTACCCCTTTTCAAAATCATGATAGAAATTTACTCTATTATATTAAAATTGTCAACAACGGTACAAAACCCTGGATATAATGCATACACATATTGGTATAATGGAAAAAATATTTTAAGAGAAAATTTTCACCTTCATGTATATTTGTATTCTGATCAAAACTAGTTAATTAGAGAAATAACAACAGGTACATTAAATTCAGCAAAGAATCCACACTTGCCTGTTCAAAAGTATTCTTTTGAAATTCTTCAAATCCAAAAATATCTAATACTCCAATTTCAAACACCTGGTCACTGGGGAAAAAAAAGATATTACAGATAATAAGAATTCAAGCAAGTGAATAATACATCTGTTGTTTCTGACAGAAGTATTTCTGTTGTAGGACAAAAGCAGTCTGTATTTCAAAAACATGGATGAAATACACAAGCAGACCATTTACAGAATAGAATCGAAATTCTACTCAAAACCTATTATACTGAACAGAAATAAAAAAGCAGGGTTCAAGATTGCTTTAGCAGCTATGCTCAAGACTAAATTTGTAAGAGAAGGAAAAATCTTGACTTCTTAAAGTCCAGTTTCTAAGGATATAGGTACCCATTTTCTGACATCAAGGACAACCATTTCAGGGTTGTCAGTTTCAAAAATGCCTGGTTACACTCAGTTATCCTTTCCTGTTTATATTTCTTTGGCAGCTAGGATTGCTTCTACAACATGTACTTCAAGGGAAACCTGTGAGGTACAAGTCCTTCCCTGTGTCATCCTCAAGTAGAATTTCTGGGCTCAGGCTGCCCAAGAGGTTACATGTCCCAGGGGAAAGAAAGTCGGGGGTCAGGCCTGAAGAAAGCAGATGTTCCTTCTCTGTATAAATAAAAGAGTAGCTGCTGGTGTTGCATCTGATTTGTTGTGTGTCACTGCATGCATTCAGGGAGGGAATTTTATTGTGGCCAGGTGGAAGGAGTGGAAATATCAGGGTAGAGCAGCCACCTAGGATTTGGACAGAAGAAATAGGATAAGGACAGAGGTATTACTATTCTGTAGTTGGGACTGAGTCATTGTAAGCCTGATCTGGAGAGGAAACTAAATTCCCTGCAGTGAGCAAAACGAATATTTTGGGATATTCTGTCACCGACTTTGCAACAATAATATGGCAGACTGCTTGTTCTGAGATCCTTCCATTTTTTTTCCTCTATATTACAAGTTTACTCTATGTCTAAATCTCTGTCCATATCAGACTATAGATGTAAAGGAGAAAAAGGTGAACCACTGTTGAAGGACATAAATATGTTTCCATTGCAGTCATTGTAACCCCCTACCATGCCATTAGATGAGGATCTAGCCCTCAAAATAAATTCCTGTATAGCAAACCAAAAAGTAAAATCATCTGAAAAAAACATGGATATTATAAAACAAGCTGGGAAAAACAATCCTCAGGGGCAAGCAAAGCCATAATCAGAAACCATGCCCAAGAAGTTTGTCTTCATTTCAAAAGCACACTAGTTCAATGCACTACTGATTGTCACAGGACTGGCTGTGTGCATAAATGTCAGACATGGATTGTTACATAATAAATCTAGTCCAGAACGGCTTTGTTGGGCAGGGGAGGTTATCGGGAGGTCGATTAGCCTCCAAGGGAATTTCTACAAGAAAAAGCATAAAGCTGTATCACCACATCCATCTCTGGCAATGAATGCAATTTAAATTGGGTTTTAAAATGTAAGCCTCATTCACAACTGCTCCTGATTAGAGATGGGGGGTGTACATTCCTTGTCAGAGCAAGTTTTCAACAAAATCTGTCCATTTATAGAAAGAAAAAATAATTTTTTAAAAACAAACTATTTCAGAGAATGAATATTGAAAATCCAGAATTTTTATGTTATTTAAATTTGTTTTGGGGAAAAAAGAGAAGCTTGAAATTTTAGAATACTTTATAGGTTTTCACTCTCTTTTTTTTATTTTCTTTTTTTTCCTATGTGTATGTAGCCTTCCTTGTAGGAAGGCAAACCATGAACTACTGTGTAGTATTGTGCAACAGCTGAAATACTGCATTATATTTCACAATTTTTGAGAACTACTTAATACAGACAAAACAGCTTATCACTTCTCTGACTGAATTCAATTCATAATTTGAGACTGGATTGTTTACATCCCTGTTGAGTCTGTGACTGTTATTTTGTCAAATTAGTCTCTCTTACTTTCCCTCAAGGAATATATAAACATTTGCATTAGGAAAAGACCAATACAAACTGACTTAATGAATTATTAAAAGTCAGGCAAAATGGGAACCTGATCCTAGCTTCCAAAACTCTGGGTAAAAGCCTTAGTGCATTCCTTATCAAAACTCTGATATTTGTGACAAATGTACTGGCTTGCAAATATACTGGAGATGCATTTGTTGACAGAAAAATATGTAGTCTCAGTGTTTTCATGAACTCCTCTTGATAATTTTGGTCCAGTATTATTAGGAGATGCACAGACCACATTAAAAGAGATGGAGGTTTTACATAATTAATATCTTGCCTACGGGACAAGTATAACAGCACTAGTCTCTGTATCCTCTACAACACTGACATTTTACTATTACAATGTGCTTTTTATGTGCAAAATCTCTTCAACCATGATAGTAATTTTCTGTATTAAATTATGGCTCAGATTTTGAAAACTAAATAACAACTGACAATGCAACATCCAAATTAAAAGCATTGCTTTATATGTGGTTGCAAATTACTTTGTTCTTTTAATCTTTCATCTTGTCTTCCTCTTTCTCATATCACTTTTCTTGCCAGAAGGAGGGTGCATATATCTTTCTACTGGCTAGCTGTCAATCATATTAATTCCAGCAAAATTACTTTCCTTAAATAATCATAGCAGAGATTCCCAAGGCAAAATAAAGCATTAATGATTGCATGTTAACAAATGAAAGGACGTGTCACCAGGGTCTAAGAGAACAAATATTAGAAAAAGGCACTTTTTGTTCTGAAAGATTTTCTTATTTTCTTATTTTCTTATTTTATGGTTACTAATCATCACTGACGTATTTCTTCATTGTATTTCAGATATTTAATATTACTATGTATAACTAACAGAATTGTGGTTTTAATGGGGACTGAGACTTTGATTTCAAGTTTGAAAATATTTCCCAGAATATAAAGTAGATAAAAGGAATTTGCTGGTGTTTGAAGAACTTTTTTATCTCTTATATCAGCACACAGGTGTAAATACTTTAAAAAAAGCATGGATGTTCACTATAGGTCATTTTGGTTTTCTGATACACAAAACAGCATTTCAGCTTACAGTATTTTACAATGTCTCCAGCTTTGCCTTTTTTTCCTCAGAACATCTCTGTAAAGATATCCTTATAGGAAAAGAAATACCTTTTCAATCTTGTACACTTAACAACTATATTATAAAGAAACTACATAAAAATTCCCAGCAACTCCTAAAAACAATACACATACAGAAGACATCCTGTCTGATAATCTACCACCTTGGCAGACATCTTTCCATTCATCAAGAGATGCTCTCAAACCATTTGCCCTTCTTGGCAAAGTGAACAAAACTCCCTTTACAGTACATCTACCCAGTGCTTCAGACAAACGTAGAGAATGTTATTTGTTCACTTTTATTTCATTGCAAATGGTTCTTAGCTCCAAAATCCATAGGGTCCATTCCTTTTGTTATCCTCTGCAATCTGCCAGCATAGAGCAGTGAGATGAATCTGTTGCGGGAGGGTGATCTAATGCAACTTTTAATCTGCCCAAGATACAACAGCTCTTGCTCTTCCTCCAACTGCTGCCAGTAATGAGGAAGGCTTATGTCTGATCTGGATATACTGGAAGTGATACTGATTAATGAGGAAATATTTCTCTGATTAGAGGAAGTATATAGCCTAGCCTTCAAATGAGGTCCTTCAGAATCCAAATTAAAAAGCCCTCAGTTTTCCCAGGGGAACAGATTATACCTGTTGTCAGAAACACAGTTCTTGAAGGGAAACATGCTGAATACTTCCAGTTGGATATGTTGTTCTTCATCTCAAACAATTATCAAAAAAATTAATATCTGAAATCTTTGAGGGAGATTTTTCAGTAGTCTGAAATTTTAGCTGAGATTTGGTGGCATTGCCATGTCTCTCAGGTATCTTGCTCAACAACTGTAATTTTTATTTTAATATTAATTTACCCAGGTGTGAGTGGTGCATATAGAGAAGGTGTCCGGACACAACAGAAGGAAACACTGGCTCCATATCTGACAGACAATTTTTTTGAGTGGCTTGACAGTTATGGCAGGAAAGAAGAAGTATATTTGCCACTGGACTCTAGATCTATAGCTCTTTCATTAGTAGCACATACTCTTCCTCAGCTCTTTCAAGTTTGTTTTAAAGACTTCTCTTCCTCCAGATATAGAAACAATTCTCATTATGCTTTGGGTTCAGGTTCTGAACAGGAAGTTCCTTTCCCTCCTTCCTGCACTCCCAGCACCCTTCTACTGAGTTCAGTAATAGATAAATAAATGTTTTAGGGTTTATTTTCTGGTTTGTTTTTTTTTTTTTTTTTTCTGAAGTTAGGAAGATTTCTATTCCAGAATATCATGTTCTATAAATCAGATAATATATTAAGAATGCTGTAAATGAGACATCTGAGGTCATTCCTTTGCCCAAATAAGTGTTCCTAGTGCTACTCTTTGGCACTACTTGAATTTTGATGGATATGAGTATACAGTCAGAATATAAAAGCTTTCAGAAACTACCTCTTTAGAAATAAACTGTATGCTCTGTGTACAATAGAAATCTACGCCTGACCTGGTGGTACAGACAGAAAGCATGACTGAATGTCAGCTTTCTTTGTTTGTCTGTAATGCTGCCACTGAGATTCTCAGAATGGGTCAGGTTGGAAGTGACCCAAGTGGAGTCATCTGGTCCAACCTTCCTGCTCAAGCAGGGTCATCCCAGAGCACATGGCACAGAACTGCATTCAGATGGCTTTTGAATATGGAGTCTCCAGTGACAGAGACTCCACAGCCTCCCTGGGCAGCCTGTTGCAGTGCATGGTCACCCACACAGTGAAAAAGTTGTTCCTCATGGTCAGGTGGAACTTCTTGTGCATTAGGTTCTGCCCATTGCCTCTTGCAATGCTGAGCAGAGCCTGGCTCCAGCCTCTGACACCCTCCCTTTAGATTTTATAAACTGAGATTAGGTTCCCCTCTCAATTGTCTCTTCCCAAGACTAAACAGGCCCAACTCTCTCAGACCTTTCTCATAAGAGAGATGCTCCAGTCTCTGAATCATCTCTGTAGCCCTCCACTGGACCTGTTCCAGGAGCTCCATGTCTCTCTTCTCTTGAGGAACCCAGAGTTGGGCACAGCAGTCCTGATGTGGCCTTACAGGGCTGAGAAGAGGGGCAGCATCACCTCCCTTGATCTGCTGGCACTGCTCTTCCTGATGCACCCCAGGACACCATCAGCCCACCTGGCCACAAGGACACTGCTGGCTCACTGCTGGCTTGTTGTCCACCAGGACATCCAGGTCCTGCTCCACAGAGCTCCTTTCCAGCAGGTCACTCTCAGCCTGTCCTGGCACAGGGGGTTGTTCTTCCCCAGATGCAGGACCCTGCCTTTGCTGAATTCCAGGCAGTTCTTCCCTGCCCATCTCTCCACCCTGCTGAGGTCCTTCTGAAGGGCTGCACAGCACTCTGGGTTATTGACCACTCCTCCCAGGTTTCTGTCCTCAGTGAACCTCCTGAGGAGACATCTATCCCATCATCCAGGTCAGGTATGAATGAGTTAAACAATACTGGGCCCAGTAATGGACCCTGAGGGTGACTGCAAGTGGGAGGTCTCCAGCTAGACTCAGGCCCTCTGGGACCTGCTGTTCAGCCAGACTTTATCTACAAAATATTTATCAGCTTTTTATCAGGTTTTATCTACAAATAGAGAAAATCTTTTCTAACTAGCTGATAAAAAAACATGCCTTAAACTTACTAGCAGGCAAGGAACACAGTATCTAGATTTTCTCAGGGATATATACCTAATTAGCTTGCTTTCCATGAGAAATGAAACAACAATATTTCACAAGAATTCACATGCATTCTTAAATCTCCATAAAGAAAAGCCCTCTTGCAGAATGAGTCAGGAATTGTTAAAACATTACCTTGAATCATTTCATTACTCATTTGGATCACCAGATCCAACTTTGCCAATGTGCAATCAATTACATTGAAATGCCACATTAAGGCAACCATGAATCTACAAAACTGGAAATCAGCATAGTTATCTGACTAAACTTTGAAGAGTTAGGAGTCTTAGGAAGAAATTCACGGAGACTATCTTCATAATAATAACATCAGTAGAATGGGAAATCATTATATAGATGAGTGAAGATAAATATCAATAATTAAAAAATTAATTATAAGCACCTGTGAGAAATGTTATTAGCTTTCTTCTAATCCCCCTCTAGGGGCCAATTATGGCAAAATAATTTCCCCACAATAGATTTTTTAAAAATATTATCAGAATGAATAAAGTAAACAAATTTCAGATCTTGCAACCAGTCTAAACTAGCATGTAGGATTATAATTTAGTTAAAACTGGACAAAATTATAAGTTTTTTATAAGTTTTTTATAAGTTTCTAAAGGTGCATTATCTTACTTAACACCAACATTAAAGTTCTTGTTTTATACCTATTGAATAGTATTTCAAAGTAATTAATTTGCTGGATTCTGGCAAGACTTTTTGTTTGCTGTACTTCATACCTTTAGAGCTTGTTCTTTGAAGTTTTTCACAGAATCATCTCCCCTTTGCTTAGATCTAATGATAATCATTCCTTTTATTTTGCCTAAAACCTGTAATAAGCTTTTTCTTAGTAAATATAAATCAATATTAAAGACCAAAATCAAGTATTTCAACCATAAAAGTTAAACATGGATAACCAGCTTCCTCAAAAATGCCAATAAAAATCCTTCTTTTAGAGTTACTAAGCCAAGAAATCTAATTTTATTGCTTTATGAATTCTCACTGGTGTGATGGAAGTACAGCTAAGCTGCCTCACAACAGAACAGGAGAACTGAGTTAGAAACCTTATTCCAGGTTTCTGATGAAGGCTTCATCCCATCTGATCAGTAGTACTTCTGTCAGTTTCCAGCTGGGGAATAAATTGTGGCCTGGAATGTATCAGACTTATGTAGTCACATAAGTAAATGTTTTTGGTGGATCTTTCAGCAGAGGTTCATTAAAACTGCACCAAACTGGAGATACAATGCTGCTAACTGATAGCTGCTCAGATGTATTTGAAGTAAATCTGACCCAATAATCACAAATTCATTGCAGTAATCCAACTTGCATCTAGAGCTATTCTATGCCTTGATTTACTCCTCCAGTTTAAACAATATGATTAGGCTGGACTAAAAAAAAAAGAAAAAAAAAAGTGCATGTGGGCTGCTTCAACTGAGGTTGAAATATCAGTGGTGAATGATGATCAACCTTATTTCCACTTAAAATAAGCTACTTAGCTTCAAGTTTGGAGAGGGAATGAAGCTGGTTGTGGCCTGATAAAACTTAACATATCTTGTCAGTACTGCCAATTAATCCTGAGCTGGTTAGCTTTCTATAACCAGCCTAATTGAAGAACTGTCCCTTTTCAAGCATAGGTCTAATGTGTGGCCAGAGGAGACCTTTGCAAATTCCTCATTTCTGATATATGAAACAGCTGTCCTGTTTTAGCTGGGACTTACAACCTCACACAGTCTTCAAGTTACCTTATAGGTAGAAATAGTTTCACTGAGAAATAATTTCACAAGGTAGAGGTCACCTCTTCTACCTAGGGATTACACTAAAAGGAGACTACAAGGTAGACAATGTACAAACAACTTTGACTTTCATTATCTGAAGATCTTATGATATCTAAAAATATAGGTTTATATTAACAACAGAAGTACACAAAACCCTATTCTGAAAGAATGTGTAATATCAAATTGTAAAATTACACACTGAAAAATAATTTCAAATAATTTTAATATTTTTAATATATCAATTCTAAATTTCTTTCTCAACAATCACTACAAAAAAGCTCACTGTAATTAGAAATGCCTTAGCTGGATTCTTGTCTGTCACAGACATGCACTGAGCTAAGCCTCTGTTCCATAAATCCCAGGAATGAATGAGGAAGAATTGTGGCCTCATGTAACTGCCCTTCCTTGTTATATAGAGAGTATTTCAAATTTGGCCATGGACTGGAAAATTGCCCTAGCTTAGTGTCACAAACAGACAAGAAAAATCATTCCATGTTACTTCTGTTTGTTGTCAGCAGGAAGTGAGATACTTCTGGTGGTGTATATATAATGACAGATAAATTTTAGGTGCAGAAAGATGAGTTACTGAGGCATGGTACCTTTTTCTCTTAGCTACACTCATAGAAGAGAAGAGATTTGTCACTAATTGGTCTATGAATAGGAATAAAAATAAGATTGTGAAGTCATCAAACTCTAAAAGAAGGTACCTTGTCCTGTGCAGCCATAGAGATATGATATAAAGAACACATATTTATGAAAGTTCCACATCTACCATTAATGGTTTACCATTTACCAATGATTCCAAGCCACTTGTATTTTATGTTCATGAGAAAACTCAGTTGAGCATTTGAGCTGTTGAACTTTGATTAAGTCACATGCATATGATCATCTAACTAGGTCTACTGTCTTAGTTAGTTGCTTTGATTCCACTGAGATTTCAGGTTTTTTGTTCCTTTAATTTGGTTCTTGACTGCTCCACTGATGCACATTAATTAGCATTCATTTTTCCAAGAAGCCATGCTGGATAGCAACAGCATCAAATTTAGAAGATGCCAACCTAGAGAACATTCTTAGAACATTTAAATCAGTTAAGTTTAAACTTTCATTTGCAAACCTTTGAATAAAACTCTGGTTTTAATACCCTGTGCTAAGGTCACTGTTTTGGGAAGAAAGAACAAGTATGTTCTGCATTAAAAAAGCACCAAGCAACATTTTCCATGTTGAAAGACTTCGCTCATTCTGTATTGCCAAGTCCTAAAAGGCTATTAATTGCAACCACCAATCTAGATTACCACATGAAGTACCACGGCCCCCTAGATAAGCAAACAAATAAACATATATGTTACAGTAGAAACAGCTAGAAGGAATAGCCAATGCTTTAAAGATCCAAGCATCACTGTCATGCTATTATAAAATTCTTTAAAACTTTATCAGAGTCCATTTAATTCCACCATTTAAAGGAATCATGTTTCTTTTAGGGTTCTGAATTTGAACAGATAATGGAACACCTAATAGTTTCCATTGGCACTCCTACCTGCCACTCTCATCTTGATTTTGAAGGTAGCAGTTGATTGTGTTGACTAAAAAGCTAAATAAACGACCATATAGAGATTTTGCCAAGAGATCCCGGTAAAAATCTGCAATCTCTATAGTGTGCCTCCGAACAATCGTGTCTCCTAAGAGAAAGAGCAGAAAATGGAGATGAAAGTGTGCTGTAAACTTTGCCTTAAGTAATTTTAGTTACAGTAAATTTAGCTACAGTTGCTTCTCCTTTGCCAAACATTTACATGGTGTTAGCTTTTTCTTCTGAAGCCTCCAGTGCAAGATGAGAAGACTGTCAACACTCAAAAGATTTTAAGTTTGGAAATACATGCCTTTATACTTTGTTCAAAAGAAATGTGTATGAGTACTACACAGAACTAATATTTTACTGAAAATATTTTTTTCAGTTTTTTTTCCCTAAGACACTCCTGTTGATTACAGTTCTTACTAATATTTTCTATTAATATCTAATCTGCTATCTTGACACACTTTTGTAACATTAATCAAGTTAGGAGCCCATCAGCATCACAGTGTGAAACTGCTTTGTTCCATATTACAAAGGCATTTCTAATTTAGTGGCCCAGTCTGATTTACTGCATGGCAGATAAGCCTACATATTCCTCAGAGGGAATATTTACAGGACCATACAAGAAATAAGAAACAAAAAAATTGACAGCTTTTAAATTTTTTAAATCAGGAGGCTCAAAATGCCACCAGGTCTGATCTATGAGAATGTAAGCTTGGAGAAGATTACCTTTAAAATACTGAACATCAGTTGTTAAGGCTGAAGCAAGCTCATCTGGTGAAACCTGCAGCATCCCTGCCACTGAAAGGAAAAGAAAATGTAAAGAAAGGCTGATTTATGCGATACTGCATGTTTCGTTTTTTACAACAGATTTGCTTCTGCAGATTTCTTTTTGAATAGTGAAAGAATTCAAACATTAAAGAAAAGGGTGCTGTCACAGAAGTAATCAAAATTAACAAAAACATAAAATAGGATTACTATAATCAGTACTTTGTGTATTAATGTATCTGTATATGACATTACAGCTTTCTTTCCCCTTCAAAGACAACTTAGGGCTTTCCCCAGGGTTTGGCAGACTTTCTGTGGTATTAGAGTGAAGGTATGCTGCTCATTGACATTCTGTATCCATAAGCCACTTGGAGGAGATTTGTTAGTGACCAAGAAGGCAAACTTCAAAGCAAAGAAACATGAGTCCCTTTTCAGACATAGATTTTGAATGTAAGGAATTCAATTCAAGGCAAATTGTTCAGCTGTTGACAAGCAGAGCAAAAGCATTTCAAAACAAGACTGAACAAAGTGCACTGTACAATTTCTTTTGGCAAACGATAGCATTAAATATGACATTTAATTAGCTAATTTGCAATACTGGCATTTTATTTCATCCCATAAAAAACTGTAATTTATGAAACACCCAAGTCAATTGGATACTGTCTTCCCACAGTAACTTATGAATTTTCAGAAGTCATTTCTTTTTGTGTCCCTGGAATTGTGTTTCCATCTGTCGGTGGAGCAGCGCAAGTTCCCTGCAGTGGGAGCAGCAGGCAGCGCTCCGAGGTCGTGTCCCACTGACCTTGCTCCAGGAGCTGCAGGTCTGACACGAACGCTGTCTCAGCATCTGTCAGGGCCGTGAAGCGAATGTCTCCAAGATGCAGAATTGCTGAGAGAATCACAAACAGGTTCTCCACCTCCTGCATATTTTTTTCAGAATTAAAGATAAAGAAAAGATCTGTTGGACACACCAGTGAAAGGCAATGTTTATAAAACTATAAATTCTGTTAGTTTGGATCATCGGCATTTGATAAGTTGAAAAGCATTCACATTTGAATTGTTAACAGGAAATTTGAAATCAAACTGGAACCTAGCTAGGACATGAACCAACAAAATTACTTTTTATTTCCTTGTTTTAATGTCACATTAACCACTGGTTTAAGAAAGTTTTTCCCAATGTGATAAAAATACTGAAATATCTTTAATGGATGCACCGTTTCTGCAAGAAATAAAACATATGTTGTCCATAGAGAATTTCTATTGAGACAATTTCTGTATCTGGGAATAGCAAGGTTTTTTTTGCCTCAGCCAACTGAATTCACAAAGTGTCCAGCTCTATAGGTTCCTGGTATTAAAAGCTGTAATTAAGGTCCAAAAGAAACAAAAGCAACTTTCCTTACCCTCACACTTTCCCTCTGAGATTGTACACTCTTCTGTGATGTCTCAGATTGTGAAGCAGCTATCTTTAGGGGCAGATTTTTTCTGACCTGATTTTTATCATAGCAAGAAGAAAACTAACTGTCTTCAGTTGTTTTGGTTGGTTAATTATATTTAAAATATTTTTTAATTCAAGGAAAAATATGATCTGTGGAAAATAAACCTTAAATGCTAAAATAGGGAAAGCATTGTTGTTTTGGGAGTTTTTCTTTAAGGTCAGTTATATAACAATGGCACTTCTTAGAATGGTAAAACAAGAAACCTGATATCCACTATAACATTACATGGTATTATGCACAGCAAAATTAATTGATAATTCTTGAAATATTTTTTAAAATAATATTTAGAGCCCGATTCTGCTGAAACTGCAGAATTGACAGTGAGAAATATCACTTATCAGAATTTGCAGACTAAGATTATACATGTACTACTGATGAAATACTCAGCTAGTACATCTTCTTTTTTTGCAAGTTTTCTTCTTCATTTCTTCATGTTATTTCTCTGATAAATATGCCAGTCATCAAAGGACATTAGAAAAGCTTATAGTCTTTCTGGGATAGACTATAGCACCTCCAGTGCTGTTTAAGCAAGTTTGCTTTCTAAACTACACTTTAAGACAAGAATGTCAATCTCTTACTGTATGAGAGAGGTGTCAATAGTGCAACAGTGTATTTTAGTATTACATGGTACCAAAGCTGAAGATTCAAAAAATCCAATATATACAGAGAAAGTCTGAACAAGATAACTCTTAAAATAGAAGAAGTTATGCTAATATAGCATTCAAACTAGGGTGCTATACTCTGCTTCTTGGGATGGTGTCTCAGGCAAGATGAAGTGGCACACTGGCAGTGCAGACTCCTTGCTTGTAGGTTAACTTGTTCAGAACTGGTTTGGGGATTCCTGTGCAGCACTGAATGACAGTGGGCTGGGATAGCTTTTGATCGTGGTAATTTTGGTAAGGTCTCAGGTATATTTTACATTCCAGATTCTTAAACACTTTATCATTGTGCAGGATGCATGTTTCCCCACCATTAAAACAGTGGTTGTTTTTCATAAACACTAACGTTCTTTGGATGATAGATTAATGACTGCTAAGGAATTTTTATGTAGTTCTTCAAAAAGATTATCTACTCTACCATTAAATGTAGCTAGGTAGTCAAAGAATGATACATACAGACCTCTTCCTGTACCTCAGAAGTAATGGGTAGAAATTTTAGGAATGTGTTTTATCTACATATTGCCCTCTAACATTCAACACAGGAGATCAGCCTGCAGTACTTGAGAGTTTCACAGATGTCTTGTCCCCTAAATATTATTCTAATGCTGCCTGAATACAGACCAGCTTTCAAGATGTTGATACTTTTCTGAGAGGTGACTTATTTTCAAGAATTCTGAGTCAAATGAAGTAATGGACTCAAAAGAATACTGTACATGAAGCATTCTCAGACAGCTACTACAGGCTTATAAATCATGATTCATTTAGCATTCATTTATTTACTTATGGGCTGAACCTTATCAATTTCTGGATTTCTGGGCCTCTTGCTGGGCCCCTCCCTGGGGGTTCCCCTGTCAAGGGAAACCCTCCTGGAGCAGTTTGGTGTCAGGAAAAGGAGAAACTCAGCACTCTTCTGGTCTTCAGCTTCTTACTTATTGTTATCTTATCTAAAGTTTTGCATGCCGTCTATACCAGACTCTGTGTGCTGGAAGAGCACCACAAAAATGGCTAGTAATAGCTCATTACAAGGTCTTTTAAGACTAAACTATCCAGTTAAGAGCTGACACCTAGGTTATTTTCCCTTTTAACCCAATAACTGATCCCTCAAAGCCCACAGCGTGGACTTTTCTGTCCAAATACAGAACATCACCCAAACCATGAAGAAGGAAGAAGAAGCAAGAAGGAGGAGCTCAGGACAATACCCTATGTCCTCCATCTTGTTCCCATCTGCAACACACTAAAAATCCCAAAACCTAAATTTCTCACCCAAGTGACATACTACATTACTCTCTATAATCTCTTTCACTATTTTGTGGACTCTAGTCTATCTTGAAGCTTTCTCCATGAATGAGGGTCAAAGTCAGTGTTTCTCTGGGGGTCAGAACCTCTCAGAGCAGACAGAGAAATATTCCCTGTGCTCTAGGTTCCCACAGAACCCCTTCCTCAACAGAACAGAAACATTCATGAAAGAGTAAGAGAGATCCACCAAACTGGGAACACTGGGCTTAATCCAGAAGTGTCTGTACCTTTTGTTATTGAAATCTACTGGTACAGACCCACTAAAAGTAAGGAATAATATTGTCAAATATAGCCATGTGTGTTCAGTTTTGTACATGGCCTCGTGAACATTCATGAAAATAAACCCTACTCTTCCTTACATTGAAAGCAGACACTTTTTACTGCCTTAACTTGGGAATGCCAAACAGCTCCATGGTGTACCAATACCACCAAAGCAGTCTAAACTTTACACCTAAATAACAGCTTCAGCAGATTCACAAAATTTTTGCTGATAGCCCTTGATCCTTTTTAATTAAAACTGCTGCCCATCTGTCATTCTGATGATGTTTTAACTTAGAGTTACATTTTTTGTCCCCTTCTTTCTAATGATATTTTGCAGGAGTAAGTTCTTACCTCCTTCTAAAACTACCGTTGCTTATGTATTTCTGTTGCAGAAGTGCTCCAGCTACTCTGTGCTAGGTAGCATACAAATTTGTAAGAAATATGGGGAGTTTGTTAAGCACTGCAGTGTCCTGAGGGGATGCACAGTGTACATGAATTCTTATATTCATGCTTCTATTTCTTCTGATTTCCATCACACCTCTGTCCTCTAGAACCTCTTCTTGATTAATTTTCCAAATTATCTTCATTAATTTCATAGAATTAAAGACAAACAGCAGGCCTATCTTCTTGTTGCTTTTGGAGAATTAAGTCAGCTCTTTCAAGTTACCTGGCTCTAATTTTCTTTCCTAAATAGGTATTTACTTCTTTTCAGGTGCTGTTACACATGTGTGTTTCATGAAATTAAAAGGGATGGGAGATAATAAAGAAGAGGGAAAAAATTCCGTGGCTTTTATGAGGTGTCATATTGGATTTGATTGCTTCTTTTTATCTAGGTAGGTAATTTAATTGTTCAGAGTATTATACCTTGAAGCTGTTTTGTCAATCTTTAAAAATGAAAAATATTTACATTGTTGGTTCTGTGTCTAATTAAAAGTGATTACAGTAATTTCCCTGGAGTGAACTAGTGCTGTATTTGTTTCAATGTCTTAACTAACAGGGGGGGAAATAAAAAAGGACAGAAAGGTGCTTCTTTTAGCCACAAAAGGTTATCTCTGAGAGTTACTTATGGCCTGCTTTTAACTAATATGATTATTTTAGCCAAAAATAACATAAGCTCATGTAACTTACCAGGCTATTGAATCCCAGAGCACCTAGAGCTTGTTTTAGTATGGTTAATTTCTCCCTGTTTTGAGGGTTGGCTGCCAACATCATCTCTTCTGACACAGTCTGGCTTAGATACCTACACAGAGGAAAAACAGCATATCTGGTATTTACAAGGTGGTGCATGATCAAACTTTTGAAGTTCAAGTCCAGCTTTACATTTCTAACCAGAGGTTTATTGCAGATTTTTCTCAGCCTTTGGAGGGAGCAGTACCAGTGACAGAATGTTCCGTACTTCTTTCTTAAACGTTTGCTTAAGACTCCCCCCAATCCCAGCTTTAGCCCTACATGGCAGCTGAAATTTCAAACTGGGTTTATACCACTGCCAGTTTTGCCATTCTTGCACTACCAGAGATCCCCCTTCAGAAGGCAGATTTGAGGAGAGCCTCTGATAGCTCTGACTGCTCTAAGTTCCCCTCTTGCTGACAAAGGAATAGATCTAGCCCTTAACTGCCACAATGATCAATCCTCCCCCCAGCAGCTGAATGGGTGATAGGTGTACTCAATCTCTCTCAAAATGAAGCAGTAACCAAGTACACAGAGTAGTAAGTGTACAGCCCTTAAGCTGTACTGATTTGCACACTGCAAAGCAAAAGGAAATTTTATGTACCTCTCCAAAAACAATGATTAGCAGAGAAAGAGACACTAGTGCAGCAGCTAACTCAGAAAAGGAGAAAATGTAAGCAACATAAAGAGTAATAATACAAAACAGACTAATCAAAACTGTAGCAAAACAGATTATTGAAAAGTGCAGGAATCTAGCCTTTACAACCATTTATTTTGACCCTCTTGAAGTAAGTCCATATTTTTAAAAGTATTCAGGTATCTTCATAGAGCTGAAATCACTGAGGTGTCTGAATATCTTACAGGATTCTTACAGAATTACATAATGCTGAGAATGTAAGATATTTTCTTTTATTGTTTGCATTAAATTATCATAATCATTAAAATACACATTCATCACACAATCTGCACTCTTCACAAACGTCACTTTAATAAACAAAAGAACTCTCCACACCTTTGTACAAGTAACATCATCACTACACCAACAAAGGTAGACAATTTACACACATTTCAGCCCTCACCCTTCACCACAATTACAACAAAATTTCCCCACAATTATTCTGCTCTCTACTGATGTTCAGTCTATGATCTGTCACTTAAATATGGGAAACAATACTGGTTTAATTTTTGACAATTCTTGTTTACAATCATGTTCTCATACCACTATAGAGGAGATATAGTTTCAAAATAAACTCCTATTACCACAGAAGGTCTGGCAACACTCTTTTAGGGGTGGTAGTTCTTATAAGGATGCCATTTTACATAAATGTGTGTAGGAAGAATTATTTAGTATTTGCACTTTTCTAACAGATGAGGTTTAAATAGTACCCACAATGAAACATAAAGTGCATTTTTGTGAATCCATATCAGATTTACCAGTGTGGATTTCCCTTGCAGTGATAATGGCATAATTTACCCCAGCAGGTGGGCAGAAGAAGAATGATGGGGTTAAAAATGTGTGCCTGGGAGCATAAGTACCTTTTGCACCCCTAGGAGGACTAACTCAGCAGTTGTCTCAAGTATGAACAAGTCTCTCAACTCAGTGGATAAAGCCGGTGGTTCACAAACCATTGAGAACATGTGAGCATCCCTGCCAGAGCTCAGCACTGGCTCCTCAAGGTTACTAAAACATTAATTTTGTCAGACTGAGATAGATACAAATGATAGCACAGCTGTCAAACCGGCTACAGATGATTCAAAGTATAGCCAGCTTTATGTTTTGTGGGTTTTTTTTTTCCCCTGGGGTTTTTACATTGCCTGTAGGTTCAGAGGGAGCCTAGAATACATCTAATACTGAATCTGGCACAGAACCTTCTGGTGTAAAGGTTAATCCATCAGAAAAATTTCCACTTTTCTGAACTGCTGCATGAGCTTATGCCAGTAACATGTTATGCATCATGAGTTGGTGGCACTTTTGCTCCATAATTAGGAGATTTACAGCAGCAGCCACTCTGCTGTCAAAATATTCTATTGTCGAATGTTGTAGGAGTTGGAAGCATATGGCCATTTCTGCAAAAAAAGCCTCCTCCTCAATGGTTTTGTCCCTAAATAACTCTTTGTCTCTCCCTGTGCTGAGCAGGGAGTAGTCTTTCCTGTTCTGTGAAGAGAATACTCCACACTGCTGCTTTTAAGCCACCCCATTTAACCAGCACTTTTTTAGCACAGCTGAAGTGCTGGTGGGTCCTGCAGTAGCAGAAAGCTGTGTGAGTACGAGCAGCCCCTCTGCAAGCAGGCTGCAGCACAGCAAAGTGCTGCAGAGCCCTGAGAGGCAAGGGCTGAGCTGAAAGCACTCGTGCCAGTTCCTGCCTTCAGCACAGCGCCTGCTGATTCAGCAGGGGGCAAACCGGGTACGTGCCAAACCAGGGCCCATGGCTCTACAAACCATCCACAAACTGCAGCATCTGCTGGGACCTGCCTGTTGGAAGAGAATCTGACCTTCCCAGCTATACACATCCTGAAGATTTAATCAGCAGATGTGCTGGCGCTCTTGGAAAGGGATGCAGTTGGACATTTTCTAAGGTGCACTTCAATTTAGTTTCCCCAGTCTAAAAGCAATTAAATTATTTTATAACATTTCATGAGGCCCACTCATTTTTCCAAACAATTTAAGGACTAATGAAATATGAAACATTGCTTTGAAGAGTTGCACATTTGACTGTTATACATTTATAATATAGAGTATACTCACATTAAGGACAAATTAATTGTACAGAGCACTTAGAACTGCATATGGGTATCATACAGCCCTCACAAAATGCAAGAAATATACAGTGTAACATAATATATTGTAGCCATACAAGGAAACATATTTTCCTAATTATTAAGTACGGTCTGCCTCAAAAACATAGTAACATTTGGATAGAATCTTACTTTTCTTTTGAAACAGCTCCCTGGCAGCTCATTCTTTCCACGTTAAAGGTGTTGAGGACTAAAAGGGTTTGAGACATGATTTGTATCAATATTACTACTGTAACTTATTTATGTTGAAGAATGAAAGTCCAGAACAAATCTTAAATTGTCCCTTCTTCTATAAAATTAAAGAAAGGGGAAAGAGATGTGTCACAGTGCAAAAGTCCTAATAATAATAAACATTCTTTGGTTGAAGACACATTATTTTCCCATGAAATGTAAACTTTTTTGTAGGATATGTATTTTTCCTCATATTTATAGTGCATTTTTGTCTTTTGACATTCAAGTGGCCTGGGCAGAACAGCATTGCTGGTGATGAAGAGGAACTAAACTGCTTAAAATTTATATTTTGAACATACCGTGGAGATTTTATTTACTATTTTTACTTAGATTTTTGTCATTGTGAACTATACCCATGAAAACCCACGATATTATTTGAGTGTGTGCAATGTCCCTATAAGTTTCCAACAAAATAGTCTGTGTTCAAATGTAAACCAGATCTGGTGATTCCTGAGCTCTTTGTTGCTGATGATTTCATTAAAACAGGTATTACTTCTATACAATCCAGAGCTGATGTTCCCTAATATCTGATGCACACAGGCTGTGCACCAGTTTCAGGCTTACTTAGTTCAGTTTTACTAGCCTTACTAGCATATCTCTGTGTGCTAATTCATTCTGCAAATGCACAGGCAAATTAGCTTACTGTAGCTTTAGAAAAAGATTCTCAGATTTTGGATGAAGTTGAACCTCTTAACTGAAGATAGCTACTCAGACAAATGATATTTATATTTCTTGCAAAAGTCAAAAACCAAAGAGTTTATGCAGTTCCAGTAATTAATCTCTTTCTGCTGACTGTTTAACTATTTGTTTAAATGATACCCCATGCTGACATTGGCATCAGACTAGTACTTTCACCAGACAGTTTATCAGCACACAAAAAATTTTTAAAGACATGGTCAGCGATTTTCATTTAAAAGAGAAGAAACTCACTGATTCACAGAACTTTTCCTAAAGAAGATAAACTAATTGAATTGCAATATAGTCACTCTCAGAAAAGCACAATGCTTTTTATCACAATTAGATAGAAAATTTCTTGAGAAATATAAGGGACTATATAGTTTTCTTTCTGTTTTTTTGTCTAACAGTTCTAATCTGCAGCACTAGCAATCTCATCTATTCTAGTCTCTAAAAGAAAAAAAAAAGTACTATTTAGAAGAAAAAGTCAATGGTGGTAATTTTTTAGTATATTGTTTATTATATTATACAATTTTTGAACCATCATTAGAATGACACCATAGATCATATTTTCGGGTAGGGGCGTGACTAGTACAACCAAGAGTATAAAAAAAGTACTTAGTGTGACATTCAATTCTTAAACATTATCGACCCATACAATTCCATAGTTACCTTACCTGTTTACCCTATCATTCTCATTATAATGGTTACACATCATCACAATCATTCAACTCACATATTTGGTACACAGATCTCAAATATGAAGAAGAAATATGTGTGTCAGCATAACTGAACAACACTGAACTTTTGTGACATAAGCATATTTCAAAATTTCCTACATAATCCCACCAGTTAAAAACTTTGTTCAAGTAATTAATCCTCTGCTTAGTTGATTGAGCAAATAATGAGACTAAAGCTACAACTAGCTAAGACAAGCAAAGATTAAAAGAAAAGTTTTGACTATCAGTTTGCCACTGACAGAAACTCAGCAAAATAATACCTGATTTGCATTAATTTGTTTTCTTTTGAATGGTAACCCAAGATCATTTAGTATCAAAGTGATCTGCCTCTTTCAACATAAACAATTCAAGTAATTTCTGTTTATTCTTAGAACATTTACATCTATATAAAATCTGTGAAAAGATAAAAAATAAATCTGATAATAAACGTTGATATTTCACTAACCAAGTAAAACATTACCAAAACACTATCCTAACCACTTTGCATTTGTAGAATGAGACACCTGAAATGTTCACGTATTCTGTAAGAGCAGCCTTTTTATGCCATGCACAATATTACATGTTGCTCTGTAGGATACAGAAATAGCTACTTCATTGCAGTGGTCCCAGTCATATCTGACAGGGAAATTGCCTGAAAGAGATTCCTTGGTTGCAACCAGTTCCCAGAAATTCCCTTTTGTCTGGACTGTAACAATTGGGTTTCAGCTGAAGATGAACTGTAGATTTGCCAGATGGACACTGCTTTTCTGAGGGCTTTCCTGAAGTAAATACATCTTTTCGTGAATAATTAAAAGAACTCTTGGTAGGATTATATCATTAAGTGGCTATAAGCCACTGTAAAATTTTAGGATAAAGCCCTAAGATTTAAAAAAGGGGGTTTGAGTTGTTTTTTTTTTTTTTTTTAAGCTGGCATCTAGCTGCTTCCTACTTGACTCCTTTGCTGATGGAGGATGAGTGCTGACACACCTCCATTTTGCTGTAAGCTTTCTGGGCTATACCAGGTTTGATATAAGGGAAACAGTACAAAATCAGTACAAAACATCTGGAAACTTTATTACAGACAATAGTGAAGTAAATGCTGCTTGGGGTAATAAGGACTTCAGCAACTACAGTCAAGATCTTTAGTAAAAAAATCCCTCAGGTTACAGGCAAAAAGCTTCATTTTCTAATTGTTTATACTCAGAATAATCTGATTAGATTAGAAACAGAGGACATATCTTTAGTACCAAAAAACACCAGAAAAACAACCCAACCAGAACCTAACGACCAAAACCTCACAGAAAAGCAAGGGGCTGAATAAGGATATCCTGCTTTATTGGTCAGAAAAAGTGACAGAGATCAGATGAAAGCATATTTTTTCCAGGAATTAGGCAAAAGAGAAATGAGTATTAAAAAGATACAATTCAACAGCAAACAATTATAGAATTGTTTGAAGACAAAAGGATAACTGAAAGTACAAATTCAAGGCAGGTAAGGCTGATTAGGCAGTGGATCATCAGAACAGCATCTAGTATGAACTAAATGAGGTCAAGTATGCCTTAATAATGCAAAAAGTTAATTGTCATATATAACAGCCTTATTTGTATAGGCCAACATAGGAGTCATAAAATACTTAGCATGGCTAAAGCTTGAACTAGACAACTCTGTGTGATTTGGGGCATCTCATTACAGAAAAATCAGGATCAGTTAAGAGAAAATCCAGGGGAAAGCAGCAGCAAAAATGTATCAGAAAATAGACTTAGGAGCAAAACAGTTCATTAAATATCACCTACAGAAGACTGAGAAAGATATTACAAAGACAAAAAATTCCCAGTCTGGAAGAATATAACTGGAAGTTTTCAAGATTTGACAAAGTTCTGAACAATCTGATTTGATCTTCCAGCTGGTCCTGCTTGGAGCAGCAGTACAGTAGATACTCCCTGAATTATTACCAAAATGAATTATTCTGGGATTCTATGAAAGAAATTAAATTTATTTCTCAGATAAGTTTGGATCTCTTGTTTTGTTTTGTTTGGTGTTGGGGTTTTTTTTTAATCTCATTTAGTATCAGTAATTTTGGCCTCAGAATGGTGGCACATCAAGCAAAGATGGGTCTTTAATTGTTGCAGACATTATGTTGACCTTTAAGTAGTCCCTAAAATGCAAAAATTGATTACAGCTGTTAGAGTCATGAGATATCTGAGGACGAGTAAAATTTGATCAGAAATTTACGTTCTTCAATATCTGAAGGAATGACAATGTTCTAAAATCAGACCAGTCTTAAACATCAGACTCCTGTCAAAGGGTGAGTCAAAAAGGAAGATAATATTTCTGCTCTTCTTCTCAGGGCAGCAATCCCCTTCCCTTTTAACTACTAGTCTAGCTAGTAGTTAAAAAAGCGCTGCATTATTATTTTATGAGGAGGAAAATGTCTTCTGATCTTGAAAACAAAATATTTTGACACCAACTTCTAAATCATCTTTCTTTTTTAAAATTTTAGAAAACTCAAATTTTATAGAAATTTACCTCAAATTTTAAGAAAAAAATGATATGCCCAATTTATCATCAGGAAATTTCCAGACACTTTATTACCTTTTATGAGCTAGAAACAAAACCTCTTTTAAGATTTTTTTTAGTACCTTCAAAATACCTGGATTTTATTTTTTTTTTAAAGACTGGGGGCACAGGACCAAACTCTTGGAACTGATGAAAATATTCAATGAAAGCTGGATCAAAATAATTGTCAGGACACAGGCTATAACCACCACACCTCCAAGTAAATACAACTTAGTTTGATTTTGTATCTAGACAGTAAATGGTTTGTACCTTCCATGTGAAATTATTTATTAATAAGGCTACCAAGATGGCTGAATAAGAATCCTTTCTTGCACATAATCACTCAGGAAGGATAAGATCTTTATTCTATTGGGCTCCTGGGTAAAGGTGTACAGTAAATTAGCTCAAACTTACTTAATTTAGACTTTAGTTCTTATGGTTTTTCACTTATGAAGTGAAAAAAAGATAGGGCTGGAAGTCACAACGGAAACTTTGCTTATTCCAAATACCATCCTGAGGCAGAAATCTGCAAGTTTCAAGGTCTGGGAATGATAGAATCATGGTCCTGATAAGAACTGGGAACATGGATGTGAACCCAGATGAAACTGCCCTGGCTCACAAATCAGTTGTATTTTCTTTCTTTTGTGCTGCTGAGGCAATAGATTTTCAAAGGACCACTCTGTTTGCACAGTAGATCCTGTCTTGATACAAAGGCTTGGACCTTTGTATACCAGATCTCTGGAGGCCTTTTAAAAACAAAGAGCAAAGCAAAATATTATTTTTCTCTGTTTATATTCCTTTAGTTGGTTAAAGAAAAAAATTGAAAGAAAATAAATGCATGAGAAGAGCTGAATGTCACAATCTATTCTTTTTTGAGACACTTGGCCAACTGGTTCCTGTGAGGAATTAAAACTTCTATGGTGTGCTTTCTTCTGCTGATCCACTTGCCCACATGTCATTTCTCTGCTATTATTAAGATACATCTATAACTAACCCAGAGAGAAAGATAATAGTATCAACTCCTACTCTAGCACAATTGAACACAAAAGATTTTTGTTTTTTTTTGCTATAAGGACAGTATATTTTTTTTGCTGATAGAGTTTAAAAATATTGGGTAAATAATTTACATGGAAGGAGCAAAGAATATATATTTAAGATATACTAATCATTCAATACAGAACTCTCCATCAATACTTAATTAGGCAGTGCAAGCCTCTGCAAATCATGTTGTGAATCAGAAATTCTGGATTTTGTCTATAAAGCCCTTATTTCTTTTACAAAAATGACATACAAATAAAAGCCTTAATATCCTTTCATCAATTAAAAATATTAAAAATATTTTCAAAATATATTAAATGTAAAAAAAGAAAAAACTTAAAACTGAGATCCTGATACTTAATGTTTATTTATCCAAGCCAGAAAGTTTTTTTCCCAACTTTTAGGACAAAAGCCCCATGTTTTGGTTGTGGGTTTTTTCTGTTGTTTCTTGTTTTATTTCGGGTTTTTTTTGTTTGTTTAGGTATTTTTTTTTAGTTTTGCTTTTTAATATATCATGTTGTAAGCCTATGGAAACCTGTCATGCAATAGTTCTCCAAAATCATTATGTGCTGTCCAGTTAAAGATATTTAGAAAAGATGATTGAAACCAGGCACTTTCAAAACGTCACCTTCATCCTGGATATGATTTCCTGCATATATCTCCCCTCACACAGAGGTGTCCAAATTTTTTCTCATCATGATGATAAGCAGGATATAGAACTGACTTGTCACTTGCTATGCATGAGCCTCTCCATCAGTCAGCTTTATAGGCAGCTGCTAGGAAATACTGTGCCCATAGCTCAGAGCACATCAGTCAGATGGAATGGATTCAGGAATACCTACTGGAAACATTCATTTTCTTTGAATGCTGTAAAGGCTTTTCTTACGGCTTGACCTTAATTAAAATGTGTCATTAAAAAGCACACACAAGTGTGCTCTCAGTGCCAGCTTCTATAAAATGCTGCACTGGTTGTTCCAAAACCAGACACAGACCATGCCCATCATGACATCATATATAGTGATTTTAGGCCACTGGAAAAACAAGAAGTTGGTTTCTCTTCTTGCCAGGTTTACAAGCACTGTGAAATAGAATAATGAATTATTTCACCACTCTGTATTGTCCCAATTCAGCAAAACACTTCTGTCTAGCTAGATTCAAACTCATGCTTTGTCCCACTGATTTCAGTTGAGTCCTAGTGTCAATATAAACATCAATAACTGGAGGTGAACACCCTCTGTTCAGCTCTGGTTCACTGAGAAAGAAGGTAAGGCAGACTGAGGTGTGTGACTCTGGAGGAAATAAGCAGTACTGGCAACCCAGACTTTAGGCTGTCCCAAGCATTGCTTACATAATTATTAGACCTTAATATTACATTATCTTACACTTATTTCTACTCTATGCAATGGAGATTCCAAAGATACACAACATTCCTGAACTGTAACTGTATGACCTAGGCATAGTGCAGAAAACACAGTATTTAGCTATTTAGCTCAGATGAACCTGCCCCAACACAACCACGGCACTTTTTGTTCAACACCATCTGGGGAGTCTCTGATACACTTCACAATGAGCCACACAGACTTATCTTTCAGCTCTACTTGTTATTATATAAAGTCTAAACCAGAACATTATTACAAAATCTTCATTAGTTGATGCTTTGTTGCTTGAAAATTCTCAGGAGAGCCAATGTCACAGGAGGATGGAGCAGTATTTCATAATCAGGTTCCAGCTCTAACACAATCGATATGCATGTTGTGGGTGTCATTTAATGTGACATTGTATTAAGCAGCATGGATTAACAAGCTAAATCCCTTCCTTCCCCTTATTAGTGCTGCCCAATGAACCATGCACTTGCACAATCATGTGAAAGGCGTATGGCTTTTTCCTCTGCAGTCCCCATTCCTCCTTCCCATCCAGTTCAGGGTAGTAGCCCTGAATGGTAGCACAATGGTCATCAGTAAAAAAATCAACATTAGCAGATCAGTTAATTTTTCCTTTAACTTCACGTAGAAATCATAACATCTCAGATATGGGTTAGTTACAGGAAAAATATGAGCATTTAAAAACCAGTTTTCTTACAACTATGTCAGTTTACTCCTCTCATGTTAAATATTTGTGAAGTATTTCTCTGAAATACTTTAAATTATTGTAAGAGTTTAGCTATTCCTGTGACTACTTACTAAATCCCAAGATGCAATTTAGGTGTAATTAAATTTTAGGATTGTTTGGCCTGACTGAAAATTAATGACTTCACAGTTTTAAAAAATGCTTTTAGAACTGCTGGGATGAAGGGTATTGAGTACATAAAAGCAAGCCTTTCAAAAATAAATTCCAATAATCTCTACCATACTTACATACTCAGAGAGTAAGAAATTTCAACAAACATTTTTATTTCTTTAAATATCTCATGTGAATATGGGAGGACAATGTATTCTGCTTAGTGAGGAAAAGCTGCTTTGCACTTACCACTGCTTGATATGAGATAAAGACAAAGCAAAACAGTAGACATCAATGAAGTAAATGACATTTCCAGAACATGATAATGAATAGCTTCTGGCTTTTTTTCTCTCAGGGAAAAAGGGCATGTATTATTACTTTTTTTTTTTCCTTTGTCCCCAGTTTTTAAACGTATACAAATCTGAACAAATTTTACATCCTTTGAACCGTGTTACCCTGTATCACTGAGCTGGAGTTACTACTTATCATTTAAGAGCACATATTTCTGCTCATAACTTGTGCAATAAAGTACCAAAAGCAGCTCTTAAAAAAATGTGAATAGCTTTGTTAATTTCAAGAGGTAAGATATCAGCATAATATTAATCAACTAAACACTGTAGACAGATTTGATGACAGCCAGAACACAGCTTTTATTTTTAGTTTTCTAAACTAACAAAATGACAAGTTCTGTATGTGTTTTGTAAACTGGTTTTAGCACAAAAAGCTTATATTAGCCCATGTGTTATCCAGTAAGTAGTTTTGCCTTGATATTTTATAAAATAAAATTTCAAATAATTCTGTAAGAAAGACTATGTGTACTATGAAGAACAGAAGTTTTACAGACAGTGGATATACTGAAAAGGAAAGCAAAGAAATACACAATGGTCTTTAGCCTCAAAATGCTAAATGTTGTATAGGCTTTTTTTTTTCCCCTAATTATATTGATAATCCTGTGGAATAGGTTGAAATCAGAGACTCAAGCATTCTGTTCCTAAAACTACACAAAAACATAAATTTAGAATTATTCCATTAAAAAGAAAATGAATGTGCAACAGGAATGACTCAAAATAGAAATTTTCACACCTCTGATGGTAATACAAGAATTAATTCAGACAGGATACCTTGAACTGTTTGTCTGACTCATGATGCAGATATCTTACAGGACAAATAATGAAATCTGTGAACTACCACTCTAAAAGTACAATTTTGAAGCTTAATATACATGAAATAAGGAGCATAATGCTGATGGTGATGAAAAAGTAGCAAATAATAAGCATTGCTGAAGATGTAAAAACAGTAAGCCAGCCTGCATGCAAGTGCAAACTGGTCCAATCTACTTCCTGAAATGCTCCAAAAATTGTTTGAACTTTGCTCCTACAACTAAAAGCAATTTAGTTGTATTTTGTATTTCTGTGTTCAGATTTTGGCATTGTTTTCCAGGCAGATGTCATGGAGTTTATGAGCCTCAAAGGCATTTCTCCACCAGCACATGCTACTTTTAAAATGCTGATTCATTAAATAAAGCTGGCTGTGTTAAGAGCCATGGTATCTGATCTAAACTATAAAATGTGCTTAGGAAACCTGCTTATAGCTTTCACCAGGATCCAGTTAAAATACTGTTGATATGCTTCAAAATTGTTTCTTATAACACTGGTTGTAGCTCATTAATTAGTTTCAGATAAGCTGATTTACAATAGGAGTTCTTGTTCCTTTATATGCAGGTATGACCAGGTGTATTCAGGTGTGTATATTAAACAAATAATTCTGAACCGTAAGATCTACTTAAAGAACTTTTAATTTGGTCAAAAGTAAAAGGTAAAGTCCCCACAAGACACTAGGAATCTTTTGAAATACTGGGAAATATATATATATATATATATATATATATATGTGTGTGTGTGTGTGTGTGTGTGTATATATATAATTTACTTAAGAATGAAATGTCTTTTTAAATATGATTTGGTGCAGTAGCAAAATTTAGTGTACCTTACTTTTTTCGTAAAAAGCAAGAATATTCTTCTTGCAACTATAAAAGGAACAAATTCATGTGTATTTTCATATGTTATCTATTTAGAAATCAAAAATTCACAATCAACAGTTGCCACTCCTTTAGTGTAAGAAGAGTGTTCTGCTTTTCACACAGCCACCAAGCTACATGATGCTGGGCACAGGGCTCAGTAATGGAGAACTGCCATCTCAGGAAGAACAGCTTTGCCCCCTGCCTCAGGGTCCATTTTTGTCCCAAATGTGTTTCAGGACAGTCAAAAATGTGAACAGGATGGATGTATGTGCCTGTGTCTCTCATATCTTTTCAGGCCTCACAATAAAATCATGCTGGGTGAAAAGTCACAAATGAAATACTTCTGACATTAAATCCCCTTCAGTCTTCCTTTGCCTCTCACAAGGCACCAAGGACACAGAAGCTCAGCAAACCTGAAGCAAACCTCAGAGATTGCACACCAAGATCTCAATTGGTGGGGTGCATCTAAGGCACATATGAAGATTTACAGTCCTTTCATGGTTTGTGTGTCAAAATAGGACAAAGAGACTCCCTACTAGGTCTTAGTGCTAAAATCCTCACTACACAGGGATTGCAAAGCTAGGTTTTATTCAAATACATTGCTTTCTAACAACAACAACAAAAAAAGAACAAAACAAACAAACAAAAAAAGACCCCACAAATACAATTTTAAAAGGTAACAAAATAAACAGAGAAGAAAGATGATCACAGAATAAATTATGCTTTAAACAAGTCCTTTCCTTCCTAAAATATATGGGAAGCAGGAATGGGAATAGATTGGAGAGGATTTCAACTGCATGTTTAAACAGGCTCCAGAATAAACTACATCACTAAAGAATTTGAGATGTTCCCATTTGTTTCAGTTTTGTCTTAGAGGCCAACCTAATTCCAAAACATACCCTATGAAGTTGATCATAGGACATATTTTAATACATGCTGCTCCATTCTTCTTAATTGTTACCTGATTTAGGAGCCCTGTTTAAACAGGAGATTAGGTCTGAAATGTGGAAAATATACATAATGGAGCTGAAAATATACTGGGAAAGGAATGTCAGAGAGCATGATGAAAATGGGGAAGAACTGCAGCTACAAGGAAGTACAGATGTATCTCTGAGAGTGAAGCTGATTTCTCTAAAACCAAAGACATGAGTCATGAGTTATACAGAAGCAAACACAAAGAAATACTCTCAATACTAGGACAATCTCTAGCAGTGCCAGTGTTAACACAACTCTATTTGAGACAGAAAAGTGATAAAAAAATAAATTCAAATGAACAATTATTTAAATAGAAAAATACATAGAATCATCATCACTATTGAAAGGTGTGGGCTGGCAAGGACCTTAAAAATCATCTAGTTTTAACTCCCCTGCTATGGGCAGGGATGCCACCCACTAGATCAGAGTGGCAATATTTATAACAAAGAAGGGTCATACAGACTTTCTCTGGCTTTTATTCAATGATGAAAAATTCTAATGACTTTGGATAGTCTCCATTTGTTTTTCAACAAAATTAGTCTATGAAATAACTTATTTTCCTATTTCAATTATTTACAGTGAAAGGCCACAGACTTATTTTTACCAGTGATTAGTTAGCATTTTTCTTAGTCTTCATAATTCTCTTCTTGGTTGAAAACAAAATACAAAACCAGTGTCAGTGTACCAGCATCAAAATAAATATGCAATTACTGTGTAGGTTTAATACTAAGCTGTAATGCCAGCCTGGCAAATTGATTTCTATCCATTCAATGATTTGATTTGGTTAAAATTCCACAAAGGTTAAAGTAGAAATTAGAAGGTGCCAGCAGTTGTCAGAAGCCATACATTACACTTCTCTACAATTATGATTACAAATACAGTTTGTTTGTCAAATGGTATTTCTACATTGTTTCAGTGCCTTTTTCTATCATTTCAGTCAGTAGAAAATTCATAGTAAGTTTTTTTACTTCAGAATGCTTTCTTGATTTGCATCTCTCTTTGTGCAAACTGCATCTGTTCTAATAATTTTTCTCACCCATATTAATACTGATCAAGAAATGTTTAAACTTACAATCAGACCATAGGGCTGATTATCACAGAACATAGGGCTGATTATCACAGACAGGCCACAGATCAGAGAATCATAGAATCATTAGGCTGGAAAAGGTCTTTAAGATCATAGAGTCCAAAATCCAGAAACTTGAAACACTCCGGAGCTATTCAGCTCTCCCCAGCATGTCTACTTGTCTGATCCAGAGATCCATTTACTCAGGTCTGGTAAAAATACAGCTTTTGTTGGTTCAATAAGCTAATACATGTATGCATTTTATATATACACACACATACACACACACACATATATATACACTCTGTGCCATGGCACTCTGTGCCATGTGATATGAGAAATGTCATAGGCAAACTGGATTCAGACAAGACCTATTTCCAGAATTAAAAAGTTCCAAAGATCATCTGGGTAATGTGTGATTAATTGAAAGAAATTCACACACCATTCTGTCCCACATTACATTGCATACATTCAGAAGCCAGACTGATAGAGTTGCCTTTCTTAGGAGGTGTATGGAACTAAGATCCTGACATCCTCTGGTCATTAGCACTCAACTAACCTATTCAGAACATTTTAATTAGTTACTTATTTGCTTTAGAAAAAACTCAGTTTCAGTAACTAACTTCAGAAAATACTGTGGAAATCCAGTAAATGGAAAGTGTAAATGGCACTAATCTCACACAATTAGGTTTAACCTCGGAGCAGTGGTAATTTTGAATTATGATTAATGAAAGAACTAGAGGCAGAAAACTATGCTACACTTTGAGTTGACCTTGCCTGAATTTCCTAGAGAGAGCTGGCTACCAGTGCAATGAAAAATTCATGGCAGCACAGGGAGCTAAGGGAAGGCAGCAGGTTCAAACAACGGTGAAGGGTATCAGCTCCACCAGATCTAACACTGAGATGAGCTGGGTTCAGTGACTGGGGTTCTGTATGTCAATAACAATTTCTGAAACACCCAGTCCTGACTGGAAATTCATCTACAGTAATTGTATCAAAACGATTCTAAGAGTGACTTTTGAAACATAAATTGCAGAACTGTGTTATCACACTAGATTTATGTAATGTAATAGCTAAGTGGTTTCAGGAGCTGAATCCACTGAATCTCCCTCCACATATGAGATGATTAGCAACCTAGTAAAGTGCAGAGACATATTTTGTACTTAAAGTAAAAGCCAAATTAACTTTTCTACCATTTATGTGAGTAATCACATCTACTTTCAAGCCAGGGTTTTTTTCGGCAATTTCACCTCTCTGAGCTACATCCATTTTCTGTCTGACATGTAACACTGGTGGGCCACTTAAACAGTCAGAACTTAATTTCTTCAACACGGGATCAAATTTAACCTGAAATATATATATATATGCATGTATATGTATATATATATATATATAATTTTCATAGCTCTCTGGAGATATCCCTTTTTTCTAACAAAAGGTTGAACTTGCCCCTGAAACTTTAAGTTTTAAGATACTCATCAATAGAATTCACAACAAATTGGAGAATAATCTGGTATATGTTATGTTTATTTTTTCACTTGCTTTCCCCATTTAAAGCAATTTATTCTAAACAATGTTTTATTGTATGTATAGTTTTCTGCTAAAATTAAGACAGATGTGTTCATTAGACTCTAAGATCCCACTGCTCTTAATTACCAAGTTTGTTTGTTTCTTTTGAATTAAACAGATTTCAGTTTTTTCTTGCCTCCTATTCTTCATCTTTCATGTCATGCCATGGACATGAAAGACAGAGTATTCTTCTATTTTCTGCACCTGTTTCTATATCATACCAAAGCAGACAAGAAAGACAAAGCTCTCTAAATCAAATAAATACCAAATGGTATCAATGGTAGTCAAATGATGTAAATGTAAATTTGTGGAATAAAAATAAACATGCAAAAGTAAACTGACTAAAGCAAAAAAAGGCAAAATCCAGAGCACTTTTATATGGTCTGATGCAATTTTTTCTATTCCAAACTGATGCCAAGGGAATGTCACTTACCAAATATTACCAGATATCTGAGTTCATTTAGGAAAACACAGAAATACGAAGAAGCGTGCCTTGGCTTTACTCTACCACTATAAATGTAAAATTCATTCCTGAGAAAACATGATGTGTTCATTTACACATAGTTTTACAAGTTCAGCTTGTTAGAATTATGATGGAGAGAAAAAAAGTTGTTGAAACAAGAAGTAATCAAAATGAATGATTTCTCTGCCTCTCAGAGTCTGCCAATGGGGGACTGAACAACCTCTGCCACTAGTCAATCAATATGTATGAAGAATAATACAATGAATAGGGGATTGTTAACATCAAATGAAAGAAAATACCCAGAGGAATATGAGTTTCAGATCTGCAGAATTTCTACAGCATTTATTCCAAAAGCCAGACAAATAACAACTACACTTGGGACCTCAGACAAAGACCCTGAGCCATCTCAGAGCAATTTTATTACCTTTACCTTGCTAAATAAAAATTCTCTTTGAATTTCAAATAAGTTAATGATTGTTAAACATCACTGGAGGTGTAATTTTTTAAAGTATCCTTTGGGAATAAAGCAGTAATATTAAAAACTGCTAATGTCGAAACTGGAATAAATAAATTATCATTAAAATCCAAAGCTAACTCGCTTCTGCTTTCAAGAAGAAAAATGCTTTGGATATCTTGACATGCAATTATAATGCAAGTGTGTAGGTGTGTATGTAACTAACCCTGAATTCAGGATGAACCACTCAAAACAACTGCACAGCCAGATACTCAAAACAAATATTGTGAAATAAAATTAATAATATAGAGGTATACCTTATGTATGAGGTGTAGGTATCTGCTAATAGAAAAATAAATACTTAATTTGCAAAATAAAACAGATAAATAGCATTTCAGTTTTGTTTCGAAAACCTGAGATGTGATCCTGATTACATATTCTGTAATTGCAATGCCAACCTGCTAGTAATGTATCTTGTAGGACACAAGTATCCACAAATGTCTCACAGAAAGGGGGTTTAAGATAGAGGAAATGTAGTCAATTTTCAGAAATAAACTCTATATCAACTTCAACACTGACATTATTGTCTAGTACTTCCTGAATATTAACAAGGGCAGTGATAATCTTAAGGAAGAAGATTTAGTCTACATGGTTCAGTCATCATATTTCCCCTGCTAAAAAACACCAAAAAAACTATTAGATACTGTACCCTAACAGGCTTCTGTGGTTTCTATCTAGTTTTCATTAAAATATGGCAGTCTAAGCCTAAAATATGAGACTAAGCCTAAAAGCTAGCTGAACAGAAGTGAAGCACACAAATAAGGAAAATGAGATTAATTAGACCACAGAGTAAAAAATCAATATTTTCGAATATTCTTTTTTGGAAATCAGTATTGAATGAAAAAAATTCACAAACTTACACTCCACTCAATTTTTTTAATCTCAGATATATCTTAAAATAGTATTGTGAAATGTTACATTAGAAGTAGATAAAATTAGTTCCAGTCAATCAATATCACTTTGAAACATGAAGTTGTATCTTAATGCAACATATAATATATTTTCCGGTGTCCATCCTCAATAAAACTGACTTAATCATGTTTATTATAACAAATAACACACATCACTCATTTGTTGGTGTTTTCACACACCTCCTTCTCTTAAGTGCAAAGATCAACACTGACACTTGAAGATCATGGTACAAGAGATTAATGGAGCCTGACCTTCAAAGAAAGAATAAGAGAAGAAAAAGAGGCTAAAAACTCCACAAAACCATAAAAATTCCTTTTGGTTCAATTCCTACTTACATAAAGAATAAACCAAGTTGAATAAACTCATGAGCACTATTTGCTCAGAAAACCTGCATGAATGAGGAAAATAAAGAAAAATTGAAGAAGGTAAGAGCATTGGGATAAAGACTATTAAAAATTTCAATCTATTGAAATAAATGGGAACTGGAGGCTGAAGTTATAGGATAGGGAAAAACATTAAAGAGAACAATGTGAAAACACATTTTGTTGGAATATGCATATGTCCTACATGCAGTAAAGGTGATTCAATCTCAAAAAAGAAATAATTTTAAAAGTTCAGACATCAGTAAATACAGTGTAAATAGGAAAAAAACAAATAGCAGCAAAACTAAACAAGCAAAGCACAAAAGACAACAGAAAAAATTTAGACAATACTTTTGACATTGAAAATATTCCAGATTACATAGATATTAAACTCGCTGAAACAAGTTTAAATCTGCTCCAAAATCTCAAATACATCTGCTTTATATCTCTCCCTATTTCCTTCCTGATAACTAGCCTGGTTTAGTTTAGCTGTCAGACCTCACTGGAACCTAAGTAAATGGAATTGCCTCATTACATTCAGAATGTACAAATCTTGCCCTTAAAAGAGTACTACTCATTGTAAATCAGATTTTCATGGTAGCATTGCATGAAGATAGTCAAGAAATAAATGTTCACATTTAAATCTGTTCACTAGAGAGCTGAAATAAAAGTAAATCATATCAGGGAGATTTAAACTGATGGAAGTATATAATCTTTTTATTATTGTCTACCATGCAGTTAAAAAAAAGCAACAAAAAACCCCAAAAAAACCCAACAAACAACACAATCTTCTATTTTATCTAGGGTTTAATCTATCCATATCCTCTAATTGTACTGAAACAAATTCCAGCAAAAAAACCTTAGACTTAACTTTCTTGGTTTTGAAATCTTCCATTTGTTTGAAGCTGTATCTTCATGCTACACATTATTTAGAAAGATTGTCAAGTGTGCTCCAAAAGTCTTTACACCCTTTGCTCTCTAGGCATGCTACTGTACACAGTTGGATCTACTATTATCACTGCATTGTTTTATAAATGTTAATGTACTTAAAATGCAAGATTTTTGGAGAAAAGGAATGTGCTGCATATAATCAAGTTAGGACAGGAAAACCTGCAGAAAACAACAACAACAAAAAAATGCAACTTTACTTGTTCAACCAGAACTTGAATGCTTGTTTTAAATTTAAGAGATCTTTGGAAGAAGGTCTCTTTGGAAGTAGAAGGACTTGACCTTCATGGCCATTCAGCTGCAGTGATGGTGACCCTAATATGTCCTGCTACAGCTTCTCTCCTCCTGTGCTGACCCTGCCCATAATGCAAAAGTGGGATACAGTAGAGGAATCTCTGAGTATGATCTTTACCCTCCTCCTAAAATTAAATTCAATTAATTCCAATTTCTTGATAGCCTAGAGCTTTAGTTTCTGTCAGCAGGACTTTAAATTGATCCCCAACAGTGAAGTTCAGGCAGTCTCAACACTAGGCTTTATTTGGGTGAGACTTAAAATTTTGGTACTATCTCATGCTGAGTTTCATCACACAATGTCTAACAGCAGTTTGATAAAGTGCTGTAACTTGGCACTTCACACAGAAATTATTATTCCAGCAGGATGGGAAAATCTGATGTAACTCTTACAGACCTAGCTGTTTCATTCACAACACTTAAATCCACCTCATTTTGTAACCTAAGTCCAATGCTTGGATTTTCCTCTAGTCATCATACACAGATATCAGCATCAAGCAAATTGTGAAGCAAAGGGATCAGAATGGTTCTGTGTAATCACTTCTGTCAACTGAGCTTTTGGCCATACTGAGAGTTTAAAAAAAGTCAATATGCACAAGAAAAAATATCTATTAGGCTTGAATACAAGGAAAGAGCATGGAAATATCAGAGGACTGGAACATTCCTACAATGCCTATTTTTTTAATTATGTGGGGAAAATTTAAAAATAACAAAACCCAAAGCACACACACAAACAAAAACAAACAACCACCAACAAAACAAACAAAAATCCCAAACAAAAAAACAAGCTCCAAAATAAAACAAACACCCCCAAACAACAACAAAACAAAATGAAAACCCCAAACCCCTACAACTTTTCTCTATGAATTTACTGTTAGACTACCACAGCAAGGTTTGTAGACAAATAGCACAGGTATGAGAAACTGGTAGTTTCAAGATATAATTTCTTTCTGTTGCACTTCAAAAGAGAACCTAATTAAAGGGATGGAAACAAAAAAGGCATCCAAAGATACAAGGAAAGAAAAGGAAGAAAAAAGTTATGGAAATGTGCAGTGTCTTCATGGTCCATATCTACAAGAGTTAGAAAATAGACAGGCTGACTCCTGAGTGTATTGAAAAGAGGAAATCTGTGGTAATAGACGACTCATAGTCTTGAAAATTCACATCTTGGGCTCTTATACATAAGGGAAAGGAGGACTGGGGATCAATATGGATGTTACTAAAATAATCATTATTTTTAACATATTGTATTAGTGCTTGCTAGAAAAGATGATGACTGGAAAGGCAAAAAATATCATGCATAAGGCTCTCTTTACTGGGATCTTTTCTATTTCATTCACTTTACCACACTAATTTTTAAACCTTTTTTTTTTTTGAAGACCAGCCTTATAATTTAAAATGGGAAATTATTTCATCAGTGATCAAGATTCAGATTAGTTCAGACTTTAACAAAAAAAATCAATCACTTTACTGAAATTACTCCTTGATATATTAAATTCAAGTTTTCTTATTGAGAGTGAAGAGGGCACCTGCAATGAAAAACTGAAAAAGAAGGTACATCAGTTCCATGAAGATGTAGATGTTCCATCTACATCTGTTGGAGCAGAAGAGTTTTACTGCTTTTTAAGGGCTGTGAGAAACATCACAGACAGAGAGAACAAACAGTGCAGTGCATACCATTCTTCTAGGGGAGAAAGGAAAGTTTTACACATCTGGGAACAGCAGTTTGATAATGCAATTACAAAAAGTGCATGCCCTGACCACAGTTCAGCTTACATAAATGTATATATAACATTTTCCTCAGTTCAAAGTTATCACTCGTTTTTACAGTACAATGAATTAGGAGAAATAGGAACCTTGTTTAAACTGAAAATGGTGACATCAAGTTGAACAGCTCTCAAAATTACCATCTTTTCTGAAATAATTTTCTACAGTTAAGTGGCCTTAAGCTATATTTTTAAATATAAATATACACATGTAAAGACATGATTTTTAATAACAGTATTTTGAGTATCTTACATATACATGTTACACAATGACATTCTTACATCGTTCTATATGCCACAGCTTTGAAATAGAAATACTAATATGAAGCAATTGGCCCAAAGCAACAAAAGCAGGACTTTCTACTTATTTTCTAGAATATTTTTCCAAAATACTTTCTTTTCTATTGCTATTATCTTTCCTTTTTTTTCCCTATCCTTCCTTCATTAGCATTGAAGATCATTTACAAATCAATCTATCACCACTGTCACTTCTCCCACTGTTCTCCATTTCACCTTGGCTGCAAAATTTGCCACTAAGTTAGCACCTATTGTAACTATGAAGCAAAACTAAATGTGCTGGAAAAGCTAGTACATGCTTTTTTGTGAGGCTAAACTTCAGAGACCACAAAAGTACTGCTTACAGTCATGGACTGTAATCTGCACCCAGAAAAAAAAAAAGTAATCCAGAGCAAACCAAGAGCAAATTGAGAATGTAATTTCAAATTGCTAATGTCTCTGTATTTCACATGATTATCATCATCAAGATAAAGAAGTCCTGGAGTTCTCTGTCTTTGAAACACAGTAAATTAATAGAAATTTTGAATTTTTCAATCAACCATCTGCTGATAAAAACCAGTTTCCGAATGTAATGAACACAGAGGAGTAGCTGTCAATCAAAAAGCTTTGACTTGCCCTTAAAGACTCTCTCTTCATTGCTGGCATGCTTCCCTTGCTCAGTCTTCAAAAGTGATCTTACCTTTCAGCAATTTCTTCTGTCTTTATCCATCATGAGCCATGCAGATACAATGGGAGACGTATTCATTCGGATCCTTTCCTATGTAGATCAAATCCTTGCTACTTTAAGATCCTAGTTTTCTTATTGAGATCCTAGTTGTGTGCAGGCTCAATACAAAGTGTGCAGCTATTTGTCCTCGCATGATGCCTCAGCAATTGCAATGCTTGCAAGAACACCTATTTAAGTTTCTGAGCTCCATCTCCCTCTCAAAAGAGCACCAAACAGCAGAGATTTAGAGCCAAACAACTTTCCCTACACAATGGGGTGACACCCCAGCCTTACAGAGATTCTTAATAATTCCAAAAGGGAGGGATTTCTCCTTTAAGCAATTTACATGAACTCTCAGCCCAGGATTATATATTACATAAAACACTATCTAAATCTCATCTTTCACAGCATCATATTGACAAAATTACTTTAAATCTTTGAGGTACTTTTATCTAAAATAGGAATAAAAAAAACCATTCACTTAAATCTTTCTTACATTACAATGGCTTAAGAAAACAATTTTTAAATTGGGGTACTTTTTGATTTTAATTGCCATTATCTACTAAGATCGTTGAATCTTCTATATAAAAGTGAAATATTAAACAATGCGAAGAGGAACAGAAAAATGATCAAAAAACAACTAGACAGAAACAACCTGCCAAAGGTTTTAAAAGGCCTGTTATCTAGTTAATTTTACTATTTGAATCAAGATTACACTTGTTCAAAGAAAACATTAAAAAATCACTTATGGATGTTACCAGTATGATGTGATCTCATCAAGATTTAACTAAGCCAGAAATAATGAGCTTATAAAAGAGGCCAGATCTTGCCTTCCTGATTCATGAGTGAGTTTGATGCAGTAGAAATTCATCCCTAGTTTAACTTAATCAGCTGAGAAAGATCTAGCTCACTGAAGTACTGCTCTCAGGAGTTTAAGGTAAGAAAAATTTGGCCCAAACACTCTCAATAATTTAAGATATAATCTACTGTACATAGGCAAGGCAAACCTTTATTGATAAAAGCAGGTTTATGCAAATATTCAGCTATAAATTACTTCTAAAGCTTTGGTACTGCAATGTTCAGACATCTATTTAGAAATACCATTTTGTTCTTTTTGGATGATTATCAGATATCAGCTAAAGCTTTGTTCATGTGAATCTAATTATTCAGGTTTACACTAAGTTCTTTTCTGTCTGAGCTTCTTGCAAGGGGACTTCAAACTGTTTCACTTTCTGAACAAACTGAGGGCTTCCAAACAACTTATGCTAGAAGAGGAATAAAAGTAATCATCAAGAACTTAGAATACCTTTGGTCTTCAAAGTCCTCAAACAATTTAAAATATAGAATTTTACTCTTCTCCCTGCCTTGATATGAATAATTTTTAACAAAGGAATTTAACCTGAGGTATCTTCGGAGTTACTGCTGCATGATATTCTGTATAATACAGAAATGGTAACAGCTTAAAACAATATCTAACAATGGTAGTCAGAAGACTTCTGTCTAAGAAAAAAATCATAATCAATTAAGCTTTTTCTGCAAAAATTAATGCAGCATCTTTCTATTTACAGGTTCTGTATGTAGAACTGCTATTTTATTCAAGTAACTAGCCAGAGTAGAAAATGAAAAAGTTGAGAAAAAAAAATCCATGGGAAAAAGGCTTAGATGTGAAAATCTGAAAACATTCTCCTTACATAGTTTTAATTACGATTGGTCTTTTTTACAGTTACTTGCTATACTCATTTTAAAGGTAGTCAGTTTAAGAGAGGATCATTAATACTAAATAGCCCACTCTCATTTCACTGACACTTAGGAAAGACTGAAGAGTAAAATGCAAATTAACCAAATGAGGAATATTTTTTCATTCTAAAATAGTCAGAATGAATAAATTCTGAGATAATCACAACATTTACTGAAAAAAAAACCCAAAATCTCCTCCTATAGTAAACATTTGGAGTATATTAAGCCTTAGACATGCTATATTTGTGTGTCTATATTCAGCTCTTTATATTTAAGCTCTCACTATTAAAGGCAACGTGATCAGCACAGTTTATAAAGACACACAAAGCTCTGTGCTTTGGATGAACTGAACCACATTTTTAAATCATTATACCGCTGAGCAGGGACTCAACCTCCTTTGATTGCAAATAGGAGCCAAGACAACCAGCTCATGTGGAGTCATACAGAAAAACGTATTTTAGGTGCTGGGTGTTGAATCCTATCATTGGGTTCAAAGCAGTCAAAACTTTGCTTTCTGTTTTTCTTACTAATTTGATATAAAGTAAGTATCAAAATGAAAATGGAGATATCAGGTTACATTTAGTGACATTTCATCAAAATCAACATATTCCATAAGAAAATTACAAATAAATCAAACAGTTTTTACCTTAAGAAACAACTTTTCACCAGGGGAAAAAACCAAAAACAATAGACCTACTCTAGCCCACAAAAGACAGAGAAAGAGCTAATAAATTTCTTTTTCTCCTTTGAGGCAACAATATAAATGGATATAAAACTCTGATCTTGTTAAGAGACTATATATGTACTTCAGAACTAAATACTCATGAGAAAGTACTCCATAATAAATAATTTCAGACCTCATTGAAAAGTTAGAAGATTTTTAACTATTAGAAGAAGGACCTCAACAGCAGAGAGGCATTAATATAAAAAAACTATTAATACTAAATATAAAGTTGTTTTCCTACCTGTGTGCAGATAAATTACTGAGGTACAGGGTGTATTTTTCTTCAGCAGACAATCCATCCATCATCAAGTAAAAAACATGAAAATTACTCTGGTTGAGAGGTTGGATAACAACACGAGACTTCTCCAACATGTATGTATAAATCCTAGCTGATTAAGAAACAAACACATAAATTCATAATTACACTGATTGTTCTAAACTTAAATGTCTTAAACCATTCACCATTGCAACAGTTCAGAATAAACCATGTTTCTTATAAAATGATCTGAGGGGAGCATATAAAATATAGTATTGCCATTTATAGTCCATGGTTTTCTATACCAATCATATTCAAAACCCCAATTCCATTAGAATTGGTAGAACAAACATATTACCACACTTACTTACTCTTTGACATTACCATCAAAACTACTTAGTTTTGAAGATACTGATGTTGATTTGTATAAGTTGCTGTATATGGCAAGATTTTTCTGAGACAAGCTATTAGTCATCTCACCAAAATGGAGCTATCTGAGCACTGGCATCTATTCTATCCTCCTCCTAAACAGAAAGACAGGAGAGAGATTCAAGACCTCTTGAAAAAACACACTTTGGAAGCATTTATTCTTTCTCTGCTGGTAATCAGGAACAGAGAGATTAATAGTTTTGATTAACCACCTAGCTTCTAGATGGCTACAAAGAGGCAAATCCTCTGCAGAACAGGTTATCAACAGGCTCACTGACCTGAGCCTGGGGGATCATGGGCTATGATGACCTGAATAAATGAGAAGCCATGTGAATCACAAGTCTGGGGAAGAAGGAGGATGAATCTGAGTGAGATTTGCCTACAGAAAAACAGCTTACAGGATCATATATAACGTTAGTCTCACAAAGATTCTGAAAGAGGCAAAGCACAGAAGCAAAGGAATTATTGAGCCTCAGACTGATTTACCTTTTTGCAAGATAAAAGACATTTTAGAGATACATGTGAAGAGACAGGGATATTCACTGTTTGGGGCAGGCTGCTCTTGAGCTCTGCCCTGGGAATACACCACCATGTGGTTCCAGATGCAAGAGACTAAGAGAACAAGGGAATGTCCAACTGCAGCTAGAGGTCAGGGCCTTTCTGGTAAATGGGAATCTAATCCCATTTCCCACTTACTCAGCTGCTGGCATAAATTCTCTCATTATTTTAACACTAGCTGTGGTACAAAGACCAGAAGCACTTCTCTTCACACATAACTGATCACCTCTACCACATGGACATGGTCCATGCTGCAGCTCTAGGCTTTTCAGTATCTGGAGTATGGCAGAGCTTTCACAGAGTCTTGCAAGCACCCTCACCCTGGGGTCACTCAAGGGCTCTTGAGTTTGGAGCATGAGGTGCACTTGTCAGCAACAGAGGACCCATATTTTTGAACCCAGTAAGCAGATGAGAATATTAAACTGTAGCCTGGCTTTCACCCAACTCATTCAGGACTCCTTTCCTCATGAACTGGAAGTATTATTTGAACATATAGTCACTGTAAATATTGGTGCATGCATCCGGCAGCACAGGAAGTATGCTCTCTAAAGGCATACCACTCGCATCTTTTTGGAATTTTTCTCATTTTTTACTTTTTTTAAGCTGGCTGGGATTAAAGCAATATTTTCAGAATCAGTTCTGGACTCACAGCTGTTGCCTAATGCAAAGTGAAACATTTTGGTGAATGACAGTGTGTATCAGAGGTAGTTGCATCAGCCTAATGAGGCATTAGGCCAGCAGGCAGAATGTCCGTTCCTGTCACCATACAATTGCTAATGTCCACTGCTAAGTTATTGCTGTATCATCTGTATTTGTCTGGTCATTTCCTTTTAAATTAAACTTATCTTTTGAAGTTCTTTAAGTTTCTGTTTATACTGTTGAAATAAACACAGCAAATCTGCGGTTACTTGAAGTAGTGTGTATGAGGGAACACAGCCTTTGAGAATGCTGCTGAAAGACAGCACAGATGGGAGAGAAATGAAATGGGTGAATCCTGAACATGTTGTTTTGAGAAAGGCCTCAGCAGCTAAATTCTGTCAATGAACTAAATACAACTATGCAGGGTCTCAAAGAGCTACTCTGCACAGGCCAAACCATCCTGGACACACCCCAGTTAAGGAGTGCAGAAGGTCAGTGGTACATTAGCCAGGGACATCCTCTACACTCTCTTTATGTAACAGCGCAGATATTTCCTGACATTTGCTGGCAACCAAAACCATGCCTGGGACTCTGGCTAAGAGACAGCAGGACTGACAGAGAGGACTTGTACCTCTGACTTGCTGAAGCAAGGAAACATGATCTGGCCCATTTAATCATCCTACAAAATGTAGTAGTGAGCTGCTATTATGGAATCAATATGATGAGAAATTGTGTATCATCCATCTAATCCTCTGCTGCTACACTACAGAAAAAACTAAAAAACCCAAACCTGTATGGGAAGTAGAAAGGCACACTTGGGAAATCATGTATGTTTCTGGCTCCAGTAACTTTGCAACACATTATAAATTGAAGCAATGCAATAATGGCAGAACTGGCCCAGACACACACTTTCATCAGAATCAATCATTACCTGGTTGTCATTTCTACAGGGTGAAACAGAATAGATGAACCTGAAGGATGATTTCCATCTTTTATTGTGCTTGTAACTTATTTCACAGTAAAACTAATCCAACCATCAATTAATTTGAAAAGAGTTCACTGCAAATCTTTAATCACGTTTCTGTGTGCAATATTATTCACTAAGGCTTTTATAACTACCACTTCAGGTGTTTTTAACATTCATTGATTAATAGAAGCAGGAAAAATGTTACCAAAGGTCATCTATCATTTAACTTTAATGATGAGTAACATCAGTTATTCAGATGACACAAATTAATTCAGCCTTTTCCAAGTACTTCAAGTCACCTGCACTTTAATAAGGCTAAATACATTCCATCTCAACTAGCATCTCCAGCAGTGGGAAGAGCTGTTAAGAAAAGCCAAGCTTCCAATCAGAAAGAATCAAACAGAACATCATCTTAATGGTGCTAAGAGTCATAAAGAAAATTATCATGGTAGTATGCTTTCCTATAAAGTGAAATATGTTTGTTAATCTATGTGTGAAATAAAAGGGAGAACACTTATAAAGTTCCAAAGCAAAGTCTGTCATTTTTGTGCAATGGTAATTGTGCCTCCAGGCACAAACAAATTTTTACTTCCTTTAACAGCTCACTTGATCTACTCAGCAGCTACACAGCCAGCAAGCTGATTCTGTATTTTAAGTGTGGCCAGTGAAATCTGTCTTTCAGCTATGGATTTTTAGAAACTACATTGCTCCTTCTCAAAAACCATGCTGTCCAAAACACAGCTATTTGTAAAGCCAAGAAAACATTTGTTTGTCCATTTCAATGTCACTTAAAAAAAAAATTTAAAAAAAAATCTGTCCTTGGTTTTCAAAAAGTGAAGACTGAGCAAATCAATGCCTGAAAAGCAGCTTAATTTGTTTTAGAAACTTAATGAAATCACTGGCCTGCAGTTTATTCTAAGTGTTTGTTCTAAAATAAAACTTTTTGTTACATAAAACCTCTTCAGATATCTGTACTGGCTTTGCTTTGAGTAGAGCCACACTATAATTCTCCATCCTTTTTTTCCAAACAAGGATTTCTTCATGGCAGAAATACAGTTTATGCTAAAGAATGAATCAAATCTAATGATGAAAATTATGGAGAACATTTCAGTTATTTAGGTACATTGTACTTTCTGCTAGAAGAATAAACCTTGGATAAAAGTCAGAGCATTTCCAGGGTCTAGAAGAACTTCAGCATGAATAAGAAGTTGTCACAAACTTCACTGGTGTCCACTCAAAACACAAGGAGAGCCCCCTTGGGCTTGCCCTCTGTAATAAAAAGTGTGCACACGTATTTTGCATGTCCCTGCCTTAGTAAATTGTTCCAGATCTCCACATGTAATATCTATCTGTGGAGGAGGTTAAACCACCTAAACCCTTTGATGGAGGCAGCCTAATGTCACTTGGATTTTTGTTTACAAATCAGACATATTTAGCCCCGTTAGTATCAATGAATTATAAATTCATGGCTCAACAAAATCAGATGTTCTGCATCTTTAAATTAATTTATGTTTAAACAGTGCAGACAGTAAATACTGCTGCAAATGATCTTGCAAATAAATACAGAGTATGCCTGGGTGGAATTTAAACCTGCCAAAGACAATATGCATTATTCTTTTTGCATTTATGGTGGTCTAAACCTGGGACAATTTCACTCAGATGTGATGCTTAGCAGTGGCTGAGAAATGGCAACATCTACTACGCAAATCAAACAGCAGGAACAATTGCCAATTTCAGAAATATACAGCACATTTCTACTGCTGTAGCAAGGCATGCCTCTCTTGACCATAAATTATGTAACTTTAAGATATCTTAGAGTTGGGAAAAATAATTGATTCAATTCTTAAATAATTGGGGAATACCAGGGTAGATAAGTAATTTGTTTACATTTGTTAATTGACCTGACTACCATTATATTTTCTCATTTAATGCCTATGGCTTGAGAATCATAAAAACACAGAATTAGTGAATCAGAAAACTGACACAAGAACCTGTTTAACTGATCCTGTCACAGGCAATGGCTATGAATTAAACAGTCAGTTCTGAGTAAAGCTGTCCATAAACCCATGTCCCTATAGACACAATATACTAAAATTAAATAGGTACAATACAAAGGGTCGATACAATTTTAGCTTTAGAGATTGAGGTTTAGTTTTTACAAACTGAACTGAGATGCTCTTCAGTCCATGCTAATGTATATTTAAATTTGCATTCCTCCCACAAGAGCTTATAAATGAAAAACAAAATCACACATTTTTAGTTTTGAATTTCCTTTGAAATTATCCTACACTCATCATAAAACAAACCAGAAAAAAATGTTAGCAATTTCCCATGCATGACATTTCCCGTGAAGGCACTATCATATTTTCTAGAGTATAGTGAACTGTCTCAAGAAAATGTAATTGGAAATATTTCCAAAGAAATTTTAGGAAACTCTTCAGAAAAAAGAGTTTTAAAATTAAAAAAAAAAAAAAAAAAGAGAGTAGATTTGGAAATGCTTATCTAACAGAATGTAATTTACTTTAATTTACTTGGAACAAAAGTGTGTCATGCAATACAGCTTCTGCATCCAGGAACAGTGCAAGTAGGAAACTGTGTAGTTGTTTCTGCAGACATACTTTGCTTTGACAGCGAGTAGCTTTATGATGACCTATGTGGACCAGAAAGGAAAGCTCTCTCTGACTGCTTCTGAAGAGAGAGTTTTCAGAATCAAGCTGAAAGTTTGCTCAATTTCCTTGTTTTTGTTTCTTTTTTTGTTTTTTTGGAGGTATTTGTTTTTGTTTCTGTTTTTGGTTGGTTTTTTTTTTTTTTGAAACTAATGAATTCTTACTATGGATCAGAAGATTCACACTTAATCTGAAAGCAGGAATGAATTTCACACTATCTTGCCTCTAAGAAGAATAAACAACAATATGGTTCCTAGTTGTTTTAAAAGAAGCTCTAAGCTGAAATAAATTACTTCTAATTTCAGTATTACAGAATATACTTGTTGGCTTTTTTGTTGTTTTTTTTTGTTTGTTTGTTTGTTTGTTTTGTTTTTGTTTTGTTGTTGTTTGGGTTTGGGTTTTGTTTTTGTTTTTTTTTTTGTACTAAACATATTCTATTACTCACTAATTTAAGGGATACTTAAAATACCCAATACAATAATAGGTACAAAAGCACAACTTAACAACTTAATCCATTTTTCACTTTTATTTCACAGCTCTCTCAGTTTGTTGACCTGTGAAATAAAACGAAACATGACCGCCTGGGAAATATAAGGAATTGCTGCTGTCAATTTGTTTCTTGTCTTTTCCTGCCACCTTGTGGTTGCTTAGAACAGAGCACTGCTCACTCGTGACGAGTGATCAATTCACAGGCTGTGAAATCTGTTCCTCTGACACTCCCTGACCCCCCTGGCCTCTTTCATGTCCTTTGAATCCCTTGCTGTCCAATTCTGTGCATGGCACACTGGGATCTCTGATCTGACACTTTGTGCGTGACATCAAAATTTACAGATTAAGTGATACTTACCTGCAATTAATGTTTTTTTTCTCTCACAAAACTGTAGTTCAAAATACTTTATAAAACAGCTGGAAAAATCACTCAAGGGTGTCTTAGCATGTCCAAAGGCCTCCAAGATACAGTTTACCTGCAAAATAATATTAAAGAAGCAAAAAGAGAGGAAATAAACAGGAAGATATTTCAAGAAACATCTGTGAGGTTTGGTTGTAATTAATTTATTGGGGAAAAAGAAGAAGACCATTTTTCGTCTCATACTTAAAAAAAAATACTTTGCAGATTTTTTTCCAAAATAGTAATTAAAGTAAGACAGCTCAAAATAAATATATTCCAAAAAAAGTAATTTCAGAATAGTAGAAGTTTTAAGTGTAAGATTCACACATGAGCTGTGTCCCTACCAGTAATTCAGACACGAGTGACTGGAATCATATTCCTGGAACTGTCATACTTAGCAAAATATTAAAATCTTTGAAAGCTTTTAAAGCTACAGTCAGTCAATACTAATAATCCAACAGAGGAATTTACAAGTTTTATATCATGTCAGAAATGGCATAAATTCTTGATTTCAAATAGAATTATTTCAAGATTATACTAGTAAAAACTGAGGGGAAAAGAGATTCAGACATTTTTTATGGCACATCTCACTAATGCATTTCCATGTTAGGCTTTCATGGTCACAGCCATTGTATTTAGCTTTTTTGTGTATAATTAGTTGCTTGCACCCTGACAGATTCCCTTCAGAACTTTCCTCTGTGCGTCCTTGAAGCTGACTGCAATGTGGTGCACATACACTTGTTCTGACATCACTCTTTTCATGAAGGTGGATGAACTTTAACTGAACTGGGGAGGGAAGAGAAGCTGTGGAGTGGTACAGAAGCTCTAAAAATTAAACCAGTCACAATTATTAATTAAACCAGATGTCTGTGCAGTAGGTGGCAGCAGAAATCTAGCCAGCCAAGTTTTGGTTCCAGTTCCACTCCAGTAGAGATGTTAAGTATGTGTTTGCTTTTAGACTAATTCAGCACTTGCTTTAACCTGTGCAATTTTATTAATTTAATGTGCTATGCATAACTGCAGCAGGAATGAATCCAGAAAACTGTGTTCATTTAGTTACTTTAAAAGGTAACTAAATTAGAATCTCTATTCCCTGCGGATGAGATCTGATACATTTACCATCTAAAGTCAGATATCCCATCTAAGCTAGTTTTAAAGGGTCTTTCTATACCCAAAATTTGATAATGCTCTTCCACCCCCATTAAGACCCATTGATAGCTGTCTCTGAGTTGGTATCTCAGATGAGAAGTTTCATCAGGAAAGGTAATTTCTTTAAAGAATTTGAATTGGCAATCCAGGGTTCAGCATAATTTAAAATTTCAGGGTGAACCTTTCTAGGGAATTAAATATGGGTATATATTTTGTAAATTAAGTATGACTGAAAAAATATTTAGAACTCTTACCTATTTCTTAAATATATTTAGTACACAGATATTGAGCCATATGACTTCATTCAATCCTTGCAGTTTTCCTGCAAGTTTATAGTTTCTGTCTTGCATACTATTACTTCAGATGTCTCGACACTTCTTATACTGTCCAGCAAATACCATACAGGCAAATTTATTTATTTACTGAAGGCAATTAATTTCGTGTATAAGAAACAGTTCCTTATCACAGACATGTTTCCTATTCACTGCAACACTGATTTTCAAAGTCACTAAAACATAGAAACAAAACTATCTCCACTTTGGAGATGCTTTTTATCAGATCAATGTGAGCTTAATCCCAATCCCATTCCCATTCATGGAAAAAAAAAAACCAACTTTGTTTTACTTCAAAGGTGAAAACAAGCCATTTATGAACTTCTACAGAGCTGACACCTTTTTCCACACAACTCAAATATCTCTGTCTATCCAAGAGGCCAAGATTTTGCTTCATTTCACTCAGTGGTCGGAATGCTACTTACGTGTTTTATCTTTGTATCAAAGGTATTTCTGCTGCAGCTGGCTCTGCAAGTGAGGTGTTTCACTATCTGTTTGCAGGCTTCAGTCTTCCCAGAACCACTTTCTCCACTGCAAGACAGGCAAGGAAGAGAGGGAGGAATCAGGGCTAGTTATACAACTGAAATGTTATTTATATTCTCTGCTAGCTTTGTTTGAATGGATTGAAGGTACCTCCATCAAAACTTTATTTCAAATAACAGAAGGTTTATGGATGACAAATAAAGAACACAACATAGGAGACAGACAGACTGTGTATATACATGAAGGCTGTCAGAGCTGTCAACATACCTTGTCTTGTACCACAGGTCAAACCAATCAAATCTAATGCTTTCAAGTCTTTTTGAAGGTACTTATAGCACCAATTTTATGTTTTCCTTTATCTTTCATCCAGTAAAGGAGCTCACTTATGCTGCCTGGTTCTCTTTGCAGATGGGGAAATTACTGTTGTGGTAATGATGGGGAATCAGAAGAAATGGAAAGTGAAGAATACAATAGGAAGAATGGAAAGAAAATACAAAAGGAACAGGAAGGAAAATAAAAAGTTGATTGATTTTACAACCTGCCCGCTTTCTGCAGTACATTCTGACTTTAGTGATTCTATCTAGATTGCTGTGATTTCTGGTTTGTGATGTAGAATAAAATGAGTATTTCTGACAGGGAAACTGTATAGGGTGAGTAAATAGGGTGAAAGGCAATAGAATGACCAATGTTGAAAGAAACGATAGAAAAGTGGTGGCATGGAGGAAATAAGCAAAATTCCCTGCAGGGAAGCCAAAGTGGGACTCTTAGTCAGGAACTGTAGTGACAGGACAAGGAATAATGGTACAAACTGAAAGAGGGGAAATTTAGGTGAGACTTCAGGAAGAAACATGAAGTTTAGTTAGTTAGGAAGGAAGTTCATGAAGTTTTCTCCCCTTTCCCCCTCTGGCTTTCCAGCTTTTCTTTATAACTACCTGATGGAGGGCCTGTTCCCTACTATTGCTTTTTAAATATTTTGTTAATACAGCCTTAATTACAGCTCAAAACGTCTTTCTTCAAATACTATGAATAATTAAAAAATAAGTTCTGTTTTGAAATTAAGAAAAAAAATTAAAATCTGAATTTGTTAGGAAAAAAAAACAATTGAAAGTGTGAAAATACAAAGTCATGTGAAGCAAAGAACATGACCCATTATACACCCAGGGGAATTAAAGAAGCTACAACTGTCAAATCTACAGCATTTGGATTATCATCCATTATCATATATATTGCATGGAGGGGGACTTTGAGATAGACAGAGCCATCACATGGAAAAAATTAATCAAGGCAGCCCAGGTAAAAGAGTCAGAAAACAGCCAACCCCAGGCACTTTTTAATAATTACTTTCTGCAAGTGCTGAGAAGTACTTGCTTACCCCCAATTTCTACATCTTAGGCAGCTTTGTCTATACCTTTATGATTTCAGAACAGTGGATCATGATTGGATCATTACTGTTAGGTAAACAACAACCCCATTATAAAGAAATTCTATAAATCATCTATTCAGGGAAAATATGACAAAATACAGAACTTGTAAGCAATATATCTGTCATTTCAGATGTTATAAATGGCGGGGTTTTATTTTTTGTGCTTCATTTTCAATTCTGACCAAAGATACCACACTCATACCATATGTAACATAACTTACTCCTGCAGTACTTGAACTATGATCAGAAGTGATGGAAAACTGCTGACAGAATGTCATATGCTGATTTCCACCAGATTTAAAGGAAGACAGGTGTGCTGTTCTGCATGAACTTTTGAAACAAATCTCTTATTGTACTACAGGGAGCATTACTACTCCAAATTCCCAGTAATATAGTAAGGTATATCCAGGGAAGAGTGACTAAGTTCGCACACTTTTGGGGGGTCAGAATAATTTATTTCTTCTCCATTTTCAGAGTAAGTAAGTGAGACACTGAGTCTTGCTCCCAGTGACTGAGGTTTCTAGATTTGAAACAAATATGTGCAAGCAAAACTGTTAAATACAAAAGAATGAGTCTTGTATTATCAGTAATGCTATCTGTAACTGATCAATCTTTTGATTGATCAGTTAGAGATATCATTATTTTTTATTATATTTCTAAAATTAAGCTGAATTGGACAGTGTATTTCTAAACAATGTTTCAATACAAATATGTAACTGTACTGCAGGAGCCCATTGCATCTAAAATACATGGAATTATACTTAAGAAAAATTAAATTGAACAGAATGCTTTTGGTGATGCTAAACTGAGGAAATCCAAAGCTTTCAATGAATTCCACTGTAAAACACAAGGACTTCTCCCCATTCCAGATTATTTGGCTTAAATACGTGATTTATGTCACAACAGTATCATTGGATATTGACACTCCTGACTGTTAACAAGCTAGACCATTTCATTTTATGTATTCATTATGACTTTTTGACTCACAAAATTAGCAATCAGCATGCCATAAATCTTTGGTTTGATTTATTAAGGATCCTTAGCTTTTAACAGGACTATATTTAGGCTCCCTGGACAGCTCTTTACTTATCTTGTCAGTGCTTAATGTATTTTCATATCCTGAAAAGCAGGAGCAAAATGCAGTCAGAAGGAAGCTAATAATGAAAAGTCCACCTACTGGCTATTTAAGAGCATAACTAATAATATCATTTTATTCCATAACTTCCATTAGAAGTTTATACAAAGACAGCTCTTGGTGTTAAGCATATATGAATAAAGCTGGCTTGCTACAAACCTAAAATAATTGCAAATAATTGATAATAGGTTCTTCAGTGATTTGGCTAAATGCTTTCCTGTTGTAAAATGCTCTATTTCAGTGAGTGAGCTTTTTATCAGATGTGAAGTGACTGGGGGAAAAAAATGTAAAAAGGTAACAAATTTGGCTGCACCTCAAGTCCTGTGTCCAGTTCTGGTCTCCTTACTTCAAGAAAGTAAATTCAAGTGCTGGAGGGAGTCCAGAGAAGGGCAACGGAGCTGCTCAAGGGTTTGGAGCACCAAGTCCTAGGAAGAATGGCTGAGGGAGCTGGGGGAGTTTTAGCCTGGAGAAAAGGAGGCTTGGGAGAGACCTGATCGCCCTCTACAACTGCCTGAGAGTGTAGCCAGGTGGGGATTGACCTCTTCTCCCAGCAACAAAACAGAGAGAAAATAGCCTCAAGCTGCACCAGGGAAGGTTTAGGTGCCCTAGAGTGACTTTTTGATGCTTGTATCCCCATTCGTTTGTTTAGCCCAGAAATAAGTTTTACACCTTTAAGACTGGTTCCAAGAGTGAAGGTGGGAGTTTGTAATCAGGCACTGCACTTGCTCCCCTGTATCCTTCTCCCGGACTGTGTTATCGGCAGCACAGACAGACGGCGGGACAGAGCTCTCCTCTGCTTTTGGTTTGTTTTGGCTAGCTGAGGCAGAGAAGTTCCCTGGACTATTGTGTTTTCTTTTTCTTGGAACTGTTTGAACCTGTTCTGGGCTGAACACCAGAAGAGCACCAGCAGCTCACACCTGTGGCCCAGTGGCCCAGGCCTGGGCTGCGACATTTCCAGCACTGGAGGGACTGATAAGAGACTGAGTGAGCTGAGCTACAGCCCACCAAGGGGACTTTCTGAATTTGTCATATCTTCAGATTGGCAAGAGGTTTCATTGTTTTATATTATTCAAATTTTGTCCTAGTGAATGCTTTGCCTGTTAAACAATTTAACAAAAATAAACTTTTTTTTTCCACTTTTCTCCAAAGAAATCTTTTCCAAACCAGCTGGGGGAGGGTCCACTTGAACTTACTTTCAAGAAGAACCCCTTTAGAAGTTTTCTCCCAAATTTACCCTAAAGCAGGACAGTTGGGCCTCAGGTCTTTGCAGGAAGGGTGATTAGACATTAGAATGGGCTGCTCAGGGTGGTGGTAGAGTCACCATCCCTGGAGGTGTTCAAGAAATGACTGGAACTGCACTCAGTGACATGGTCTAGTTGACAAGGTGGTGTTCAGTCAAAGGTTGGGCTCGATGATTTCAAAGGTCTTTTAAAATCTCATTGAGTCTCTAATCCCAAGGAGGATGTTAAGATTAAAGATTCACAAGATAGGAAAGTATGTAAAGAGTGAAAAGATTGAAAAGGGATGAGACTGAGAGACACATTTCTTTGACTGAGTACATCAAATTCACCAGACGCACTGTTTTCAAAGAGTTTGAGAAAAGAAGGATTAATAGATTTGGGGATTAAAACATTCCAGGTGAATGCCAAATTTCACCATTATAAAACCAGCATATTTGGATGAAACTTTTTTCACAGATTACTAATACAATTACTCACAATCTTGAAGTTATTTATCATTGAAACAACACTGTGAGTAAGGGTTAAAGGTTAAAGTCCATTTTAAATCTATTTTGAGCTTGGAGAGCTAAAGAACAAACTCATGGTCACACAAACAGAGGCAGAGTGCATGCTCCAATACAGGTGCCTCACCACAGGGGTTTATAATTTAGTCAAGGACTTATCATTTTTATTGTCAATAGATTCTGTTTCTAATCCTGATTCATGTAATATCAGCAAACACACACAGCAGTTTTGAATTCTTTACCATTAACTCTTGTTCCTAATTAGATGCAGCTACATGGAGTGGCAATTGCCCAAGAGAATTTATGAACTTGAGATGTAATTAAACCTTTTTCATTTCTATTTTGCTCTAATGTATGATACAGAGATCAGTACACAGAAAAAAAATCAGTTAGAGAAAAAAAAAATTGAAATCTCAACTGCTGAGGCCCAAGGGAAACTGCTGAAAGGCAGGAGGTACAAATTAATTAATAGAAAGATAAATTTTCACCTGAGGATAAAGCACTGGGGACGCTGCTCCTGGAATAGCATGTGGTAAGCTCTTTCAGCACAGGAAAATATATGTGGGGGAAGTGAGGAACACAGTTTTCCAGAGTTACTTAAATAAAGCTGAGTGACCTGAAAAATTATAGAAAATTAAAATGATAAATTCATTTCAGAACAGTTATGTTTCACCTCCTTAATCTTGGGTCTTCTGTAAAGCTTTCTAAGCATTATGAACAGAACTTCTCTATGTATAGAAGTGATACCTTTACAACAGCTATGAAGATCTTAATTACAGAAAATAAATCTTAAAACACAGAAAGTCTAATTAAGATACAAAATGAAACATAACTAGAGGACTTAACAGTGCTGGTTTGTGCATTAAGTAAAAGAAAACCTAGTAAGCTACATTTTAATGCCTTACATTTATAGTTTTTCAATGTCTTGACTTGAAAATTTACAAAGTTAAATATGAACATCCCATGAAAAGTTAAAGGAATCATTTATAAACTAATAATTTATTACATGGCAGAGCCGTCTCCCACAAATAGGCTCTCTGCAATATAGAATAACTCCTGACACACATAGCTGGCAACATGTACTACCCTTAAAGCCTGAGTAAATCCAATTATCTGTTATAGAAACCACTTTTTTTTTTTTTTTTTTTTCTGAGGATATCCTGATATGTCACCCCTTTCTGTCCCATGCTGTCTTATTTAATTAGATACTAAACTATTTAATCCTGGGGTATCTACAACAGTGAAGCTGAATGAATCCTCCATGATATCTTCTCAGTCAGGCCTTAGGGGCTACCAGACCAAAAGGATTAAATCCACACCAATTCCCCAGGAATCATTTCAGAATGTCACTAAATACAAAGAAAAACCTTCACACAAGTATGCTCAATGAAAAATGTGGCAAGTTTATGTATTTTTCTAACATGAACTTCAAGAATATATTTGTCCTAATCGGGCACAAGTAAATTCTGCAGGAATGCAACAAATCAGCAAGACTGCAGCTCAAGCATTTCTACAGTCACTATGATACCTTCAAAATTGTACTTGCATGTCTTTTGTATAATGCTATTGTAATGTGCAGTGTAGTTGTACAGTGTATTTCCATGTAGAAATGCAATAATTTTGTCATCTTGCAATTACATGGAATTTCATAAGGAGCAAAGTACATCAGTGTCCATTATTGTGTGATTCTTTATGTCATCTCAGAGTGAATGATTTCTTATGAAACATTTATTTTGGTAGTATTCTATTGGAACAAAGTGTGTGCAATCACTGCACAATAACAAAATTGTCTGTCAAAAAGTTATATACATTGTTTTTTTAAAAAAGAAGGAAACATAAAATGTGGCTGTTATTAAAATATATAGATGAGTATATTTTCATTGCTTCATCCTTGTTCTAAAAATAGTATCATGCTCAATACATGTTTGCATTCCTTTTCTTTTTGACAGCTAACAAACTGCATACCTGAAACAAAAATGCTAACTAATGAGCCACATCATATAGCATGTCAGCATTTAGTGAGGAATTGAGATCATCACTTTTTATTACTTTAATACATAGACCATCTAACACTTAGAGACTTTAATACAACATCAGCTAAGATGCTGCACTACATTGGAGCATTTCAAAAACAAAGTGGTTTTACAACCACGGTTTCTTGATCATCTGGGAAATACCTGCATAATGCACAATTGTCTGCAGATTACAAAGATGAAGTGAAAGCAATTATTATCCAAGGTGACCCAAACAATTACAGGACAAAAAAAGTGTCTCATGATGAACTTAATTAAATAGATCTATCACAGAGAAGTAAAGATGCAGCAAACATTCAGGAAACATTTTAATATGTAAACTCTTCCTCTTGACAGTTCTCTCTTGGTGCACAAAATCATGTATCCAATATAAAATACACAGTGCCAGGAAAAAATACCATCATCTAAAACCTTGGCGATGATGGATGATTTTGATTTCTAGAAATAAATTCAGACTCCCTCCTTAGAATCTGCTGCTTCTACCATGAATATCACTGTGTTTCTTTCTCTCAGATTTACTACTGTTACACACCAAGCCACATGATGCAGCAAACAGCCACAAATGACAATTTGCTTCCCAAATTTTTAACCCTTTATAATTCTTGTAAGTTAAATAGACATATTTGGACATTCCCTGTCAGGGAGGCTGAACTCTGTGATCTCTGTGCATCAATGAGAAGATAAGAGGGGAGGATAAATTAAGTTATACCAACGCTGTATCTCTAAAAGATCTGGGTGAAGATGAAGGAGAGATCAAAACACTTGGATGTTTTCACATGGCTCAATCCCCCTTGCCCAAACGCTGGCGGTGCCTGGCACAAGCCCCCTCCCTGTGCCCAACCCAGGGCAGTGCTCAGCTGGTGCTCAGTGTTTTGCTCTCTGCAGTGCCCCAGATGAGGAGCCTGGTGGGGAGCACAGACAGACATTTTGAGCCTTTGTGCACCATCCAAGGTTGTTATCTCCATAATCATGCTTTGGGCAAGGGGTGTGAACTCAAACAACCACTGTATGAAGTATGCATCTTTTTCTGTAAGTTTGACTGTGGCAAAAACCACCAAGGTCATCAGGAACTATTTTTAAACAACCAAAAGAGGTCCTGCTCATTCAAAGTGTTATGAAAATGGCGGTCTTACCAAAAAGACACAGAAAAAATAGCTGTATCTTGGAAGAAATTTTTAAGGCTTTGCTAAAATACTAAAACTAAGATGCCCCCCATATAAAATGTGCCTATACATTAATTAATTTTAGGGGTTTGACTGGTCAAATGAACCATATGAATTGTGAAAAAATATCTGCAAACTTTTAAAAAGAGAATACTTACCATGGTAGAATAAATAGGAAGTTCTTTAAACGGGTTAACAAGTAACAGTATATCACCAATGTAGGTCTGAAAAAAAGAAGGCATAATTGCTTTATTAAATAATAAATTAAATTTTTAAGGAGGTTAATGGCTTTCTTCCAAAAAGAACTCTCAACAAAGCCTCTTAAATCTAGCTGACAACATGCTAAGCATAATTCCTGAATTCTGAGCTTTTAACTCCATAGTTCGAATTTGAGATCTAAATTTACATTTTGAACAGAATTAATTAGTATTTTTATGTAATAAAATTGAATTCTTCATAACTGAAAATTATGCAGAGAAAAATTGCACTACATATATTATTGGTAGATTATTTGAAAGTTAATTTGCAACTTACCACTTGCTAAACTAAAAAAAATGTCACAGAATCCCAGAAGCTGCTGAGTTGGAAGGGACCCTCAAGGATCATCGAGTCTAACTCCTGGCATGCCTACCACATAAAAAAGTTCCTCAAGTGATTTTTATGGAATAGATGACATAATTTAAAAATGCTTCACTGGTTATCCAGAGCCGATACATTAAAATATGTTGCTTGCGGGGTAAGATGGAGCAATTGATAAACATATAAATCTTTATGCAAGTGTATGCGTATAGGAACTTATGAGCATGAATCTAGAAAAGCTATCCTGACCATATCAGAAAGAGTAAATAATTTAATGATTGCATGTTTGCAAGATTTTACTATTTCATATTTGGGGCTACTGATGGATGAGAGGCTGGACATGAGCCAGCACTGTGCTCTTGCAGCCTGGAAAGCCAATTGTGGCCTGGACTGCACCACAGGCAGTGGGGGAGAGGGGATTCTGCCCCTCTGCTCTGCTCTGGTGAGAGCCCACCTGGAGCACTGCATCCAGCTCTGGGGTCCCAGCACAGGAAAGACATGGACCTGCTAGGGCAAAATGAGGCCAAAAAGATGATCAGAGGCCTGGAGCACCTCTGCTATGAAGATAGGCTGAGAAAGTTGAGACAGAAGTCTCTAGGGAGAAGTTATAGCAACCTTCCAACACCTGAAGGGGCCTACAGGAACGACAGGGAGGGACTCTGTCAGGGATTGTAGGGACAGAATGAGGAGGAGTGGATTTAAGCTGAAAGGAAAAAGATTTATATTAGCTACTAGGAAAAGGAAAATCTTTACTGTGACAATGCTGAGGCACTAGAAGAGGTTGCCCAGAGGATGTCCCATGCCTGGAAATGTTCAAGGACAGGCTGGATGGGGCCCTGAGTTTAACATCTTCTACTGGAAGAAGTCTCTGGCCATGGCTGGAGGGTTGGAACCAGATGATCTTAAAGGTCCTTTCCAAGCCAAACCATTCTACAATTCTGTCCACTTTAGTGTAAGACTGTAGGCCACTCTTGCTGCAATACTTTTCACTCCACATAAATAGCTGCTGCTATTAGAATGCAAAAATTGCCAGACTTCTGCCTCTGAAGAGGTCAGACAGCAAAGCATCATGTGAACAGTTCCAGCCATGTTGTCTTTTTCCACATGAAGCATTGTGATTTGGGGAGGTGGAAAATATTGTCTTTCATAGTAAATGCACTGGATTTCTTCTAAAATGCATCAATTTATTTCACCCCTCTCACCTATCCTGACTTCACTGTTGGGTTTTCTGGCAGAATGAAACTTTATAAAGCTAAAAAAGAACAGGAAGCAGGAAGTGTTCAGTGCTAATGAGGACTTTGGCTTGGAACTGGAGCCCAAGGACTTTTCCTTCTAAGTCTAAGAACCAAGTCAAGATGCAAGCATCTTCAGCACTGGTGCTGACACTCTACTAGAGAACAGTTTCTGCTGTTGAGCAGAACACTAGTGATTGCTGCCTACAAATTCTATTAAGCTAAGAGAATTCCAGAGTACAAGATCTTTTCAGGTGAAATCTTCAGCATCTTAAAATAAAAGTCTTCCTCTGTGGATCTTCATTAATTCAGTTCAAGTTATCTGGTATATTTGAAAGTGAGATAAAGAAAAATAAATACTCATATAATGAGTATTTTTTAGCATTTGATTCATGATTCCAAACCCCAGAATTTTTTTTACCATTGAATGTCATAACACCTAAAACTGAAGTTCCCATCATTTCAAAAGGATTCACAGCAACATAACAGTTCTCCATATTCCCTTAGTCTAAATAGTGTAATCAACTTATAAATTTAAAAATAATATACTCATTTCACATTTACACTCCACTCAGCTGTTTAGTAAGTTAGTAATAAATTATGGGTAAGATATGGAAAGGGATACAAAAATTTCTTTTGGTATCTAGATGATTAACACTACAATATAATTATTTCTCTGGTGCTGGAAGAAATGAATAATTAAATCTCCCATGTAGAATTCTTAGCTTTTTAGATCTAAATTTCTTTTACATTTCCAGTACTCATGCTCTATTAAATTAACATAGCATTGAAAATGGAAGGCTCTTCTGGTGGTTTGAGAAGGAAGATTACAAATCATGGTGGTGCACCCCCACCCCAACCACACCATGATCTGAGCAACCTTAAAACACTCATTCATGACACATGCATTCATTAATGTTTACCAACTTACTTCCTCCATGAAATAAACACATATAAATTGTATTCAAACCTGTCTGAAGTGATATTCTATTTTTTATTTCTCCTTTTCCTGCACAATCTTGAGGAATTGCAGGGCTTACACACACATACATGCCCTCATCCTTTTAAAACTAATCGTGAGTTCGGGGCAGGTTACTGTCCAGTAGTTAGGACAGCAATCCTATTTTTCCTGTTCTCTCTTTGGTCTTATTTGAAAGCTTACTAGTAATAGGTGAATAGCAACTCACATATATCTGATTATTATTGAAACGCTTCTGAATCTCATAAAGCAGGCTGCTGTCTGTTAGCTCACTCAGAGAGGCCAGGTCATCATTTGGAGCTGGAGGCATTAGCTTGATCTAGAAAACACAAATTAGAGAAATAAAGTAACCTCAGAATGAATCATTCTGTACCATAATGTTCTAATTCTACAGTATAAACCAAGACCACTAGAATTTATGGGAAAAAAATGCATTAGGAAACTGATAAGTTGGGACTCCCAATAAATCCACATCATTAATCAAGAGAAGAATATAAAAATTAATATCAATGTTATGGTGTATAACTGCATGAGTTTGATGGGCTCTTAAGAAGATATCAGAGTACAATTTTTCACTTCTTAAACTCATAAAGATTCTTGGATCAAATGCAATTTTCCTGCTCTCTTCATTAAATGTTTATAGCAGAAGAAATCAAGAAATTATCTACTCGCTTTGTAAAGTATTTCTTGCAGAATTTAACGAAGCTCTCAGACCGCTCTTTATCATATGGGATTTGAAATTGTACTTGAATTTTTCTTGCAGAAGAGAAGCAAGTTAGTAAGAAATTGGAAATGTGTTGTTAGGGAAACCAGCAGATAATCAGAAGAGTCCATTTTAGCCAAAACTGGTGAGTGAAATTGTTTAACACTTTTGAGATTAGCGTGAATAATATAAACTCTGAAAGGGTAAATAAAAACCTAATGAAACAAAAAAGATCCAAAAGACTGAGACAGGAGACAGAAGAAGAAAGAATCAGTGATAATGGAAATTTGATTAAAGACAAAATAAACACTGCTACATTAAGCAGTGTGCTTATAAGTAATGATCTACACTTAAAATGGGAGACAGAAGAAAAAAGAATCAGTGATAATGGAAATTTGATTAAAGACAAAATAAACACTGACACATTAAGCAGTGTGCTTATAAATAATGGTCTACACTTCAAATGTAGTTTGATTCTTTTTTCATGTCAGCAAAATACCCAGAAACAGAAAATTCTCACATGAATTTCAATAGAATTAAGTAGTTTGCTCAGAGTTTACTATAATAACTTAGGGTCTATTTTGAGAATGGACAATTAAGATGATACTTCTAGATGATACTTCTTTCTTCTATTGCTCTGCTTAAAATGAAGGCTCAAGAGAAAAGCAGGCACTGCCCTTTTTTGGTGAACACCTCAGCACCTTCAGCTTTTGTCAGTGACAAGAGATCAGAGGCAGAAGCAGACTGGGAGATAGTGGAGGGATCATGGAGCTTGCTTCTGCCATGGGGAAGAGCCCAAAGACTATGGATACTTGTGTTTAGTACTGGAGATCTGACACAGAACTTCCAAGCTGCAGCTCAGTTGCCACAGGTTCAAGGTGAAGTTCAGAAAACCTGATATTCAGATTTCACTACCTGTGCCTTTCAGGTGTAAGGCACCTATTTACCTATTGAAGAGGTTTGTTCCTCACCCCATTGAAGTGAATGAAAATCCCTCTATCACACAGAAAATGGCATTTCTTGCCCTTTTTGTTTTTAATTATGGCAGTTGGATGTACAGCTGACTAGAGAACAAGAATTCCACTTGGCAAAACAAAAAATTAAATTGCATTTTGGCATTTGTCTTTGATGATGTACATTGGAATAGAAAAAAAAAAATAACCAAAGAATCCCAAGAATATTTTTAAGTGTCTTGTAGAGAGAGAGCAGAGAGACAAGTCTGTGGCATTCTTTCCTTAATAGTGTGCTCACCCGGCATGAAAGAACAAAACAGGCACTCCCTTGTGTGCTATCAAAACTCAGAACATCTGTGATGGAGAATGAGCTTCTTTTAATCTATCTCTACAAAGATTAAACCTCTGCTAGGTATTTGTAAATAAAAGCAAGGCTTGGATAAAAGTACTGCCCTGAGATTCTCCATGTTTTGTGAACTTTTTCGCACACTTCCTTATACATTCCTGGTTCCTATCAGCTAGTACTCATGCAGATGAAATCTGGATACCATTCAGGTTACATGACAATAATAATTTCCCATAGGTCATTTGGACATGGCCCCATCTCTGCAGGGAAAAAAATTTTGCCTTACAGATGTCTATGGACTCATCCCACACAGCCCTAGGCCAGGAAACAGGCACTGGCTTGCATTTATTTCATAATCTAGGCATGGCCAAAAATGCTCATTCTGTAGGTATGGTTAGAAATGTGAAGTGCTCAGTAAAACTCCAAGTAAGGAAATCAAAATCTTTGCAAAATTTTTCTACATAGTTTAGGACTTGGAGTTTCAGCATTTTCTACCTGACTCATTGCAACAAATTCCATAGTTCAACAAGGAAATAATCATATAGAAATAAGAAAGTCTAAATCCCTTAAACTCACAACTGATTTGCCTTAACACTAAACAATATGTACATTTTTAATATTTTATTTATGGGCACCTTAATCGTCCATTCTCATCCACTTTTCTGAGCATACAAATGTGTTTTGTGTCAATGCATCTATCTGGCTATCATTTTAATTGCATGATGTATATGTTATGAGACAAAATAAAAATAGCCATACATACAGCAGAAGTTCCAACATAACCATGCCTCTGGGAGTGATTAGTTTTTATATTTTTAATGCTTACAACGAAGATTTCTCTTTATTCAATTACATACACTTAACAACGTTCAGAATCTCCTCATAGATTCATTATATATAGTTTTATAGTTATATATATTATTTAGTTATATATATTTTTTACATACTTTTGTCACTGAAATACATATACATCCTAGCTCTTATGTGCAATATTATGTTATGCACAGCTGAGCCTTGTCTGTGTCATAATTCATACTGGAACAATCAAAAGGGCATCAGGGGATACTCTATCACACAGTTCATGTGGCCAACAATACATAAACAAGAACCAAAGGACAATTTTATTTTTTTAAAGAAGACTCAATTAAGAGAAATAAAACATTTAATTTATATTTATTTGCAGCATGAAGCATGTAATTCAATTCCAAGCTATTAACTTGAATCTGTTATCAAAAAATATCCTTCCCAGATGAGAGGAAGAGAAATTGAGAATATGATAAAATTCTGAAAATTATTCATACTGCCTCCTTTGTTTGGCAGCACAGATCTTGATGTTACTGATGATCAAAGAACACCTTTTAAATAGGAAAAAGCAAAAGCTAATACAAGCCAAGAAAGGTCCAAAAGGCTTTATTGAAGTAGTCACTTCATCCCCACCTCCTATACTTCAAATAATAAAAATCTACCTGGGAAATAATATTTTCGTAAGGCTCTTTTCTAGCATTTTTTTAATTTAAGAAGCCTGAAGTGATACCTAATTTTGAACAGTTATTTCTTTCCAAACCAAAAAAGTTACAGGCTTTTTCTATTAAAAATGCATGTCTGAAATGTGCTAGGATGAATTTTTTCTTTTTGATCCCCCAATAAAGGCTTAATCTGCATGCCAGATTGCCTAAGAATGCGTGGTGTTTCTGACATAAAGCATACAAAATATCATCCTGATGTATTTCAATAATATATGAACATAAAATCCAAGTAATGACTCCACATATCCTACTGAAAAATTAAACAGAACATGATTACTTTGAGTGTACTTTGAATGCAACTAGTAAGAATAACAGACAACTCATAAAACAATCCTTAGATTAGGATACCCAAAAGACAGGAACAGCAGGAAGGGGTTGTTCAAAGATTTCCTTTGCTATCAGCACTAAATCAAAGCTTTATTTCCCAAGTTGTGAAATTAAAAAATAATAATAATAATAAAAAAGTGTTAAATGTAAAAATTTTGTCTTTAGATACTAAGGTTATTAAGACAAATACAGATATGATACACATACACCTACAGTACATAATGCATGGCAAATAGTAGAGAATACAATCCCTCTATTTCCAGGATCACAATTACATCAAAAGAAAAAATATTACATATTTTAATTAGACAAAATCTAGACGCTCTTTACTTTCCTAAAATTTAACTATTTCCTGAAGCAATTAAAGCAGTCTACTCTCTTTCCTTCATAAGAGCTAAAGCTCATTAAACCCTTGCCAACTGAAAAGTTGTATTAATTCTTTTCTAATGCAACCAGTCATTTAAAAACCTCACTAAAATAGCACTATTTCTAAGCTATCCCCTGCTAATGATAATTTCTCAGACAGATCTCTTCCTATCCATGCATCAGTCCAAATTCAGCATCTACAGATATTTTCTAGTTTTCCCAGTTCCTAAAAAAACATAGGATACACACTCCTAGCTAGATTAGAGTAGAATTTCAGACTGTTTCCTGCAGAAGTTTCTCAAATAAAAGAGCTAAAAGAGTTTCACCTTTAAGTCTGCTCTCTTATCTTTGAATTGTAACTATTGTGGGAGGTTCCACTGTAGTAAACAGTGAAACAACAGGAGTGCTTTTGAAAATCTGCCCTGAGACCCTGAAGAGACTCAAGATTGTGGTGGACAATGAAACTATCAGCATAAAAACTTCTGTTTGTTCATTTTCATCTGGAAGATTGAAAATTAATCTGTTAATCTTATCACTTTCTGTGCACGCTTTAGTGCACAAGCTATAAAGCAAAAGTTTAGCTTAGAGATAATGAAAACCTGAATAATTTTGGATAGGTTTACATCAAAATTATTCAGGCAGAAGAAAAGTATTTGTGTTCTTGTACACACTTCTGTTGAACAGCTAGAAGCAAGCAATAATCTTGGAAAGACTGTAAGCTAAATACTCCCCTCTCTTTTCCTACAATTATAGGAGTATTCCTCCTTAAAGGGTTTCAAGCATTCACTTTTCTGACCAGCAGTGCTTGTCCCTTGGAAAGGCAGTTTCCACCAAATCACATCAGTCAGCAACATCAGAAACTGCATGACATGAAAACAAGATGTAAGCCAAGTGCAAAACATGTTGTGGTATCTGCTGACTGGGTAGGGAACCAGCACTCCACAGGATTCCAAAGCTGAAGTTCTTTCACAGATTGACTCATATCATTTACATATGGATGCACTGATTCATCTCCTATGATCAAGCCATTCCTCTGAAACACATCCAAATAAAAAGCAGAGCAGCATGCATTCTTCTGCCAAGACAGAGATGCAGTTTCTTTGAACCAAATGTGGCTTAAATCAAACCAATATCTTGCTCCTTTGTTATGCTTCAAATTCACATTAAATTATTTTTAATGGAAATGCTCCCCTCCCCCATCCCTTGTTCCTAATGTAGCTTTTTCTTAAATGGCTAAATATTTCTGGAATATGTGTTTCCTAAATGAGGTAACAGAAAAAGAAAAAACAATAAACAAACCCTTTGTATCACAAACAAATCCAAAGAAAACAAAACCCAAAACAAACGCAAAGAACAACCTGAAAAAATTAAGTCCTAAACATTCAAACCTGGGATATACTAGATTTATAAGAAATAGATTTGCTGGGATATGCTAGATTTATAGCAATAATTGTCTCCTTTTGCATCCATCCTATATACTGAATGAGATTGTCCTCCTGTGGAGAAAACTGTAAAGTGTATCCAAATAATCAGTGCTGATGATCTAATACATTATCACAAGAAAGGGAGTTAACACTGCAGCTGTAAATCTGGCAATTCCTCGCTTTGAATTACAGTCACTTACTTCAGCAACTTGATATTCCTTAGACATTCTTTTTGTTTTGTCAGTCTCCCAGGTTGTGTTTCTTTTGTAACTCGAAGTTTGAGGCAAGCACACACTCTGGGCAGCACCTACAGTTGTTCCTCCCCTGTTGTCATCCATGAATAGAACTTGAGGGGCTCTGAGCCCTCCCCACAGCCCCTGAGCAGTAGCTGGCAGGAAACAGCTGTTCAATTTGCAGAGGGAACAGACTGCAGGGAGTGATCAAGGTGACACAGTGCAAATGATAGTGCTGTATGGTGAGGGAAAAAAGTACTATGGTCTTCAGCTTCATTAAGTTTACAACTTCCAGACCTAAGCACTAATGAAAATTTCAAGACACAGCATACTGTTACCTGCTCAAGTTTGGTTGTGGTGTTCACAGTGATATTTTCAGATGCACTGTCTTGAGATTGCTGCTTACATAAGCCTTTAGCTGCATCTTTGAACATGGTATCTTTCTCCAGCAAACTGTCTTGCTTGGCAATCGGTAAAGCCAGGGGATTGCTACAAAGAGAATCAATAAAGCAATTAGACTCCTACTGAAGATGACAGACAATCAAATTGTGGGTGGCACAAGCACAGAGCTGAGATACAGCTCAGGGCTGAAACACAAGCTCCTGGTCCAAGTACTGAAAAGAAATTGGTGAGAAATAAACTATTCACATAGTCTGGTCTGTTCCCAAAGATGCAGAGAACTACTTTGATTTAAAATTCACCTTTATGCATGTCTTCTCTGAAGCAGAATTGAGCAAGCCAAAGTGAATATGCATGAGTCTGCTTTTGACAGCTCCAGGCTGGCAAATCAATAGACAATTTTGCAACTGAATTTAAAAAGCACAGTTAAACTACACAATACTATTTTGAAAATTAGTATGTTTAAATGTAACAATACATATATTGCCATTGCAGCTATTAAAATTAAATTCCATAATTTTTTAGCTTTCTTTTAATCTAGCAATATCTAAGATATATTTTATGACTGGAAGTTGCTCTGAAATTGTGCTAAAGTAAAAATAACCAAACAAACAAGAAAAAAAATAGCAGACTCCTGAAATTACTTGAACAATGTGCATTACTCTTCATCCACATAAGATTTAAAACTATTGTTATTATATACATGAACTTGTTTTCCCTACTGGCAGTTCAGACAATATGACACTTCTGAAAAACAACAATGCCAAAATCTTGGATGATTTTTCTGAGTTGTACATCCAAGGAATTAGGAAGGAATCAGCTGCATGAGTTGAGACTACAAATATCTTAAAAAATAATAGTCTGGATTCTGACAGTGCAAATGAGACAATCTCATGGAGTATACATCATCTCCTTGCCAAAATATGTACATAATTTCTTTGAAAGCAAATGTGGACTTAATATGGGAATGTGGGAATAGTGCATTCCACTGTGGAATAAAGCCCAAACTTAGTTAAAATAAATCTTATATTTACTCTAAGTTACTTCAGTTTAATCACAGATTATTAAAAATCATGATAATACAATTAATTCAAATGAATACTCATAGCTAACACTGATAGCAACTCAGGATAAGAGCTGCTCTTGGAAACAGAACTGAAATACACCCATCATATTAGAAATAAAGTATAAAACATCTTCTAGACAGAATTAATTGAAAAACAAGACAAAGTCATTTTCCACAGAATAAAAGATAGACAAACAAAACCTTTCATGAAACTGTAAGTCTGCAAATATTGAAAGAATTAGTTTAAACATTTTATGGTGAAATATAAATGTTTTTTTTTCCCTCAAGATGTTTTGCTTCAGACATTTAAATGTAAAATATCTAGAGGAACATAGGTAAAAAAAAAATTCTATTTGCTGCTTAGATTTACCATAGATAATTGTGTGACAAATTTACCAAATGTCACATGGACAAAAGATATACCCTCATTTTTTTTCAGTTCGAACTGCAGAGTAGAACTTGGCAATTAGAATAAGATATATTAGTGATTGAGCTGTAGAAGAAATTAAACACCTGTGACACAAACATAAATGACAAAAAACCAAAACACTGCCACTTATGTAATTTTTAATATTCATGTGATGTTTCTTTTAAATTGTGAAGATCCAGGATTTTTTGCTGTGAAGTTGAACCTTATCCATTCAGTCTTGCCCTTTTGTGGTAACTACACAACACACATTAGAAAATTCAGCTTCTTAAATCTTAAAATTCAGCTATAAACTCCTCACAACCAAATTAACCTTTCAGGTGTCTCAAAAGAGAAGCAGATTGTAAATCACAGAAAAGTGTAGGGGTGAATGAGTACCTACTGTTTTAATTTAACAGTCATTTTTCAGGTACTGATGTACACAGGAATAGCCTTTAAATTATGTACATTTATGAGATATTAATAAGACTTCATGTGATGGAAAGGATGACATATAATTCATATTAAAACAAAAAAGTGAATGATTCTGTGGAAGAAAAAAACATATTAAAATTACTCTAACAGTTCATTATAGCTCAGGTTCAAGAAGACAGTATGAACAATAAACCAAAATAAAATGTTTCCAGAAAACACTGGCTTTTTAGAAAAGTGTTTCTACTAGTTACAAGATTAAGTCAAGCAATGCCTTTGAAAACTCAACTATAGAACAGTGCAAGGGAAAATTTTATGTTAATATAGGCAAGTAGATTAGCATGAACTGTCTTCTTTTTATGAAAATCAATGGATAATTATTAAATAATTAACCACAAAGGAAGACTTATGCCAAAATAATGTTGGACAGTAGATAAGAAGAAGTGTTATCTAGGGGAAAAATTATTTGAACATGGTAGGACTTTCTACCTGCCTATCTGACTGGAAAAAAATATTGAATGTTATATGGAGGAACAGTGATTTTAATTTTTATGCAAAGAAGCCTTCATGTATGGAATTAATTTGAAATATAGTGTATTTTTATTGGACATTATTTAAGATAAAGTGAGATGTTTTTCTATAAGTTGTCATCCTCTACCATGTCATTAAAAAAAAAAAATATGAAACATAAGAGCTGACAATCAAATAATTGGAAGTTTTATCATCAATATTGGAAGCACTTGGACACCTTCTAATTTGATAAGAGAATTATATCAAGGAAGAATCTGCAGTAATATTGTCATGGGCCCCTTATAATAGTTTTTGTTGGAGAAAATTTCTGTAATCCTCCACAGGCAATTCTGAGATGCTTCAAACAATTTCTAAGTCAGCTGACACCTATAAAGTGCATAATCTCTGAAATTTCAGTCTAAAAACTACTTAAAGTTATATAAAAGAACCTTCAGAAGAGATAAAACATTAGAAGGGTGTTTGAAAACACTAGAATAATTAAAAGGCAAGTGCTACATAAATGGTTACATAGAAAAGAATTGAAATGTAAGAAAAATTGAATCTCTTTTCTGTTTTGCTGTCTTGAACACATCTATTTCAATTTTATTTCACATTCTTGTGCTGATTTTGAAACACATCATTGCTATAATTAATATTTACTTAAAGATGCATCAGAAAATATACAATGTGATTAAGTTAGCATAACTTTGAGAGTAAGTTCTTAATTTTTTGGTATTTATCACTACCTAGATGACTGCACTATCTGTGCCCTACAGGCAGATGTACTGAAGCAGTACAGTGATCATTGTGACCATAGCATGAGCCTAAAGTCACTTTTAAAAAAATATGGCCAATTTAATGTTCTGAACTGTTAGCTATGTAGACTAATGTATTCTGTGCTGGTATTTTTTCCAGTGGAGTAAAAATTTTCTTTTGATTGTACCATTAAAATTAAGACAAAACTTTCCAGCGTAGACCTTAGGTTTGCTGCAATGGTCAACCTTCAAATAAGTTCATGACATTACTAAAATTCTGTCCTTCAGCTAATTTACTTGGTCAGTTATGACCAAGGACCTGTGCTGGAGCAGGTATGGCCTCAAAGGTGCTGCAGCTTGTGGAGAGCCTGTGTAAAGCACAAGAAAAGAGCAAGACAAGAGGAGTGACAAAGAGAAATAACTGCAACCCTGCCCCCTGCCACCCGCACCTCACTGATGAGATTGAGTGCAATGCAGAAAGCCAGGTTTGCTTGGTAACAGCATATTTCAAATATACTGACTACTAAATTTTGTTTCCTCTCCTGACTCTCAATTTGCCTCTTTACAGTGTTATTCCAGAAATCAATGCTGTGATTTAAATTTCAACCAGCAAAACTAGATTTGCTGACAAAACACATGCTATTTATAATTGTTTGTTCATCATTTTTGAGTCTGTTTTTGAATACTGTTTTCTTCTGAGAAATGGCCACAAAGCAATATGGCCACAACACAGAGTTACTTGGAACTATTGTAAAGCTTTCCATCTCAGATTGCTTTCTTACATCTAAAGAGTTGATGAAGAATGGAAGCAATATATACTAAAGCAAAGGTATAAATGGATTATTATTGTGCACTCCTCTTCAGCACTAAAAAATTGGTTTGGTACACAAGAATAGCACAGATATTTATCTTCAAACTAGCACAGTACACATCTCCCTAAAGACTTTTAACAGAGCATGAAGGATGAAATTCTGTTATCAACATTAGCCATTGGAAAAAAGAATGTTGAAACCAGGCATCCTGGCTGCCTTTCCAAAAGGCAGTATGGAGGATAATTCACTGTATCTTAAGAATATGTCTATTATCATTTAGAATAATACTTCTCTGCAAAGGTTTTAGGTTTCACAATTATAAGCATGATACTGTAGAGCTGAGATAACTAGCTTTGAGATGACACCTGATTTTCAGCCACTATAAATTACGGTTAGAGGATTTATAAGTAACATAGAACTCTGTGTGGTAAGGTTCACCAACAGTTTTACATATTCAGCAGTGATATCTGAGACATGCAGGAGAGAAATACATCAATGATTTTGCCTTCCAAGAATGCTCCAATGTCAGAATAGTTGGCTGGCCAGCTGATACTTCACTGCACTGACAGCAGAACTGATAGATGGGTACTGCAAAGCTCTGGCTCAGGAAGTGTTTAACCCTAAGACTGCTAAAAGTCTCAAGAACATGCCAAAGTGTCATTACTTCAAGCTTACTATATCCTAATAACGGCCCCCTATGGGTGTGTGCAAAGGATCACTGCCAAAGCCAGTACACAGAGCTGAGCAGGGCTTTGGCTTCACTGGTGCTGTATTCTCATGCAAGCACCACAGACTAGATGCAGTCCCACGCTGGGATACATTGGCAATAGAAGCCAATCTCATCCAATTCCACACATATATCCATTTCCTATGGTTTTCTCTTCAGTGGGCTTTGCTTTTTCAAAACTTCCAGTGAAGGTTTTTACACATCAGGTTGCATTATTGTCATGTAAAGAGTCACTATATGGAAAACTCTCAAAAATTAACTATCTTAATCTATGTATTACAGGAAGGAAAGAGTAGAGAAAAAATATTTTCACACCACTTAAAATATGTGCAGATCATGTCTTCCAGAGGTTAATGGGTGTTAGCACTAAAACCAACATTCAGTGCAATATGTGCACTGGAGTACAAACTTCTAGAATATAAAACACATGGAAATGCATCACCTAGATCACTTAGTCATCACAAGAATGATGACTGTTCTCAAAGTCTCTAAAACCTCTATGAATAACTTTTGCTAGGCATCATTACATAGGTACAAGAGTGACCTACCCTCTACTTATAGTATTAAAACATATCAATAATTAAAAAGAAATGATTTAGTTACATTTCAGAATCTAAAGGCCTCAAGTGGTGCCTCAAGATTAAATTTTTTTCATTTAAAAGACAGTTGAAGGCCACATAAATTTGAGGAGTATGATTTATGCTATTGAAACAGTGGGTCAGACTAGAGGACTGATTATTTTTTAAGGAATTACCAAGCATGAAAAATTTGTAATTTCATAAATATTAGTATCATATATCCAGCTATATGTATATCATACATACAGCTGCATGTATTAATGACTACAAATCATGAAGCAGAAACAACACACTGTGTTTATCATCCATTAAATATTAAATCTTTACTAAATATCAATATATCCCACAGAGTTCTGAGTTTAACAGATTGATCATTTCATGATAGTTGCTCACCTCTTCCAAATTTTAATGTATCCAAACACATTCTGCCAGCCATAACTACTATGAAATGGAAGCATGTATACTTTATCTGTTTCTCTATAAGAGGTTATTGTTTTCTTCACACACTTTTCAGTGATTACTACAGAAAAATTATTGTCAATGTTTTGCAAGATTATGCAACTAGCAAATATATACTTTCAACATATGGCAACTGCACACTGTATAAATGCATTACTTGTAACTTTTAAAATTCCCTGGATCACAGTATCTGGAAAGAAGAATTTGAAATATCACTATGTCTTGTACTACCATAACACAGCCAGTTGTGCTTCATACCTATTGTACATCTCTTTTCACATACCCATGGCAATCTTTTTTTAAGGTTGACAAAGAAATACAAAAGTACCAACATTTGCAATTTAAGACACAAATTGACTCTTCAATACTGAGTTTTAAGTCCTCACTGCTAAATGGGACTTGATTCCACATGAATTTTAAGCAGTAAAATTCTAAATATAAATTTGTAAATATAATTTTTATTAGTATAATTTCATCTGCAATCACATATCTGATTTTTCTCTTTTCAGGATTTATCCTTGCTTCTCTCATAAGCAATGATAGTTTTACTTACACTATACCAATCTACAAGTCTACAGTATTAACCTCTAATTCTGCTAAAGCAACCGCAGGTAATTTCTGCTGGCAATTATAATATTTCATTATTCGTAATCTATAACTATAAAACAAAGGCTGACAAAAAGATATGAGAGATACAAATGCAAAAGATTATTCAGGAGATTTCAAAAAGGAAAGTTATTTGATCCATCAAATCACACAGAATCACAGAATGGCTGGAGGTGGAAAGGACTTCCTAGAGGGCACCTGGTCCATTCATCCTGCTCAGGCAGGGACATGTAAAGACAGTTACCCAGGACCATGTCCAGGTGGGATTTAAATATCTACAAGCACATTCAGCTAGAATTCACAGATTGACAGATATGGTTCAAAGGATAATCTGACTGCAGGGAATTGCTCTATAACACCACCAGCACTTACTTACAGTTTATTGGAAATTGTGGGCAAATCATGGATGATCTCCTCATATGGCTCTTCTTGAGATAAAGTAGAAGCAGCTAAAGGGTCTTTCATTTTTTCCTCCCAAACAATTTCAGCCTTGAGAAGCATTTCCTCAATAAAATCAGAAGCTGCAACATCTAAGACATTGTAACAACAAGATATCAGACAAGAAAATGGTGCAGAAAAGCTCCTTTGAATTAAAATCCCTACATTAGATTAAGGCTAAACATATGGCTCAACAACCCAAAAGGAATTGCTCAGATATCAATCATAAAATAATACTTAAAATTACTGGGAAAACAAAGGCAAAGTAAATTCAGTACAGACTTAAGCTGTCATATGCAAAACCTCAAATCTATTCTTGCTGTGTAGCAAACTGAAGTATTCAATAATTTACAGGACTTCAGGAAAAGCAATACAACCCTTTTCAACACTTTATTCTTGTGAAAACATGAACTTAAATCCTTTTAACTCAACTGTGTTAAATACCTACTAAATATGGTTAACTAACTTCATTGTTAGATTATCTGAGTTTAGTTCACAGCCTTTTTTACAAATGAAAACTCTATCTAACCACAAACAACACTGTTAAGGTTAGTGTCATGAAGTTCCCTGTATTTATAGGCACTACAGCACTTGAAGCATAATATATTTTGCTTTATTATGCAAGGAAAGTTTCACCCATAATCTGACAGGAAGTTTGTATTATCTGCATTACTGAGTTGCATCTTCGTTTTATCCTAGGCACAGAATGTAGAACAGCCATGTGTTTCTTCTTTTCCACACTGCTACCTAGCATTACTGACATCAGCTCTGCTTTGATCTTTGTGTTAGACCAGTTGATCTGGAGTCCCTTCCAACCTAACAGAGTCTACAATTCTATCACCTTTAGAGCCAGTGCTTCAGCTCCCTGTTGTTCTGTGGTTTAAGAAGGTCCCTTCTGCAGTAAGCAATGGCAGCTACACTTCAAAACTAGGTGTTGAATTTGTTTTCAGACAATAGCTAAAGAAATTCCAACTCAAGAGGTCACATACTATAAGCAGTTGAGACAGAAAAGACCTCAGTGAGAAGTCACCAAAATGTGTAAATGCAGCTACCAACAGGGCACAGAAGAACTCTCAAGTAAGAAACATAGCTAAAAATGAACAGAGAATGAAACAAGTGGAAGGACATGCTGTCATTTGATATGATATCCTGCATTACCATGACCAGCAGTTTTCAGCAATGTGTGTAAGAATGTATGCATGTGTATGTGTATATAACTCTACACACTAAATAAACTATAGCTAAGAAAACAGGAAGGAAAGAAAATGTGTCACAATAGCTCATACATACACTACATACATGGATTTTCACCTACCTGAAGGCTTTTCATTATTGCAGTTAAGAAGATTGGGGTTTGCCTGGTGCATCAAAAGCAGCTTCACAAGATTGGTCTAAAATGGGCAAAACCAGAGGTGTTTGAAATGGGAGAAATAGGACAGGTGCCTGTCATTCAGTTTATTCCTTCCTTCCTGCACTATCTGAAATCATATGATAAACCACACCCACCCCCATCCACCTTTTCAACCCCCACCTTCTTCACCTACTAAGAACATTTCTATAAATCACAAGTGGCAGAGTCAAATTCAATTCTTTGACGATTTCCGGATATCCTTGGCAAAACTCCATCTCCAAATCACCTTCCACACATGTGTAAACAAGTTCACAGAGGAAAAAAACTACCACCTATCACCACCTGTTAAGACTTCAATCACAAATATTTCTTTGTGTCTTAACTAATCCAACAACTGTGTGCCAGCACTGTCAAAGGGGTCTGACTCACAGCCACCATCATAGAAGTAAATCTGTTCTCAGTCAGTAGTAGAAATTGGCATATTTATCTTACGTTTACCAAAATAATCTAATCTATTAGTAAAGGTAAAAATTATTGCACAGTAGGGGAGGGTAGAGTATCATATAATGAAAAGGTCTAAAACATATTTTTCAATTCCTGCAGGGAGCTGTTTTTACTGAGTTCTTCTATGGCCGCACCTAAGTCTCTACAGATATTTTCCCATCAAAAGCTGTAGCAATTTCTATCCTGATAAACTGGTCAGAAATGAGTGAAAGGCTGCATAAGGAACAAAAAATACTTTGAGAATATGAATGTAGAGTCCAACTAAATTACATAACTATATGCATTTTTGAATATATGTTAAAGCAAATAGAATAGGAGACAGGAGAGATGAGGATGGGCTAAGGGGGAAAAATTCTGTGAAAGTAAGAAAGGATTCTTCAGAGAAGAAGAACACATCTAGAGATAAATGAGATCTGACCTGGAAGTCAGCTAAGGGAAAGGATAGTCATTTGGCATAAATGCAATAAATAAATAAATAAATAGGAAAGAAATCATTGCAATAAAAAAAATCAGTTTGGATTCAGTACACAGGAGGAAAATTACTAGAAAACACCGTGATAATGAGGAATCCATTAAATGCAAAGAAAACCCCAAACTTCAAATCATTGAAAATCAGAAAAATATTGTTGCAAATTTCTATAAAATAAAAAGATCTTGCTCTCTTCAGCTCTCTTCAGATTTCTAATGCTGGTTTTCTTTTCTTGCAGTAACAGCAGAAAATTCAGCAAATTCCAAGAAGTGGGGAAGCCATAACAGGTTTATTTCCAAATCCAATTAGCCCTACTTTCCACTGAGAAATTGCAAGTCATGTAAAAATATACACATGTATATGTCTTTATTAGGAAAAAAAAGGAACATGCTTAGTTATGGAGCTATTGAATAATCTCTGAAAAGTGGTAGTAGCTGTATTAGAGGAATGAGGCTTTGAATGCATTTTCAGTATAATAACAATACACAGCTTTTGGGGTTACCGAAGGTTTGGATTTATTTCACAAGAAATACCATGCTCCAATATCAGTGCTTCCTGCTGCCAATGAACTATCTCCTGCTGGGATTCCTTGATGCATGTCACCAAGACTAAGGTATTTGGGTCACCAAAAATTTCAATAACCTGCTTTTGGATACACAACTCTCCTGTGCTGGAATTTAACTCATTCACTAATGTTTTAGAAGGAGTATTTCAAAATACAATTTAGGTTGTAATGTAAAAATACATATCTTCAGAACTGTGTTTAACAGAAGAAATATTTGTAGAATAATTACAGCAAATTACCACTAAGCAGAAGTATTTCAATTGCAGAGTTACAAATAAAATACAAATGACTAGGTCAAGAAATAACATAATACCTTATGAATTATTGTATAACCTATGAATAAAATTAGTGTGCATGCATATATATATATGTATATTCCTTTTTTTCCAATGTATTCTTTGCCAATTCATGTAAATTAAAAAAAACATATAGTGTCATGACTTACTATACATAAAATGCCACAGTAATGGCAGTTATTTAAAATATCTGCTTATAAAATATCATTTGTCTTGCTTCTCCTTTTACACCCTTGACGATTTATTCAGTACCTTTAGAAAGAGCACCAGGAAACATCTTAGACTTTAACTTTCTCCTTTTAGATCTTATCTCTGAATATCCTCCTTCCAAAAATACAAAATTAGTTAATTTCTGTATTCATAAAGCATGGCCGTCTCTCTTTTCCTGGTATTCTGCTCAAATTGGAATATTTCTGTCTTCCTATGACACCTCTTACTGGATATCTTATCCTTGACTACTGAGAATGCTACTGCAAAGAATATTTTCCTATCTCACACTTTAATCTGAAAGTCCCACCTTTTAGATTCCCCTGGCTCCATCTTTTCTCGCCAAGCCAGAAGATCCTTGCCCTCATTTTCAAAGGGCTTCAGAGATTCTCCATTATTTATGTATTCCCATTCGTCCACCATTCTGGCTCCAGTTCCCACTGCACATTGGGCTGTGACTTTGGCCATCACTAATACATTGTAAGATACCTATTTCTGTACTTCTTCTGGGCTGCACCTTATACTAATGAGGAAGCCTTGAAAATATTGGTGAAGCTAGATTGTGAGCATCCATTCACAACCTGTTCTGAGGTGATGCTTGCTGAAGAGAAACAGGCTATTCCACCACTCAGGACTGAAACTTGGCCCAATGGCTGGGCCCAGAGGCTGCTGATGAGTGGCCAGCAGACTCAGTGGAGGCCAATAATCAGCACTGTAACCAGCACTCTACCCCAGGGAACAGCAGTGGGGCCTGTTTGACATCCCCATCAAAGATCTGGTTGATGGGAAAAGTTCTCTGTTGGCATTAAATGTGAGGAGTGGCTGATATGCAAGAGGGTTGTGCTGCCATCCTGAGGGACCTCAGCAGGCTGGAGAAATGGGCAGACATGAACCTCATGAAGCTCAATGTGGCCAAGTGCAAAAGAACAACCCCAAGCACCAGTACATGCTGAGGGCTACCCAACTGGAGAGGAGCTTTGCAGAAAAGGACCTGGGGGTACTGGTAAATACCTTGCTGCACATGAGTGAGCAATGCGCTTTGGCTAGGCAGAAAGCAAATGGTTCCCTGAACAGCAATGAGGAAGAGTGTTGCCCATACTTGACCTATGGTGAACCTTCCTCACTACTCAGCACAGGTGAGGTCACACCTGCAGTGCTGTGCCCATTTCTGAACTTCTCAATACAAAAGAGACATGGAAGAGTCTAGCAAAAGGGCACTAAGATAATTAAGAGACTGGAGCACCTCACACATGAGGAAAAAATGTGAGAGCTGGAATTATCCAACCTGGGAAACAAAGGTTCAGGGGAATCTCATCTCATCAGTGGGTAAATACCTGAAGGGAGGGTATAAAGATGACAGAGACAAGCTCTTTTCAGTGGTGCCTAGTGACAGGTCAGTAGGACACTGAGGTATCTCCCTTGCACAGATGGATTGAGGGAGTTGGGCCTGTTCAGTCTGAAGATGAGATGACTGGGAGGGGACCATATCAATCTCCATCAGCATCTGAAGGGAGAGTGTCAGAAGATGGAGCGAGGCTCTGCTCCATGGTTCTGAGCAACAGGACAAGAGGAAATGGGCAGAAAATGATTCACAAGAAGTTTCACCTGAACATGAGGAATAACTTCTTTAAATGCAGGTGACCATGCACTAGAAGCAATCACCCATAGAGGTTGTAGAGTCTCCCTCACTGGAGATATTCAAGAACTGTCTGGACATAATCCTGTGCCCTGCGCCCTGGGATGATCCTGCTTGAGCAGGGAAGTTGGACCACATGACCCACTGTGGTCCCTTCCAATCTTATCCCTTCTGTGACATAAGGCAGCATAAATATATTTACTGCAATACACATTGTAAAGCCTCCAAATACAATTGCCCTGTACCAAAAAAGGGGCTAAGTTTTACCATGCATTAAATGCTAGCAAAAAAAAAAATACCACCCAAAAAATGCCGAGTTTCATAAAACGAAGGCTCAGGAACACCATTGGTGGCAAGACTGCGAGGCTTCTTGCCACAGATAAGTAACTGCAGTGACAGAGTAGGAAATATAGGGCATGCAGGGGTAACAGAGATTCCTCAACAATCTCCCCATGCACTTGAGGCTGCCAAGGCATCTCCAAACTGCTCTCAAACCATGCTAATTTTTACTGGCAATTAATTAGCTGTAGAGCAGAACCAGTATTCCTGAAAAGTGTCTTCTTTCCTTTCTTGTCTGGTCACATATTTTCCTCTGAAGCCATGTACAGGACATTACATGTGTATGAGCATCTGCAAAGGATAAAATGCTGGCTCTGCCTGAGCTTTTTTAGCTCTTATTATCCAAGTCCCAGTCCCAGAGCCACTAACTCAGATCATTTATTCTCTTTTCTTTATCATCAGAGGGATACCTGCTTAAGTCCTAAATGCAGAAAGCTGCAGGTTTTATGCAAATGTCCTCATGTGCTGTTTTGCACAGCGATGAATATGCATTATCCAATTTGCATGAACCCCCAACAGTAAATTCCTTCAGTCTTTTATTTTCTTCCCTATCATCACCAAAATTTCTCTCCACTCCTCTCTGTCTGTTTCGACATTGGACATATTCTGTAATCTCTAAGGGACCTGGCTCACCATCAACCTTTTGGTTCCTAACCTCCTTCTCCATTTTTTATTCTCCAGGCACTTCTTCATATCCACTCCTCAGTTCTCTCAGGCTAAGCCCTCACCACCTTCTTCTGGCAATTTTCTTCTACCTGCTGACACTTCTCAGTTTACGACTGGATATGGTCCCCATCATTTTTCTGGATATGGTCCCCACCATATGCTCATCCACAGTGAGGCAAAGATGTACAATAAGAAACTAGGGGAACAACAATCTTAAATCAAAATCAGTATTATTTTTGACCATCAACCTCACACTATTGTGTGAAATACAGTAAAATCACCAAATATAGCTAAGGTATATGTTCATGAAACACAGTGAAACCTCTAGACAGAGCACAAGAAATATCACTGTTTACACCATTGTACTCTGCAGTCTTTACCACTGAGTATGATGACCTATTTCTGCACTCATGAGGACCAGTTTTCTATTGCTCACATGAGTAAAATTTAACTTACTGGGTTGAAAAGTGCATGTTTAGCTGTGTGATTTCTGTTAGGCAGTTGCTAGGACTGCTGCCTGTGAATGCTTATGATTTTTCAATTTTCAATTTTTTTTGTGTGTGCTTTTTCTTGGTTTTTTTTTTGTTTGTTTGGGTTTTTTTTTTTGTTTGTTTGTTTGCTTGGTTTGTTGTTTTTTTTTTTTAATTAGAAAAAAAAGGTAATTAAAAATTAAGCCCTTTTGGTGGCCGGCTGGGGAAAATATTTTACTTATCCTTGTGAGCTCCTGTGTTTGTATGATTTGAAGACTTTTATTAGGTAGAAGATAAATTCCATAGGCTTAGAATATTTTTGGTTGTTGTTGTCTGCTTGGAAAATAATCAAAACTTAGCCAGGTTTAAAAACTTTGAAAAAATCAGCTACCCAATGCTTGTAAGACTGTTATTGTAATTGATAAATCAGGGAGCCCCCTTTTGCTAGTACAGTCCTACATGTTAATAAAACTAGTAACAAGTGCTCTATTTAAATATACAGTTGGATGTTCAAAAGATTTGCAATAAAAAGAATAAAAAATCAGGGAAGAAGTTTCTATTTTTATTAGTACTGTTATTATTATAATTACTGAGCTTCTGTGACAGAAGTGCTGTAGTTTAATGCTAACCATATATTCCATAGATTGAATAAATAAGATCAGATAAGTCATGGAACAATGTAACTCCTTAGAATAATACTGGAGACTATTTAGCTAATTAAATGAGGTGATAATGGGCACTTTAGCAAGCATCAAGGACACAAAAAAGAAAAATGTAGGCTAGAAACCTTACTCCTGGGGAGTGAAACAAATTCCAAGACAGAGACTCCCAACATTAGAGAGGAAGATACCTATTAAGCCATTGGAGTTCCTGTGAACTGAGCTTCTAAGATCATGCATTTGTTCTCCATTACATAATAGTATGTTTTAGATAACTGTGTCCCTTACAGACAAAATTTCATAGGTAAAGCCCTAAAAAAGAGCAATAGTGTTCAGAGGCTAAATAGAATTTCCTCTGCAATTGCAAATCTGATCCACAGTACTCTTCTAAACACAGGAAATTATGTCTGAAACTCATTACAGATCTCTATTCTTAATACAATATAGATTAGGAAAATTTTTTTTCTATTTGAGTGCAGAGAAAAGGGGACCATAACCAACTGTGGTCAGCAAAGTGGAACAGATCAGGAAAAGTAGGTTGTGGGAATAAGACTCACAGCAGGGTAGAAAGCATTGAGGGGGGGTGTGGAATGGAAGAAGGCATAGATAAAAAGCTGGAATCTGGAACTAACAGTGTGAAATAAATGAAGTGAAAGGGAAGAAGAGAAATGTGGCAAAGAGCCAGGATGTAGGTAGAGACAGACTAATCAGAAAAATGAAAGAAGAAAGTGACATGTGAGGAAAAAAACACTGAGATTGAACAAGGGAGATTGGGACTGCAAGCTAGTGGGACAGAAGGGCAGGAAGGTTGGCATGAAGTCAAAGTAGAAAAAAATGAAAGCTTGGATGAGAACCAGGGAGTGGAGGAGGGGCAGAAGCTGACTGTGCAAGGAATCAGGATTCAGATAAAGCTTGTAAGGAAAGGACATGAAGCCAGGCAAATGAATGGGACAATAAGGCAATAGAATAAGGACAAGAATGGAACAGACTGGAGGCAATGGGACAAATCAGGCTATGTGTGGGAGGAATGAACCGTAAATACTGCGTCTGTTCAGGCACGGAGCCTGGAATGGAACCCAGGCTCCCCAAGTGTCACCACCACCTTTCTGCAGACAGCAAGTTTAACCTATATGCTTTAAGAAGATGCCTCTTTAACCTCTGGAACAGTTCCAACAAAAAAAGGGAAGCCTAATGCTGTTTTCAGCTGTTAAAGCAAGTGACAAAGGTCATGTAAATGGTTTTCTATGGCTGATGTAAAAACTGCATCAGTCTTTACTTGAAGACTGATAAACTACATTTCTGTTTTTCAATCCACCAGGAATTTTGACAGAGAAAAATAAAATAAATCAGGGAGAATATTATGTGATCTTGTGATTAATGATGCTTGTAAGTTATGGTCCTACAAGTTATATATTTATATTACAGAGATCAGAAATCCACTTCTCAAAGTTTGTGCCTAAAAAGCCTTGTTAGACATCTTTTTTTCATACTTGCCTCTCATGTATGAAGGTCACTATAAATGGTATTTTAAGGAAAATGAAATTTATATTGATTGGAGAGATCCTGCAATAACCAAGTATATAGTGTAGACTATATAGCACACCTCAGCTTTAAAAACACACATGTAAACACTGAGAATTTTGTAGTAATTTTGTAAATTGAGATTTTTCCTAGTCTGTATATGAAATTTGAACTCTTTTCTTATCATTTGGTATTGTGTGAATCTAGGATTCCTTATATTCTCTGCCCACAATTAGCATTTGAATCATCTATAGAAATCTTGTGAATATATTGAGAGTGAAAAAAAAGATATCACAAGCAGAAATCCCAAAGTGAGCTCTCTGTTTGAGGAAACTGAGTGTAATTTGATCTGAAGGGAAATACAGCTCTTCTACCTGAGTACAATCAGATATGCAAAATATGAACAAAAAGACTAAAGAAAAAAGAGTGAGACACGTCTGGATAAAACATGCTCTAGAGGATTTTCTGACCATAAAATTAAAGACTCCAACTACTTGGTAGGGAAAATATTTATTCCCTGTGTGACAAAAATATTGATCTATTCTTTTTGAAACACTGAATAAGCACCTCCTTCTTTAGGCTCTTCTCACTGAAAGCATTTGTGAAGTGTAGTTGCAGAAGTTCAGAAACTGCATTCAAAGGAACTCCTGTGGCAATGGCCAAACTTCATGGGATTAAGTATTATTTCCCACAATGAGTTCATATATCCATCTACACTGAAGCACATTCCAGAAACAGATGTGGATTTTTTTTTTTTGTTGTTGTTTCAAGTGCAACATGCACTTAAAGAAAAAAAAAGAATCTACAGGTCATAGTTGAGTGAAATTACTAATCTGTTTTGATGAACAAATTAGTTCCTTTAATAAGAGGGTATATAATCTGAATTTAAGCAAGGAGCAGAGTCCCTTTTGTAATCTGAAATAAATGTTGTGTTTTGATGAACTAAGTAATCAGAGTGGTATGATTCTGATCAATCAAATGTGTGTAAGAGAGAATATACTTACAGAATGACAATTTCACCCATTTGAAAATGACACAGGATGTATATAATTTGTTAAGAAACATGAGGTAGGCTTGATGACATCTATAAGTTTTTTTTAATTATGTGGAATATTCCCAATTTATATTGGAAGAAATCCTTGCTAGTACAGGAGTTACTCTTGCAGAGATTCAGTCAGCAGTTGAACAAATGTCTTATCAGTTTTTTTTTTTGACATCATGAAAACCTTTAAACCTCAAAGCCAGAGGCTAAATCTGTCTTACTAAGTAGGAGAGTGCAATGGAGCAAGTTTAAGTATCCCTTATAATCCATACTGCTTAACAGTTAGCTCTCCCCCTGACTCTCCCTTGGACCATTCCAACCAGCTCTCTACAAACATGACTAATCTCCTATAGAGGAAACTAGCTTTAAACAATATGAATGTGGGCCAGGCTGTTGCCTGGCCTAATCCCTAGTCCTCTTTTATTTAGTGATTTAACAGTTTAGACATAGGCATCATCCCCCAAGGATGAAATTTTGGGAGCGGTAGTGTTTAAGCTACTGCAGAGTCAGCTCTGACCTGCATGTCTCTGATAGCTGTTTGAAAGGTGACATTTCTGTGATAAACAGCAAAGAAACAGCTTGTGCCTGGGAATTGTGCCAAAGTACCCAAGGCAAATGTCAGAGCTGCAGCCTATTCCCACCATGGGGAGGGCGAGTGTGCGCTCTCCTGATCACAGCAGCTGGAAGATGTCCAGCAGGGACAGCACTACCAATGCCAGATTACTAGCTGTCCACAAAGTAAATTCAAATTAAGGGGCCAGCCTGAGAAACACAAGTCACCCTTCTGCAGCTGGCACCAGTGCCAGCAGGGGCAGGGGGGTACCCAAGCGACACCGACGTGTGCCCTGCGCTGGTGTGCGCAGACAGCAACCACAAACACACCAGAGCACTGCCCCTGCTGTGTGAGAGGGACACAAAGGCTTCCAGCTGCCATCAAAAACAGGGTTAAACACCTCTATGTCCAAAAGGCCCTGGTAAATTTACATAGGCAACCCTGACATATTCTAATTTCTTGAGGCCAGCTTTGTTTCCTTAGTAATCTTATTTTTGTGTGTCTCAGGCACAGATTTGGACGTGTGTTGTAGAGATTATTATTCTCCATCATTTTATTAGAGTACAATGATTAAGGTAAGTAACTCTGATCTCAATACCTCAATAATATTAATTTTTTGTTATAGTGTTAAAAACACAAAATTGCCTTTACCCTTAATTCTTATATGGGGGTGGGAGGGCCATTCCTAGGAACTCAGAATAACATTGTTTAAAAATACGTTTATTTTTTAATGTTTGCAGACTAGTAGCATTTCAATTAACAGTCTATTACACTCATTAATAACCTAATCTGTTTCTGTAAAGCAGATTCTTGTCTTACAGAGACTGACCTTCAGGCAGTAGCCTCAGCTGCCCTGTTCTGTACTCAGTAGCCATATCCTGTACACAGCCCTCAAACTCACCAGCAATATCCTGTACTCCTAGGCAAGAAAAATATTCTACTCTGGATCTACACATTCTGTCACTTACAGGACAATTCATTTATCATTCACCCATGCTCTGTTTTAATAGTCAAGACTGATAATGTTTTTACAAATTAATTTTATCCATTAAACTGGTTTTCTTTACAAATATTTGTAAAGATAGACACAGATAATATTTATAATATTTTTTTTTCAACATCAGGTAAATAATATGTTCTGACACTTAAAACTCTTACTAATTCTCTCTCTGGAAACAATACAACAGCATTCTGCTATGTTTTGCTTGTGATAAGATTGGTTTTGTTTTAAATATCTAACTCTACTCCTCCTCTAGGATTCCCTCTGTACAACCTTATGTTTTCTAAATACAAGGCATCAACTCCATCCCCCTTCATGATGACTGGGGAGACCCAGAACACCAGTGGGCAGTCACCCCATCCTTTAGCCCCACACTTTGATCTGGATTCCTCATGAAAGATTTAAAGATGTTCAGATTACACCTCTGACATATGCTAGCTGCCCACGGTTTCTATAACCAAGGAGAGTCAGACCTATAAGCAATGAATCATCATCCCTATTTTAAATGCATCCCCTAGAATTCTCTGAGTTGTCTTCTAAAGGTGATTCTTCCCATTAGATAAGAAAAAGCTTTGACTTTGTGCTTAAGTTTAATTGGTTAAATTTAGTTGAGAAGAACCCCATTTGAAATAAAAATGGATTTGCCATTACCAAGGAATTTCTACGAGCCAGGTTTATTATAAGGTGTGGATGCAATGTCTCTCACATGATTAGCTCACTCAGATTGATGTATCTTTCACCATTGATTTTACATATAAATTACTGTGCAAGATGGAGCAGTAAGATTTTTATAATCCACTTCATTCACAACTTGAGATTTGTAACAAGAAGCTTTCAGTGCCTTTATTCTGTACAAGTTTCCTCCTGTGCACAGGCAAATTATATTTTCTCACTATAAATTTAAAACTTACACAGTTCCTTGGGTGGTTTTTTTTGGGGTTCTTTTTTTCTTTTTTTTTTTCCCTCCAGGCAATGTAAATTAGTGCCATTTCCATTATTACTATGCTCTTATAAATAGCCAGTGTGTGGGTTTCTTCCCATTTTGTGGATTTACAAATATAGAACAGTATATGTAGAGGGCTGAAGTGCTTCAACTTAGTCTGGATGTTACTCTAAAATAGAGTAACAATTTCTTCGTATTACGATTTTTTTTGTAAGATAATATGTAAAATATACATATGTAAGGTATGTACCATAAAAGAACTCAAAAACTAAATCTGTAATTTGTATAACTAATTTAATAGCATTTTATTAAGGTGAGAATCTTCTCCACATGAAAAATACATCTGCAGCTATTTTATAAACAGGAAAAGCTATCAGTCCTTAAGACTCATGGAATATAATATTATTCCAATATTGGATGGGGTTTGGTTGCAGGTAGTGAAGCATGAGTGCTAGAAACCTGTTCAATGACAATGATTTACAACAGGTTTCCTGAAATTTCTGAGACCACTCATTAAAGGATCACTGCTTATTAGACAAGCCATAAGACAAGTAAAGGTGATTTTGCTGTTAAAATACATTTCCGGAAGGACAGAAATCCTCCCAAGAACTTAAAAGGACATCAAATTAAAACAAAACAGACTTTATGACAGTCTTCCAGTACAAGATATTTATCACTGTAGCAAGTTTTTCAAGTGTGACTTTTAAAAAAAATATGCCACAAAAATGTGTTAGAAGAGTGTGAAACTGTAAGGGATCAAGTCCAGAATTTATATTAATTGCTTTTTCAGGGAACATTAAAATTTTCAGCTAAAAAAGAACCATTTCGTCATAAACATACTTTAATTTAAAAGAGACTATCCAATTCATGTCTTGTCTAAGGTTATTTCCTTTCTGCCAAACTACTTTTACCAAAAATTGGAATAATGCTCATATTAGTCTATAATTAATTACTCAAAATTGAATGATAAATACAGTATGCATGTGAATTCATTCTAAGATGAAAAGACATTTCAAAATTATCATAATATGAAAGGAAATTTTAAAAACACCCTGATGGTGTAGTTACCAGAAATGAGTAGAAGATATGCAATAAATCCCTTTAATAAAGGAATTTAAATTATTTACTTGTTTCTTACAAATAGAATCACACAAAAGCTGTATTTATCTGCTTAATAACATTGGCAAATTATATAAAATGCTAATAGGATATTTCTAAACTTTATTATTTACTAACACTACAAAGGGAAAAATATTTGGCCTGTATTTAGCTAATTTTAGTGAAGAAGAAGTACAGTGTTCCTTCATGGTCTTTGTCTGTATGTACCCATACTGGTTTTATTGAGACTAGAGCAGCTGGTCCCTGACTCCTCACTGAAAACTCCTGAAATAGCAAGAATTAACACTATTGTCATCTGGGATATAAGGGAGATGCAGTCCAACAAAAGTGCCAACAAAAAGAATAATTTCAAAATACCAATCTGAGCTCTTAGAATTCTTCAAAAGGAAAGACATTTTTTCCATTAGCCACCTTCAAATGACAAACTTTACATGTACAGGCCTGTTTCAAAAAGAAAAATACCAATCTTCACAAGAAAAAGAGTATTTCAAGTCATCCGGAGTTAGCGTTGCAAACATATGAATGCCAAACATATATAAGGAAAGGTAAGTCCTTTCCCAGCCCTTTCAAGTGATTTCTTTCAAGTCCTCTTCAATTAAACTCAGGTTTAGCTCTACAACAGAGGAGATGTACAGCTGTAGTATAATCACATTGTTGCAGTACAAAGCCCTAACTTGTAAGCCATCCTAAAATGTGAGAATAAGAAGCTCAAGACTGCATCACTGTTATCCCTTACTTCTGAGCAAGAGCTTTCCTGCCCTACTGAACTCTGAACAGGCAGAGTGAGTGCAGAGGGATCAGTGAGAGCAGTAGAACTGAAGCAGAATTACAGAACAGCACAGGGTAAGATAGGATGAGAAAATTAAATCTACAGTAAATTCAAAAGACCCCTGATACCTCACTTGCTAACAAAATTTTGGTTCAGCAAATCTCTGTGTGAAATTTTTCTCTGTAAATTTACAGTACCTGAAGTATTGAGGATATACTTCAGGCCACATATATGTATATTATATATATATACACCAATAACTTAATCTGTTATGAAAACATGCAGATCTTTGACACTCTAAAAAAGAGCAGGCACAGAGTATCTCAATAGGAGAAATCTATTACCCAGCAGAACTAATTAACCTAAATAAACATACTTATTTTTACTATTTTATTACAACTTTTTGCTCCATTTTTACTTTTTTCTTGTTATAAAGTGTATTATTTATTTTCTGAAGTCTGAGCTAAGATGCATCTCAGAGGTTTTTAGAAGACACCTATGGGTAAGTGGTGATTTGTGAGCCCTGAGGTGGGTGGAGAGCTGTGAAGAGCTCTCCGAAAATGGTCAAACTGTAACAAAGACTCACTGAACATGTCTGGGGAGACTGAGGATGAAGGAGAACTGAAAAGGTAAGAAAACTGAAAACTGAAAAAGTATTAAGAGGGACAAGTCATGTTTAGGCATGGCCCCTAAATCCCAAACTCAGGACACCCTTCCACAACTCAGTGACTGGAAAACTTTGAACACAGCTGCTAGATGGATCCTGGACATTTATTCACAGAAATACACACAGCAGAAATCTAAATAAACTTTGATATTAGACTGTAAAAATAACTGACAAAGTGTTTATTTTGTCTTCCTTTCAAATGTCAGTGAAAACCTAGTTTTTGCTGCAGACAAACTGTTGCTGGTGGTAGCTTGAGCTGGTTTGGGTTAATAGCTTTACAAGCTTCATTATCAATGGTCTCTGTTATTTCAGATGCCAATCTGTACTACAGGAATGAGAAAGCTTTTTGCATTAAAGTAAGAATAGCCTCCCAGACTTGAAAAGATTTGCTATTGCTACAGAAAACTACCACAAAGGAAAGAGAAGCAGGTGAAAAAATCATGCTTTACCTGTCCATACTTTGCAGCCAAATGTAGGGGTGTCCAGTACTGATTATCCATTGCATTGAGATCAGCCCCATGATCTAGTATCAGAGATGCAACATTCTTGTATCCATTAGCACAGGCCACATGCAGCTGCAATGTAAAAGTTAAATTTTGCATATATTAATAATTTAAAGAACTCATCCATGGTGTACTACTTCATATCTTTACTAATCACAGTTACAGCAAACGCAAAATGTACATGTGATTACTACAGGCTAGAAAACCACTGCAGAATCTTTTTTAGCATTTATAAACAAGATGCACCTGAAAAAAATAATTCTAGCTTTTTGTGGGCTACTAAACAATCTAGTCTATTGCTTTTCATATAACTTCAAGCAAACATGCTTTCAAGCACATTCAAAGACTCATGAGCCAAGGTGGAATCACAGATTTCAACAGAGCTTGAGCTCTCTTTGAGCCTAGAACTTTGTTTGGAGCAGTTCAAGTATCCCAGATTTAAGCTGACACTACTCCAAAATGAATTCATTAACACATAATCAAACCAAGCACATTGACACTGCAGCACAAAATTAGTGACAAAAAATACTTTCTCAGGTTTGAACCACAAAGATTTTCTTTTCTATACTTGCATTGCTTTCCTAGATATTTAATTATTTTAATTGGTAATTGTTTGAACAATTTTAGTTGATTTTCTGTATCTAAACTTCATTGAAGAGTCAAAGTGGAATAGAAGGAGGGTGGAAAATGCAGTAACGAGTGACAGAAACTTAGGTCAGCAGGAACCTCAGGAGATCAAGTAGTGCAACTTGCTGCAAAAAAAAAAATAACTTCAAAGGTAGCTGTGTTTGCTCAGGGCTGAGTAGCAAATACTGTAAGAATGATAAACTGTGAAAACTGTAATGGCAAGAAAAGGAAAAAATAAATTTAAAAAGTATCTTTATTGATGGTGGATTTGAGGAGCTGGACATTATATTTTGCAATGTATTATTATTTAATGCTCTGTATGTGTTTGGCATTTATATCAGCAATCAATTCCACCATATGCTATTTATAGGATGAGATTTTTTAATATAAAAAATGCCAGCAGCCATGTGGGGTTTTATTTAAAACAAATAGGAAGTGTGCAAAATAAATATAAAAACAATATAATAGCAAACAGATCTTGTGAACAGAGAAAAAGGGAAAGACATAATAGGGCAATAAAATTATTTTCTCTTATAATAATCAAGTAGAAGAAGAAAATACAATAAGGAATCCTATATCAGGGAAAATATGTAATTGGCAGGTTTTGGTGGAAATTGTTTTTTATATGTGGTGAACAACAGTTGAGGCACATATTTCATATGATGAGATTGACCCAGGGTACAGTTTAGTGGTCTTTACCTTCTCATTGTCCTCTGTTGTAATTTCAAACATTCCCTTCAGTTCTAGGAACAAGGGGGACAAGGCCTGAATTTGGAATTTGGCAAAATATAATTGATCATCCCCAATCAGAAGAACTTAATACTCACACTGGTCAGTAAGAATAGGGCATAGGAATATTTCAGAAATTGAGAAGTGAGATTGCAGTTGGTTCCTGTATCCCCAAACTGCACAGCCCCAAAGCATGACTTTTTCTCCTCAAAGCATTGTTAGCTGAAGATATTCTTTTTCTGGTGGTTGAAATGGATGGATAATGGCAATAAAAAGGTCTTGTAATAAACCTGTTACTACAACTGAGTAGTTCCAAAGTCACTGTAAGAATAGGAGACACTAAAATGAGAGTTTGGGATATAATTTCCCTTACCTGCTATTTCTGGTTCAGCTGCACACACAGAGCATACATAAAGTTTTCACTATGAACATGATTGATGCAGAGGGAAAGAATACAGTCATTAAAAATCTTCCCCTGGAAAGGGGGCAAAACTCCTCTGGGGGCAGAACTTTGATTCTGCATGCTATGATTTCCAATCAAAACCCTCAAATCTTTCCTGTAATTTGACACAGCTTCATGGTGGAGGGAGGGTGTGTTTTAACAGAAGAAACTACAGCTTCTATCCAGACATCAACCAGACAAGAGCTATTTTCAAGCAGCGTAAAAGCTCCTAGGAAATATTCTATGGCTGAAATCTTTCAAAGAAAAACTATTAGAGGAGAATACAGCAGAAAAAAATCAGTGTCTGTTGGTAATGCATGTGCACAAATGTAGTTGTTATGAGCCAAGGAGAATGTGTATATTTATATATTTAAAACAACTTCTTGCTTGATTCATCTTAACTTACACATGGACATATATATGTATATATATGTATATATATATATATATATATTCTGTCAAGAGAAATTTGAGATTTTAGACTTAAAAATTTTGATTTGAGACTTAAAACAAATATATTTGTCTTTTTTTTACAGATAGATGTAGAGGGAAAAAACCTTATTTCCAGAACCCTCTGATATCCATACAACATTCACAGACTGGCTGACTCAACACCCATGAATAAAGAGATAATTGTTTAAGAAATTCTGGATGTTCTACCAATTTGTCAAACAAAAGTTGCACATAATAGAAATCTCAAAGAAATGCAAAGTTACCTACTTTGTATCTATTTCTTGAAAAAATCAGATTTCAGCATAAAAACTTTTCATGCAAAAAGTATCCCTTTTGTCAACATTCTACTAAGCATACAGCAAAAACCCCAAAGTACTCACAATGCTCTTCTCCCAGTATTTGCTGTTCTGTTAAACACCTTTCAGAAATGTATTTCAACTATTCCAGCTAACTACAGGAAAGGTTTTATACAGTTGGATTTATTTAAGTTCATAACTCAGTTTAACTGAGACAATTGTGACTAAAATAGCAATAGAAGTACAACAGCTATGTGATTTAGCAGCTTAGATAAAAATATCAGGAAACTGGAAGGTAAATTAATGCTTTTAGGAAATAAACTAAAACTTGTGCTGTGTCTTCCCAGCCCTTCTCTGCTGTCTTGTTTTTCAATTAACTGCCTTGGGATTGTCACCCCAGAAGTCACAGTGTTCTGTTTCTATAGAAGCCTGTGGCTGGATTCAATCCAGGTATGAGGCTGATGACTTTTTCTGTTATAGCTTAAACGCTCCACAGATATAAAAATATAGAATGATTTAGTATATTAATTATCAGGCAATGTAGTTCAATGCAAATGCAGAAATGATAGTAATAATTATTAGTGTTCCAATTATATTTGCACAGTATTTGCAGAAAAAAACAGGGAACTTTAAAAAATGTATTCAATATATTAATGCTGCTGATTTACCATTTATTGATTGAAGGATTGATTGATTGATAATGGTATTGAAGATTTTATATGCAAAGGGAGTATTCCACATATGCTATGGAACTACACATGAAATTAGAATTATTTGACAGCTGAAGAAATAGGATTCCTGACAAAACAAATGGATAGAAGATCTATTTGCAGGAAAAAAGTATAATAAAACCCAGTAATTATAAATAACATGCAAATTTGGGAATAGGAGTACTTTTACATGTATGTGGTGAATGCTTCAATATACTGAATCAAGATTGGATTGCTATAGTGTTTTAGTAGAACTCAGGCAGAAGATAGGACCCAAAACCAGGGATCACTCAGTGAAGTTTCAGCCTCTCTCACACACAGAATGTCAGACACCACATGTATCTCCTACAGCTTTAAACAAAGGTGCTAATATATTTGCTATTAAATTTAATGTTGCATATTTGTTGGCTAGGAGAAAAGAAGTTGTCATTGAGATGTTGCACTACCCTATTTTAAAATCCATATTATGCATGGAATTGACACACATCTATTTTCAAAACACCAGGTAGAAACAAAACCCTCTTAAGAGAACTGCCTTGCAAACCTGCTGAACTTGTTGCAACACATGCATATTCCTAGGGTGATGATTCCATACTGCCACTCACCAGGGTAACTCCTTCATCATTCTTCTGATTCACACTCCCTCCACTCGAGATGAGCTGTCGGACATCTGTAAGCATGGTCATAGCTCTCTGAATCTTCATTTGGCGTAAGGAATTCAGCTCTACACCTGGAAAAAGAAAATTATAAAATTCTGCTATTTTCTTCATCAATAAAAAGCAGCTATATGATTTTGTGTAATGGGTTTTTAAAAGTTTAATCAACATTTAAATAGACTTCAGTATATATTTTTCAGTGTTTACTTACCTACCATTACCAGAAAGTCTGCTCCTATATTTATTAGTTGATGCATGGATGATTTAAGTCAGTGAGCAATATCCAATAAACCACCCTGATCTCCTACTGACTGCAAGAGCAGTTGCAGGTGAAGGAGCTGCAATATAATGAAACCCACTGGGAGTGTGAAATAGCTGTGATTGGGAAAAGAATTAAAAAATCTAAGGAAGACACTCAAGTGTTTGGGACTTATTTAATTTTTTGTCGTTGTTGCATTCTTTCAGCCCTGCAAATACATCGTAGTACCCAGACCAATCCCTCAAATTTGGTGTCTGAACTGCTTGAGAGGTTGTGAGTCAAGAAAATTATGTTAAAACTCAACACTTTTTTATGTGCCTGGGTTATTTCTAACTGAGATTAGCTCTCCAGCTGAGCCTAGACCATTTCAAGGCCCCATAAACCAAGAGGAAATGTGGTGTGGCAGTAGGAACAAATAGGAGGGGATAAGAGGAAAGAATGATATGGGATTGCTTGTGTCAGCATTGCTCCTGAAAGAATAATTGTCAAAGAATGGTATCAAAAAGAAGATAAGCAAGGCAGTCTATAACTTAAGAAAGCATGGTATCCAGTCTGAAGAGGTTTAAAATAAGGACCAGGATACAACAATAGTGTGAAGTGATTAAATTAGCAACTGGCTGTGGTTTGATTGGAACAAATAACCTTAGTTTGGGATTTCATTCTTCTGCTTCTAGTTCCATGTGATTATTTAAATACATATATAGAAAATGAAATTTTAGTATAAAAATTCTATTCTGGCCATGACATCGCAAAAAATCATATGAAGAAATGATTTATTATTTCTCTTACACATTTGTCACTGGGTTGAAAAATGACAAACGATAAATTAAATTAATGAATATGTATTTAATAATGTTTTACCTTCAACATTTCTTAAAGTTCTTTATATTACTAAAAAACTGAAGCTTGTTTCAGAGTAAAATAATATTTTCAGTTTCTTAGTTTTAATCTGCCCTGTATAAATGGGTGCAATTTATACCCTTGTATAAATGGGTGCACAATATGTAGGTCATCAAAGAATTCAAATAGTTTTTTTCAACATGCCACTGTACATACAGCTTTATGTTCTGTTGCCTGCAACACTTGTAAGAGTTTCACCTCTGAAGTGAAATGTTGAGTGTAATCACTGTCTTCCAATTCTCTTATTTTTAGACCTGTCACCTAAATGTTTTGTGGGTTTTTTTATCTGGATCAACCCTGTAATCTTTCATATTAATGTAATTTAGACAAACACATACGTACATACATACATATATATATATGTATATATATGACACTGATGGATTAAATTAGACAATGTCCCCAAAGGAGAATGTGTTTGACATCCTACTGCCTGAAAGTTGCTAGACCAGAACACAATACCAATTTCACAGTATGCTCTCGGTGTCTCCTAACAATCATTTTTTTTTTTGTCAGAACTACAGCTTTTATGCCTTCATCACATTTCAGAGTAATGATTTGAAACTACCTGATGACATTTACAGACTACCAATGCTGCATGATGTCAATTAATTTTTTTTCCCTTTCTGTTTCTACCCATTTCCTGCTTTTTGCAACAGTAAATTAACGGTTGAATACTTTTGTCCCAGTAACCGAACTCTCCCAAATACCTAAGGGCAATATACACCCCAAATTAATTATCATTTGAAGTGTTGACTTGGCATTTTAAACACCCAACATTGAAGACTGAGCAGACAAAATTAAACTTCACTGGTCCAGATGAAGTTTTTTTCTGATGTTCTCAGGTAAGGAAGATTAAAGTATAAAAATAGATGAAGCATTTTATACCTGATGAAGGCAGGTATACAGAAGTTATGTCAATTTTTTCTTTCTCTTGATATATCCAGTAAACAATTAGAAAAAGTTTTGGGGTTTCAAGTAGAGAGGAAATGGGTGGAAATTAATTTACTACCTCTTTATCTGAGAATATCTCAAACACTCAAAAACAAAAACTAAGTTCACAATCCACAAATTAGAAATACAGTTTCTGATTTTCCCAGGAAGAAAAAATGAAAAATGAAAAAATCCAAAAAAAAACCCACTGAGAGTGAAACACAGTTATTATGAGTTTGTTTCCTTCATCATGTTTAGCATAAATTACAGTAATGCCTACAAGTTGAGGGCAGAGGCCAGCTGAGTTTACTCAGCCTTTTCTAGCAATTTACTACTGACTTACACCCAACACAGAGAATTAACATATCAGTACACTGTTATATTAACAGTGAAATATTGATCCTTACTCCCTGTAAATTGCCTTTTATAGAAACTTGGTTATGACTTAGCTGGGGCTACCAAAAACCTAGCCGTTGAAAGATTAACTCTGCTCATGTATAAGGGAAAATCAAGAAATGCATTCAGTTGTATTAATTGCTGCTTAATAATTATTTTCTCTCATAAATGTAATGCAGCCATGAGCTCAGAGAAAACACATAAACCACAGAGCAATAAAAGTCACAGTCTGTGTGAATATAAAACCTATTCAAGACAGCTTTACTGGCTTCAAACTAATAGTTGTATAAATGAATGATACATATTTCAATAAACAAACAGAAGAAAATCAGCCCAGCAAGAGAGGTACCAAAGGGACATGCTTCCACAGACTTCACTTTTTAAATATTCAGAGTAGGTTTGAAAATGCTACAGAAACAAAAGTTTCCCTTTCTCTATCTTTACAAAAAATATAATGAATACATGCAAAAATAATCTGTTTCAGTTTTAGAAACATAGTTTTGAATTCCAAGAACTCAGGAGCTATTTAGCTTCAAGCCAAGACTTCTCTGGTGGGGAGCTGAGAAGCAGATTTATCAAGCATGCACACGTACAATTCTGTGAGCCTCAAACAAGGAGACCTTGTCAATAAGTGCTTTCCTTTAATCAAGTTCATAATTCTGGGGAGTTTGGTCTCCCTCCCCAGGGTGTGATACTTTCCAGGAATTTAGATGGAACAAAAAAATGCTGCTCATACAGTAACTAACTCTCACTGCCTGAATTAAAGAATGACCTTCACGTTGCTTTTCAAAGGGGAAATGTGGTTTAGATATTCAGCTGAAATGGGACGACAGCCAGCATGAATAAAAAGAGGAAGAAAAACACATTGGCATCTACTATGGGAATGGATTCACATTTCAAAAACTGGAAAGTAAAAAAAAAATAAAAAAGGCATATAATGGAAAAAACACTCAAAATATCCTGTAAAATCAGAAGGGCTACACAGTCAAGAATTCTGCAGGAGATAAGATGGAGAAGGAATAGTTAAAACATCAGTACATCAGTGACCCGGCAGGGCACGCATTTGGTGATGAGTATCAGCACTGATGTCAGGCAGGAATATAACCTAAAAGCTACAAAATAAATTACCTCTCTCTCACTGTTTAAGAAAATCACCTAACAAGGCTGTTTCATGTGCTTCGGCTGTCTCACTCTCCGGCATATGGTTATAGAGGTGACAACCAAAAGGAATAGAAAAACCTCAGATAAATAATGCATTAGTAACTTTCCAAAAATGTCAGTGATAAAGAAATGCAAGGCAAACAGAACTGAGGGTTGCTATTAAACACCTTTTTCTCACAAATGTCCAGTACAAAGAAGTGTGCAAGGAGAACACCCATTCCTGGGATCAGTACAAAGAAAAGCACTGAAGCACTCTGGCAAACACCCATTGCACACACCCTCAGCAGCCACTCTTGCTGTAACATGCAGGTATCATTCTCCAGTGGGCTTTACATTCTTAAGGAGATTTCAACAGCATTTTGTCTTGCAAACACAAATGTACATTAAAAACTTTCAATGGCTTTGAGAAACCAATCTCTCTCCTCACACTTGAGTTTTTTCTCACTCTTATCTATATATCTGTCCTTCCTGCACAGAGCTGTAGATAAATCAAGGCTCTTCACCCCATGTATGATGAGCCTCTCTTACTCTTCTATAATTCAGGGGATACCACAGTTCAGAATTTGTATTTTTCTTCTGTGCAGCATAGAATAGGATGTTAAAAAAAATAAATCATGATACAACTCTTTAAGTACTAATTTTAATTCATTGAAATATCTGAATGTATCTATTATTTTATTTGCTTAAAGTTTTAGAAGGACTTTTCTGGCTGCTTACTAGATATCTTAGTAAAAAACATTATTTTTGTGAGATTACATTGTTCAATAGCCCTTGTGCACTTGGCATTATGTGAATCTGATTTTCAAAGGTCAGCATATAAACAAATACATACCAGCAACATTTACTATGCAAGAAGGGAAGCCAATATTTTCAGATTCTGCAAAAGAACATATACTTGCAAAATTATTGAAGCCCATAGCTCTAACTCACTGCAGCAGTACTGACTGGTTGTTCCTGGAGGGTTTTGCCTGTCTGCCTTTAAAGATATCATTACCTATGTTTAGTGAAGTATCTTTAGTTCCATAGACTGGCTTGGGTTGAAAGGAGCCTTAAAGGTCAATCTAGTTCAACCACCCTCCTATGGGCAGGGTGACTGAACTAGAAAAAAACCTTTCACTAGACCAGGTTGCTTAGAGTCCCATCCAACCTGCCCTTGAGCACTCCCATGGATGAGGCATCCACATCTTCTCTGGGCAACCTGTTCCTGTGCCTCACAGTAAGGAATTTCTTCATTTCTTCAATTCTTCATTTCTTCCGCCATCCTCACAGTAAGGAATAAATAATATCTAAACTAAACTTACTCTCTTTCAGTTTAAAACTACTGTCTCTGTCCAGTCAGTACATGTCCATGTAAACAGTCTCTTTCCATCTTTCCTACAGGCTCCCCTCAAGTACTGGAAGGCTGCAACGAGGTCACGGCAAACCCTCTTTTCCAGGCTGAACAAGCACAATTCTCTCAGCCTTTCCTCATAGGAGAGATCCTCCATCCCTCCAGTGATCTTGTTGGTGTCCCCTGTACTCATTGTGACAGCTCCATGTCCTTCCTGTGCTGGGGAGCCAGGAGCTGGATGCAGCACTGCAGGTGGGGTCTCACCAGAGTGGAGCAGAGGGGCAGAACCACCTCCCTTGTCTTGCTGCCCACACTGCTTTGGGTGCTGTCCAAGGCACAGTTGGCTTTCTGGGCTGATTAGGTTTATCTCCTTCTAGTCTGAATATGCTATCAGAAGTGAAGTTCCCACCTCCTCCTCATGTAGATATCAGAGTGACAATTCTCCCACACTAGTGAACATGCTTTTATTCCTCTCTCTTCTACAATAAGGACATTGATGATCCTTTCAGCTAAAATTAGCTAAGTGAACTGTCTCTTAACTTGCATGAAAACAAAAATATCTTTTGTAATTTATTTTAAAAGGCTGACACAATTTCAAGGCTTAATATTAATGCATTCATTTGTGGACATGTAATGCATGTTTATTTTTTTTTTGTTAAATTAATACTAGAACACAGAAGCAAAATAAGTATATCACTGTCTCTGGCTACTTCTGGTAAATATCATGTCTGAAATGAGATCATCACAGATGGTATTTCTACACTACAGATTTTACTGTAAGGTTTTAATATTCTATAGTTATTTTTTTGTGAGAGAGCAGTAAAAGCAGGCTACCCAACAAATGCAAGGGAGGCAGGAGCTGAGGGTGAACACAGGCCAGGCAGGTCACCATCCTTGCTGACCAGGGCACAGTCCCACAATACCCAAAAAAGAAAATCGAGCAGGTCTGGTGATGGGAATCAGGGCTAACAGAAGTTCTGTGGTTGCCAGAAAAGCCTCCAGGGACAAATCTAAGTAAATCAGATGAATCAAAGAGTCAAGTCAGTGGTCCAGGTTTAAGGTCAGCAAGGATCATGGCTGGGCACAGGACTGCCTCAAGCAAGGACCTGAGACTAAATGTGGCTCCAGAGACAAAGGATGGATGAAAGATTATGACAGTTCTGCTCCCAGCTTTGCCTCCCAGCTTAGCTCCCTCCCATCCAACAGCCCCCAGGTCATGAGGCCACCACAGCTGGCCTGGAGCTCAGGCAGCCACGGCCCTGGGAGCAGGGATGGAGGTCACAGGGCCTGTGGGTGCACTGTGGGCACTGACAAGTTTTCCATCTTGATTAAGGTTATAATTTTAGGAATTCCATAAAAAAGAGAAAATATGGTTCTAATGGTAATGAAATAGATCTCTTGATAAGATGTTTAAAAGAATGCTGAAAGGGCATCCCCATTTTCTGACGTTCTTCACAATCTTTTTTCAAACCTTTGCAAAGCTTATTAGTCAAGTCTATTTTCCTTCTAGCATCTGTTAGAAAACTAGACCATAAACTATTTGCTATAATTTTAAATGTTAGTTTCAGTGCCAAAAGTCTGAACAGTGAATTTAAAGGTTTTCCCTTTGATAGAAACATATGGGTGACATGCTGGAAATACAAAAATATTAAGAATCTAAGACTTCAAAGCCCCCCAAGAACTATAAAAAATTAAAAATTAAGGTAGCTCATTCACACTTATTTAGAAAACCCAAGGGCCAAAGGAAAATAAACATTGTCAACTATGAAATTTTCCAATGTGTCACATTTTCCATGTGCATCATTTTTGAAAGGACCTACTGAAACATTTCATTTATTCCTCTGTTCTCACTGGCAACACCAACACCTAACCCCTACCATCAATTAATCAGGTTCTCTTCAGAAAAAATATTATTTTGTGTGTGATAATATTATGGGTAGGTGGTTCCCAATCAACAAGAATCAAAGGGAAAAAACTTTGAGCCACCCTGAGGCTGTTTTGTTTTGATTGCCTATTTTTCTGTCAACCGACTGCATCAATATTGTTGAAAGAAAATTAGTGAACATAAATCAAGATCATGGTGCATATGGTTCTGAAACAGAAAATATATTAGAGAATTTAGTTTTAGCTGAATCTTGCTGATCTTTAGTGCTAACAATCTGTATGTGTTGGCATTTTAGTGAGTTCTTGATGGAGTATATTAGCAATAATTCCTTAATATCTGTAAAATAGTTTAAAATATTAAAGTCTAGACCAGTATTTTTCTGAAATAATATTGATTTATATCCCTTTATTTTCTTGACTGCACTGAAGAAAATGTAAGAGTTTTTCTCCCCTTGTTGGATTACTAGATCTGTTCAAGGGTTTCTGTACCACAACCTCAACACTAAAACATTTTGGTGTACACATTCATTATTTTTAACTAACAAAAAATAATCCAAATGGAAAATACACACAGCTAGGATCTTCATTTTGATTCAATTCTCACAAAAGTGCCAGAGTATTGAGAAACACACAAGGAGATGTACTGTGCAGGTGTTGGCAGTTGTGGGGCTGTAGGGATGGGGTGTGTGGGCAGAGGCAGGGGCTGTCCTATCAGCTCTAGCAGACCCTCAGCAGCACACAGCTGAGCCTGCAGCCAAGTGTGGCAAAGCAGATAGACACTCCTAAAGGAGCTCCATACCTGAAAAAAACAAAAAAAAAAAAACAAAAACAGAATGGAGCAAAGGAAAAGTGTGAAGAAGAAAAGGGGCAGAGAGGGAGACTGCCAGGTACCAACTCCCCAATGCCATGTGCTGCTTGTGACAGTAGAAGAGTTTGGAGTGAAGAAGTGAAAAGAGGGGAAGTGAAAAGTGAAAAGAGGGGAAGAAAAGTCTTGTCCTAATGTATGTCTTTCTGTTTTCCTCTATCTCAACTTATTCCAGTTGAGGAATTCACCAAGTTGAATCTGGTGAATGACTAATTTCACCAAGTTGAATCTGTTTAGCCTGTGACAGTAACTGGTAAGCAATCTTGCTGTCCTTTTCAGGAAGGGAATGGGTGAGCAACTTTGTGGGAGCTTTTACTGCAACCACACCAGATTTTATGGATAACTTCAAATTAACTTACAGTTTAATTTTGGTATCTCTTCCTATCACATTCTAGATTACTGTAAAGTGTCAGGTTTGCAGTAAATTTTTTCTTAATCCTTGCCCACTACTTTTCTAAATTAGATTTTTCTGCACATGTCATATGTCCCATATGTTGTTAACTGTTGGCTTCAGGGAAATTCTCCTTATTGTAGTAATTGACAAGTTGGCTATTTCTGGCTAATGTTAAAAGCTGTCTTCTCTGTAGGAATCTGTACTAACATTTAGCTTCTTTTTTTTTTTAATTCCTACGTACTACTGCAAGAAGGCAGTAAAATAAATTTATTTTTTCTATTTTGCAGCTGAAGAGTAATGCTTAATTCCCTTGCTAGTAAAAATTTAACAAACAATGGTCTATATTTGCAAATTCTGCACATTATTTTAACTGATTTAAACCATACAAAGCCACCTAAATGGATGGGACTTGCACATGATTTTTGCTCTATAGGCAGTTTTCTGAGACACCTGAATATGATCCTTTTAATATTCAGGGAACAAAACAGACCTATTATTCCCCCAGCTTGGAATAGCATAATAGATTTTGCTTAACTGCATGAAATCTCTGTTACCATCAAAGGTCAATAACCTTTAACCAGCTATTTTAAATTCATTTGCCCCCACAGAAACTGAATAATACTGTGTAAAACACTTTGCAGAAAAGCAATACCCATTTTTTCTCCTGTACCTGTTTCACAGTAGAAAAAGGAGTACCATCCGTACCTTTGGGTAGATATGTTATTTAAATATAGTCAATCTTCAAAAAATAAAACCACGACAGATGGTTTTCTTTTGCTTTAGTAATTATCTGTTACTGCATGAAACTCTCACTATACAACAGACAAGAAAGCCATTAAATTCACTTTGAGATCCCTGTGGTATGTAGACAGTTCTTTTAAAAAAAAATAAATGTCCAAATATTCTCAGATTCAACAATAAGGCTGATGTTCTTGGAGTGCACAGTTGTCTTAGTGAAAACTGAAGCCTGAGGTCTTGGAGGACAAAAGAGAATATTTTCTTTGGAAATTAATTACAGTGAATGTGTCACCTCCTATGACTTGGCAAATACAGAATCAAGAACTATCTGTCAGTCAGTTTTAGTTTATAGCTGAGTCATGCAATCCACTATACAACTAAATACCAAGTAACAAAATAAACAAAAATGTTGCATTCCTCAAAGTATAAAATATTTAAAACAGCCTAATGGAAAAGGAGGAAACAAGAATCATACGCCAGGATCAGAGTTTCACTGACACAGTTCTGCAATAGACCATTCTGCCTCCAGAAACACTGGCAGTCATTTAAAGAGAAACAAAACTCTTTATATACAGAGAATATGTACCTCAAATTGTGTTCTCTTAGGTAACTGAAGTCTGCTAATTTCTTTCTTCAGTCAATAATTACTTAATACAATGTAAGATTATTTATATAATGTAATATAATAGCAGAGGAAGCTAATTTCTGTACAGGAAAAGAGAATATTTTAATGAAATACTTTTAATTTCATTAGACTTCAGTAATAAAATCTCCACAAAATATCCTAATATGTTGTATTCCATAAGAGTAAAGTATATATCAAAGCTTTCTGGCAGTTTCTAGATGATTACAATATTTTGTACTTGTGGTACTCCTGTGCCCTAACAGATCATTTACAAGCAGAACTCAAAGAACTAACTCCAGTAACTGTTTTAAAATATATAAATCATTAAAGGCATCCAAAGCTATTGTTATCACTTATGGCTCCAGGCCTTCTGCAGAGTAAATTAAGTTACTTCAAACAATGAAGAGCAATTCAGTCACTAAGATCTCTAGTGAAATTAAACAGATACAGTAAACTACCACAGTAGTAAAATCTGTAAGAAGTTGTATACATACTAGACTTCTAAGAACTCTAATGTTTCCAATTAACAATGTTTTCTGTGGTTTCAAAGTTACTTGTTCCAATCTTACTTTGTTTCATCAATGTAGATTGATAGCTTCTGCTTTTCTCATTAGCTAAGCTATAAAGCACCTAATTACACTTTTCTCTGTGATCTCTGCAATTAGAGGCAATGATTAAAGTATAGTCTACTCTACACACAAATCTCTTCTTAATATTGTAAACCAGGATGCACAACTGAATGGAGAATTGAAACATGAAAATGAAATTAAAACATTCTAGGAATGTAGGGAAGTTCAGAGAATAGGGAAATATTCCTTATACATTGTATTTAAATGCTGAGACTTTGGTTGGGTGTTTCTCAATACTACAGGCCAAAGATGGTATTGACTACAGCATCACCTAATCTTGTATAAAGAGACTTGGCCCTGACCTTGCTCTGTGTTGAGGTATTCATATGCAGGTGTGCATGGGGATTGCTGCCACGAGAACTTCACCAAAACAATGCACAGAGAAACACTGAGGCTGGGAAATTGAAAGTAATTCATACTTACTCATAGAGCTTAATTTACTTCAAGAATCTCCTCCTCAGTTACTATTAATCTTGGTAGGCTATACAAATATTTCATAGGTATTAACTAAATTTCAAAAGTCAAGTGCAAAATCAGGATACTTTGAGCTGCCTATTGTTACAAGAATAATACTAGTAGACCAAGAAAAGTTGATGAGCATTTTGACACTGATCACCCCAAAGCCAGCTCTTCATGCACGACTGCAGTTAAGGGGTAGGATTGATCTATCCTAACAATCTAACCCTAAAGCTTGTCAAATTAAGTTCTTATTAGTCAGCAGAAAGAAACAGGCCTGGAAGTCAGTTCTCCTCACCTTGCCAGGTTAGAAAGAGATGAAACAATGCATGCATTTCCTCTTTCTCTCTATTGACCTAAAGGTCTGGATGATTAACTTAAGCTTGTCTACCTAAAGTCAGTAGAGGTAGATGTCACCTTCAAAATATTTAAGTTTTTTAATTTGGTAACTTCTAACACTCATAGAATCACTGTTTAATTAGGAATAGTGCCTATCTTACTATAAGATAGTATGTACTGTATGTACTTTTATCTTACTATAAGATAGTATGTACTTCTACCTACTGTAAAAGAGATATCACTATAAGCAGACCATATCTTGTATGCTACAGGAATTTTGCACGTTACCTGTTAAATGCGAGTCAAAGGATTTGGAACATTTAGACAACAAATATCTGTGTTTTTAAAGGCAATCAAGCTTTTAGAAGCTAATAGCTGCTTTACCATTAGAAAAATCCAAAACCAGAGCTGCAAAGACACTGCCACACACCGAGGAAACAAAATTATAAAACATGCAATACACTGGATGTGTGCAGTATAGGACCTGACACTATGATTTCCTTGACATTTTCCTTAAGTGTTCATTAACAGAATATAATTTAACTTATTTTATGCTAAAAAAGATTCCTTATATGGAGACAATGTTGAAAATACAAATTTTTACATTATTGCTCATTATATTTGCTTAATGCCTTTTCCTCAGTGTTAAGATGAGCCACATACAATGTTAAGACAACCCCTCATAGTCAAAAACAATGCTAGAAATCTCACTTCAGCTCATATCTAAGTTTGGAACTGATGAGCAACAAATCCAGTTTTTCCCATACAAGTCCTGTCATCTATAACATATTTAGCATAATTCATAATATAAACCTCCCTACAGTATTTTCACAATTAAAAAAACCCTAAACCAACACTAATATTTCTGAATGAGAGATAAAGTATCATATGCATTTTCATTCAAATTATTTGTAAAGATTTATTTATTTAGCACTTGAAAAAAGTGTTCTTTAAGACTATAGATGGGAAATGAAACAAAATGTGAGACCTAGTCCTTGAATAGTTAAATTAGTTGTTTTAAAAGCTTCTGTATTGCTGCAGTTTCTCTACTTTGAATTTACATTCTAATATCTCCATACAAAAGGTCAAAAGGAGTTTTGACAATGACAACTGCCATTAACCTTTGTGGGTTGTTCCAATTTAAACGCACTGAAAACATTTGTGGTTCCAAATCATCTTCCTCCTCTTCATCCCCAAACTGATATAGTTCAATTGGCTTTGGCATGACTTCCATCTCACCAATACAAATCCTTATTATTTTTATGACATGTTCAATAAAAGCATTCCAAAAGCTAAAGAGCTGACTTACCATTTTCTTCCAAGTACATCAGAAGGATGCTGCTAGATTCAGTCCCTTCTACAGCATAGTCAAGTGCAATATTTCCATTAACATCTTGCAGAAGCACATTTGCTCCAGCCTACAGACAAGAATTAAAAGCACTTTAGGTTTTTGCACTGAAATCTCAAAACACAACTGGGGTTCTTACATGATCCTATTCAAAAACATTTCAAAGCTGGGGTTCTTAGGCAGCAGGCTGATTATAACCTGAAACAAAACCAAACACACGAAAAGGCAAAGACAAATGAAGGACTCATGAATGTCAAAAAGGCTGCCTTTGTTTGAAACAGCTGACACTGTTGCCATACTGGCTGTCCAGTCTGGCTTTGCTACGCAGATGTCTGAGTTGCTCATGGGTGAGTTTTGCAACCACCACCATTTGCAGCAAAACACTTTAAAGTCAGCTGTCACTGACTACAGTCTGCCTTAAAACACTCCACCAGTAACCAGCAGTGGTCAAGAGCTGCCTGACAAGCAGCACAGACACCCTGCAGCAGGGATGGGCAGACAGCTGGCCTGGGTAACCTTTGTCAGCTGGCCTGACCTCTTCAGGCCCCATCCATCAATCCAACCTCAAAGAGAACTATCCACTGCTAAATGAAACTGCCATTTGTCACCAACTGGAGACAATGAAAATGAGCTTGATAATTTCAACTGTAGTCTCTAAAGAAGCCAGGCTGAAGCCAGGCTGAAATTTCTCTAAGTTTCATTCAAAATTCAATATAAATGAGTGACAACTAAGAAGAACCCTTGGGGTTGAGGGGTGCTAAAATGAACAGATTCATGAGAAGCCTGAAAAAAAAAAACTTACCAGCATGATTATATTTTTCATATTAAAGATTGTTAATGTAAGAATCTGTAGAAAAATATATTTTTTTAAGTAAAAAAGCTGTCATTCTTGAAAATATCATAAATGTCTGGTAGACATAGAAGCCTACATTACTAGTGTTACATTACTAGTGTTACAGCATTAGAAGTTACATTACTAGTGAATTGCCATGTATCTTCTTTAAGAGGTAACATTAATTAATTTTAAATTTCTCTCTATGGCTTTTAATGGCAAGGAATTATGAAATAAGTGTGACCTCAGGTAAATTTAATTACTTTTTTAACAGCTTGTATGATAAAGAGTTTAATAAAAATGAGAAGTGCCAAGGACTGCCTTTCTTAAAACCACAGCAGCAGAGGTCAAATGCAATATCAAATTATTAATAGAAGACATGACTGCTTTTTTCAGGAGCTTTTTCTGTAAGTATTGTATCAAAGAAAAACTTGCAGTAGGCTCAGGTTCTGGCTCAGCTGGTAATATGATACAAAAAATGACCAAATTCATGTAACCTTTATGTTATCAAACTTGAAGCTGAACTGTTAGTCTGAGGTGATCTGAGTTTCCTACACAGTGACCAGAAGACAGACAGACATCAAAAATTATTCACCTCAGCTGTGGCAAACATCTCTTACATCCTATTAGACCACATTCTATGCAGCAAAATAATCTGTCCTCCTACAAAACACATTACTTTCTTCTAACTTTATCTTGTTGCACTGACTGTAAGGGGAGCCCAGAGAGCAAATTTAGATTAGATGTATTTCTTCTGAATTTTTAAATGAAATTAGATGACAGGATTTGACTTTCATGCTTAATGAAAAGGAATGGAAGGAGACAAAAGCGTAAAATCTTACATTCATTATAGTGCTATGAAAATAAATTTCTACTGTCTGTCCTGCCAGATAAAATCAAAAAGATGGTAGGAAATCAAATAAAGGGTGAATTTGAAGATCATATTATCTTTAGGGGATAGTTTAACAACTATTTATTGCACTTGTTCCACTACTAGGAAGTATGATTTTTGTTTTTCTTTCTACTCACTGACCCATGAGAGTTTGTTGGTGAAGGTAGAATTATGAAAGCAAGACAATTTCGTATCTCATTACTTTGCATATAACAAAAACCCACAAAATCTTTCTGGTATAGATTCTTCCTTGCACACAGATAATCTCCAGGTAATGTCAAAAGACCATTTTATTCCTTGTTAAGAAACCAAAAGACCTTTGATATATCAAATTCAGGAAAAGTAGGATAATTACTTTGGTCAGCAGCACACTTTCAATTCATTTCTAATATGTAATATCACAGAAGGAAGGATACAATATGGAATTACTCATCTCCAAGTAATTTCATTGGGTATTTCTATATTAATAGCTTGAGAAATGTTTGCAATGCTCACAAACAGTTTATTTAATGAGTTAAATAAGAGGCATTTTTAATATGGTGTATCATCCCTGCCTCCCAGCTCTGCACCATCTATGAGCTTACTGGGGCTGTGCTCTGTCTCACTGCCCACACCAGGAATCTAGACCTTGAACAGGACTAGACCACTGCTAACCAGGGGCTACAGCACTAGTGTGGAACACATTGCAAACATCACAGATTTTGTACCTTACTTTAGATTCAGATGTCCAGAACTGTGCAAATGAACTTGAGTGCTCTGTTACATATACAACCTTGTAGGCCAGACAATAAGAAACCCAGATGTGACTAGAGACAGAATTCAGATTATCTGAATATAGTCCTACTTTGCTCTTAGGTTTCTGCTCACAGCTCTTGAAGGAAACATGAGGAAAACGGTCCCCATGCTGCTGATATTGCTTTCCAAATTTACATGCATACCTTGTTTATTTTCTAAATGCTATTCCATATTTATTCCATTTCAATACAACCCACTTGAATTCTGCATGCGGTGCTCAATGTATGTGAAAAGTTACTGGCTTATTTATTCTCAACACATCATCCTTCTCAAGTCATTTCTCAATAAAAAGAAATCTTTTACAAAATTTTATGTACTATATGCTGTATATACAAAATATTTTTGAGATAATTATTTGTCTGCAATGATACATTGTTTCTATTTTAGTAAGACTACAGAGGGAACATCTTTAAATATATTACCTTAAGGTGTTTCTAAAGAGACCAGGTTAAATAACACCAAATGCAAAATGCAACTGAAGTGCATTTGTGCTGTGCAGAATGATATCCATATGTAGATACAGCAAGAGAGATTGAACTCTGGTGATCAATAATAACTGAGTAGACTTTACCAGATTTACATAATATTCCCACATAATCAGAAATCTGAGCCTGCTGCCAAAGAAAAAGTAGCTTTGGCTAATGAAGGGATAAAAGATTTCCTTTCTGGCTCCAGCAATGATGATTCAAAATACTTCAATTTTTATTAGGATCACATTAGTTTGTATTTTTTATTTATGTTTTAATTTCTGTAGAATCTCTGATATTTTCAATGTTTTCATTTCAGAAAACCAGAGTAGAATAGCTAATTTCCAAATAAAGTGGAGTCCCTTAAGATTAGCTGGAGAGCTCAGGAGCAATATTGTTGACATAGGTCAGATCTGCACAGTTCCACAATTAATCTATGTGCATGCCCACATTTTTTACCAACATGATGCAGTTTAAGACAGTTTCCCACTCAGTGGAAGAGAGATGAGCAACTTCAGATTCAGTGTAGAGTACATGACACACTGCACATCTCCACTGCAACTTATCCCATAATCACATCTTCGCACAAATAAACCTGGGGCTAATTTAAGATAGTACAAAGAACACTGCTTTTGCTTAACAGGATGCTGTAGGAGCTGAACTCTTCCTCCCCAAATGATGTTCCAGAAGATGGAGAAAGGACCAAATAGCTTCTGAAGTCTAAGCACTACTGGAAGTTTTGATTTACAAGAATTTACAAGAACTAGCAACTGCATGACATCATCACACATGGACAGTCCTCTACAGTGCTCTGTCCCTACAGAAGCTACCCCTTGGCCCTTGGGACAGGAACCCAAGTATAAATGCAGTCACAAACTCTTAAGACTGTGCTGCCGCAGCTGTATTCAGTGGATCAATGTCCAAATTCCCACTGCTAAGCTAAAAGTTGAGTTTAGTTCACATTCTGCAGTTAGGAAGCTTAATTAGTGATATTGTTAACTCAGAGGCAATCAGTAACAATCAATCTCTCAATGTATCTTTTTTTTTTAATAATTAACAGATTCTAAAAATCAATTTATCATGCAGAGGGGCAATTTTTTCATTAAGCATTTAATTTTTTAGAAAGTCTTAAGACTTTCTTCTGTACTATTTATTATCTGACCAATATTCCTTCCTACTCTTTCTTATTTCTAGTGCTGTGATGCAACTTATTATTCCCAAATGAAAAATATGTCTACTACCATTACTCAAAAAAAAAAAGAACAAGGGCCCAGGAATCTCCATTCTGAGGAATGGGTCCTTATTTAAAGATTTAAAATTATTTATTTCCTTCTGTGTCTCTGAAATCCACAATATTTTTTGCATTGGCAGTCTAACTTCATCAGGATAGGTGAAAACCATATGAAAAGCTGTGGGCTTAGACCTTCTCCAGCCATCTCCAGTGTTCAAGGACAGAGTTATAACCACTGGGTTGTATGTCCAGAAACTCAATGCCATCACAACAATATGGACAGGAGTGTAATCTGATTTAAGCATTCTTTGAGGTCTCCTAACTTACCAAGGTTCCCCAGGGACTTGGGAGAGATTTGGGCATTTCTCAGCCTAGGTACTACCTCCTGCTTACCTTCCCAGCTAGGATGTCAGAGATTTTGCACCCAAACATTGTGCTCAGAAGGGCTTCCTGGTGGAACTACTTTCTGAACCAGAGTCAGCATCAATCCACTTTAGGTGGAAATTGGGCAGATTCCTGAAAGTCTGACTATGATTCAATGAAATTCTTGAAATCCTTTCTTCTGTCACATACCTTAAATTATTCTCTCAAACCAGTGGACCATGCAGGTTATTTAAACATTTGAAAACACTAAGTAATTTAGCTTTATTCATATATTAGAAAGTCCCAGGTGCATTATAAAATATTTGCAATACAGAAATGATGACCCAGCAATTGCCTCTGTCTCCTAGGATTACCACCATTGGCTTAATGAGCTTTTAAGAAGGCAATGAGAAACACAGTAGACCTTGAGGAATATGTGAATGTGTGTGGATATTTAAAAAAAAAAAAGAAAAAAAAAGGACAGAGGCAGAAAAAAAATTAATATACCTGTTGCTATGGAAAAAAAAAACAAAACCAAAATTTTCTCCTAATAGGAGGCTTCTACACAGTTCTTAAAATGGTTCAATTTTCTACAATATGCTAGCTGTGTGCAAATTGTGCAGTCACCTGTCAATCCCATCACAAAACCTGATTTTTTTATACCTACTTATATTCTTATATTAGTAATCTATTTTATTCAATTCCACATATTCCATATGTATCTAACGGTATAGACTTATATACATGCAAATATAGAAACGTATATAGTATTCTCTCATCTGTGTTCATCAATTTCCTGCAGGGATAGGCTAGCATTTTTGTATTAACAGCTTGAACACTTCCCTTTTTCATATTTTTTTAAAATATAACCACATGACTTACAAACCACACAATTTTTTTAAAGTCATTAAGCAAGATTAAATGTAATTCTTCATAAAACATTAGTGGCATTTCACTTCCTATGACATGTGCAGTTAAGTTTTCCCCCCTTCATTGACCTCCTTTTTCAAATTAATTCCATGAAAATGCTTTGCTCGTTGAAGGACACCCAAGGTTTACACACACACACACACCTGCATGTTCTCATGTATGCCCCAGCTACTGTGCTAATCCTACATCCTTGCCAAAGCCCTTAGTACACAAACAGTTACAAAGAAAGCAAAAGTAATCAGGATATAAAGCTCTATTTTTTTGAGAATAAGGAAACATGCAGGAAATCCCACATGCTCATGGCTCCCTGGTGCCCTGCAACCTTGCTCTCTAACCTCAATGGCTTGCATTAATTTTCATTCAAGATACCAAATCCCACAAATGTAGCTGTCTCCTCTTTGCGGCTGCTATTAGACTTATTGAATCTTATTCCTTAACAAAGCAAAAGGAATAAAGTTGCTCTACACAGTGTTGTGGTTTAGGTCATTAGCACTGGATACCACTTTACACAAATTCACGATGCTGAACAGATGAGGAACAGCTCACATGGCAAAGCTAAAAAAACAAAAAGCTAAAGACTTCACCACATTAGGAAACCACGACAAAGAAATAAAAAATTAAGTGAGATTGAGCAGCTGCTCTCAGTTCAAAACCATGTCTTCCCTCCAACTCACTTCAACAACATATTTTCTGCAGGCAGAAAATTACTTCACAGAAATCACAGTACAGCTACTAAAGAGCTGGGGAAAAAAATGATTACAATTATAGATCCTCCACTGACAGTTCCCCTACCTGCTGCCATCATAATTGAGTTCTGCCTGCTTAGTAAGAAGAAAACTTGCAGACACAAGCTGAGTGGCCTCTTTTAGATTCTCTTTATGAGCACAAAACAATCTAGAAAATATTTTACTAAATCTAAATATTGTCTCTCAGAACACTGATTGCAGACTTAATACTTTCATTTTAACTTTTCACCACATAAACCTTTAAGGAAGACCCTTCCCCATGACACCACAGATTCTTAAGATATTTGGGAGATAGATAACCAATATCTACACTCCAGAGGAAATAAAAGATTCCTGTTCCAGAACAAAACATCAAAAGAAACCCATGAAAAGGGACTAGAAATCAACCATGAAGGATACCTATTTATAAATATTTACTTTTACTTCTCCCCCCCTAGACTTGATAAAGAAATGGAAAGGGATCACAAACATTTATAAGCTATCTACAAAGATATGGAAGTTCAGTACAGCCCATGGCAAACAGTACAGTCAACTCAAAGCTGTTCTAGCTGCAGTTTTGGCTTATTGACCCTTAATGTAGATTGCCAAAAGAAAAGAAAAAAAAAAAAAAACGACAGTATACTTCCCTTGTGGAAGACAAGAGTGTGTCTGATGGAAAATCATTCTCCAAATAGCAATATTTGCAGCACAGCTAACCCTAGCAGCCTCCTTCCTTTCATACATCTTGAAGAAAAGCAAGTGGAAATTTCACCTGTACAAAAGCAATCCTTTAAAATCCCATTCTTCATCCTTCATCAGGCAATTTCCATCACTGCAGTCTGTGGGGAACACACCTGATATTTTATTAAATGGGAATTTCAGTAACTCCAGACTGATGACTTGAACTTCAAAGTATTATATTTTACAAATAATAAACCATGTCTTCTCTTGGGCAGTTAAGTTACTTGCAGTTAGTTAAGTTCCACATCAAAACACCACCATCCCTCAACCATAAAGTATGCCATAACTTTTCCAAAATAAAAGGTTTTCATCAATAAATTCTTATGCATTTAAACCTGAACTCCTAAAAGCATTGAAGAAATGCAAACAGGGGCCTCATTAAGTCTGAAAATATTTTCTTCCTCTCTTTACAGAGTGTCTCTTAGCAAAGTAACTAGGACCCAAACTCCATATCTATACATATAAATTAAGAACTAAAATCTGTGGAGAACAAATAAAAGTAACAACTGTTAGGTACACTAACAAATGTTTCATGCATGCCTTACTTGGGCTTGTGTAGCTATAGAGAAAATGCAGGGAACAAATCCTCCTGGCTCAGCTGATTTCCTTGATAGTAGGGCATCATGTTAAGGTGTATTCAGGAAAACAAATTCTCCCTTAATACAAATAGAAAAGCATCTCACTTCCTTTTACATGGACTTGCAGAGGGCACAGCTCTGCAAACTGACCAAGCACACCATTTACAGGATTACTTCCATAACCTTGAATTAATGGTTACCTGCAGCAGGAGTTTCCACCTCTCACACAGGAAAGGCTGCAATATAACTGTCTGCAATATTTGCTCTATTTCAGGGCTTTCAACTCTGTAAGAGTTGCTACTGTCTATAAATCCATGCCTGTCACATCACCAAAACTTTTCTTTCACAGGGAGTAGGAACTGTCTGCCATCTGGATGAGCTTAACTTGTGATATAATAAAGGTCTGAATTCATTTTCAGCATGCCTGATCCCACCCACATCATAAAAACACAAACACAAAGCTCAATCCCTTATGTCTGTGACAACACAGCCTACAGAATCAAAGCTGAATTCTGAGCTTTATAAGTGCCCTCCAGGCATATAAAATAAACTGAAAAGGATAAAACACATTTCTCCAAAAAAGCACTCTCAATAAATCAGGAGAGAATGCAGTGCTGAAAATTTTATGCTAATACTTTTATGTAAATGCTAAAATAGATGCATTTGTATTACCACAAATTTATGTTATGCCACTATTACTCACATATTTCTATCATGGGTACATGCTAAACTAGTCAAGGAATGATCATATAAATGTTGTTTGATATTCACTCATCCTTGTATACGTAAAATATTTCAGCTGCACTGTGGATCAAAGTTCTTTAATTCATGGCTCTTCTGGGTTCCATGTTGCAAAAATGGGCACCAAAATCTGAATACACAACTTAACTCCTCATCAAAACAGACTTTCTTTCTTGTTATAGTCTAGAAAATAAGATTTAAGGGTGCATGCCAGTGTGCATAATGAACATCATAGTGTTCCAAAAATCCCAGGCGTGTATCTCTATGACATGCTGGGTAAAAAGGGATAAAAGTATGTGCCAATACAGTGTCTGTTCATAAAAAAAACATCCTATAGTTGTATAGATAGAAACACCGATGCCTACAAAAATCCCCAATTTTATTTGAAAATGTGCTTCTTGATTGTTGCATTACTTCACAAAATAGTAAAAAAAGTAGTACTTTAAAATTGCCAAAGTTCCACAACCATTTTGGCAACCATTTAGTTCATGAATAAAGCATTTTCCTCCTTAAACTAATAGAATGTAGGCAATGTCAGTTCACAGAAAAGATTTTCAGTAGAGTTAAAAAAAAACCCAAGGCTGTCATGGCACATATTACAGATTGCTTGACAGGCATAGTCTGTTTGACTAATGCATGCAGAAGATAAAAGAATTAGCACTGATGACTGAAAATGAAAGACCAACATTTTCCCATCTGTTTGTGCACCATGGGGACTTAAATTCCACCCATCAGCTGGAAGGCATGAAAAAGGCAAAGAAAATCCCACTCAGTTCCAGTCCTGAACACTTCTGAAAACACTCTAGAAGTGTAGCATGTTTGCAACAGCATCTTTCAAAGTAAAATACAACTAAGCATGCAGTTCTGAAATAAAAAGTTAAAACCTACTTATCCAGAAACGGTCAAATAAAAAGTAATGTACATTCCTCAAGTTACCACTATTGCCATGTCCTAGAACTACAAAATTCATGAGGATTGGGGAACACTCCATTAATTCTAAAGGCATACAGATTTGTACTTGGATCTTAATCAGACAGCAAGTTGTCTTTCATGGTGGTTCTTCAAATTCTGAATCCTAATACAAACCACCAAGGTTTCTTGGAATTTAAGGTCTTAATTTCTAAGCTAAATATAATCTGATTTCCTTGACTTAGCTTTGCTTCAAGCAATTATTCTTATTTCCTCTCTTCTCCCACACAAATATCTGGAAACGCTGAGTATCATCCAGCTAGCTTGACTAGAAATTGCAAGAACAGAATTATTTTTGTTATATCCATTTCTGTTTCTTAACTTCCATACTTTATTCTGAAGTTTTTCAACAACTTCAACTGATCATTCTTAATGTCATGAAAATCTCAAATGCATGGCTAAATTTTGCCATACAAAATTTGAACATTAATTGCCTCAGCCTCAGTGTGTCTTCAGATGTAATCACTGCTGGTTTTATATCTGTGAGGAAATAGGCCTTAAAAACAATACTTTTTTCTCTTGCTTTTATTGGCTAGGTGTGTATTCAGGCATGAGACAGTTTTGTTTAGCCACAGTGTAGGACAAATGAATCTACAGTTTCTGGTGTGACAGGCCATGAGCAGGACATATTCAGTTCTAGGGCTCTCACATAACTGAGTTTAAACATCCAATTCTCCAGTCTCTGCACATATGCTTTATTCAACCAGAAATTACAGGAACCACTCTTACTCTCAAGGTATGCACTTGTCTTCATGCATTATCAATATTTCAATATTTTATCTCCCAAAAATTTTCCTTCCATTGAAAAAAAGAGCAGTTACATTAAAAAGCAGCTAATGAAGAATTATATATCTATGATTTTCATCTCTAAAGCCAAGTATGACAAAAAAGAAAACAATAATGGTGTTTCTTTCTTACTTTCCTACTTTATGAATGCACCTTTTGGTTCAAAATACATGTTGCACATTTTCAGTAAGGGCTTCTCAGATAAGAGACAACAAGATGAGGCATTAGGGTATCAGAAGGTCTCTAAGAGCATGAAGACACTCCTTTTAGCTGAGTATGCAAAAAAAAAAGATTTTTATTTTGAAAAATTACATTAATTGGATGTACCTGTTTGAATGTCACAAAAATAAGTTGATGTACTTTTAACTCTTTTAAAACCATTTTATCTGAAAGCGTGAACAAAACAAAAAATTCAGAATGTATTTTCTGACTGAAATTTTGTATTTTTATTGAAAAAGAATTGAAGAAATTATAGAAAACTCGACTTGCATGTTATATATCACAAAAAAAAAAGTTCTTTTTGCCTAGAATAGCATTCTCATTCTGTTCTATTTTTAAGACACTGCAGCAAAAATCCAAAAGATCAGAATGAGGTCAAAAAAAGGATAGTTGAAGTACAGAAGGAGGGGTATTTGACTTGATATTGCCAGCACTCAAATTATTTGGCAAGAAAAGGGAATTAAAAAGGAAACTTCAAAGAGCATTGATGACTAAAGACTAAAATTTCCCCATCTGTTTCTGCACATGGGACTTGCAAACTTCTCATCAGTAGCAGAGCTTATGGAAAAAAAAGAAATTATTTGAGCACTGAATGTCTCTGATAACAGTATAGAACCACACTTTCTTCTAATTTTACTTTAATTGTAATCATTAAAAATTATGACAGGCACACAGAAAATTGATCAGTCCCTGTCTTATATAATACTCCAACAAAAGGTCACTTTTTGAAATTATTGCTTTTTATTTTTAGAACAAATAGAAAGAAAATCTCCTTCACACAGCAGGGAGTGAGCCTTTGGAATTGTCTGTCAAAAAGTCTTTTAATGTGACACCACAGTTAAAGTTAACAGTTATTTTATAACCATTAAGCAAGCTTGCAATTACATAAGGTCAAACAAAGCTCGTGCTTTAGGAATTAAAAGGATCATTCCCTGGGGTTAGCAAGAGCAGTCACTTGTGTACAAAATTGGACAGTTAGCAAGGCATAGCTTTATTGTAGGCAAAATGGAGATAAGAAGCATCCTCTGATGATCCACTACTGTACTGATAAGCACAAATAAAATATATATCAAGCTTAAAGTTTTCCTTACAAAGTTCTATGTGTTTGTATGTATATACATGTATATATGCATGCATGCATATTTATGGGAAAGTACTCAAACACACACACACACATATATATATATACACACACATATATATTTATACACATACACTCTCCAAACAAAACTGCAGGTGAAGGTTCTGCAAAAAAACAACCACATGGCTGCAAAGAAAGGAAGTTGATTTTGATGGCTCAGTACAGATTGAAAGTTGTTTTTTGAAGAGCTTGTAGTTGACATGTTCAGTGTAAATAACATAAACGTAGAAAATCTAACTAGGGGCAAAACTCAAGGCCCTGTTTAACCTGATGGCCTTCTCCTCAATCCTCACAATTTGGGGGAATTTTTCCCTTCCTGTCTATGCACACTGTCATATCCATGTCAACATATTTTTGTTACTTGGAAAATACAGATGCTGAATGCTTTGATTTTTGTTCTCCAGTCCATTTTGAGGTTACACACACACACACATGTGTGTGTGTGTATGTGTGTGCGTGTGTGTAAATTAAATACACTTGAAATGGCACACATGAATAAATAGCACTACTTCAGGTATGACATCAGATCTTACCATTTTATTAATGCATAGAAAAAAGTCAGAGCCCATGCTACTGTATATGCACACACAGTAAAGAGAAAGAAAATCTGTATTACATGTCTATGGTGTAAAAAGCAGGAGATTAATCAGCATTCAATAAACAATAGCTGTGTACAGCATAATGTTTCTGCAAAGATAAATGTATCATGCAAGGAAGTAAGAGTACAAAACTGCTATTTTAACTCAGTTAATTTACATTTTTGTTATGAGACAGATTAATTGTGTTGATTGATAACATCAACATGTTCCCAAGTGTACAGGGAAGGGACTGTACAGTAGCTTAATCTGCACTCAGGGTGATGCTGTCTTGCTGGTTAGTAATTAAATCTAGATCTTCTAGAAACAAATCATCGTGTTAAATACCAAACCTATTTAGGGAGTTTAGTATGCCAGTCACCTTAACACAAACCTGGCTTCTCAGAACATCAGTATATAATTAGAGAACTCACCAGAAGAGCAGAAAACTATTATTTTCCTGTGCTTGGGTAATGAATAAAGTGCAGTAGACAAGAAAATCTTCCAGTTATAGTCAATAGTAACTTGCTGTATGAGACTGCAGCAAGTTAGTCCCTAATATAGCTGTGGGGGAAATATATGCTCCATGCCAAACTTTGAAATTGATTGTACGAAAAGAAAAACATATAAATCCTAGCAATAGAAGTATAACCACAGCTAACATTTATATATTAACCAAACATAAGACTACAGCTCTATTTGCAATAATTGGTCTCTGTGGATTAATACATATATAGGAAAACTGATGAAACTTTACACAAAATTGAAATAAATACTTCAAAGACATAATGCTGCGCCATCTAAGGATTTGTCTATGTGTTTTATCAGACAAATTTTTTTTTCCTCATGTCCATAAAGTGTAATCTTAGCAGTCAATGTTGAAGTAATAGGCACTAATCTATCAACTGCCTATCACCTTGCAAAGAAACAATTGTCCATAATCAATCCCTTACCATTCTCTGGTCTTCATTCCAGAAAATAAATTATTCCACCTTCCAGTACTGTCATAATTTTAAGTAATATCCTTCTTCCCAAAAAATGCAAGTTGGTAATCTTGCAGTATTCACTAAGTCAACAAATACTTTCCATTATTTAACATTTGGAAAAATATTATTTAGTGTGTTTTAAAAATTCACAAGATATCACAGTTTCTAATGGGAGTAATTTGAAATTTAAGACAAGTCTGATTCCATAAACTTCAACTTCAAATAGCTGAAGATACAGCTGTTATTTTAAAACAATACAAAGGCTAGTTTTCTCCTGTGCTTTCATAAGCCAGCTTTTATACATTTTCCAACATCTCTTTAGCCTTTCATCCTGACAGGCAGCAACCACATCTTGCTCAAACTCATTATCAAACCAGAAAAAATAAAGTACATCCAACTTTCCATTATTTTTCTTTTCATGACTTTAACTCCTACACTTCACTATCCAACCCAGTCTCATTATTTTATATTGTTCTATACTGAACTGAATTACCTCCTTTTTCCACACATAGTCCACACCAATTATTCTAGATTTGAAAAATCAATGCTTTTGCTCCCCCTTTGCTATTCTAACTGAAAAGTCTTCAAACACATGTGCAAACCTGAGTCTTTTAATGACCTTCCTGCCACCTCATTTATTAGCCCCACTAACCCTGCTGCACTGTTACAATTTACCTAAACCATCTGCTTTCAATGTATAAGCCAGTTTTTCCTGCAGCAGTTTTCTTTCCAATGACTTTGCACATCAATCTTTATGGTGGCATATCAAGGTAAGTTGTCCTTGAACTTTTGATAAATTGTATCAGTGCTGCAATTTCCCCTACTGGCTCACTCACAAATTCAAGAATTCATGGACGTTCATTTGATAGTTCTTTTTTCACAGGTTCATGCTCCCAAGCCCTTCTAAATTATGCATTACAAACTATGCCATAGTGATATTTCATTCCAGTATTTCTGAAATGAAAACACATAAGAAGCCATATACAGCTGGGAGGAGGCTGTTGGTTTGAGTGGTTTGGGGATTTTTTTAGCATTCAGGGAGAGCTCTTATCCAAATAAATAATATATTATATAATATAATAAAATATTTTTTATTTTATTCATGAATGGTACAAACTTTTTTAAATTATTATTATATTTTTAATGAAAAAATTGGGTTGAATACTTAATTTAAAAAAAATGTTTAAATCCTAATGAAATGATGATTCAAAGTCTGGTTCGAAGTTTAGATTACTTCAATACTGGATGTCAAAACCAAGTCAAAATCTGTCACAGTTGGAAAACAGTGCTCACAAAGATATATATATCTAAATTAAAGAAGTGCATTGTTGTCATGATTACCAAATTATCCTGACGTTCCAATCCCACATCCAAATTAAACACATTCTTTTTGTTTTAATTTGGCTAGGAAATTTCCATTCCCTGATGACAGTATTTCCTAACATTTTAAAAATTAATAAAACATCCTTCTTCCCACTGAAAATTCAGAATTTTTTAAATAGTAAATAATTCTGAGGAACACAATTAATTACTGACCTAAATGCCATTCTCAACTTATTTCCAGAGACTAAACATCTAGCTTTTGTGGCCTTGAGAATTCTGTTCTTAAGAAAGAAAAAGCCCTTTTTTTTTTTTTTCCCTTGATTTCATGCTATTTGGCCATTATGTATTTTGCTTTTGAATATGTGGAAACAGTATTAAAAACAAACAAACAGATGTATTTCAAATGCTTGAAAAAATTGTATATTTGCCCAGTACTTTACTTTTCTTTCTGAACTATGCTTTCCATGAATTTTTCTCCTGTCTGTTTTTTGGTCTATAGAAATTTAGCATCGTCTGACAGGCATCAAATATCTACAATATAACTTTACTTGCTATTTATTTTTCACAATATTATGTTTTTAATATCCTCTGTATGTTACTTAATTGTCTTAAGAACACAATCAGAATAATTATATCCACACAGCCTTCTGAACAGCTGTCATGTGGAAATATAATACTAGAATGGATCTCCTGAAGCATCACTTTGGTAATGCAGGTAACACATAACACATAACCTCATTCACAACTGTAAGATCAATTTTAAAGCCAATTAGGCATCAGGTTTGGGGTTTTTTAATCCCTATTACTCCTGTATAGAATGCTGCTTTCCAACATATGTCTCCTAGCATTAGGAAAGCTTAGTTTCATTCTGTCTTTATTGTTGGACACCTTTGCAATCATTTGCTTTCATGCTAGCAGTAACTTCAGGTTTTAAAAGCTTTACTTACCTCTACCTCTATCCTGATAAATTTACAGAAATTTTTATAACCTCCCTGATTTGATTTATTTAAGTACAACATATTATTTTTATTCCCTTCTCTTAAGAGAGGCTTTTTACTCCCATGCTTATCCTTGCAGGTTTCCTTGGTACAATTTCCCACTCCTGAATGTGGCTGTAGATGGCTAACTGCAGGCTGTCATTACTTGAACAGTAGCAAAACCACTCTTCCCCTTTCTCTTGGCAACATCTTTATTCTGACAAATCCAAGAATCTGTTTTTCCCCACCTGCAGTTACATGTTGTACCACACAATTGTCTTAAAATTGACTGAAGCTCTGAGGTCTTTTTCCAAATTTCCAGCTGATGGTCCCTGAGCATATCACAGAAATGTCTGTGGCTCATACAAGAGCATGACCTTGTATTTGTACACTGAAATTTCAAGCCATTTTTATTACTTACGTTGTCAAAGATACCCTAGTATTTCTCTGTGACATTGTAATCCTCACCCCAATAGAGAAGACATGGCAGCATTGTCTTCAACACATTTCATTATCATATCTCTATTTTTCCTCTCAAGGTTATCACTGAAAACTCTAAATAAAATCATGTCACAGGACCAATCCTAATGAAACCTCAGCAGCTCTCAGGCCCATTTCTCTATTAATTGCTAGGCTGCTGTCTTGTTAGCAAATTCTTCACTACCAAGCAGCTTTTCACTTCTACAATTTAACTAAGAGTTTTCCTCAATTTGCTAGCTACTACATGAGTAACTCTCAGAATAATTATGTCAGTGATTCAAGTAGGGGCCGCTTGGCATGAAGAATGAATTTCACCTTCTACAAATATTCCCCAGTGGTGGAACATCCCCAGACCATCATCTTCATAGCACAAAACTATTTTTACTGAAGATGATCAACAGATGTTGATTTTCATTATTTTGTCATTCCTTGATCCTCTTTCTCTGGGGAGAAAGAGAATATGAAAGAAGCTTATCCAAAAATCCCCATTTTTGTGCAAATTGTCCATCTCTCAGCATGCTTTTCCTGATCTGCTCCAGCCAAAACTAGGGTTGATATTTTTTCCAGCAGGTCTAACTCTCTTTTACCTCCAGGAGCTTTTGTTTTCTGGAAATGCTCAAAGAACTCTATAGAGTATACAGATCTGCTACTTAATAGCCATAGTCTATGTCCTAAGTCTCATCCCCAACCTCAAATGTTTTCCACCTGGACAGAGGAGGGAGGATGAAAGGGGGAGAGGGATGAAGGGAGGCAGAGAGGGAAAGTGTGTCTGTGTGTGAGATTTCTAGACATCAAAGAAGTATTTACAGACTTTTACATCTTACTTTCTGTGTCTACTTCCCATGTAAAAAGGCTTTGATTTCTGCCATGATTTAATGTTCTCTGTACAGTAAACTGCAGATTCTATTTCACTGGTTATTTCTCCTGTCAATTGAAGTTCAATGCTATGTCTTTTCACTTTATATTATCCTCATTTCTTCTCTACACTACCTCATTACTTTCGTGATAGTGCTCAAAGTTAAATGCTTTGACCATTTTGCTGTATCCAGTTAAGTTCCTGTTCTTATGTCTCCTGAAACCATCTTTAGTGCTGCATGACTAGCTAGCTTCATCACTTTTTGCCAGTCTTTATGGAGAAGGACTAATATTTCTACAGTTTCCCATGAGCGTTGCCATCTGGTGTTCAGCAACTCATTAAAAGGCATCACCTAGATTAGTTAATTGGTGGTCTTCATCTAGGTTAATTTTATGTTATCTCAGCTAGCAATGATAAAAGGCTATAAGCCAGTAGTACACACTCTCTGGAAGTTCCCTCCTACACTTCTCACACATCCACCAGCCTCTGCAAACTGAGAGAATTCAAATAGATACCCACAGCTTTCACGGAAGAAAATGCTATTTAAATTTCCTTACTACAAATATTGGTAACCACCTCTAGAAAGACAGAAGAATCATTTTTCTTTTGGACTACATGATCATTTATACTGTAAACTGTTAGCCACTGTCTCCTCATGACCTCTAACCACTCTTCATTCTTTCCCCTTCCCTGCTTCCTCCCATATTGACTCAAAGGAGGAGGTCATACTGAGCAAGATTGAGTGGGAGGGCAGAATTGCTTCCACTGAGGAAGTAATTGTTTCTGGAACTATGAAATAGAAAGACCTTTCTTTAAGTTTTAAAGATAATGGCATTTTGATAATTCATCTCTGCTTGCTAACACAGCCTGATGCAGTTGCAAAGAACAAGGGCAAAATAACTATGTAACTGCTGCCTGATTACATGACTTCAGATATGTGCCATTCTCAACTGCATAGGGGAGCAGAAAAGAGAGTTACAGCCCCATAAAGATTTCCTTTCTACTCCCACCAGGAAGTCAGTTCATATAAATTTTTTCCAGTAAAAATATATCTGGTTTTGGAAAGGGGATTTTACACCAAAATCAAAAGTGGATTACACATACAGTGGATAGCACTATATACCTGACACTGTTCATCTATTGTTGCTGTAAATCTAATAAATGATTTTATGGCAATTCTCTTTTGCACACTGCCAAGCACAGATTTTCCTAAGTTCTTAAATAGGGGAGTGAAAAAATATTCAGCCTCATTTTTTTTTTAATTTGTACTTTTAGCCTTCTATGCCAGATTTGCATTTTTTGCTTCAATTCTAGGTCCAAAAAGTACACAATGAAACATTTAATTAGTTAGCAGACAGAAGGTACACTTACTTTTCCTAGTAAGGTCAGTTAAAAAAAAATGTATTAAGAATGTTCTGAGGACCTAGTACTGATCTCTTCTTTTCTAGTTAATTAAGTGCCAAGTTTATCACAGTAATGCTTTCAGCTCTATGAAAGAATAAATAATAAATCTCTACTGTGCCACATACTGTACAAACACCAAAATACCATCTCCACCTTATTAGTTTCATTTGACAAGATCTGCCTTGAAGATGGTGAAACTCTAACATTCATGTTGCCCACTAAAAGGTTCCTCCTGACCATAGTAAAATTAAGTGAAGTACTCTATAAAAACACAATCTCATCAACTTTCTTTTTCTTTGTTGCTCTCAACCTCAGGTCAGTCAACATCAAAATATTTCATGATTCTTTGGGAATGCAAGGAGGGAAAAAACCACCCCAAAACCAAAATTAAAGGTACAGTAGAAAAGAAAAAAATCATAGTTATCAACCTGTAATGTGTGAGTGAAACTGTACAGCTTCATGATGATTACCTGTGCTGTGCTCTGAAATTAGTGTAATAAACAGCAAGTCATAAAGAAACCTGTGGTTTGCAACACAGCCATAGTTATCTTGAGAAAAAGAACTGAATGTAGGAGCTCAATATGACTGTGAACCAGTGCTGAGCCTCTAAAACACAGAATTCATGATGAAAAATAATGCAGTCAGAGTAAACAAAAAAAAAAAAAAAAGAAAATACAAGTTTCTACAAAGCGTTATTTTTATCTACCTACCCTACTGCCTGAGTAGCCAAAGTTAATATAAAAAACTGCAATAGTATCAATGTTTATTCCACTTTATGTGTGCAGTTTCTGGCTGGGATTGAGTAATTTTCCTCCCAGTAGCCAGTGTGTGTTTTGGATTTGTGTTGAAGGGGGTGTTGATAACCCTGGGATGTTTTAACTATTACTGAGCAGCACTCACACAGATCCAAGGTCATTTCTGTTCCTCACCCCACCACTGCAGGCTGGGGGTGCAAAGGAGCTGGGACAGCTGGCCCCAGCCCTTCAGAGGGATATTCCACACCATATGGCCTCATGCTCAGCATAAAAAGCCAGGGAAAGGAGGAGGAAGGAGGAGGATGTTCAGAGTGATGGCATTTGTCTTCCCACTACACTGTTACATGTGGTGGAGCCCAGCTTCCCTGGAGATGGCTGAACACCTGCCTGCTGATAGGACAGGGTGAGTTAATTTTTGTTTTGCTTTGCTTATGTGTGCAGCTTTTGCTTTCCTTATTAAACTGTCTCTATCTCAACCCACAAGTTTTCTCACTTTTACCCTTGTGATTCTGACCTGGGGAGAGTGAAAAAGAAACTATGTGGGGCTGAGCTGTCATGACAAGAAGGTAGTTTGAGCAGTGCACAAGTGAAGGTTACCCTCTCTTATGTATCAATTAAAAGTAATTGAAGATAGAAATTGTCTTTTGTGGAGGAACAATTAGACTGCAAAGGATGGGTACAAGTTTAAAGCTGTAGCCATATAAAGGACAGTGAGATGATTAAAACACTTGCTACAGCTAACAAAGCAGGACCAGCATCTAATATGCTGGTGCTTGGGCATTCTGCAACTCTGGTAGCATAGAACAAAGAACATTGGATACTCAGGTACAAATCTTGGCTAGTTTCAATTCAATACAGAACAAGTGTAGGGAATTAATAAAAATACAATGTTGCAATGCACCCAAATTGATAAAAAGACCACACCCCAACTGGACAGAACTGCTGACAGCTCATCCAGTCCTGAGGCTTAAAAGGCAGGGAGACAAGACAAGCAGATCACTCCAATAGATTACATTGCTCTTCACACTCTTAAGAGATTTCATGTGGGCACAAATGTATATAAGCCTACACATCTTTGTTCTTAAATAAAAGACACCTCAGCATTCTCCCCAACCTGCTACAGGAGCCTCCTTCATCCAAAATCCACAAAGAGCAATTCCCTGTGCCACGGGGAGAGCACACAATGCTGCTGTGGCCGAGCAGGGGCTGATGAAGGTGACCTGTCCCCCGTCATTGCCATGTGTGGCAGCAGACCCCCATGGATCACCTCTGATCCCTGCACCTCCTGACGTGCCAGCGATGCCCTGGGCTGAGCTCCTCATTGACCGACTGCTCAGCACACACGGGGTGGCTCTCCTGGCTGCTCAGCCCAGTGCCCCCCTCCCTTGCTGACAGCTACAACACTGAGAAGACATAAATATGTCCCTGGAAAGCTGTGCCACCCAGGGTAAAGTGTTGGGAATTATGGAAAGAAATAGCTTCAAGCATTTCATTCTGCATCCATTTCAAAATCAGTATTTACAATTCCAGTAGCCTTCCAGCAGGACATTACAGAAGATTACCACACTGCAAACAGCTACAACCCCTCCTAGTTTGCAGTGAATGAGCTTTGATTTTGTCATTGCTATCCACCAGAGCAAAGAAATTGCAAGTCACCACAGTTTACCTGATGAATGACAAGTCACCATCTTGTCTCAGCCAGAGAAAAATGAAGACCGCCAAAAGTGAGGTGAAGTCAGAAACTGGGAGTGTCTAAGCAAATCTTCATTTATAGCCTTCTGGGATCTACATGTACTTTTTTTTTCTCCCTACTTCCACCTCAAGAAATGTTTTAAGTCCTTAATGAGGAAATCTCCACTGGCTTCTGTGACAGTTTTCCAGAAATCTGAACTGAACAATTAAAGGATCATGCTGTTACATTTTAAGTCACATCTTTAAAAGAGAAAATACGGTGTTGTCTGGGCTATAAATTCAGTCCAGAAGAAATATTTATTTTAAAGTAATTCCTGAGGTTACAAGAAGTGTTATTTTTTCTTCCAATGAAAAACTGTGGCATAACAGAAGCTGACTGTAGCTCATATTGGCATTATCAAGGTTCATGCTACACATTAGACATGGTCCATGAAACACTAACCTCAAGGCAAAGTAATTTCTAATATGAATTGCTCACGCAAAGGTAATTCAGAATTGTGAAAAATAAGTCTCTCCAACCTCAATTTTCATCTTCACATTGTCAAATATTATCAAAGAGAGCATTAATGTGATGGTTCAAAACCTACAGTTTACCGAAGAATATTTTCCTTCCTCTGCCATCTCTTTAAAAATCTTTAAATCTCAAAAGTTTAAAACCTTTATTTTGAATCTAGAAGGGAGAGTATAAAGATATTATTTATCTAGTCAAGGAAACTTTGCCTTTAGAAGTTCTGACACCTAAATGTGGGCAGATTTACCGGAAGTTATTGGAAATAATATGGACAATTCAAACTTTATCTGCAAAAATCTACATGTGTACCTCTGCTTATTGGAATTTTAATGTATTAGGTAACCAAGTTATCAGAAAATAATTAGAACCTTCAGATGAAGGCAGCTTGTAACAAACAGGGACCAAGTCAAAAACATTCAAATGATAGGCACAAGAAAATTATTTTGGGTATAACACTGTACAGCAATATTTGAAGTTTGATTAGATTGAGCTTCTTGAAAAAATGGTCAAGGAAAATTTTACAAATGCCCTCTATAACCTAAACTGTTCCCATTGATGACAACAGCACTGTAATCAGAATTTCTGAAAATTCCCCCCATTACAAGAGTTTCCCACAGTACAAGAGTTTTTTATAAATAAACTGCTGTTCTAATTTGTTTATCACTCTAGGAGTACATGCAGAATACAAAGGATACGTAGGCTTCAGAGGTATCTACACTGGACAGGTTGAGGTAATACAAGAGATAAAACATTACCTGGAAATTTTATCCTTTATTTGCCAGGAGTAATGACAATGTTTAAAGCCAGATGTATCTGATCCTTTTTTTTGTTGTTTTGGTTTGTTTGCTTTTTTGTGGTTTTTTTTTACTGTACAGGTTGCCCAGTGAGTTTGTGGACTTTCCATCCTTGAAGATTTGGTCCTGGGCAAGCTGGTGTTCCTAGCTCTTGTCTAGCAGAGGGAATGGACTAAATAATCTCCCAAAAAGATTTCATGAAATGTATTATCAATTATACAGTCTAAAAATATATCTCCCTTCCCTTTACACGTAACAATGAAATACAATTATAAGCATGACAAGAAACTCTGGCCTTGCAATGACCTATTTAAAACATAAACATTTTAAAATTATATCAAAAGACTAAAAACTTTAAGTCAGACAGTGAACTGTTTCTGCACTGTTTTAAAGAGCAAGATCACATGAACCGAGGGAAAGAGCTGCATTATTACCATTGCATAAACCTAGAGTTTTTGGTCCTAGGAAAGGAAGCACAAAACAGAACCAGAGAATCATTTAGGGTGGAAAGGACATTTCAGATCATCGAGTCCAACCTTTACCTCAGCACTGCCAAGTCCACCACTAAACCATGTCCATATCTGGCACATCTGCACACCTTTTCAATACTTCCAGGGGTGTTGACTCTGCCACTTCCATAGGCAGCCTATTCCAATGTTGACTACTCTTTCAGCACAGAAATTTTTTCCAAATATGCAATCTAAACTTCTCCAGGTGCAACTTGAGGCCATTTCTTCTTGTTCTGTTGCTTGCTAGCTAGTGGGAGAGCCCAACTCCCACCTTGCTACAACCTTCTTTCAGGTTTTCTCTGGGCCTTTTCTTCTCCATCCTATACAACCCCAACTCTCTCAGCTGCTCCTCATAGGACTTGTGCTCCAGACCCTTCCACAGCTCCATTACTCTTCCCTGGATTCACTCCAGCCCCTCAGTGTCTTCCTTGTAGTGAGGGGCCCAAAACTGAACACGGGATTTGAGGTGTGGCCTCACCAATGCCAAGTACAGGAGGACAATCACTGTCCTGGTCCTGTTGGCCACACTACTGCTGATACAGGCCAGGATCCCTTTGGCCTTCTTGGCCACCTGGCACACTACTGCTCTCTAAAAAGGCTGAATGCCATATCTATTACTATATTGTGCAAATTCAGCATTAAAAAGTCAGAGTTGTTTATATATATATTAAATTTGTCTCATTTTGACCATGTCCACAAACACTTTTTATGAATACTGAGTGTAAGTGAGCCAATACTTGCTTTTCAGAGGAAGCTTTTTATAAGATTGTCTGAGAACTAAACCCTTAACAGAAAGTGACAAGGAGAAAAGAAATTATCTGAATATCCCATTTGGGACTGAGTGCTTATCAGAGATATAAGCTCTGGACCCCAGGAGAAATAGGAGATACTTGACACTGATGTTTGCAATTTATCCTCACTGAAGTCCTAAAACTGCCTTCTAAAATTCCTGAGCACCAAAGCAATGTCAAGAAAAACCAAATGCTGTACATGTTTTCACTGATATGATTAGTAGCAATATGTTGCATTCATACAGCAGTTTCAGACCTTAGGGTACTTCATTCTGTCTCCTTTTAAAGCACACAATGCATTGGCTTGCTCTACTTACTAGTAGCAGTAGCAGGACAATATCAGGATTATCACAGGCACAGGCTACATGCATTGATGTCCAAAAATCCTCATCTTGATGATTTACATTCACTCCTCTGTCAATAAGAATTTCTGCAGCAAATGCATTATCATAGCGAGCACACTGGAAGAAAAAAAGAGCAGATTAGGGACACTGTTTTCCTCGGTGTACAACTAAATTTGTTACATACAATTTAAATTGGGCAGATGATGCACTGTAGTTAAGCTGCTGTGTTTGTAGGGAACAGCTGAGGAGTCTATAGAAATAATTGTGTGGAGATTTCCCGTTCCATGTGCATGACTCACAGAATCCCCTACTTCCCTATCAAATCTGCTGAATATACTATAAGGATGAGGCTTTTTTTCCTGTTCAATACTGCCATTCCAAACCAATGCACAGGCATCTGTGCAGGATCATGAGTAGTGGTATCTAAGTACGTGTGCACCCACATATACTTATGTCCATGCATACATGAATTTCTGCCTTTTATGCAGTTCAGGGTAATATACACCCCTCTTCATACCTCACTTCTATTTCCAATCCACTAACTATACTGATTCCTGTCTGAGTCTCTTTGCCAGATGAATACTCTGCACACTGAGAGTGTTATTGTGGGGTGGAGGGATGCAAGGTGTGTATTGTGTGGATGAGGGGATGGTGTGTGTGTGTACATGCACGTGTGTGCGCACGTTTCTATACCTTGGTCATGGTCACAATTTTTGTAGAGAAGAAGAAAATAGCCCAGAAATTGTGGTGTGACTCCTCTGTCACATCTATGACTTTTTATGCATAAGGTTATGGGTAATACCTTTAAAGGCAATCAGGGCACCTCAAGATAAGATTCTGACTCTGGCTTCACAACAATCTCAGTAACTCTTTAGAGAAGGAACCTATCTCTTTCCCCATGGGGGAGAGGTCATGGGGAGACTAATTTTAATCTGGCATGGAAGCCAGGATACAAAAGGAAGTGCAGAATAAGGAAAAGTGTAACTGGATTTTACTGTGAAGTCAAGATATAGCTGAGATCTTCAGCAGAATGCAGCAGCCGCATGTACCACTGCAATCATAAATATAGATAACCCAGAAGATTAATATTAAATTCTATCAGGATAAAAAAACAGTCCCATCCTAAATGATTTCCAAATACACTGACCATTAAATTATAGAACAGAAATTAAATTCTGATGTATTTCTTTTAGCTCATGTAACTTATCCAGCAGCTGTAGTAACAGTTTTGTTGCATCGGTATCGCTCATTGTATCAGTATAACTGAAATCAAGCTGTTCTGTGCTGAAATTTAAGAAATCAGAGGTAGGACATTTTATATTACAGATCAGCATAATCTAATACCAACCATATTTTCAAGACATTGTTAAGCAAAAAAAAAAAACCAAAACCAACCAGTTCTAGAGATGACATGCATCACTGAGCCATTTTGTGTATTAATAATAGACATAGAGCCTTTGGTGATTAGTTGCAGTTTAGATTTGTTGCTGCTCCTTGATTCTTGTTTAATAGATTTTGTGAAATAATTGTACAAGCTCAGTTAAGGCTCCAGAATAAAACTGTGACACACATGCTTTTTTATAAGGGTGGGGGTGGGTGATTGCATGTGTGAATTGACCTGACACCATGTGGTTTGCACTGCACAGGCAGCTAAGGCACCTTCTCATTTTTTATTGTACTTCTCCACTCATGGAACTTAAAGAGAGTTCAGTGACTATTTCTGAAGTTCCCACAGCTTGCCTAGATTCAACCATATTGAGATACTCTCTTGTTATGGTTTGAGAGGAAGTGAGTTTTTTGGGATGCTGTGGTCACACCAAAGGGTGCTCAGATTTGAATATTCACACCTGGTGTGGCCACTGGGGACATGGATACACCTCTGAGAACACAGGGGTTAAAAGCAGAGCACTCACAGGGGGAAGCTCTCTTGGGTTCCGGTGTGGAAAGAGGTCGGATCTCTCCCTCATCCCAGCTGCTGCCGGCCGGTCTGGGGAAGGGGAGGCCATGAGGCTGGGTGAGGTAGGCCGGGCCTTGGACAGAGAGGGGAGGTGAAGAGGCCCCGAGGATGGAGGGGTGGGAGAAGCTCCAGGAGGCATCGGTCAGCCCCCCCCAGGAGACAGAGAGAGTACAGCCTGTGCCTGTGTTACCTTGAAACTTGATAACAAGTGCCAGCAGCACAGCTGAGAAGGAGGTGGGGGGGGAGCAAGAAGGTGTCCGGCCGCTGCGGGAATTCCTGAGCAGGCAGAGCCCAAGTTTTTAACCCTTTTTGGACAATGAAAACTTTGCAGAACATTAACCTTCCTAGAAGAGAGCTAGAGATGAAATAGAGGAAGAAATGTGCAAGTATGATGAAGGTTCGTGCAAGTGAAAGATGAGGAAGAGTAGAGAAGAATCTTAGGTGGGAAGAGATGATGGAGTGGCCTTAGGTGGACTTTTCTTGTTATAGCCACGGACAGAACCATGTTTCCTGTGACACACAGAAATCTGAGTCGTTGCATCCAGGGGGAGGCTCTGAGCCATTGCATCCAGGGGGAGGCAATGGCTCAGAGCCAAGAGGGTTCAGTGCCGAGACCCCTTGGCCCCAGGGGGTGAAATTTGGGGAGGGGGACAGGTGTCCCAAAGGAGAGACTGTGCTCTTTTTGGAACAGGACAAAGCATCCTTAAAAGGACGACCCAAGAAGTAGCTCTGGTCCATGTGCAGTGGTGAGAGCACCAGACATGGAAGGAAGAGGTCACGATGGCAAATGTTCTCTGGGTGGTGCCACGAGTGACGTGGAAACACACGAGGTTTCAATGGTGTTTCCAGGGGAAGCCAATGGCACAAGAAGGACTCCTCTCCTCTTGATGAACTGAGAATTGATTGTCTGAAGGGTGGTGATGGACCGAGAGTTGGTGATTTGGGGGATGGATGTATTGGAAATTTGGTGGGGGGAGGAGAAAATGTTTTTGGAAGGTTTTCATTTTCCCTGTGTGTTTCTTTTTATTTAGAGTTGTAGTTTAGTTAATAAAGTTTTCTTTTCATTATTCCTAAGTGGGTGCCTGCTTTGCTTATTCCTGGTCACATCTCACAGCAGACACCAGGGAGAGTGTATATTCATGGGGGCTCTGGCATTGAACCAGCGTCAAACCATGACATCTCTACACAGACAAAACCAGAACCTTTTTCAAGTATCATAATTCTAAAAAAAAAAAAAAAAACAAATGTATCACATTTTGGAAGTTAACAGATATGAAAAAAGGAAAACAGAAAAATCAGATTTTAAGAAAAATGTCAAGATGTGTATATATTACATCCATTCTAATACAAAAATATTTAGCCTACAAGTGGAAAGAATAAAAACCAAGCTCCCCTTTGGACCAAGCAATCTCACAATTGTAAAACTAACACTTAAAATGAATCTGAGTGGGCTATAAGACTATAACACAGGTGCATGTTAATTACTAGTTTCAATTCTTGCTGGAAAATAAATTTGGCTTATCTTGTTTCCCTGTATCATGACTCTCCTATCCTGTCTGTACTGCTCCCAAATCAGGTTCAAATCCGAATTTCATTGAATTCAGGTTTGCCACTATCTCCAGTGAGATGAGCATTTTCCTGTAAATGAATTATGAGTGCTTGCAAGTAACTCTGACTAAACTGAGGCAGTAGGTTACACATGGCTCTCTACTGCAAATTTCTTACTGCACAAAGCTTTCCTTCCTTTGGAAGCATATGTGTGCCTGGGAAGCAGCAGGCACCAGTTGAGAGAATGATTGTGATAGTGAATTGGGGTGCAATGCACATCAAGAAACCTAAAATGGCACAGTTCAGCTGCAGATTTTAGCTGCAGTTAAAAACTGTGCATCAGCTAAACTAGATAAAACAACTTAAAATCCCTGAAAATGAATTTTTCTTTCTTTTATTTTAAAATGCCTGATACTTATGTCAAATCATCCACAATCAAGATAAAGATTGTCTCCTAGGGCTTCTGTGATGGGGTAAGATTAGGGATGCCTCTGTTTTGGGAATCCTAGAAATAACATTTCATTTGGACTGCATTTTTAAAGAGTAGTTGAGCATTTTTACAACAGACAAATAGTTAGAGAAGAGAAAGGAGAATTAAAATTTTCTCTCTTCCAAAGAAGTACTGCCCTTTCCCTTTACTTTGGCCTCTATTTCCTAAAGTCCTTGGTTAAATAGCATGGCCATGGAGGATGGAAAACATTTTAAGACATTTGGAGTTGGATCCAAATGTCTTAAAATAGTTTCACAGACAGCATGTCTGCAACTGAAGCATCACAGCCCAGGATCATAAGATGTAGGAATTATTTATGAGTTTTTCTACTGGCTTCAGCAATGTCAAAATTCTACTCTTATGGTATTTTATGTCTGCTTGTCATGTCCTTACCTCTTGTTTTTACTTTCATTATTATATACAAATTGTTTTTCTTTTATCTTCTTGTTACTTAATCTGAATTACTATGCAAATAATGATAAACTAAAGGCAGATAATGTGTTAAATATCCATATGTAGGAAACTGGTGCAAGAAAGTATCACAAAAACAAAAAAAAAATGCTAAATCATGGGGGTTTTTTCATATAGGACCTGTGAACCTTTGAGCCATATAACTCTGTATTTGGAATCAAGCAGTCTTTCCTTTGCTCTTTCTTGCTGCACAGATAATTTATAAATAAAACACTTCATTCTCCTTTGTTAACTACGATTCTACCACTATGACATGATCCATTCTTTTGTAAGCAATTTGAAAATGACCATTTATTTAAAATTAATAGCTGGATGCAAGCACAGCCATAGTGGAGCTCAGTGCAGATTAAAAAAAGCTGCTAATCCTTTCTTTTTTGGATGAAAATCTGCTACTCACTTTCCCACCTTGTTTATCCACAGTCACTAACAATAATCTTCAATCACTCTTACCAGATGGAGCAAGGAGCCTCCAGAGGAAAGAAGCATATGAGGGTCAGCACCATCCTTCAACAGCCGTAGCACTGAAATATCAAAGAAAAGAGGAACAAGAGTTAATATACCTAATATAACAGCAGTACACTTAATTCTGAACTCTTAATAGGCTGATTCTTAATCATCTTCATCAGGGGATTTAATAATATATTCAAATCTCTTATGGAACTGCAAAGCTATCATGTCAGCATTTGCCATCTCACCTGTTTTAATAGCTAAGCCTGTAAAGCAAAATGAACAGTAAATATCAACAGCATCAAGGACTTCAAGTGTACAGATGAGCATGTCAGTTTTGTACATATGAGAGGGGAGGGCTTGAGGAAAGAGCCATGTCAAGGTCACAATCACCTTAGTTTATTGGGGAGCAAAATCACAGTTAACTGCTTTTATTTTACTTTTTAAAAATCACATGCGATATATATTGGCTATTTCAGTAAATACTTGAAACTAGTATTCATAACTGATAGCACTTGAAATTAATCATCATACCAAAGCTAAATGATCTGCACTCAGTTTAACCTTTCCAGTGCATTGTCAGATCACTGATGCAGCATAATCTTTAAAACAATATTTGGAGCCACACTCTACTCCCAGTTACATGTATCAAACCCCTTTGAAATGAAAACAGGCTTATAGGTGCAGGCAAACCCACAGCCCTTCACACTGGTGCTCGCTCAAGTGTGAAAATTCAGCACTTTTCCCCATGGTCTTTATTGCCTTTATAACCTTTTCAGTCTGAACCAAAGCACTGACTAACTCACAGTGCTCATTCCTTGAACAGACCTGTACAGCAGCAGTGCCTGGCAGTACCCGGGGACTCCACACCAGCATTGCAACCCTGTCTTCATCAAACTGGCATGAAAAACCCTTTTAAAAGGCCTCTCTCCATGAAAATAGCTGCCAATATTATTTCCTGAGTAGGAGCACAGGTGGCTCTGTCTTCATCATCTGAAATCTTGAGCTTAATTCTTAGTTAAGATCTGGGATGTACTTGTGCAAACAACTGCAAAGAAATTTTAAGTTGTGAGTGGGTTCCACTGAGATGTCTGTCCTACAGGAAGGACAGAGATTTGTCTCAAGGCTCTTCTGTGAATCTGTCACCAGTCTCATAGCCACCACCTCTTTCCTCTCAATACATTTTCTGTATCTGTTTTCTTTCTCCCAAGGATATATTGAAACTCCATTTTCACTGTACATTTAAAGTGGATGAACAATAAAAAGTGAACCATTCTTTTCTGCTCTCTCAGATCCACAAATCTCATACTGAAGCACACACTTGTCCTCATCCAGAGAGACCATTAAAAATAGAGGCTCAAAACTAAGAGCCTTTTTTTAAATACCTAAATTGCTGACCAAATATGGAGATACTCTCTCTACTTCAGGTTTAAAGTGAGTAAAGACTTATAAATCCTCCTTCCTTAAACAGGCATGCAACTACACCCTCCTCAAGAGTTAATATTTCCAATGTTCCTATGTTATGCCATTTCTTTAGTAGGGCAGAAAATATTATTTCCATATCACAGAATATTTCTTAAGGCTCTAAAAAGAATTTCATTCTTCCGATCCCATCAGGATTTCACCTGAAGAAATTAACACTCCAAAGTGTTCCCTTTCCTCCATCCCCTGTTTTCCAGGGGAAAAAAAAATTCACACATTATGTGGTGGCAGAGCAATCACACTGTGGGTTGGTGGCAGAAGTCTTATACTGACTGGGACTGATATGAAACAGCATCCTCAGCCTGTGTTTCTGCAAGATGGGATAAGACATTAACCAAAGGAGTCTGTTTCTTTCCCCCATTCACTAAGGGACTTACACACCTTTACCTCTGGCTAAATAACACCAGCAAAAATCAAATGTGGAATTTCTTGTTGGGTCACTGAGATGAACTCAATCATTTTGAGCCTTGGGATCGCCAAAAGAGGCTTTAGGATAGGTCCTTCTATGCAAAGACAGAGGATGAAGACTTCTCTCTTTTGGCAGAAGGAGGACACATGGAAAGGTCAGTGGGTTGGGAAACTGAATTTCTAACAGTATTACACAAGAATTTCATCTGGAGCCTAAAATAGTAACCAAGAGACAGAAAGAAACTCTGGCTACTCAGGTATAAAAAATATGGGCAATTTTTTGATATCTTCCTCCCTCCAACACCTAAAGACTTGGTTCTCATAGAGAAGCAGTGCAAAGTAATGCCTTTCCAGATCCATTTTGCAACTCCTTGCAGTTGAAAACAAAAGAACATCAGACCATTTCTAGATCTGAGTTTGAAATCCATTAGAATTAATTGGTTTGCCTTGATTATTTTTCTACCAGCAGAAATGTAGGCCAAGATTACACCATAAAGAATTAATATGTTAACTCTGATCTTCGAACAGAATATTAAATAATTGTGACCATAAACAAATTACTGAGTCAAATACAAAAACATTAGAGAATGTGGATAAAAGATCAGTAGCTTTTTTTGGTTTTTTTTTTTGGGTCTGGTGCCTTTTTCCTCATTATTTCTTGATCAGTTCTTCAGGAAATTCCCATCACACAGGCTATCAGGGCAAGATATGCAAACTCTCCTTTCAGCTGGGCAAAAGTCTGTGTCCTGAATCAAATTATGTGCTACGTGCCTCCATGTTTAAAAATAAGCAAAAAAAAGAAAATTCTTTCCTTGAATTTATCCCCTTTGCAAAACACAATTAAAAAAGAAAATCAAGAAAAGAAGATCACAGAAACAAATCCCCCTTCCTACTAGACAACTCACTTAGATCATTTACTTAAGACTTCACTTGTTCATATTGTCCTTTTGATAGAACTACTACCTAGAAATAGATAGTAAATAATTGCTACTGCTAGTAGTTTGGGATTTAATGCCCTAATGAGAACAGAAAGTAATATAAAACTTGATTCAATAAATGCTAAATATCTCTTAATTAATGCAATTTTAAGGAAGCTTCCACAAGACTTTCTTTTAAAACTTGTTTTACTTGCAATCTTTCATGTAAGGAAAGTTTACAGTAAAAAGATGAGACTAAAAACTGGCTTAAAAGCAGGAAGCTGACATTTACCTGGAAAAAAAAAAAAATCAACCCCAGAGTAAAAAACTTTCAGCAAACTCTGAAGCCCTTCCTACGTGTGTATAAACAGGTCCATCCATTCTTTGATATCTTTTAGAATTGACACACAAAATTATTTATAATTTAGAACACAATTTCATACCCAATTTCACATCTAATAAAGATGTTTTAAAAGCATTGGATGCATTGAAGTCTCATCAGAAAAGAAAGGCAATAATCAATGGAGCTTTTTACGTATCCTTGATGTTGTAATTTTAATAAAATTATTCCAGAGAGCTGAATACCTTTTCACTATCCATTGATTTTATTGACTAGATTATGACTTATAATATAGCCTTACAATGCACTACAGTCATTACTGCTGTGCTGTTACCAGGCACAGGTCTTGTACTAACTTTGCTTGTAGAACTAGGGCTGTAAGGCTTTACTTTTTCTGGGCTTGTCTTGGCTTGCTTTGAGCTTTTAGTTGTTATAGCAACTGGCTGATGACAAGGTGACAATAACCTAACACAGTTTTGTTTAGCTTTTTTGTAACTGTGGTGCATTATGCATTAAGGATTTTGATATACATGGTAGCAACTAGCATTATAACCACTGCACTATGGTTATAATCCAGCTATGCTGGCATAAAGAGCTATGTCTGTGACCTTATGTCTGCTGCAGACAAAAGGAATACTGATCTGAAGTTACAAATCAGAATTTCAGAGCCTGAAGGGTGAATGCATTCAGAAGGTCCAGGGCTACCAGTATCTCACCAGGCATCTGCTACTGATGGCAACACAAACTTAGGCACTGGGCAGTTGCATTCACAGCAAACTCAGTTTTAGTAGTAACAGAACAGACAAAAATAAAGGCACCTAACATATGTAAAACCTAACATTTGATCATCTACTGTTGTTCTTCTAGTATTTCTCTAGAGTCCTATGTTGTTGTTATTAGACTTCTAAAGTCCATACCTCTTTGATGTATTCTCATGGCTGCTGATCTTCACTGACTCCTTCTTCTACACGCTGTTCTCACCCAAGGCTCTCCCTGACTGGCTGACCCGCCCCCTTTTATCCCAGTTATCTTCATTGGTTACAGCTGCAGCCCAATTAAGGACATTGCAGCTGCAGCCCATCAAGGGCAACCAGGACCTTTGGGGCAAAGCCTCTATACAGATATTCTAATACTCTACTATATACTACTAATTTCCTCTACTATAATCTACTGTACTGTATATAGAGTACCAGTGTATGCTCCTATTTACTGTTCCTTTGGGGAATAGCAGCCACCAAGTGTAGACTTTGTTTCTGTTAACATCTATTTTTGTTCTCTTTAGTTTAGCAGGAATAACTCCAGCTGGAAAGCTTTACTCGTTCATGATGTGCATAAGCATGACTTACTGCTGCAGAAGCATAGCTAAAATGCTGCTGATTCTGGAATTGGATTGTCACATTCTCCTCCTACCCCAGGCTGCACAGGTTTGTCACTTGGCACACAGGAAAGATTAGTTTCTCAGCTAGACCAAGGATCAGGGAACGTGGCACTGGGTAATGGGTATGAACAGGGAGAATGGTGTAGCCACCACTTTCCACCAACAGCCGAGAGAAGTTTGGGCATAAACTGACCATGAAATTGAATCACAACAGAAGTGATACTGAAAGATGTAATAGCATCCTTCCACTCCTTCCACTTCCACCAGTTAAGAGTCATGTTTTTCCCATTATTTCAGTCAGATATTTGGCTCACAGCTGGTATCTTATACTCTGTACAGATTAATCACTTAGAATCCTCTTCATACCTCTTTAGTCCTCTTTTCTCATTCCTCAGCAGTCACTCCATACCTTTCAGCTTGTACCAAAGGTGTTTATGAGAAACCTGCTACACAATTCAGCTATATGTGAGAACAGATGAATCCTAGTCTCTGGTAATTTCTTAATCATAACACCAAATGAAATAATGCAAGATGTCATAAATGTTTGGTTAATGTAGTAGAAAAAATATTTACCTCTTGCCTTTGCTATTAGTAGTTAAAAATAAAGTTTTTTAATCCAAGTACCAGTATTGGTAATTTTATCATTCTTTTATGGTGTCTTGTTTACCTAACAAAGACATTTGCTATCACTAGTGCAATGTCTCAGGCTTTCCTTCAGAGCAAGCTTATCAGTTGACAGTGTTTATTCAGAGCAGTCATGCCCTTAATGAGCTTTGCAAACAACTGATTTGTAATCCTACTGCTTTTTACATGAAATATATCCAGAGCTCATTGGCAACATCTGTCAGACTTGTTCAGATCTCCTCATTTTCAGGAGAACTCTTGGAAATAAATTCCCATCTTTGCTGCACAAAGATTAAAGGCAGCAAACCATAAACAAAATATTCACATTTGGAGAGATAAGTGTTCTATTCACAGACTTCAGAAATGAAGAGAGGGAAATTACTCTTTCCATGTTGGTCAAATTTGAGAGTATAGCCCTGCATATCCAAGCTATAATGCCCACTGCTAGAACAGAGCACTGCTAAGGACAGGGCTGACATTTCCATCCTCCCTGTCAGAGTTCCCATAGTTGATAATTTTTTTTTCAGGTAGCCAGGAATCATAATACCATGACCCCAAAGCAAATGGGTCATTGATTCTCTTCTGAAATTAAAAACATGATGTAAAACATCCAACTGATTTCTGTGCTCCATTGGACAAATATTACCTTTAAAAGAAACAAACCAAGCCACCAATGAAACAGACTGACCCAGGGAGTCCTACAGCCCCCCTCAGCATCTCTCTCAGCTTTAACGCTGGAAGATCAAAACACATAGTAGTTCTTTCCCATATTCTCCTTGTGGAGAAATCAGTCAGACCTCAGCCTTGGAAACAGCTGAGGGGCTTGATCACTCAGTGTGGGAGCAAACTTTCAGCAGCACAGGCAAGCATGTGACAAGTCCCTTTTTTGTGCCTATTCTTGTGTGACTTTCCCACCAGGCCTTGTACCATCAGCTGTGGTGTGTCCATGCCCAGGCACTCTCCAGCCCTGGCAGCTTCCTGCCTTGCACTATCATGCTGGAGGTGGAGGGCACAGCCCTCCTGTTACCTCAGGTGTCTTGAACTGGAAAACCATGTGGAAAATAATGGTTATGTCTCTGAGCCACATGCTCACTAAGCCAAACTCCAATGAGATCCATGAGGAGAGTCACAGTTCTCTCATGGGACAGACATTTCTATCATTGTAGACACAGCCAGAATAATTTTTGAGTAAGGGACATCTTTATTCAAGAACTGCTACATTTAAAACTTTTCCTTCAGGCAAATTCCCCCTCTTTTATTTCTGTGTACATTAAGTATAATGCAGTCTGTGTCTCCACTGGAAAATATTAAGTCCACAAACCCAATGGTTTAAAAATCCTAGTGTGTGCCTCTTACAATGCCCAAGCAATGACAAATTAACCTGTCTCCTTACACAAAAGTGACAATGGGCAGCAGTCAAATCTAACATGTTTGAGTTGTGATGTGTGAAGAACAGTGGTGTAAATCAGTAATTTTGAGAAGACTAGAAGTAGCCATTAAGTTCTGTGGCCCAAAGACATTGCTGCAAGGGGCACACCCAGGATCAAAGAGCAATCATGGTGACCTGTGATTTTGCCTCCACTTAGACCTTTGGCCAGGCCAGAGGCAGAGCACTGTTGTGGTAAGGTTTTAATTGCTAATAAAACTGTGATTTTATCTCACTGCACCTACAACCTCTGTATATAACAGAGGTGTTGCTAGAATCATTCAACCACCTTACAAAATAACACATTCTTAGCTAAAAATACTGGGTCTATCATCACAGCTAATAACACAGCCAGGGTTTTGCCAGGACAGCTACTTCTGAGCACTAAATAGCTATGTCAAAAAAAACTGGTAGTGCAGACCTGACTGAATCCAGAATGTCTGTTAATGAGATAAAATTACAATAAAACAAAGCTTTGTTTACTGGAAATTGAACAGTCTAAAATTACCTTAGGGAAAAGCAGCTGATCATAGAGTAAACTTAAACATAGCTTTTCTTAAAACTTTCACTCCCAGCTAGTTAATGAGATTTATTTATTTCAAGGTTATAGAAAAAAGGAATTAAATATTTTAGCATTTAGGTCATGTATTTCATTTTTTACACATATTTCATCTGTCTCCCATGTATGGATTCTCCTGGAGTTCCTGACAAAGGTGACTAAAACTAATAAGAACTTTATCATCAAGCTACAGTCAAGAATTGCAAAAGCTCACCATCACTAAGTTCACCTTTAAATTACCAGAATAGCTCTTTAAATTACCAGAATAATTTTTAGGCCAGTTTTTCAGTTACAGAAACACCTGCTTGTACATTCAAATGTTTGTAGATTCAAATGTTTGTAGAATTGAGTAAAAACCTCAGATCTTACAGCATTTCACTAAAAAAGTTAAATTTATTTCAGAATTTGCAAATTTCCAGTTCTATAGTCATTAAATGATAAGCACTAAAACACACATCAGCAAAATAACTCATTCTGTGGTCAGTACCTTAATTTGAAAACCATTGTCATACCCATGCTTTTCCTTAGTTGCAACAGTTACAAAATTTGCATATAATACAAATTTTCATCTGAACAGACTGTACACCCCCTCTGTTTCACCAACATTTATGTTGATCCTATGCCAACGCTACTTAATTGGCATAAATCAGATTACTGCTGACTTATATTCCTTATGAAGCAAAAGTCAGCCCCTCTTTAACTCCCACAGCATGCAGAGCAAGTTTATGCCAGCTGGCTTAGAAGCCTTGTAAGCAACTCATTACAATTTGCATTAGAGATCTTCAAGGGTAACAGACTACTATCCCACTTAGCAGCTGCTAAATGGTACTAATTACCAGCTGTGGAGCACTGGCTGTTAGATCCCCCTGTGTCTCCTGGAATTCCCAGGGTGTGCAGTGCACAAGAAAGCAAACTTAAACCAGGCAGTATAGAACAAACTAGGGGCATTACCAATCCATGCATTTATCCAAAATAGTTGTGTGTGTGGCATATGAGTGACCAAAACTATGAATAAAATGTGTAGCTCCAGGAATATCTCACCACTTGACATCTGTGGCTCAGGCACCACCTTTCACAGCATATGAAAACCAGAGCTGCTTCCCTCTTGCTCATGCATTAATTCACACACTCCTGCCTTGATCTTTGCATAGCAGTGCCACATGTCATGCTGCTGGGATGGAGAGTTAAACCAGCTGAAGACCAACTTTATGAAAGGCAGTTTCCAGATGGTTCATCTCCCTGCCTCATTCCAAAATGAGCATAAAGATGGGAGGACAAAAAGATGGGACAGAAACAGAGCCAGACAGAAAGGAGAGCAGCCAATGGCAGCCTCAATTTCAGCTTAGTTTCAAACTGTGTTAGAAACCCACTTTTAAGGTGTCATTTGGTATTAGAAATATCCTTAGGGAACTATTAAAATCAAGTCAGTGTTTCCAAGACATCTGAATGTTTCCTTTCTGTCTCAACGTCAGCCTCAGCAGCTGTGCACTAGGATGGTGAATTGGTTCAGAGAGGTGACACAGA